>NC_136065.1:1327083169-1328284003 GCF_964261635.1 Lissotriton helveticus
AACATAGGCTGTGAGTGAATACAAGTATTCAGTCTCTTCTGTGCTCGGTGGCTGCCGAGGTAAGACTTTAACACCAGCATTTAAATCATCTCTGGTCCTGACTCAGTCTTTCGTGGATCCTGCACTCAACAAGTGGGACCCCTTACACCCCAAATAAGAACACAGCCAAGTCTGCTGCACTTCAGAAAAGTAGTGATACATTATCCATTTCATCTACAATTCAACTAGTTTTTGAACTGTTAAGCTTTTGCACATATTTTATCACTTAACGATACCTTCTCAAAGTTTAGGAATCACCATTGAATTATCTACATTCACCCCAGTTCATGTGTTTAGTAGAATTACTATTGCTTTTTGCAAAGCCTTTCGGAACAACTGCGCAATAGAAAAACGACAGGTAGTACATTTTGTCAGTCACTTTTTTGTTAATGGAAGTATTCTCCTATACAAACGTTTTTGCTTGCAGTCGCAGGGTAGCAAACCCCTGACATAGAAGCGTCATGCAGTTGTGCATTTTGCACAACTTTGTGAAAGGAATTTCGATGTCACACAGTCCTATATGAGTCCCAGTGACACGTTACTCATAGAAAAATAAGAGGTATTAATTTAAAGTTACTACAATAGTACAGTCGAACTGCAAATGATTTTTTTTATTTTCCCTTACAAAAGTTGAAATAGATGGAAAGTGCCATATAAATCAAGTGACTATAAATAAAAGGAGTGGGAGTGCCTAATTTCATGGGGTCCGCAGGAGCGAGGAAAGTGTTTTGGGGAATCCAGGCGAAACATAAAAGCAGGAATCATTTCCACAATTCAACAAAGTTCACAACTAAAGCACTTGGGGCTAGATGTAGGTAATTCTTATTTACCACTTCTTAAATACCGAATTTTACCGATTCGGTATTTAAGAAGTGGTAAAATAGAGGGGGGGGGATGTAGGTATTTCAGAATCGGTAAATACCGAATCGTTAAGATTCGGTATTTACCGATTCTGTAAATACCGATTCGGTAATGTCCATTGATTCCTATGGGCCCTGAAGCCCATAGGAATCAATGGGCAATACCGAATCGGTATTTACCGATTCGGTAAATACCGATTTTTGCAAGGGTGCAGGGGGTGTCACTTTGACACCCTCTAGCACCCCAAAGACGGGCATGTGTGCCATGTGGAACACAGACATGCCCTAAGGTGCATGCACACCTGGATTCGGTATTTTACCACCCAATTGTATTGGGTGATAAAATACCGATTCTTAAAGCCCTGTGGCACTCTGACATGTGCCAGCTGCATCTGCATTTACAGAATCGGTATTTTACCGAGTCTGTATTTACCGATTCGGTAATTTTACCGAATCAGTAAATACAGAATCGGTAAAATACCGATTCTGTAAATGCATGCCCTACATCTGAAAACCCTAATACCGGTCGGAAACTGCCAAATCGTCCGTTTCCGACTGGTATTTAGGCTCCTACATCTGGCCCTTAATGTGTGTGGGGTGTTATGTCTCATATGCTATGTTGACCACAGTACCCAGACACACACCGTTCTGAACTAACAGTGAGCAGTAAAAAGTAGAATTCTGTAATGAGAGCTACTTCTGCTCAAAGATAATCATTGCAAGCTACTAACAAATTTATAACCACAGTGCAGTAGTGACTACATCCACTAACAATACACTAGTAACCAACCAAACACTTCAAGTGAGGTTACCAGCAGAAATGTCAGGAAAAGTGTATGAATATGAAATATCACCACACAACTAAGGAAATAACAGTCAAAGAAGCTTGCACTATCTGCACATAGGACATAATCACAGCAATAAATCTCCCCAACTCAACTTGAATTACCATTCAACTATCAGTTCTAAATATGTTCTGAATATAAAATCATTTTGTCTTTATCAGCATATCAGTTTTTTGAAAATAATAAAAAAAAAAAAAATAATCCCTCTTCCACTTTGGGTAAACAAACTCAACTTCCCAAATATTTTCGGATAGAAGCATGTTTTTTTTACTTCAAAATACCATTTTCATCAATCATTTCAGGAATGAACGCAGTATGATGGGGAACCACAATCTTTTGGCGGTCCTTGACACTAGGTATAGCTCATAGGGTGCATCCATGATTATGTTACTGACTGACGCACAAATAAATATGAACACATTTATACTCGCACAAAGATGAGTACACATTAAAGGCTTGTAAGTGGATATCAGCTCTGGATCTAGCCCCCATTCTCCTCTGCAGGCCGGACTGAGAATCAAAACCGGACCTGGCAAAGTGCTTGGCCGCCCCCACCCCCCCACCCCCACTCCCCCATGGGGGGTTGGGGGTGCCACCGACCTCATTGCCAGGGCCGGTTTTGGGCCGATTTTGTTACAGCCCTGTAACAAAAGTGGCCCCCAGGGGCCCAAAGTTGGCCCCCACCCGTGGGGCCTACCGGGGAATTCCCCCGTGCCCGCTACGGCCAGTCCGGCCCTGCTCCTCCGTTTCTGAGCTGATCATGCACCCATCTCACTCAATTTCTCTCTTGCCCCTGCCAGTCCACAGTTACAGTCAGGCATTCTTCTTTCTTGGCTAATTGTTGTCATTCATAGTGTGACTGATAGTGCAGGGACCTACAATACATCCAGGCTCCCGACAGCTTTGCTAAATTGAGAGTGGATACAGATGGGCCTGTTGCAGGACAACTGTATCCACTCTCAGATCGTCATCATTGCAGGCAGTATGTGTGTTTGTGTGTGACGACGAGGCCCTGCCATTCGTTTGGCTGGCACAACTCTATGGGTCTTTAAATGAGCAGTGCTATCTTCAATGTGTATATAAACTTTGAATGATGTATTGGGATAAGTTTTACTTTGGAGGGGTACTTCAAGGCTGCTAGTGAGCTACCAGCATCTCCTGAGCTATTCTTCCTTGAGCCATCTTGTTTCACTTCCTCTGTCTACAGCCTTTGTTTTTTAGGTTTCGCCCTGGCCGTAGCACTGTAAAGCAGTGCTCCGCCCAGGGCGAAATCTTATGATCCTACAGTATGGGCTTTGTCCCGCCTCTGTCTTCCATTGGCTAGCTCCATAAATGGAGGCTAGCCATTGGAAGACATCGTTGTCAATCACTTTGGCCTGGTCAGAACGCGAATCGTGGGCGTTTCTGACTCTTTTTTTAAGTCCCGCCCCTTTTTGCCGTGTGTCCCGGCCGCGCTGTGATTGGCTGCCGGCCCGGGACACCGCCGTGACGTCATTCCCCGGGCCGCGCTGTGATTGGCTGCCGGCCCGGGACCTGACTTGTTTTTCAAGGAGGGACGTGAGGACCAGTTGTTGTCCTTTCCCCGGTTTGCTTTGTTTCGCAGAAGGCACTGTCCTGCTATGCTGTTTCTATAGGAATTAACTGCTTTCGCTCGGCGTCCCCTGGGTGTGTCACTGTGCGACACCCGCCCCCCTCTGTGTTCAATGATGGCTGCAGCAGGGGCGTGGCCACGTCTTAAGACAGCCACAGCACTGCCGCAGGGAAACTGCAACTTACACAGGGCACTCACTCGGGGAGGAGGAGGAAGTGGGGACTGCCGACTCCGATGAGTGTGCTTTATTTTTACCGTATCCTGAAAGAAAGAGGTCCGAAATGTCCTAACAGAGGAGGGTAGGGAAAATCTGATGAGCCGACAGAACAAGGACAGTCTGACAGCACTGCAAAGAGAGATCTGATTTATTGCCTCAGTGAACAGCGGGATTTCCATGCAAATCCTTGTTGTTGTTTCAAACATGGTGATTATATCTCACCAGGGCGGCGTGTTGTGTTCATTCACGACCCCTTTAAATTTGCAGAGGCCACCTGTTGCTCAGGCAATACATGCGATACAAGTGTACCCGATAACCTCTTGTTGTTTACAGTGTAACTGTCGAGCTTCGATGTTGGTTGTTGTTTTTAATATAAATATATTAGTGAAGCCTCTGAGGTTTAAATCATCCAGATTCGACACTTCATTCTACAGTTTCTCGATTTCTGATTTTTGTGTAGCGCCGACAGAATCCAAAGATGATGTCAGAGCGCTTTATAGTGACCAAGGTTCTACGGTATTAGGTTTTTAAGTCCACGTCATTGCATCAAAGCTGGCCCTTTCATGTCACTTGGTACGAACTGGTATGAGCATATATCATTGCACAAAGATTCTTAAAATTCAATTTTTTGTGTCTAGGTTCTAGTTTGTTTAATGCCATGTTTTTTTGCGAGTCCAGCGTGGGATGCTATTTTGTGTAATATTTCAGCAGCTGGTGCTCGGTTTTCTTTAAGACGAATAGTAACAAAAACTGTGACCGCCTCAATTAAAGGGAAGTGCTCACTCATATGAGCTGAGTGAGTATTCATCACCTACATAGACTCTTAATTAACGCCGACAGGTCACAGTGCAGTGATGAGAACAGCTTCTAAACCAGCAGCAGCAAGCGTATGCTTATGTCTGTGCCAAGCAAACTGATCAGTTTAGGGAACGCTGCAAAAATATCAACAGCAGAATGTTATGGTGGATGTCAGTCGTCTGACAAAGAAGGCTCGAGGGGTTCGGGTGTTAAGCGCTACTCTCTGTTCACGTTCACGTGATAGACAGCGCGCTTCTCCTGGTTAACTTACAGACACAACTATCGAACTGTAACAGCGAGCCTATGCTTTAAATTTATACTGCAAGACTGAACAGATTTTTCTGCTTGTGCAAAAGGCTGATCCTGTGCGTCACCTTCTGCTACCCCTAGCCGCATAGGGTTGCAATGTTTGTTTTGTTATGGAAAGTGGCTGTCGCCAGCGTCGGACAGGCACAAAAAATAGTCCCGGAAACCAAAATAAAAGTGGCTTCTGTTAGCGAAGCAGATAGCTAAACTATCAATTTTCCTCCCTTGTCATCCTAAGCACGTTTTGTGTTGTGAGTTTTCTGGATAAAGAGGCTGTGCTTATATTTTTCATCCTCTCACTCTCCTTTAGTGGTTACACACTTCTACTTGTTCGCCAGTGACCTTAGTATTCAGATGGCCTTGACTTACCACATTGGTTCACATATTATTCTCCAATTACCAATTTGACTCAGTCCACTGCCCCAAAGTGGATGTTTTTCACGTTTTTAATGTCTCCTTAAGGTACCCTGTCACTCTGAGACCAAAGATGATACGTGTAAATCCGTGAATGTCCTTGTAGTAAAGTCAAGTTTGTTGAGCCTTACTTTTACCCAGCTGTTTGCTCCTTTTATGTCAGGCAGTATAGAACCCCACTTGGTCCCTTTCCATGTTCTACAAAGACCATTGTATTCGAAATGGTGTCTGCTTCATAGCCAGCCATCGAGAGACTCTGTTAGCTAGATAGCTCACTGAACAGCTATCTACAAAATCCTGCCTTGCCTTACACCACGCCACACATTGGAAATGTGCACTTCTATTTGGTGCCGCATTAAATTAGATCGACAAAGCTAGTCCTCAGTTGATACACTCAACCCTATGAAAGACATCACAATTTAGTCAAGTTTGTCGATTCTTACCAAGGGAAGTTGTGCAGAATTCTGTGGGTAAAGGGTGACTAGCAAGCAAGATCTTGGGCATACTGTTTTTATTTTTTTAATTTACCCAGCTCTCAGTAGCGATCTTGTTAACTTATTGAAGGCCTAAGGTGATTTTGATATCCGTGTATAGATTTATAATCTGTCAGTTTTTAGTTAAAATAATTTGTGCAAGAGAGTCTCTCTTTCATCCTCTCCTGATGTATGCAAATAGTTTTCTTGGCTGCACAGACCATAAAAGAAACTTTTTTTCACACAACAATAAGGGACTTTGGCCGAAGGATTGCTTCAGTAAAATTTGTAGTGACTGATGCATGATAGGTGCACTAGGGCAGGACCACGTTAAAACTGGACAAGTTGTAAAGGTACACATGGGAACAGGGAAATGCAGTATTTTTCTCCAAGAGCTTTTAAAGAGCTTTTGGGGAAAATTGCTGTAAGGAGCGTATTCTAAGCACCCATGGCTTGTATTATGATGAGACAAAACGTAGGCAATCAAAACATGACTTTACAGGGTCATTTCAGGCTTCTGCAAGACTTTTGGGACAATGTTTACAAATGGGCATTTTAAAACTATTTGGACCAACACAATAGATCAAAACTCAATAAGGTTTTGAGACAGTTTTGCAGAGGGTTTAGGCCCCCCCAAGGAATTTATTCGTGAATATAAGTGGTAATCTGAATTTTTTAATGCACACTTTTGCCAATAGTATGAGGCAAAGCATAATGCAAATTTTCAGTGGGATTTGGGAATCTACAGTAGGAAATTTCTGGGAACCATTATGGCAAATGAATCATTTTAAAATCACATCATGACATTAACCTTGCCAATAACTACACATGGTTTTAAAGTAATACCACAGGGGGCTGTGAGTTAAAGGATTAAAAATTCTCTCCAAGCCAATGCTAACTTTTGTTTAGCGAATAGAATGTTGCATTTTGAGTGTTAGTTGAGTGTTTTTTTTCCCTTTCCGAGTAGGTGCTAATAATTCCCAGTATGCAAAATCTGATTAGCTATACCGGGGTTCTCCAACCTTTTGTGTAGTGAGAGCTACTTCTGATCTGGGAAAATCATTGTGAGCTACTGAAGGTCAAGCCACTCCACGGTGTTACCAGACACCCCCAATTTCATTGAATCTATGCCTAATGTCCATGTAGCCAAAGACTAGGGTTTGAGGAAAATACTTTTACTAGGGGTACTATGACAGGGCTGCCATATTTGTCAGTGAGTGCGTTGTCTTTGGGGGATGCATGAACATGCGAACATATGAATCAAATATATGTGTATGGGTGACTGAGAGTCTGTGTTGTATGCATTAGTGGCCCAGGACATACCTTTCGCCATATGTGGCACTGTTACATGTATAACACAATCATACAACCAATGTTTTGAATGGGAGAAATTTAAAGTGTATTAAAATGTTCTGCAAAAAATGTTTCATAATATAGAACATTTTTCTACACTTTCATTTTCTGTCACTAAAACATATAGTTATAAATATGACACTGTGTCTACAAGCCACTTGGAGTAAGATGCCTGCTGTGTGTAAATGAGACACTTTGAAATGGGAAAAAATGAAACTGAAGAGTTAACTTGTTTATATTGGTTCCATAAACTCATCAATTACATTTTCTTCCATTTCGAAGTGTTGCATTTACAAACCGTAGACTCTTGCACACAGCAGCCTGCAGACATGGTGTCGCATTTATAACAGATAAATACAGCCATTTGTTTAAATAGAATGTATTTAAAGTGAAGAAACATGCATCCTGAAATATTAAGATGTAATTGGCTAAATTGAAAGTGGAGAAAAACATTGTCTCAATGTTTCATAGAAATATTTGTATCCACTTTTAATTTCTCCCATTTGCAACACTTTGAAATGGAATACAATTAAAATGAAGAGTTAACTTAATATTAAGTTAACTTTTCATTGTTATTTTCTCCGGAGTTGACAAGGACTTTTATTAAAGATTTAAATACTTCAGTGATTCAGTTCATCACCTCTGTGCCTTGGGTCATAAATATGTCTCCAGCACTGCTCATCATCAGGCCTTTCTGTCTGCAGCCTGAAGGTAGTAATGTAAAATAAACACAACCTACCCTTAAGTTTAAAAGTACAATTTGACCCTATATTTATTTACAAATGAACTCAAGGCTGTGAGCAATTCCTAAGGTGTCTATGAGCTACTGGTAGCTCGTGATCGACTGGTTGGAGTCACCTGCTTTCCCAGTATCACTGACAGAAGTAACTTTGGTTTTCTTTAGTTGCAAGTTGAACATTTTAGAGCAAACTAGAAAGTTACACTGGTCAACACTGTAAAGGATTTAAATTGTGGAGTTTTTGAGTTAAAATGTCAATTTATCGTTTTTAATTCATAATTTCCAAGCCAGAAAATAATTTAAATTGAACGGAAATTGGACTTTTCAGATTTGGCATGGATCCTGCTTGAATACATAAAAATACAGGGGGGCTCTTGCGTGTGTGTGGGGGGCTCTTGCGTGTGTGTGTGGGGCTCTTGCGTGTGTGTGTGGGGTGCTTGCGTGTGTGTGGGGGGGCGCTTGCGTGTGTGTGTGGGGGGGGCTCTTGCGTGTGTGTGTGTGGGGGGCAGTTGTGTGGTGTGTGTGGGGGGCTCTAGTGTGGGCCTCTTGTGTGTGTGTGTGTGGGGGGCTCTTGTGTGTGTGTGGGGCTCTTGTGTTGGTGTGTGTGCAAATGCAATACGTCTCGCATTTGCGACAGAGTAAGCTATTGGCATTGTAAATGACAATGCCATTTATTTATCTGTTTTCAAAACCAACACATAAATAAAAAGTTTGTCATTTACAGTGCCAATAGCTCTAACTTTTCCGAAGGCGAAACCGTTGCATTGTAAATGCTTGTTTATTTATTTGTCCCCTTTCTAGTAGATTATTATACACATTTTATGACTGGGAATATATCTGTAATCATCACTGTGAGAAAATGCAACACATCTTGTACTCTCAGGTTTTGACATCAGAACGAATTCCCAGCTAACTTACATATTACAGCCCCTGACAGCAATCTTGATAGATTTGATTTGATTGATTTGATTTGGTACTTTATAGCACAGACTGTCACCCTACGGGTATCCTGGCACTTCTAACTGAAGAGTGAGACCTTGGTGGAAAAGAAGGTCGGGCCGAGTGTACAGAAGGCGGAGATCTAAGCTTTTGGGGAAAAGCCAGGTTTTTAGACTCTTTCGGAATTCAATCAGGGTGTCTGCTTGTCTCAGATTCAGGGGAACTTCATTCCAAAGGCGGGCACCCACCACATTGAATGCCCTCCCTCCTGCCCTGGCATGTTTAAACCTGGAGACCGGCAAAAGGCCGGCACTAGAGGAGCGGAGGTGCCTCTTGGGTTGGTACCACATGAACTTTTCCTGCAAGGGGATTGGTCCCAGCTTATGCACTGCTCTGAAAGTCAGACATAGGGATTTAAAGTGGACCGTTTCCTTAATAGGCAGCCAATGCAGCTCTCTCAGAGCCAAGGTAGAGGATGAACTTCGCGACCTATTGAGTGCTAATTTCGCCGCTGCAGACTGTATGCTCTGCAATCCCTGGATGATGTATTGTGGGGCGCTCGAATACAGAGAGTTGCAGTAATCAAGCCCGCTTAGCACGGTGCTTCTTACCACCAATGAGCGTGACTCAGTTGGTAATAGCGGAAGTATTTTTCGTAGCAACCGTATTAAGGAAAAACATACATTAGCGGTCATATTTCCATGAGACTCCATCTGGAGGTTATCATCGATCAAAACCCCCAGGTTGGCTCTGGAGGAGCTTGGCGGGCATCCGTGATGGCCGCGTGAGCACAGCGCTCTCCGGACCCCCGCCACTCCCGGCATGATATCCTGAACATATCCTGATTTCTCACAAGGATTAATGGAGAGGAACCTGGGCTGATCTTAATATTGTTTTCTGATTTTGAATTGGACAAGGGGCACCGAAGCTACATCGACTCAAACTTTCGGGGCCCGCCTTGGTGGCGCGCCCGGGTCTTGGTGGGACTCTGTTGCCGTGTCGGAGTTGAACAACAGCGGCAGGGGGACTCGACTCATGGGTCCCCCTCTTAACTTTCGGTTTCGATTCTGACTCAGGCTCTGTCTTCCAACGGAGGTGTCTGGCCGGTACTGAGTCCAGCGGCGCGAGATCGCAGTTGAGCCTTTTGTCTGCTTCGTGTCCCTCTGGCCGGTTCGCACCTCGTCTTGCCCTCGCTGCTGACTTCTGGCTCCGGCGCCCTGTCTTCCTGTGGCCATTTTCACCAGGTCGCGTGGGTCCCGTGGGGACGCGGTCTCCGATATGACTGGCAGGGGGGACCATGAGCGGCGGAAGACCAAGACGCCCCTTCGCGGGGGCCCGGTCCAGTCTAATATCATGGACCGGTACACACAGTCGAAGGTGTCCCCCGGTGCCGCCTTGTCTGGCCAGAGTGCAGTGGGGCACCCTTCGGAGGCTTCGGCGGAGCCGTCCCTGCAGGACATCATGGGCGCCATCTCAGGTATGAGAGAAACCCTCGGCCAACAGTATGAAGCTCTGGCCCACAAAATTGACACTGTGGCTATTGATGTGAACCTGATTCGGGCCGACTTATCTAAAACCAATGAGAAGGTGAAGTCATTGGACCTCAAGTCATCTAGCCTCACGGCCGACGTCTCGGAGATACAGACGGAGATCGGAAACCTCAGAAAGGTGAATGATTTCATGACTCAGCGCTTGGAGGATTTTGAAAACAGGGCACGGCGTTGTAATGTCCGTGTTATTGGTGTCCCGGAAAATCCTGATTCGCATTCTGTTGATCTCCTGGTTGAGGACTTGATACAAAACTACCTTTCTCCATCCGGATTGAGCAAATTCTTTGCGGTGGAACGTGCCCATCGTGTTCCCGGTGGCCAGGGCAAGCCGGGCGCCCCGCCGAGGCCCATTGTCGCAAAACTTTTTTACTTTAGGGACCGAGACGCTATCCTGCAGGCCTCGAGAGCTAAGGGCCCGGTGGCCTTCGAAAATGCCACGGTGAACTTCTATCCGGACTTCTCACAGCTGGTGCAGAGGCAGCGAATGGGCTTCCGTGGAGTCAAGAAGCGTCTTCGGGACCTGGGTCTGCGATACGCCATGCTTTTTCCTACCAGGCTGCGAGTGGAGTACAATGAACGGACCCTTTTCTTTGATCGACCTGATTCGGTAAATGACTGGCTGGACTCTCTGCCGGACCGGCCTAATTTCGCTGATCCCACCGAGCACCCGGGTGGTGCCGAGGGTGGCGTGGAGAGTTGAACTTGTTATCTGGGCCCCGGTTTCCGTATTATGTAATTTCTTCCTGGGTTCTGTATTTGAGTGATTTGTTTTCTGTGTACTCTCTTCTCCCCTTATTTCTGTCGGGGTGGCGGGTGGGACAGAGCCTTTTCCTCCTCTGGGGTCTTTTTGTAGAATGGGGGTTTCTGGGCGACAGGCACACTGCATGTTGGGGTGGCTTTTTTGTCTACTGCAGGGGTGCAGGGCGGGGGTGTTTCCTGGGGTGTTGGGGGGGGGTTGTTGGGGCGTTTGTAGTTTGTGTTTTGTTTTTTCAAGGCGATTCTATTTTGCTATTTGTACTTTCAGTGTCATGCTCATTGGGGGGTGGTTTCTGCATTACTTCGTGGGATGGGGGGTAGCGGGTTGAGGTTTATTTCATGGAATGTCAATGGTCTAGGGGATCGTATAAAGCGAGGGGTGGTGTTGAGATGCCTGCGACGTTTGTCTCCCGATATTGTCTTTCTGCAGGAGACACACCTAGTAGGCAATACTTGTCGTGCGATGAATAGGTGGGGCTATCGTCTTGTTGCGCACTCAGGGTTTACAACGGGTTCTAGGGGGGTGGGCATCCTTGTCCAGGCTTCTCTTCCCCTTGCAATAGATGATGTGATCCTCGATGATCGGGGGCGCTATGCCGTCCTCGTGGGACGATATGAGGGCAAGACCCTTTCCCTGTTCACTGTCTATGTGCCCCCTGGCCTGCAGACCTCTACCTTCTCTGATTTGGGCCGAGTTTTGTTGGGACTCCCTGATGGTGCTCTTTTCATGGCTGGTGACTTTAATTCTGTTCTCTCTGGTCTGAGTGATCGTTACCCCCCTAGGGATATTCCTTCGACCCATTTATGGCTGGGTGGCTTTTTGGATACCTTTGGTTTGGTGGACTGCTGGAGACTCATGCACCCCACTCAACTTCAGTATACTTTCCACTCTGGGGCCCATGGGAGTTTGTCTAGATTAGATTACTTCCTCATGCCAGCTGAACAGTCGTCGGCTGTCCGGGAGATTAGGCACCTCCCCCGGGGCATCTCGGACCATTCTCCGCTCTGGCTCTGTTTCGATGTGGGGGTGGAGGCGGTGGGCCGGGTGGCTCCTATCAACCCTTGGTACCTGGCCTCCCCTGAGACCCGTGGTCAATTGATTACGTCCCTGGACAATTACTTTCTGGATAACGAGGGGTCTGTCTCTTCTGCTGTGTCCCTATGGGAGGCTTTTAAGACAGTAATTTGTGGGCAGGCTCTGTCCCTTATTGCTGAAACCAAAAAGGCAAGGAATCGGGAGGTGGTGGATCTTGAGATGGAAATACTTGATATGGAAGCTGACCTGGAATCGGGTGTCACTCGTGCCAAACTCCATGCCCTGGGTCTGAAGCAATTTGCCTATAAGTCTCTGGTCACAGATGCGGCCAAAATGATGTTTAGGGAGCAACAGGGTCGTCTGTATGATGTTGGGGACAAAGCGGGTAAGTTACTTGCCTGGTTGGACAAGAAAGAGAGGGCGAATCGAGTGGTGCCTGTGATTCAGACTTTGAATGGTGTGCGAGTGACGGACCCGGTTGGAATAGTGGAATGTTTTGCGGACTACTTTCGTGCGGTTTACTCCCCAGTGTCGGTAAGGGACGAAGACGACTCTCGCCTCTTGCTGCGCGACATAGCTTTGCCCTGCCTCTCCGACTTGGAGCGGTCCTCCATGGAGGCCCCGTTCTCTACGGACGAAATCGCGACTGCTATTCGCTCTCTCCGTTCGGGCAAGGCTTTGGGCCCGAACGGTTTGCCAATCGAGTTATACAAACAGCGCCCTGATCGGATTGCGCCCTATCTTCGAACAATGTTTTCGGAGTCCCGTGAGCGGGGTGCTCTCCCTTATGACCAGCGTCTGGCCACGATTGTGGTAATTCCTAAAGATGGTAAGCCCCGGGATCTTTGTTCGTCATATAGACCCATCTCCCTGTTAAATGTCGAGCCTAAGGTTCTTGCCAAGGTCCTGGCTACTCGCCTCCTAACGGTCATTAGTGACTTGATTCATCCGGACCAATCCGGATTTATCCCGCACCGTAACACAGCTCTTAATCTGCGTCGCCTTCATGGAGCCATCGCGAGGGCGGGGCTTCTGACGGAGCCGGCCATTTTGGCTTCATTAGATGCCTCGATGGCCTTCGACACAATAGAGTGGCCCTACCTTTGGGCGGCTCTTGAGAAGTTTGGTTTTGGCCCGGGGTTCATCGGGTGGGTGAAGCTGCTGTATACCGACCCCCTGGCACAGGTCGTGGTTAACGGTCGAGTGTCGGCTCCCTTTCCCCTTGGTAGGGGGACCAGACAGGGGTGCCCCCTGTCTCCACTACTTTTTGCTCTCGCGTTAGAGCCGCTAGCTGCGTGGATTCGCTGGGAACCTTCTCTCAAGGGTATACGTTGGTCCCCAGATTTTGAGGACCGTGTTTCGCTTTATGCGGACGACATTCTTCTTTATCTTACTTCCCCGCGTAAATCTTTGAATGTCCTGTTTGACGTTCTCGCCTCGTTTGGTAAGAATTCTGGTTTGATTATAAACTGGGCTAAATCCTGTGTCTATGCTATTTCGGGTGATCTGCCCCCGTTGCCGAATAGATTTCCCATCCAGGTTGTTCAGTCCAGTTTCAAATACTTGGGGGTTTTTATTACATTGGATTCGTCGCTCAGATTTGAACGTAATCTCCTTCCCCCGCTTCATAGATTGAGGCTGGACGTGGCTCGCTGGCGTAAATTACCCTTGTCGCCGCTGGGCAGGGCCGCCCTTTTCAAGATGATGTCCTTGCCGCGATTCCTTTACGCGCTCCAGAATTGCTATGACGATATCCCCGCTACTTATTTCCGTGAGGTCGAGAGTCTACAAAGGCAACTGATTTGGGACGGGCGCCCACGTATTGCACTTGCGAAGCTCACCATCCCTTGGTATGACGGGGGCATAGCGCTTCCTGATATCAGGAGATATTATTGGGCTACGCAACTGTCTGCCATTAACCATTCGATGTATTCCCCGGGTCCGGATCCGGCTTTTGAAATGGACAGACTCCAGCTACCGGGTGGTGACTTTAATAGAGCGCTTTACTCTAGGTCGTCTGGGCTCCACCTTACGGGACCGACTAGAATCGCGGTTCGTGTGTGGCGCGCTGCGAATGTGAGCTTAGGGTGGGATGAACGATTGACGCTGGCGACTCCGCTTTTCGCGTCTGAGCTTTTGGGATGTCTGTGGACAACGAAGGGGTTTGACCGCTGGGACATGATTGGGATCTGTAGAGTGGGTGACGTGTGTGCGAATGGAACGGTAAAGTCCTTCGAGGCCCTTCGGAATGATTATGACCTGAGTGATAGGGAATTTTTTTGATATTTACAGGTCCGTCATGCCCTCACTTCTGTTCTGCCTTCCGGTACCGCGGTCCCCGAGTCCTCCCCCCTCGAAGATCGTATCCTGGACGGCCATATCCCTGATAGCACTATCTCCTTGATTTATAAGAAGCTTATTCACAATCGCACGGACTTGCTCGTTCGACTTCGGGAGGCATGGGTCGGCGACGGGCTGGAATTGGATGACGAGGATTGGCAATTGGCGCTATCTTCTCCGAAGGAGGTCGCCATTCCGGCCCGTCTCCGTCTTGTTCAGCTCAAGATCCTCCACCGGGTGTATGTTACTGGTCCTCGTTTGGTTGTGATGGGTTTTTCCCCGGATGGCCTCTGCAAGCGTGGGTGTGAGATGAGTGCCACGTTTCTCCACATTCTTTGGGAGTGTCCGAGGGTGGCTGCCTATTGGACAGGGGTACTTGCGGTGATGGCTGCTGTGACTGGAATTGCCCTGGTGCCGGAGGCAAGGAGATGTTTGTTGAATGTTTGGGAACCTACCGATTGTTCTGTGGCCCAAACCAGGTGGGCGACCCTGGGGTATATGGTGGCGAAACGGGACATAGCGCAACTTTGGGGCTCGCACAGGCCCCCCACTGTCTCCGTGTGGGAAGAAAACATGGACTGGTCTATGTTCCGTGAAAAGACTGTCTACACAGCCAGGGGCAGACCTAGGGCATGGACGAAGATCTGGTGTCAGTGGAATGCCTATCGCGGGGATATTTGTGCTCCTCCCCTGGTGGAGGCCCCTGATGTTCCCTTGTCACCCTAGGTTGGCGTTCCTGAACTTTTGTATACTGTCCTTTGGTTTGATGTATTTGTGCTCCTCCCCTGGTGGAGGCCCCTGATATTCCCTTGTCACCCTACATTGGCGTTCCTGAACTTTTGTATATTGTCCTTTGGTTTGATTGACCTCCCCGCTGTCCCCCCGCCTTGACTTAGCCTACTGATTGTGACTTTGTATTCCTGCTTAGTGACGTTTCCCCCCCCCCCTCCAGGGCTGACTCTCTGTGTATAACTCCTTCGCCTTGTTTTTGTTGTTTGTTGTTGTTTTTTAAAATAAGAACAATGTCTTATCCTGTTCCATATTGTGGGCGACATTTTCTATCCGGATTGTGCCTGACCGCCAGAGTGGCGACCACTGTTTTATACCGTGTTATGCTCCGATTTTAGCGGCCAGCCCGTGTGGTTGTAGGCCCATCTCTGTACACATGATTTTGTTGCTCAATAAAAGTTTTTAACCAAAAAAAAACCAAAAAAAAAACCCCAGGTTGCGTACCTTCTTGACCGGCGCTATTGGTTTCTCCTCAGGAGTGAATTTAAATTCACAGGGTAGAGGTTTAGCTATCCCTGCGGAGGAGCAATACAGCACATCGGTCTTTCCGCTGTTGAATTGAAGGGAATTTCTCCTGAGCCAACCAGCCATGCTTTGCTTGCACTGCTGGAAAGTGTCCAGGGAGATCGCATGTTCACCTTCTAAGGAGAACACCAGCTGAGTGTCATCAGTATAATTAACTAAGCTGACTCCAAAGGATTTAATAATAGGAACAGGGGCTGCAGATATACATTAAAGAGAATAGGACTGATCGCAGAACCCAGCGGCACTCCGTATATTACGGGAGATTTGCTAGAGGAAAATGGTGCTAAGGACACGGCCTGCTGTCTCCCCATCAAATAGGACTGGAGCCATTGCAATGCTCGTCCCTTCACCCCCAGCCTCCTAAGTCTCTCCACTAGGATGGAATGATTTACCCTGTCAAATGCTGCCGAAATATCGAGCAGCACTAAAACAGTGGCATTCCCGTTGTCGGCTCGCATGCACAGGTTGTCCATCATGGTGACAAGGGCCATCTCGGTCCCAAGAGGTTGTCCTCCAGAAAGCACGACAGTGTCCTGCTGACTGCTTTCTCCAGGATTTTGACCGGATAGGGCAGGAGAGAGATGGGCCTGAAGCTGGCCGGGATTGATGGATCAAGGGTTGGTTTTTTGATCAGTGGGGTCACCACCGCCTGTTTCCAGCTGTCCTGGACAATTCCTTCCACCAGTGACTGATTACAGATCTGTCTCAACCACGGGAAGGTTTCTTTACCAAAAGTCTTCCAGACTTTATGAGGGAGGGGATCGAGAGGGGACCCCGACGTGACACTGTGCGCCAGGCTGTTATAAACGTCATCGGTGAGGACCGGAAAGTTATCCAGGACCATTGGCTGGGGAAAGTCTTCATCCACCGGTTGTTCTAAATCACCATGGCATTCATTATTGGGATTGTGTGTTAACAATTTTTGTGATTTTTGTCCTGAAAATAATAAGAGATGTCATCGCATAGTTTTTGTGATGCTGCTACCTTATTGTTTAAACAGGTAGGAGAAGACAAGTCATTGATGATTTTAAAAAGAGCTTTTGCTCCATTCGGCGCTTGAATGATAGAGGTAGCATAAAATTCGGCCTTTGTTTTGAGAATAAGTTCTTTATTTTTCAATTGGATTGATCTCAATTCTTTTTTGCCTTCCTCAGTGTATCCCCTTCTCCATTTCCTTTCTGCCTTCTTGCGGAGTGTACGCAGCTGTTTCAGATCTTCATTGTACCAGGGGGCCATAATTTTATTCCTATTTTTTAACTTCTTTATAGGGATTATCTGATCTAGAGTATCTGTAATATAGCTGGTATAAATTTTCCAGTTCTCTTTGGCGGTCACCAGAGATAAAAAATAATTATCCTCCTTATCAAGTAGGAGGGAGCCAGACTTATCCAAATTTGCCCAATCCCTACCGCTTCTGTAGGAATTCTGCTGGCTGGTTTTGACCTTTGAGTGGGGCTGCCTAATCTCAAACTGAATTAAATAGTGATCGGTCCAAGACTGGGGTAATATATTTAATATCTTGGAGGTAACCTGATTGGAGAACAGTAAGTCAAGAATGTGGCCCCCTTGATGCGTGGGCTGTTCCACTAACTGTACGAGATTCAGGTTAGCGCACTTATGTTTTAAATGTCTCAGGTGGCTGCTGAAATTCCCATCCTCCCTAAGGTTGAAATCTCCCAATACAATCATACTAGTATGTGTCAGGTTTAAGTTGGTGATAATATCTAGGAGGTTTTGATATTGCGTGGTGCTGCCAGGGGTCTGTAGCATAGCAGCCCTGTAAATAGGCTACCCCTGAGTGTCTGCAACGTAAAGCCCATAGTTTCTATCCCCTCTACTATATCTATCGGTAGGGACGTATGGTTCAACTCTTCCTTGAAAATTACTCCCACTCCTCCCCCTCTGCCTATAATTCTTGGCTTGTGAATGAGTTTGTATCTGTTAGGACAAGCAAGCCCCCTTTCCACCATCGACTCTGCAGTAATCCATGTCTCTGTCAGGAACAGAGCGTCTAATCCCGTGTCTTCAATTAAACTTAGAACATCTACATGATGCTTGACAAGTGACCGACTATTAATCAGTCGCAGATGAGTCTTTCCCGCCATTGGCTCATGAGCTATATAGTGTGTCGCCTTGCTATTTGTCTTACCAAGATTTATAAGTTGATCCCTGTCATAAACCAGGCGCCCCTGAGCTACATCCAGATGAACAGCATGGCTAGCGCTCGGCGCGTCCTTGGCGCGGACGGACTTGCCTTTGGAGCGCCTTCGGCGAGCGCGCGCGCTGCACGGTTGCATTTCCCCCGTATTTATGCTGCCAAAGAGCCCTGCCCAGCACCTAGAGCGCCTCGCAAGATGGCGCTGAAGAAGGCAGGACAGTTTCTCCCTCACCCAAGATGGCGCTGCTACAATGGCCGAGATTCAGCTTCACAAGTGGTTTTTGCCCCGCTCGAGCAGCGGGTGAGTGATTAAATCTTTTAAAGTGTGAGTATGTGGCTTGATAGACAATACGAAGTGTCCAATTTAAAATTATTAAAAAAGAAGAGCAGCAGCTCACGCCGATTATTTTAAAATAAAATCCCAAATACAAGGTATCTCTGCCTCCTGCTGCAGCGTACTGTTATTCCCACAGTCTAAGGCTCCACGCTTGCATTTCCCTGTATTTATGCTGCCAGAGAGCCTTGCCCAGCACCTAGAGCGCCTCGCAAGATGGGGCTGAAGAAGGCAGGACAGTTTCTCCCTCACCCAAGATGGCGCTGCTACAATGGCCGAGATCCGGCTTCACGAGTGGTTTTTGCCCCGCTCGAGCAGCGGGTGAGTGATTAAATCTTTTAAAGTGCGAGAATGTGGCTTGATAGACAATCCGAAGTGTCCAATTTAAAATTATTGAAAAGAAGAGCTAGCAGCTCACGGCGATTATTTTAAAATAAAATCCCAAATACGAGGTATCGCTGCCTCCTGCTGCAGCGTAGTGTTATTCCCACAGTCTGATAGATCAGGCCACACACAGCAGCGTTGTATATTATGACTAGCAGCCCATCCCGACCTTGTCCGGGAGCAATCAGGCTTCCCCGACCCCCGCCCGCCCCAACATTGTCCAGCAGCCCGGGACCCCGCCTGCCCCGACATTGTCCAGCAGACCGGGCCCCTGCCCGCCCCGTCCCCCGCCTGCCCCGACCCCCGCCTGCCCCGACATTGTCCGTGGGTCCCCCGGAGCCTTACCTGAGCCGCCGCTCCTCCCCCGCGCTCCTCAGTTCACCGCTCCGCCGCTCCTCGCCGCTCGTCACCGCTCCTCCCGCCTGTCCGCCGTTCCTCACCGCCTGTCCGCCGCTCGTCACCGCTCCTCCCCCGCGCCATGTCCGCCACTCCTGGACGCCGCTCCTCCCCGCGCTCCTGATGTCAGCACGCAGGTCGCTGCCGGTGCTACTTCGAAGTGACTACTTTTTTTTTAAGGTACATTTTTTAAATAACGCATATTTTTATAGTTTACATAGCCTATGTCCATCTGCACTCTCTGACGTTTACAATGATGTATCGGGTGTGTGGATTGGCGCTGTGGTTCCCGAGTTTACCCGCCTCAAAGGTTCAAAGTTCTTGCTTTATAATAGTAGTATAGATAATAAGTTCATAAAAATCTATCAATAATATATTATAAAATGCCTCTGCTTGAATACTGAAATAAATGTCAAAACAGAAGTGTTCTCTTAGAAAAGAAATGTTCCATTAACATCAGACATAATAATATTAATTTACCACCACATATGAGCTTAGCATTTTCTGAAAGTACACAATTTTTGCCCTCAAATACCAGCTTTTCATTGTTGTAAAAGAAACTATTTTCCCCAAAAAGTCATGTTTTTTTCTGATTAGGGGAACAAAGGCAAACAAATGACAGGAAGCTGCATTATGCTTTAGATCCACAAACACAAACCCCGAACACCTGATCACCTGTTGGGTCCCTCTCACAACTCAAGTAACAATCTCCATCATGAACTCTGTACACTAGGGAGCACCCTCTCACCCATGTTCCAACCACATCGTCAACCTCGGGAGCAAGACAATTGGCGACGAGCTCAAGAAAGTCTGGAATGCTTCCATCACCACTGCCTCCTTCCCTGTGGACTGGAAACACTCTGAAGTGAGGACTCTCCTGAAGAAACCACCCATTAATCCAGCAGAACCGAAGAACTACTACTCATTTCCTTGCTCCCCTTTCCGGTGAAGGTTCTTGAAAAGTCAATCAGCCATCAACTTACCGAATACCTAGAACACTACAACCTCCTGGACCCCTCAATTCGGATTCCGAGCCAACCACAGCACTGATACAAGCATGATCGCAGCCGCTGACGACATCAGGGCCCTCTTGGACCGCAGCAAAAAATTAGCCCTCATACTCCTGGACCGGTCAGCCGTCTTCAACCCTGTCTTCCACCACATCTTGATCAACAGACTCCACCAAATTGGAATCCAGGGAGAGACCCTCAAATAAATTGCCTCATACCTCACAGGAAGAACACAGAGAATCCGTCTCCCACCATTCTCCTCGGAACCCAAGAAGATCATCTGCAGAGTCTCACAAGGATGGTTCCTCAGCCTAACCCTCTTTAGCACGTACATGACCCCCCTGACCAACACCTTCAGATCGCACGGACTGAACATCATTTGCTACACTGACACCCAGCTCATTCTCTTACTGTTAGAAGACCCCTTCCAGAGCCAACTTCCACAGGTGCATGATGATTGCCGCCGACTGGATGTAGAACAATTGTCTCAAGCTCATCATGGACAAAATGAAAGTCCTCATTTTTGGGAACAACACCTCGCCGTGACATGACGCTTGGTGGCCTGCTGAACCCTTACCCTACCCAGACAGACCTCGCCAGCAACCTCGGCATCATCTTGGACAGCAAGTTGTCTATGCAGAAACACGGAAAACGCAGACTCATCTGCCTGCTTCCACACCCTATGCATGCTCTCTAAGATTTTCAGGTAGCTCCCAATCAACACCAGAAGGGCCATCACTCAGGCCCTCATCACCAGCAGGAACACTCTCTATGTAGGAATCACTGCATGCCTCCTGAAGAGACTACAGACAATACAAAACTCAGTGGCAAGACTCATCCTCGACCTCCCCAAACAAACTCACATCCCCCTGTAACTCAAGAAGCTACACTGACTCCTGATTCAGAAGAGACACCAGTTCAAGATGTTGACCCATGCATACAAAGCCCTGCATAACGAAGGACCAGCCTACATCAACAAATGAAGGACCTTCCACCAACCGACCAGACACCTGCGATCTGCCTCCCTCTTCCTCGCAGACACCACTTGGATCCACTGAGCCAACGTTGGAGGACACTCCTTCTCTCACCTGACTGCATACCCTGCACCTTAGAACCACCTTATTGCTCCAGGAATTTAGGAAAGAACTCAGGACCTGGCTGTTCGAATGAACAGAGCTTTGCGAAGCAGCTAGCAACTCCAGTGCTCACATGTAATTTGCCGTGCTTTATGAATCATGATTGATAGATTGATTGATTGATTAAGACTGTCCTAGGCCAATACTAGCCCCACAGTCCATCCTCTTTTCTGCAGCACTGTCAATGGGTGAGGCTTAGCCAATGGATGTGCTGCAGTGGGAAATCTGACACCAAGTTATTTTTTGTCAGTGCTGAGGCCAGAAATTAAATCAAAATACTGGCTTTCATCACGGACATTTGCTCTCACATGACTCTTCTTACATGTGCAGTGTAAGTGTGTTGCACTTATCTGAAGGTGCTTTAAACACGCATGCGCAGTGTGGCATATACTTTCAATCGTGTTCTCTTGAATGTGTTTGAGGCAGTTCTATATGAGCTTTACAAGTGGCTCTCAAGAGGAGATGGGCGACGTTGAAAAGGTGGAGCATCGCATGTCCTAATGTACCAGCTCCCACTGCTTTATGAACACGCAAATCCATACAGCCAGCATCACTAGAGTGAGCATCTTAGTTCTCTCAACTGTTATAACGTACACCAGCTAGCGCCACAGCCTGACCTACAGTTGTGCCCACAAGCATCTACACATGCATGTGACAGAATGTTGCTCACCTGGGCACCAGGTACTTAGCAGCTGGGCATTACTGTTGCGCCACGTCACTACTGCTTCATGGAAAGGCAAGCAGATCGGAGGATGTTCCTCCAGGTAGAAGGGGGTGGTTCTAACAGAAGCCCGGTTAGTGAATTCAGGATGGAGAACGGCGATGACACTGAACACTGCCAATGCTTTAATAGCCCTTGCGCACACCTCAGTAATTAAGGTTGCGGCCTTAATTAATTTAATCTCGCTGTGTGACGTCTTCCTTGCCGTGATTGGTGTCGTATACCGGGTCTGATGCATGTATATTGCTTGTCGGTCTGTCCGCCTGTTCCATCTCAGAAGGGACATTACAAAATGGCTCCGCATGGAGACTACAACTGGCTCTGCGCCTAGAATAACATTGACTCGTGCCCCGCGGCCCTCAGATGTCCCTGTCACTCGTCTCACCTGTCAGCAGGTGTTGCTCATTAAGTAGACAGGTTAGTGGCGGTCCTTGAAGCAGGTCGCCTCTTTAAGGGGGGGTTTCTCCTTACAGTCTGGACCATAATGCCCTTGATCAAAGGCCGTTGACAGGAGCTGGGGCTGCTCTGTTCATCTTCCCCTTGCAGGGACCCTGCGCGGAGGCGTCGGCCTGTCTGTCCGCGTCCTGCAGGCAGCCCGGGCCCGACTGAGGCCTGGTGTGATGGATGGGCCAGGCCAGGGCCGCAGATAGCGTCTGCCTGCGCAAGCGGAAGTGCGCCTTGTTAAAAGCCTGTCAGAGCGGCGCGTGCCTTTGAAGATGTCTGTCTTGTGATCTGCAGCCCGATTGGGGCCACGAAATATCCTCCTGGAGTGGGGAGAATTTCTTCTTTTATTTGTATTTGTCCAGCTCAGGAAGTTGGGGGAGGTCTGGGGTTTTATTTAGCAGCCCCCCATCCCCTCCCAGGCTCATATGGTCCTCATCACCCTTCCTATAGCATATATACTGTAGGGACACCGCGAAGTCCACCCCATAGAACAATAACCGTGTTTTGCACGGAGGGCAAAACTTGATTTAAAATGTCCTGTTTTGGGCTAGCACGGCCGGGACAACCGACTCAGGTGACTTTTAATGTCGATCCTGTATTGTAGAGTGTGACACCAGTGTTCAGCTCGTTCGTTTAACCTCGCATTTTCTAGAGACTTTGGAATAGGAGTGCAGAAAATAAAGTTATTTGCCCAGAATCGCGCAATTCGGTTAAGTAGTAGGAGTTCAGGATTTTAACCCTGGACGCCTGACTCTTCCGTTTAGCCAGGAGCACCAGAGCCTGGTACCATTATGCCGGGTCTGGTGGCTCAGTGAACTAATGCATCCACTATAGGGGCCTGTGGTAGACCTCATGGTCACAGGTTAAAGTCCCAGCAGGTCGACTCTGCCTTTTATCCTTCTGAGGTCGATAACATGAGTACCATTGAATTGAGAAACAATAAACATCTGTTATTTAGGGCCCTTCTGAGTGAATGTGCGCTTTACAAATATACGTGTTATGTTATGCGCACTATAGTCAACATCCTATGCATACCAAGCACTGACAAGAAGCCCACGATGCCTATTCTGGGCTCACATGTGCAAGGAACACTGCTGTATGCGTGGCAGGGGTGCTTGATATCATGGACTGGGGAGAAATCAGAATTCGTGTGTGACGATGGTGAAAATGTTAATTCTAGGCAACGGGAGTGCAGTAAAAGCTCGGATGGCCGGCTTCTCTTGAGCAGCGAGCAAGGATATTTCTGCAGATGCTATAACCGGTATGTTGTGAAGACCTTAGATGTTGAGTATTAGAGAATAAAGTGTAGGCTACAAATAGCTGGTATTTGTTTTACGACCGTAAGGATTCATTCCAGCCCTTGAATGTTGAATGGACGTTCACTACTCACAAAGTCACACGCAAGGACGGGTAGGTGGCTGGGCGCTTTCAATGTGTGTAACCGGAGTCAAGCTCAAGGTTAGGTCAGACTTGATGTGCATGCAACAGAGTGTTCAAGGGGTCGAGTGTGCACTGCAGAGGGGAAACGACCATTACAACGAAGCCATTTCCACGAAATCGTTAACCACGCATGTAGTACAACGCATGCGTGGTTACCACGAAAGACTTTACCACGCATACCTTTACTACGAGGTTTGTAGTAAAGGTATATGTGGTAAAGGGAAAAAGTAAAAAAAAGGGGGGCTTGGGGGGTTCTCCCCCCCCAAAAAAACTCACCTGAAGTCACGTCGTTTAAGAGAAATCGGAAAAAACCTTCCGCTTTCTCTTAACGACGTATGACGTCACCACGCCACCAATCGAGGAAAATGTTATGAGTGGTAAACGAATTCCGTTGTAACGCATGCGTGGTAAAGGCATGCGTTGCAACGGAATTCGTTGTAACGTCATATATTCACTGCAGAGTTGGTGCCCTTTTCACGAAGAATTAGCAGTCTGCGTAGCCATCAAGGGGGCCTTGAACCCACACAGCAGGAGCTAGAGCAAGAGGAGAGGATGTGACCTGAGTGAGTGAACCGGAGTGCCACTGGGCAGCTAACACAACATGTTTAGATTGTTGTCTACTTCTCGAAGCACTGCAAGAGTGTAGAATGTTCAGATCAGATCTTAAACGTAAGTCCATGTTGGATCCCCGAGCCTCTTGACATAATTGGAAAATGTTTTAACGGTTTTAGCCTTATTCTTTCCGAATGAAATTACTTTTAACACACAGATTTAAATTTTAATGATTGTGTAATATTGCTGTATATATTCATATATTGTCATGTGTTCTTATATTCTCAGACTGTTGGTTATATTTATTATGACTTTTTGCTTTTATGGGTACCAAGGTACCCGAATAAAGTTTAAGAACTGAACTGAACTGAGTGTAGAATGATGGAGCTGTGGGGAGGTGGCAAACACATGTAACAAACTAAGAGAGGAACCCAGGCAGTGAAGGCTTGTGAGGTAAGAGAATCAAGGGAGAGAGAGACGAATAGAGAAATGGAGGGAAAAGTAGATGGAGAGCCATATTGAGGATGGATAAATGGACTAAAGAGGAAGGATAGGTAGATGGATGGATGGATTCATGGATGGATGGATAAAAAGACAAGGACAATGAGAGAGAAGGAAAGAAAGAAGAAAATAGGCAAAGAATGATGGGAAAATGAAGGATTCAAACATACAGAAAGAACAATGGAGAGATACAAAGAGAAATATTAAAGATGGAAAGAAAGAAGAAGCAATAGCGGGAAAGAAGAGCCAAAAAATGATCAGTGAGAAAGAAGGAATGAACCATATGAGGAAATAAAGAATGATGGGCATAAAGAAGGTAGATATGGTGGCACAAGAGGGAAAGAGATGAAAGAAATAATATAAATATATAACGTGAAAAAAGACTGCGGAGACAGTTGAAACGCGTCGCCCCAAGCCGCAATAAACTGTTCTATGTGAACCCGAGTGCGTTGGGACCTGTTTTTATTTTAAACAGGATATGCTGAATAAAAATTATATATATATATATATATATATATATATATATATATATATATATATATATATATATATATATATTTATTTTTTTATTGAGGAAAAAGGCAGCAACCTCATGGGAGCATGAGGACAATCACTAGAGGGTATTAACAACACGAAAAGTGCCTTGTTGTGTATTAAAGTATGAGATCATAAACCTATAATGTAGATCTCCACAAAGCGCTTTTTTAACAAAAAATAAGTTTTTGATAAATTTTATACATTGAAATTAAATGAAAAATGCAGATGTTGTTACAGAACTATGAAATACCTATACTGATGAGTAATGCTCCCTTATCAAATTTTGCACTGCTTTTGTTTGGTGTGTTAACACATGAGTTTTTTATTCTTGCACTAAAGCACTTTATCTAAACAGCCAAGTTCTAGCCAGTTAACTATGTTAAATATACATTCAAAGATGGCCGTTACATTCGTAGCACTTGTATCGATCTCTTTTCTATGTCTATGAAAACTTGAAGGTAGAAATGGCTGTAATTTACACGTGGCAAACCAACACTGACGAAGCCGCAAGGCGAAACGCGTCTGTCGGGGGGTGAGGGGTTTGCAATAAAACATCACCGAAAGGATACTGGTGTGCTCTCCTTTTTCGGCTGAAAATGAGCTGTTTGTGTTTGGAATATATATATATATATATATATATATATATATATATATATATATTCACTGAAAAAACCATAGGTTATAAACCATATATAGTTAGGAATTAGCATTTAAAAAACCTTACTTTACTCACACAAAACCATTGAAATTCCATATATAGTTAGTTGTACTAACTATATATCACGCACCCGCAATCCACTGCTGATCATGTCACATATTACATCATTCATGACATGGTCAGTGACATCACTGATGACATCACTGATGACATCTCAAATGACATCACTGATGACATCACTGATGACATCTCAAATGACATCACTGATGACATCACTGATGACATCACTGATGACATCTCATTTGACATTACTGATCACATCACTGATGACATCATTCATGTGATAATACGATGAACCTCTTCAGACTCTAATATAACCTTAGATACACTCAGTGTAAACACAGACTCACAGATTGTCACTCATCCATGAAGTTACACACACACCTAGTCAGTCATGCAAACAATCAATCACACCTCCATTTCCTTAACTATACAGTTAAACACACCTTACTTATTCAAACATATACTAAAACATATTTACTCACTTATACAATCCTGGATACAAGTTCACAATGATCCATACAGCCACTCACACATTCACTGGCTCTTATGCACAGTTATTTATATATGTCAACTCTCACATGTACTGTATTTTACATATGTACTTACTTTGACATGTAGCACTGAGATATCTATTCACTCACCAATACAGTCATGCACACAGTCAACCGCCCATACAGCTGTTTCCACATGCACTTTTGAACCCATACATCTATGCAGAGAGTCATACACCTCCCAGCCACCCATACACACTCTCAGTCTCCCATACAAATACTTGGGCAACCAATCAATAACCCATATAGTTAATCATATAGCTACTGATCAACACATGCAGCAGTTTACAGAACAACAGACATAATGATGCACAAATTAAGACAGTTTAGTCACTAACCCATGCACTCAGTGAGACACATTTAATCACTCACTCATACAGTCAGTCATGCACCTACTAAATCCTTTGTTCAGACACTTCTACATCCACTCATTCTTCAATATGTAAGACATATTTTAACTTTACAGAAACATACAGTCACTGGATGTTGTCATCAGTGATGTCATTTGAGATGTCATCAGTGATGTCATCAGTGATGTCATTCGAGATGTCATCAGTGATGTCATCAGTGATGTCACTGACCATGTCATGAATGATGTAATATGTGACATGATCAGCAGTGGATTGCGGGTGCGCGATATATAGTTAGTACAACTAACTATATATGGAATTTCAATGGTTTTGTGTGAGTAAAGTAAGGTTTTTTAAATGCTAATTCCTAACTATATATGGTTTATAACCTATGGTTTTTTCAGTGAATTTTCAAGGTTTTGTAAATGCTAATTCCTAACTATATATGGTCTATAACCTATGGTTTTTTCAGTGAATATATATATATATATATATATATATATATATATATATATATAACATTTCTATGGCAAAATGAAACCCCTTATTTTGTTCCTTTTCAAATTAAATGTATTAAGTGTTACCACTTTATTCCAATCAAGATGACTTCAGGTGTGCCATACTTTTGTCATAAGTAAGACTGTTAGCGTTCTAGTTGTTCTTTAAAACACTCTGGGACATTCTGTCACTGGGCTATAGTTGGGCTACATCTGGCTGATATTTGGGCTACATTTGTTTTTTTTTGTCTCTGGCGGCCATCTTTGGGCTACATTGGGCTTCATTGGGCTTCATTGGGCTACATTGGGCTACATTTGGGCTCCAACATATATATAGCCCAATGTAGCCCAATATATATTTTTCAAAGTTAATTTTCGTAAAAACCACTGGAGCATATATCTTGAGACATAGCAAAGGCACATCGGGCTACCAGTCCCTACAATTTTGCCAAGTTTCGTCGAAATCCATTCAGCCGTTCGAGCTAAAAGTGAGTCCAACCGCCCTATGGAAAACTCAATGTTAAAAACACGTTTTGGGACCCCCTTTTTTTCTCGGCCCCCGCTTGACGAAACCCCCCCCAAATTTTCAGGGGCTGCTCAGAAACAAAATGTTCCATTTTCCAGAAAATTTCAGCCAATTCCGTCCTCAAACGCCAAAGTTATTCAACATAGAATTTTCAAAAATCCCATAGGAAAAAAATCCTAACTATATATACCTACTGGCGACCGCCAGTAGGTAATATATATATATATTATATATATATATATATATATATATATATATATATATATAACATTTCTATGGCAAAATGAAACCCCTTACTTTGTTCCTTTTCAAATTAAATGTATTAAGTGTTACCACTTTATTCCAATCAAGATGACTTCAGGTGTGCCATACTTTTGTCATAAGTAAGACTGTTAGCGTTCTAGTTGTTCTTTAAAACACTCTGGGACATTCTGTCACTGGGCTATAGTTGGGCTACATCTGGCTGATATTTGGGCTACATTTGTTTTTTTTTGTCTCTGGCGGCCATCTTTGGGCTACATTGGGCTACATTGGGCTTCATTGGGCTACATTGGGCTACATTTGGGCTCCAACATATATATAGCCCAATGTAGCCCAATATATATTTTTCAAAGTTAATTTTCGTAAAAACCACTGGAGCATATATCTTGAGACATAGCAAAGGCACATCGGGCTACCAGTCCCTACAATTTTGCCAAGTTTCGTGGAAATCCATTCAGCCGATCGAGCTAAAAGTGAGTCCAACCGCCCTATGGAAAACTCAATGTTAAAAACACGTTTTGGGACCCCCCTTTTTTCTCGGCCCCCGCTTGACGAAACCCCCCCAAATTTTCAGGGGCTGCTCAGAAACAAAATGTTCCATTTTCCAGAAAATTTCAGCCAATTCCGTCCTCAAACGCCAAAGTTATTCAACATAGAATTTTCAAAAATCCCATAGGAAAAAAATCCTAACTATATATACCTACTGGCGACCGCCAGTAGGTAATATATATATATATATATATATATATATATATATATATATATATATATATATATATATATATATATATATAATAATATAATATGTGGGCAACTTCCTCACCCACAATGTGTGCAAGTGGTTAAGCCTTGAAATGCACATTGTACTGTAAAATGCACAATGTAACCCTATTTCTGCAAAGTTTTCGTTTGACAGAGTGAATTCTTCATCATCTCTGATAACACGCAGTCACAGCAGTCAGTCCTTGATGAATTTGAGTATATCATTGGTGCTGATACAGAACTCTCTAGAAAGCCAATGCCTTTTTGGCCAAATTCCTTGGTAGTTGATGTGTAAATTTATATCACCATTTGATTACATTGTTTTCAGAATTGCCATGGAGAAGGGCAGGCTGGGAGAATGAGCGGAACCTCCTTTGCCATTCCCCAACACCCCACCCTTAACGAGTGCCAGGCTCCCTCACATTGTTGGTGGTGCATGTGGTGTTGGAGTTTTGCTTCCATCAAATTTCCCAAATCTTTCAGCAGCACTCTTACATTAATTTTTACATCACTTATACGCTGCAGCTGCCGGAAAATTCTATGAAGCAGAAAGCATGTAGTAGTCTTCTGGAAACATTTTACAATCTTAACAGAATTGAAGTTTTTAATCTGGAAAATTCTACATACATGTTTTTTAGAGAGCCATAGAAACATTTGGCGGTGTGAACGGAAAACATTTACTATGTGGCTTAAGCACGGTACATATACTCAACCAGCCCCTCCATCACACGCAGCAGACAGGAGAGTCTCTTTATCCAGGGCCTGCCAGGACTAGCCCACAACACCGGCCACTTATCTCACCCAGCTAAACTAGCTTAATTACTAGGCCTCTCAGGGATAATAGGAAACACTTAGGATAAGTCCCACGTGGACGAATCATGGAGGAGGGGGAAGTAGGGGCTTCCTTTCTGTTATTGCTGAACATATAATTGATACAATCACCGGCTTCCAGAGTGAAAGGGAGACGCTGCTGTACGTAAATCTAACAGAAGGTCAAAATAAGCATTGTTAAAGCCACGTTTGTTGGCGAAACTCTGCCAAAGGATTTTTTTTGCTTTTGCAGTTCAGCTGTTTCAGCAGAAATAAACTAATTTTGCTATGCAGTCTTCAAGCACATGCACGTCATGATGCTATAGGGAGGGGGCAGCATGTGGCAGAAAAGTGAACCTGGGACAATGGGGAGTGGGCAAGGTAGAAACAGAGACGCCTGAGGTAGGGAGGAGGAATAAGAAAATAACCAAAAATAAAAACATATAAACTGGGGTGGGGGAAGCAATGGATACGCTTGGTTGGGAGAGGAGGATGCAACACAGAGTGTGCAGTGGGCAGTATTTGAGGAAGAAGCTGCACAAGAGGAAGGAAGCAGAAAACCTCATGCAGACTCATGGAATACTGAAAGAAAAATAAAAAAGTTGTTCCCTGAATAAAAGCAGTGACAAGATAGAAGTCATGCAGTCAAAATGATCTAAAGAAGCTATGCTCCAGAATATGGTCAAACACAATAAGAGGAAGGAAAGCTATTAAATAAGAAGCAAGCAAATGAGAGTGAAAATAAAGCTAACAAGCATTAGGCTGATTCTAATCCCACTGTCAGTTTTTGGTATGGACTACAAGAGGTCTTTCTACAACAGACAGCTACAAGGTGTATGTAAGAGAGACATAACAAAGAAGGTCTGTGGCTTGTCAGGAAGTATCTTTTCCCCTGAAAATCATAGTGACAAAGGCATTACATGGCATTTAACTTTGATACAGCCACAGAATATGACACAAAAAATGATGACCCCATGATAATCTCTGTTGAAAATAACTTTATTGAAAACCTGTTATTATAACAAGTTGCAAAACAAATTATGAGAAGGGCAATAAAACAAGTTTGTAAAACTATCTGAAGATCCAGGCTTGCATACTTAATTAGGAAAGATCCCTAATCAAATTGTTTAAATCACAACCAGGTCAAATCAATGAAAACATGCTTGCAATCAGACATCTAGGCATATGCTTTTCTGGCCTTGAATTATTGATAATAGGCACATGAAAAAGTGGTGCCATTGACCAGGTTCCCATCACTCTTAAATGAAGTAATGGTAGCAGTAGAGTAGATATCCTTCGTGCATCAGGTGTAATGGAACTGCGGCTCAGGGGTGTGTGGTCATTATGACTTCCTTTTACTACCCAAGCCAGGTGCGATGGGGTAGGCCCATTTTCCTTGCTAGCATTAGGGCCCGTGAAAAGCCGGTGCTAAATGTGAGGATATGCTTGCAAAATATATGTTTTAAGGCTTTGGCTAGGAATGTAATCAGTCAAGGATAAAATAGAGAAAAGGCAAACTTCAATGATTGGCCCAAATAATTGAAGTTCTTTTATTAACTGTTTGATAATGAGAAGAGTTACGCTGCACCCTAGGCTAAACACATACGCGATGTTGCCTCAAAGTATTTAAACTTAGGCTGGACGTACTCTTGGAGATCTGTGATTTTGGAAATAATATATTATAGAATTTGTTAGTTTTACCAAAGTTACATAATGTAGCAATGTCAATTGTGTTTTAAAAAGTGCATGTGTGAAGTATTAAAATAGTATTAAATAATTATTTCAGCATGCTGGAAATTCACAATCTATCCATCCACCTATCTATCTATCTATCTATCTATCTATCTATCTATCTATCTATCTATCTATCTATCTATCTATCTATCTATCTATCTGTCTGTCTTCACAGAAAAAGCAAGGGTTAAAGTAAACCTATTTTTTTTTAAATATTCCTCATAAATTCACCTACAAATATAGTTATGAATGAAAACTGAAAACCCACAGACTTTTGCAAGTTATGGTTAGGAGGAGAATTCATGAATCACACACCAAAAGCAATGTTTATGACCCCACAATATTTATACCAATAAATGTTAACTCAGAAAAGAAAAATATATTTAAACAACACCACATAATCGACCAATAACTAACAATACATTTGTGTTAATAATTTCTTAGTGTTAAGGGAAATAAGATATGTAATCTCATCTGTATAATTATTTACAGCATTTGTAATTTCATCTGTCATTTCGACGGTGAAGTCATGAGGATTGCATTTAGTGTGCCAGTTATGTTTTGCATAGCTATTATACGAGTTATGGATTGCAGTTCTAAATGTAACTTGCAAATGTCACCAGTTTATCAGGTTTAATTCTTAATCATACCTGTAGTTTAACTATGTTTTTAAGTCAATTTCTAATATAAAAAAAAATCTCTCTCTCTCTCTCAGTTCTGGTAGCGCCAGCAGTTTGTGAAATGTTTTAGATTTGGAAGTACTCAGAGAAGTAATGTTCAGATGTTTTGTATTTTGCATTTTAAGACCAGGGTCCTCTCTTTATCAAGCAAAAAATAGCTAGTGATGCCCCAGGCTCTCAGCAAGCGGTGCTATCTTCATCAGTGTGACTGATCCCGCCTCTCGTTTTCAGGAAGGAGCACACAGAGCTCTTTCTCTGTAGCAGCTGCACCTCTTAGGTGCTCACTTCATCTGACCATTAGGATCATGGAAGATTGTGAAGCCTACAGAAAGTTCTGCAAGACTACTTTGTTCTCTGTTTAGAGTCAATGTGTTGTGAGTTACTCGGTTCCAGTAGGCCACTGAGCAAACCTGCATCCTGCACCTAACATAACACACTGTATCACATAACACACCATCCGAGTGTTAGCGGTTTGACCAATACTGTTTTTGAGAAGTGGCCCCTGGGAGTTTAATCCATCGATCTGGGTGTCTTGGACACAATTCAACCTGCTCTCCCACAACTATCTTGGGACCCTCCACAGGGTCGAAACTCCTTCCCTTTGTATGTTGTATGTGTAGTGTGGAACTGTAAGAATGAGGTTTTAATGAGTGTGAATATTTGCAATGAATGACGAGATTCGGTTCCAGACTTCTGTTTTGGGATGTCTTATTTTCTGTATTCTTGTATGATACTTCAAAGATTTAACTTATGAAAATTTTGAATTTACACTTGGTTATAAATGTATGTGTTTTTTGTGATAATTTTTAAAGATATATATATAAAGCATAGATAAACTAAGCAAATGCACAATAAAAAGATTTTAAACTTTAAATCAGTTTGATGTATACAATAAAATGTTATGAAATGTGTTAAAGTGGATAAACATAGTGTGGGAGATGTGGCATCTTAGAACCTTACAGGTCTGATGTTAAATTAAATAGGTCGGTATAGAGGTCCCTTCTTTTCCTGGTTTGTTTCCCCCCCTCCTCTAGGACCTAAAAGCATTGCTTTAGGGGGGCCTTTCTCCTTCATTACCCTGCACCTAACATAATGCTCTGTATCACATAACACACCATCCGAGTATTAGCGGTGTGTATCGTTGTCTACTTCCATTATGTGCTGTGTTAGGAGTCTTAATGCGTTCTAGAAATGAGTATTAAGTTAGTTTTGTTGTGTGTAGTGCCCAATTTGGTCAGTGCTAGCGGTGGGTAAGGCACCCGTAGGGATGTCCGTGCCTATCCCGTCAAGAACTAGCAGTCTGTATACTGCCTCCGCTGGTGGTGGGTTCTTATAGGGCTGGCTCACTTAGCATTTTGTGTGCTGTCTTTATCAGGCAGTGGGTGTAGGGCCCACAAGTGGCAGTGTTTGCACTTTGTATGCTGATGAGAACCCATCGTTTCTATAGTCGATATTATCAGATTATTCAGGCAATGCAGAGGTGGCATCTTATGAGTGTAATCAGGGTAAGAAGTGAGCAATATTCTCAGGCACTGGATAGCAGTATTTGCTTTTTATACACTGTTCAGGGCTGTCAGTGTCAATGTAGTAGAAAGATTTGACATTGTCAGCACAAGCACTGAGTATTCTTTTAGTGTTGTCTGAGTTAACATTGACCATACTGTTAATTACAGTGATTGGTAATAGAAATATGCTGTTTTAGCAGTAACTAACATTGTAATGTTTTCAGTAAGTGCATAGAATACTATATTGAGCATTACAAGTTGTTTATGTGTATAATTGAACAGTCCTCAATCATTTTTCATACGCCAATACCACCATGGTTTTCAGAAGGGAAGATGCCCTCTGTCAGATTACTGGAACTCCTCCCTAATCTGTGCTTCTCTTCTTTCCCACTGTCCTCTCTTTCAGACGACTGGATGCCAACCTCATCTCTGTAGTGCCAGAAAGGAGCTTTGAGGGGCTGCGCTCCCTACGCCACCTATGGCTGGATGATAACGGGCTCACAGAGATTCCCGTCCGAGCTCTCAACAACTTGCCCGCTTTGCAAGCCATGACCCTGGCACTCAACCAGATTCAGCACATCCCAGACTATGCTTTCCAGAACCTCACCAGCCTCGTGGTGCTGTAAGATGTCTGCCTTTTCATTTACACATCAGTCTTGTATGTTGGTTTGTAGGCCACGACTGCAAAGTGCTACATGTTTAGAGTAAGACACTCATAAACTCAATGGGTCTCACTCTCTCTCTCAAGGCTCCGTGGCCCTTTCACCCTACACATTGTGTGATTTTTGTGGTTGGGGGCAAGTCGTAAACTACTCCAATCTGGTCTTCTCTCCATCCCAAAAATACAGCATCTGACCAGCACAGTCAATGGTTAAAGTTTAATTTCATGACCAATTGTACCTCTTATCCATTGTTGTCTGCAACTGCACCAGCAAGTTGCTCGTGGAACAATTCTTCAGTCACTGAAAGCTCATCTTTTGTGTAATCTGGCACCAGAGGGATTTTAAAACTGCTCATAGAATACCATTCAGCGATAAAGTAGAAATGAAATTGCCTCCTGTTGCATCCAACTGATTGAGCACAATAATCAGGCAAATTGAGTTTTCCCGACTTTGACATTGTGTATCATTTCTGTTTAAATGTAACAGACAGAGTAGGAGAATTAGAGAGTTAGTATGGGTGTACCTTAGATTGTTTCAGCCCATAGTCTATCACAATCAAATATTTGCATGATCGTATCGCTAAAGATGTAAACAGAATGCTGGGTGTTTCAGTATTATGCTAACACATACCTTGCATCTGCCACTCCCCCTCTCGCCCAATACTTTCATCTCTCTTGTCACTAGCCACCTCTCTCTTCAGTGCCCTATTCTCCTGTCATTGTTCACCTCTGTCACTCCCTTTTAGGAAAGACAGGAGTCATGTTAAGATGATACTCTCATTCGCTAGCGACTGGTACCACGACAGCCACCACCACACTGAGCGCTATTAAACAACAATGGTCCAAGACCTCTATAATTAAATAAATTGAGTTAATCAATACCAAATCCTACAAGTTTGGAGCACATACACATTAATCAGCTCCATCCAATTTATGCATGTATTTATAAAAACATATAAAGGCAACAGCATCCACTTCCAATTCAAGTACAATATTTTAATCTATTGTCTCAACAGCAAAAAATTATACATTTCAGTTTGTAAATCAGTACAAAATATTGGTTGCCCCGAACAGAGCGTGCAGCATAGCAAAGGGTGCCAATGAAGTTGTGAAGTGATAAGAGAAGAAAAGGAAAAAATTCAAAGAAGTGACATAAAATTCAAATAATTTTTCAAGAGCAGTAACGGATCCACAAATAACCGTTCTGCATAACCTAGCCACTTAATTAATGCAAAAAACTCTCTCTTTTTTTAAAACTTTTTTTTAAACTTGGGACAAAATTATATGTCATCAAATATCTGCACATAATTGTAGAGCGAAATATAGATGGTCCAGGTTTTTAATAGGGTGTCGACGTTTCGACTCGTCTTAGGGCCTTGCGGTTAGTTATGCCTGGGCCATGCGAGTCTTCATCAGGACATTAGAAACGGGGCAAACAGGTGTCTTATAGATGACCCCATCTGGGAGTCAAGGTGGTAATAATTCCCACATGAGACGGATTGTTCAAATCCAATCCTTAAGTTCTCTTCTAAGTGTGAAGGCACCAGTGTTTGATAGTTAAACAAGACTCTATCTAGTAGTCCAGTCTATGAGGGATTCCTCTTCCTCTCTTTTGATGTTTGTAGTCCAACACACGGAGGTGCACGCCGAACCAGTTATTCGTGCACCCAGGAGGCGTGTTATCAATCGGCACATCAGCTCCTTGGAAAACGCGAGTGCCTCAGCCCGGAAGCCTGTGTAGGACGCCACTCGCAAGTGGCGTCCTACACAGGCTTCCGGGCTGAGACAATCCGTCTCATGTGGGAATTATTACCACCTTGACTCCCAGATGGGGTCATCTATAAGACACCTGTTTGCCCCGTTTCGAATGTCCTGATGAAGACTCGCATGGCCCAGGCATAATTAACCGCAAGGCCCTGAGACGAGTCGAAACGTCGACACCCTATTAAAAACCTGGACCATCTATATTTCTCTCTACAATTATGTGCAGATATTGATGACATATAATTTTGTCCCAAGTTTTAAAAAAAAGAGAGTTTTTTGCATTAATTAAGTGGCTAGGTTATGCAGAACGGTTATTTGTGGGTCCGGTACTGCTCTTGAAAAATTATTTGAATTTTATGTCACTTCTTTGAATTTTTTCCTTTTCTTCTCTTATCACTTCACAACTTCATTGGCACCCTTTGCTATGCTGCACGCTCTGTTCGGGGCAACCAATATTTTGTACTGATTTACAAACTGAATTGTGTGATTTTTTGCTGTTGAGACAATAGATTAAAATATTGTACTTGAATTGGAAGTGGATGCTGTTGCCTTTATATGTTTTTATAAATACATGCATAAATTGGATGGAGCTGATTAATGTGTATGTGCTCCAAACTTGTAGGATTTGGTATTTATTAACTCAATTTATTTAATTATAGAGGTCTTGGACCATTGTTGTTTAATATCGATTGATACCCAGGTCCAGTACCTTATGGGTTACCCCATTACTTTAATGGCTACCACACTGAGCGCATCATCTATGACGTACTCACGTTCCAGAGACAACACTCAGTAAGCGAAAAATGCTCCCAAGGCTAATGCGATGCATATTAGCTCAACACTACAAAGCCTCCTCCCTATGGAAAGTCAAAATGGAAAGGAGAGAAAGAGCACCAATTCAACAAAAGAATACAAAGCAGGAAACGCCTCAAAGCAGGGGAGCAATGCAAGCCTCTGCAGCCCTGCAGTGCAGAGGGGATCAACCCTTTAAGGGCCCCATTTAGCACAGGGCCAATGAATATTTGTGAAAAATGCGAAGCTTGTCTGCCCCTCATCACATTGTGAAGCGGGAGGGCATCATTGTGCGTTAAACCACTGCCTAAAGGCTTGATGAAAACTATGAACACAAGGGAACAACAAAGAAAGCTCGAATTCTTAGCACACATAATTAGCAAAAACAATTATCTAAATCATGATAAAATGGCAAAAAAACAGTATTATTTGCACAAAAAATCATCAAACCCCTTGATACGTTTTATCGGATGTATGACGTTACAACGCATACTTTTACCACGCCTACCATTACCACGCAATTTTTACAACGCAGGATCCATTACAACGAAGTACCATTACCACGCAGGTATTTACAACGCATATACCTTTACAACGCATACAATTACAACGTAAGTATTGGTAAGTATATAATATTTTTTTAATTTAATTTAATTAAAATTAATATAATGTAATTTAATTTAATTAATTTAATTAATTTAATTTAATTTAATTTAATTTAATTTAATTAATTTAATTTAATCAATTTAATTTAATTTAATTTAAATTTAATTATATTTAATTTTTACCCTGTACCCTTTTACCCAAAAACCCAAAACTGACCCTTAATCTTAAAAATATCCCTTTACCCAAAAACCCAAAACTGACCCTAAACCCTAAAAATACCCCTTTACCCAAAAACCCAAAACTGACCCTAAACCCTAAAAATACCCTTTTACCCAAAAACCCAAAACTGACCCTGAACCCTAAAAATACCCCTTTACCCAAAAACTCAAAACTGACCCTAAACCCTAAAAATACCCCTTTACCCAAAAACCCAAAACTGACCCTGAACCCTAAAAATACCCCTTTACCCAAAAACTGAAAACTGACCCTGAACCCTAAAAATACCCCTTTACCCAAAAACTGAAAACTGACACTGAACCCTAAAAATACCCCTTTACCCAAAAACTGAAAACTGACCCTGAACCCTAAAAATACCCCTTTACCCAAAAACTGAAAACTGACCCTAAACCCTTAAAATACCCCTTTACCCAAAAACTGAAAACTGACCCTGAACCCTAAAAATACCCCTTTACCCAAAAACTGAAAACGGACCCTGAACCCTAAAAATACCCCTTTACCCAAAAACTGAAAACTGACCCTAAACCCTAAAAATACCCCTTTACCCAAAAACTGAAAACTGACCCTGAACCCTAAAAATACCCCTTTACCCAAAAACTGAAAACTGACCCTGAACCCTAAAAATACCCCTTTACCCAAAAACCCAAAACTGAGCCTGAACCCTAAAAATACCCCTTTACCAAAAAACCAAAACTGACCCTGAACCCTAAAAATACCCCTTTACCCAAAAACGCAAATAATATTTTTAATAAAATAATATACTTACCAATACTTACGTTGTAATGGTATGCGTTGTAAAAGTACCTGCGTTGTAAATACATGCGTGGTAATGGTATGCGTTGTAATAGATCCTGCGTTGTAAAAAATGCGTGGTAATGGTAGGTCGTGGTAAAAGTTGCGTTGTAAAGGTTGTATACCCGTTTTATCACATGTTGAACGCTCCACCACCAAAGTGTACTCCACAAGACCCCCATGGGAAATCGAAGAAGGTAGCGTTTCCCTGTCAGCAAATACTCCAGAACGTTGTGCAGATTTGGATACAGATTTCTCTACTCCTCAGGTATCAGGTGTCACAGGAAACCCCTTACTTAAACTATCAGGCTCCACCTGAAGACCCAAATCTCTGCAAAGTGTTGGAAGCTCTGACAACAGGAAATTTCCAGCTACATGCTCATTAGTAGTAGACCCAAAAGAACCTTCTTTCCTAACATCCACACCTGATGTGGGTAAACCCCGTTGTACGCCACTGAAGCCTTCATCATCTCCATCGTAAACATCCAGGTAAGGTGAAGTGCATTTCTCTACTCCAATAGGATGACCACACAGCACCTACCTTCTCAAATACCAATACCCCCATCACCCAGATCACAATTTTGTAACACTTAAATAACACTGCAGAGCTCAAAGAAGACATTCTCCACCTGTGGTACTTACAAAGTGTCTGGATGCGGACCCACTGCTGGTCTACATTAACTCTTGTGGTTCGCACACTATGCTTCTGGTCATAATGTCTTTTATAACAACTATGGGGCATATTTACAAGGGGTTGTCACCACCAGAGCGTCACTTTTTTGACTTTCTGGTGGCGATAACCCCTTTGCCTTATTTATAAGGTGTAGTTTAGCCACTTAACATGGATTGATGCCACATTTTAAATAAGGCCCCTATTCATGAGATCCTTAGCATGAAAGGAGCGGGCAATGGGTGTTGCAGTGGGCGTTCCACCGCAACACCCATTGCTTTTTGATGCTGTCCCCTATTTAAAAGGCTGGCGTAAATATGGGGCCGCGCCAAAAATAAGACCAGGGAAAACCTGGTCTTAAACTGGCACAACTAGGAGAAATTATTAATTTCTCCTCCTTTTGCTGTTTCCATGTCTGCAGCAAACATATAAAGAACAAATCACCATTAGTGATTGCTAATGTGCAGGAAGGTGTCCCTTCCTGCACATAATCAATCATTAGATAATGACGAGTTGCAACTTCTATATGTGCTGCATTCTGCAGGACATATAGAAGTTACAAATCGCCAGTAGTGATTGTTTACGTTTAGGAAGGGACACCTTTCTGCACACGTACAATCCTTTTCTGCAACACAGGCACCCTTGCAGTATGGGACAAGGGTGCCTGCGTTGGCACTAGGCAGCTAAATTTAGAGCCAGTGTTAGGGGAATCTCAGGGGTGCGCTGTATTGTTATAAATTCGGCTCATAAATGCATTTTTAGAATGTCAAAGTGCGGCGTTACCGATTGTGGTGTGACACCACACTCCGCCATTCTGTTGTGAATATTCCCATCTGTGTGATAAACAACCTCTTTCACACATCCGTCTCGGCCAAACTGACAACCTTGGAGCCAACTAACCACCAAGGATTACATTCGACATGGGCATCCTACCCGTCATAATTTAAAATAGAGAATACTCCATGGCGGGAAACATCGTTTACAACGCATGCGTTACGACGCGTGTCATTACAATGAATGTTTTACAACGCGAAATCTATTACAACGCATGCAATTACATCGTATAATCCATTACAATGCATTCCCTAAAGTAACGCCCCGGCGGAGTTATAATAGCAATTGCGTTGTAATGGATTATGAGTTGTAACAACATGCTTTGTAATGGATTTTGCAATGTAAAATATTCGTAGTAATGACACTCGTTGTAACGCATGCGTTGTAAAGTGTCATATTCATCCTTTCACCTTATCTGAAGTGAATTGTACCTCACCTTTACTGATAATAAATGAAGGTACTCCCTCCCTCTGAAATACTTAACCAAGGAATGCAAGTAACCTATCCCTGTGGGCCTTACTCATAACCTTCACCCAAGGACATCTTGAAAACAAACATCCATTGCAACAATTCCATCCTGTGCAACTTACCCACTGGCTCTATAATGTCTATAATGTCTAGAGCAAAACTTTCCCATTTTGCACTGTTCCACTCATAAGCTCTACTTGGTGGTCTTTACAGCCTTGAGAGATTTGACTGACTCAAGGCATTTCGCGCATTCTCTTACTGCTCTCGCTATATCATTTCTTGGCTACCAATACACATTTTAATTTCAGACTCAGTGCCCGATTCACAGAACTAACTTAAGACAAAATCCTACATTTACTATCATTTTGGTATTCACAGAAGGCACTTACACATTTTGGTATTCACAGAAGGCACTTACTCATTTCGGTATTCACAGAAGTTAGGAGTCCTAACTTTAGGACTCCTAAATGCCTTCTGTGAATACCGAAAGTCTTAAAGTTAGGCTTTTTCTCAGTTTATTAGTAGTAAAGTTAGGACTCCTAACTTTAGGACTCCTAAATGCCTTCTGTGAATACCGAAAGTCTTAAAGTTAGGATTTTTCTCAATTTAGTAGTAGTAAGGTTAGGACTCCTAACTTTAGGAATCCTAAATGCCTTCTGTGAATACCGAAAGTTTTAAAATTAGGATTTTTCTCACGAAAAATCCTAATTTTAAGACTTTCGGTATTCACAGAAGGCATTTAGGAGTCTTAAAGTTAGTACTCCTAACTTCTGTGAATACCGAAATGAGTAAGTGTCTTCTGTTAATACCAAAATGGGTAAGTGCCTTCTGTGAATACGAAAATGGTAGTAAGTTTAGGATTCTGTCTTAAATTAGTTCTGTGAATCGAGCCCTTAGTCTTTACAATTCCGAAATGCCCTTCATGACATAAAGATATAGAGGCAGATTTACAAGCCCTTTGCGCCACTTTTGCGTCATTTTTCCCATGTTAAAAGTGACACAAAAGTGGAGCAAGGGGCTTGTAAATAAGCCCCATAATCTTGCCCCTCAACGATTCCAGAGGCACCAACGTGTTGCCTATCAAAGAAATAACTAATCGCATTGTAACTTACTACATATCTCCCAGAATTACCTCTCGTTCCACAACTTGCCTTTCCTTGGTCACCCATGTTTCAAAAAAACTCGAAGCCTTTGGAAACACTAAATCCTTCTTGCGTTCCACCACCCATGTCTCTTTATCAAAAGCATGTACACCACCATCACACATAAGCGCCACCCACAAATCCTCTTGTAATGTGCACGTCAACCAAGATAGTAAATCAGTGATAATATTGTTTTCACCAAAGATATAACCATATATATAAAAATCTTGTAAGTGTAAGGAAAGAGGTGCTAATCATGTGGAAGCAGAGGAAGTAAATCCTGAGATTAAACTTTGGTTAAGGATTTGTGATCACATCTGATAATTGCTTTATCCAGATAAATGAATAAAAATACACTTAAGCCCAGGCACAAGCCAATGCCTTCCTCTCGAAAACGGTTCCACAGATGACAAAGATGTGAAAGCGAAGGCCAAAGTCACTTGCTACCCACTGCTATCATGTTGACAACACAGTACCTAATCCCATATTGTTATCTTCGGTGATGTAACTTCAGCAAAGTGGGATAAAACCCTGCAATGCAGGAGCATTACAAATATTTTTTAACTCAACTAAATTTCCTTCACAGTCATCTGACTCCAGAAGATCAGAATTAGCTTTCAGTAATTTCCTTAATCGACATGTCTTCACCTCAAAATTGACTACAAGATTTGAATAGAACTCCGTTTGCCCTAAAAATGACCTTAGTTCATCCCAAATCTGTGGGGCTGGCACATCCCTGCTAGCATTCAACAGTTTATCTTTCACCGTAATGACACTGCCACTGATGTCATGCCCCCAGTATGTGACCTGTTCTTGTGAAAACTTGAATTTGGCATATTCAGCCATCGAGCCATGTTCACATAATATGCTCAAAACCTTTCCAATGTGCAATCAGGATCAGGTTTGTTCTTGGCCATAACCAAAATGTTGTTTGGAAGAACCACATGTTCTTCATTTTCCCAAACAATTTGAACATGAGTCTTTGGAAAACCGTGTCTGCAAACCTTAAGTGAAACAGCATCCTTATAAATTGGAAACAACCAACTTGGGAGATAAAAATCAATATACTTTTTACGGTCCTCATATAACATAACCTGATGATAGGCTGCGGATAGATCAATGGTGGACAATACCGCTACACCCTTCACAAGTGAAAGCATCTCATTGATCTTTCGGATAGGAAATCTGCCAACTAAAATGCTATTATTCAAACCACAAAGCTCGACAGAGATTCTATCTATTTAGTTTTGATGGCTAAGTTACAAGTGGTTCAAACAAGATGTTCAGAATTATCACTGACCTTAAGAAATTAAACACATTTCCAGTTTTAAAAGTTAGCTGAGTTGGCTCACAATAGAACCCTAGTGCATTGTTTGGTACTGTCGAGCTAAAAAGAAAAGTAACATTTGTTACAGATTTGAGTCTAAATTAGGAATTGGTGGCACGGAGATACAACAAAGAGTGTGTCATGATATATCGCCCTCATTTGTTGGTCCCAACATTTGGAACTGTCTCCCCTTCTAATTACATGACACTACACACTTGAAAGTTTTAATGAACTTTAGTTGATGAAGCAATTTAATATCTGCTAAATTATCTTTTATTATGTGACTTTATATTCGGCATCCATATATTGTACATGAACAATAACTGCCTTGCTTCATGTCGTATGTACACCAGTGTTTGGTGCTATGTGTATTGTGGCATTTGGCATTCAATGGGAAATAAATTACTTTTACTGTTAGGAATAATGGTGATGCAATGTTAGAAATCACACATCTACTGGGACGTAATGCAGTTTCAATTCTTCAAAAACATAACTTAACAATATAGTAATCACAGTCAAAAGCAATGTTTTAGTAACAATGATATCTCTCACACATGTTAATGTATCTACCTGTTTTTTGTAGCAGGCACTCTGTTGGGATGGACATGTTTCATGCATGGTAAGCATGTGTGTATCCCTGCCATGAGTGCCTGACTGCATCTGATACTGGTATCCTGACTTTTTGCTTGGTCCTAGTGGCACACTAATCTGGTGTGTGCAGAGGCTTTGGCCTTTCCCTGGAACAGCAGGGCCCGGAAACCAATTCTGTGACCTGGAGGGGTGCACCAAGTGGCCCTGATAGTGGGTATAGCACTACTATACACGCTGCAGTGAGGCACAGAAGGCTGTGGTGGACAGTGTTCTTTGTTTTGTGAATCTGTAGTGTGACCAGAATATGTTCTCTTTGTCAGAGAGAGTGCATTCCACTGACCTCTATTGTGTAAAGCTCCACTATTACGTGAACTTCCAAAACCTTGCACCATCCTCTGTGCATGACGAGTGAGTGTGTGTGTGCAGTGAATGTGTAGTACTTATTTGGCAATAGGACTCTGTGTGTGTGTGTATGACTCAGAGAACTGGTGCGGGTGGTTCAGTATGTCAAAAGATGGAGGATGACAACAGCTTCCACAAACAGTGGAAGGGTATTGCCTGCATTCGGTGGCTGGGGGGAGGAAACCAAGACACTCAAGTGAAGGAAGAAGGAGACAGGAATTCCTTGAGAACTTCAATGAGTGCTTTGCTAGCAAAACGGCTGCTAATGAGTTCTTCCCGAGTACTGCCATTTGGCAGATGGCGGGGTGAGGTGTGGGACTGCAGTTTGTTGTTAAAGGTGAAGAATTATCTAAGGAATGCTAGTCCTTTTGTGTGTATCTGAGTGATGCTTCAGGAAGGCTGATGACAGCCAGAGATCTCACACTTCATTGTGCCCATGTTTTGAATGTTCCTACTTGGAGCAAGCCCCATTGTTATCTGCTGTTACAGCAATCATAGTGCACAAAGACTGTCTGTGGAACATCCAGAAACTGACATTTGAAGACAACAACCCAAACCAGTTCTGAAGCTCTAGACACTGGATCCACATCCTAAGTCTAGAAATTGTGTCTAAAAGTGGGATCCAAACCACCCCATTTTGTTCCAGTTCCAAGCATTTCTTGAGCAAGGACGTGAGTGCTTTGAATGTTAATCAAGTGGCTGCTTTTGACCAGGCCTGACATCATCTGAAATCTGCAGTTTCTGCTCGAGGAGCTGAGGGTCTTCCTCAAGTGCCTAGATGCCTTCCTGATTACTGAGATAGTGAAGGAGTATGCCTCGATCTGTAGGAGTATGTCTTGGGGGAGAAGCGCCGCATGTTCCCAGCTTGGGCACCACCCAGAGAAAGCTGACCACCTTGGAGACCGCACTGGAGAGACCCATGCTGTGAGTGGCACCGCTTGTCTCTCTGAGTAGTTACCATGTGAACTGCTCCAAGATTTTTGCAAGAACGTGCATCACTGCTTTGACTCGCAAACCGCTGTGAGGGGATTGTCACCCCTGAAGCTCAAAAGCCCTAATTGACCTGGAAGTAACAACTGTCAAAGACTCACCATCCTGGATGAATTGTTCCTGAGGCCACAACTGCCATACCTCAGCATCTGTCTGCACCTGACCGAGGAGGGTGTCCCTTGTGAAGATGAGTCCTTGTTTCACATGCCTCCTTCATCTATTGGGCCCTGTTCCAATGCATGGTCACTGCTGTAGCCCTGCAGAAGTGATGCCACTGCTGTAAGTCTGAGCATTAAAACTGCCCCCCTAACACCAACAAGCAGGTACAATTAGGGTTTAGCCTGCAACCAGATTGGTAGACTAGAAGAAACAGATTAATCTGTAATGTGGATTTAAGACTTTTTGCAAAGTCAACACAAGGGGTTAAAAGGCTTTGAACTGAGTTACTCATTTGATCAGCGGGTAAAGCAAATACTGGGAAAGGGGAGTAGCGTCTCACTGAAAATTGTAACGGATAACAACTCTGCACTTACATTCCTATTGAACTATTTAGTATTTCGTTTTGTTGTGAGACTAAAGTACTTTCTTTTAACTAAAAAGTAAGTGCTGGGCTGGACAAAGTATTATTATGTCTGATGGTTTACTTTTGGGTTCTGAGCATTTGTCCCTCACACTACCTCCCTGGGAGTCTTTGTGTTGCTCGCACTCATTACCCTGAAAGTAAAGTGCACAATGGGTTGTACTTTGCCGAGTTTGCAAAGTAATTGTCAAATAGACCCCAGTACACCAATGGCAAAAAACTTCAACCACCACATTTAGGGCCAGTAGCCCCTGCCTGCAGAGTGGCTCCCAGTAGGGATCCGACAGGCACTATTACATTTCAAACTGCTTCCTTTCTTATATAAATATAACAGATCACCTTTAGAATGTCCAAATCAATGCACTCATTGAGTAACTACACAATAAGAAAATTGTAGGAATAAACATTTGGTAGCTCTTTCAACTCTATTGTTCATGCTGCATCTCAGTGTTGCTATTGCAACTTCCTCTGCAATCTGAAAGATAAAGTGTAAAAAAGTTGAAAAGCATGTTTTTCCCCTTTGATAAGCACTTTAAAAGAATGCTTATCAGTAAAAGGAATGTGAAGAATCACACGGGATTCATCCATAGTTGACAGAGCATCCACTCTGGCCACTGGGTCATCTGAGAAACTAGGGTGCTGGCAAAAACCAGCATACTCGTTTTTCAATGGCTGTCGTAACTCCACCGTGGGAAGCCCTGGCTGTTAACAATGACTGTATCCTAGCAATCATGCAATGCCCATAGCCTTCGATGGACACCAACTTCGATATGTCATGACCACCAATATTAATAAGAACTTCCAGACTTCCATCCCCGGCTTCACTGAGCACAAAATCTCAATGGTGCTAGTAAGAATACAATGTTTCAGTGGAATGGTCGTGGGGCCACAGAAAAACAAAATAAGGCTAAGTAGATCCACCAGTCTTGTAAAATGGGTAATTTGGTTATAATCCATTTAAATACAATGGTATAGCTATTACATTCAAGATAATGGCAACACACCTACCTCCAACAGAATCCCGGGAATTCTGGTCATTAATGGAAGCATGGAGGTTGGTTCCGTGATAGTTCCAAAGTTGGCGTTAGGAGTAAGAGATCTAACACAGCACGTGTACAACGTACCGAATCTGAAAGAAGACTCGAGAAAACAGGAATGATGCAGCACGGGAGAGGACCCAGTCCAAGCTATCTCGGGAGTCGGAGACCCCAACAAGATTCAAATTGTTGAGCAATGAGTGTTTGCATCTTTACAGTGTCTCTGCCTAATAGGGCCTGAAGGAGGAACCGACTCCATGACCTATAGTAACAGGAGACATCTTTGATTGGGTACAAGTTTGATAACAGTGCAATGAATTTATAAGTAAGCCTCGCCATTTTGGAAAGGGAACCAAACTGGCCATGAGTCCCCTATCTCCAACTATGTCCTGGTTGTCGTCGCTTCCAGTTCCCCTGGTAGCTTACTCTTAATGGAACCCACCAACTTCAATCTATGGGCTATTGTAAAGTGTGTGAAAGGGCGAGATTTTGATCGATACCTTATATCTATTGATCCAAACCTCGATCTGGTCGACTGAACCTTTGTTGCCTGTCTTGGAAGAAAACAGTACACCTATCTGCAAGTTAGTTCACCCAATAAAGGACTCTACTCTCAAAGATCACGGACAACTTCTAGGTTTCAAAAGTTTATTGTAAAGATATAATGAGCTGCAAATACAGACATCTCAGAATGAGATTCACGAGATACACAGGTCCAATTACATACATGTGCTCTCGAAAAGCCCTCAGACGAGCAACAGAAATCACTAACACAAGTTCTAAGAACAATAAAGCTATCAGCATAGACGCATATCTCTCCTTCATTTAGGTTGGAGGAAAACACACACAGGTTAGGCGTCCCTACCCTGTTCTAGATGGTATCCCTACTTAACCAAATCCCAACCTAACAAAGGTGTCAGCAGTGAATGACCCCCAAGGGAAGTCACCCACTCTAAGTCTCTTGGTGAAAACCTAAAGTTCTCCAGTCATGACCCCTCTCTGCCTACCCATCCGCTCTCTAAAGGGTCCTCAGGTCTCTGCTCTAACTCCACCCAGGGGTGCTGTCCCTAATACAAAACAGTCAACAACATTTGAGACGCCCCTTGCGAAACGCCTCTCACGTGGTGCAACTTCAGGCTTTTTCCATGATGCTTTGTATTGGGCCTCAGACGTTAGAGTTGACCTTGCTTCTCAGACTCTTCTCCGGCCCGCTGATACCCCTTAAACATTCCAGAACCCTCCTCCATGTCTGGGCCGTCTACTGAACAGACCTCTATTCATTCATTTATAATTGGATCCCCCCTTTCCTGTTGCAGACAGATATCTGCCGCCAAGAACCCAACTCTCATAGACTTCTAAAAGAAATAGGCTTGCAACATTTCTCAGCCCAGACATGTACGTGTAAATCAATGCTAAAACATTTCAGGCCTACAATATTTCTCATTATGATTATAGCATTCAACTTCTTCATTTAATTAAAGCATGTTAATACTCTTATTCTATTATTCAGTAAACATTTCTATAAATCATGGCCCATTAATGCAATGACCAAAATTGTAATACAATCTGTGTCGTGAAAAGAACCACCTTTCCTCTTAGCTCCAGCTCTGGCCCTGAGGCCTACCACGTTCTGCTCTTAACCACATACCATCTTATGTTTTAGCAGCTTCACGACATGGATTCAAAAAAATAATCACATCTAATAAAGTCATATAATGTCACACATTTCTGTATTAGTTCCACTTCTACTTAAATCTCTACATTAGCTATACATTCAGAATATAATTGCAGATACTATTAGCACTCATGGCATTTCTCTTCATGATTTGTGCTTACTACAGGTAAGTGTGATGTACTCATACATTTAAATCAATTTGCGCTCTCTCAGTTCCCCCCTTTGATGACCTTTTGGGGTCATCACTAACATTTAAACTGCAGCTATTGCTGGCATTCTCTGCGCTTCCAGAGCTCTCAGACTCCTGTACTGATTATCTTGTATGGCAGCCAATCTCTGCAGCTGTTCTCTTTGGGCCCTTTCTGACCTTCTTGCTCTGTACCATTTGAATACCCTCACCAATCCCCACAATATTATCCCACAGATCAATACTATGATGATAGGCTTTAGGATATACCAAATAAAGCTTTTGCCTAAGGTGGAAAACCACCCTCCAACTGCACTCATTCCGTGGCCCACCTTTTCCCAGACATTTTCTCTACTCAAGTCTTCGATCTCCTTGTGAATATTAGTTATGTTCTTAATAACTTTCTCAAGGGGCTTCGAATTGTCTGGAATGTAAGTGCAACATTCCTGGACCTTCAAAGCCTTACAGACTCCGCCCTCTTTTGCTAATAGGACATCTAATGCAAGCCGATTTTGAAGAACCATAGCCCTTATCGATTGCATCTCTCCTTCTACTAGCATTAAGGACTGAGCAGTGCTGGCAGACAACCTGTCGACAACTGTTGCCAGTCGTCTAATTTTAACATCATTAAGGATTATTCCCAAAAGAGGGAACATAGCTCCAAAGACATCTCCAACCATTTCGGCATCACCTACATCTCTCCTTCCCCTCGATGATGTCTGACCCTCAATGATCACTAAGTCTTGTGCATGATATATTTTGGGGAAGACAATTGCCAAGTAACATGATCCATACCAGTTGTCAGGTAGTCTCACGTAAGCATTTCTTCCACATACAAAATACACATTTGGAATCACTTGCATTCCCTTCAGGAAATCCTTAGTGTAGTACTCTAAATTAAAAGCATGTTCACAGTCCACTTCTCCAACGTATACATTTTCATAATACGTTTTGGCTCGGTGAAGACATAACTTTCCTCTCTGCGCTTTATCTAAAGCTATTGGACCACTACTACCCTTTCTCTTGTGTGACTTCTCTTCCTCGGTCCAATCTATTTTCCCTTGTCCTGATTTTTTCAAAATCTTTTGTCTCCTGTAACGATCATCCACCTGCCCTATGAACTTCTTCTCGACTTCTGACACCTTGCATGTCAGGTTATTTCTACGGGCATGTGAAGTATCTAAGGTAATCCAAGGAATGAAGAACTTGGCCAATCTGTCTTCACTCTTCCAGTAATCCCATTTATTCATCTGCTTATAATTCGGGACTTCCGGCAACACTGAATCATAATTTGAGAAATAGTATTCAAAACTATCTCTCTCATAAAATATACTAAGCAATAAGCTACATGTAATGCCATATGTCAGAGGGAGGTGATGATAGCGAATTCCTTCATCTACAGACGCCGGCAACTGCATGCAGACGTAGCAATCCTTAACCTCCATGGCATCCACGTATTCATATAAAAGTTTAGCATAAGCATTTGACCTAAAGTCTCCTTGGGACTCGTCTACATGTAACCTGCGGGCTTCTGCAGCCAATAACGCTTTCTCTTGAGTGTTTTCCCTTTTCTCACCAGCAACAATAGGTGTAAGCGTTACTACAGAACTCACATCAGTTACCTTTACCTCTTCTTCATGTCCCTTTACATAAGAAATTGTTACCACTAAAGCTATTAATATTATCACTCCTACTATTAGTGTACCTATTATACATTTAGCTCTGCGGTTCGGGGTGCCGGCCTCCATTTCGTCAGACAATATAGTTCTCTCTTTATCCTTGCAAAAAGTTCTTTTCCTCTCGTTCCTTTACAGTCTCTTTTAAATCTTTTTTGTCTTTAGAATCCACACAGCTGGAGGCTGACAACCTTCTTCGCAAAAGTCCTTTAACAGTTCAAAAAGACAACCCTAGCCCTTCTCCATCAACTCAAGGGGTTCCCTAAAATTCTCTGCTTCCTGGGCGCTAGGTAATCTTCTTTTTCTGCTTGCTTTATTTACAAAGTCCTTTAACAGTCTACTATCAGATTTGTGGTTGCAGCTTCAATAGCATAGTTCAGTATTTCCAAGCGAAGATTGTGCTCTTCATGTGCTGTTATCGTTGTACCAAAGTCGGGGAATTGCAATTCTGTAAGAAACATATGTTTTAACTTGCTGAGGCGGGGAGGTCTGGGGAGCACGAATGTCAGCGACCCTTCTTGTTCGACACCGGGTACCAACAGTCGTATTTCCACGGTGATAATGGGCTCAGAACTGGACACCACCACCGCTCGGATCCTCCCTGTCTCCGGTTTCACAGACATTTGACGCCAGATATGTCCACTCAGGTGTGGAGTATCTTCTGTTAGGCACTCGCACTCTTCTTGACCTTCTTCGGTCGGGTGCTTCAGCGCCCTGAGCACCTTCTTCTGGATCTGAGTCTTCTGATATCGGAGGAAGGGTTAACTCTGGAGTTGACCTCAGGCTAGAGCTCCTTCTTTGCGGCCAATTTGCTTCTCCACGTGCCCTTCTACTCCTTCTCCTTCTGGTCTGTTCTCGCTCTCTTTCAGACCTGTCAGGGTCAGACTCGTACTCCCAGCTACTTTCTCCTTCTGTAGCGTCTTCTGTTTCGCTGTTGTACTGACCGTCCTCAGCTTGGTCAGACTCGTTCCCTGCTTCCGCTGGCACCTCTACAGCTTGGCTAGCCCCCTCTATGGCTTCTCGGTCCTCAGCTGGACGTCTATCCGAGAGAGGAGCTGTTTCCAGAGGTGCTGGAACCCTTTTCGTATGTGACGCGTGGATCCAATTGGGCAGGCCTCCCACCTTTACAGCCGTGTTTGTGATCAGGATGACCTGGAAGGGCCCACGCCAACGAATATCCAAGCAGCTTCTTCTCACATGTTTCTTCACCAGGACCCAGTCCCCAGGATACAGGTCATGGCAAGGGCCCTGGCACGCTGGAACCTCGGCAGCCTGCACCTGGAGGGACACAGAACGCATGGCGTCAGACAGCCCCTTACAATAGTCCAGGATCATATCATCTGTGATATTTAACAGTGCAGTAGCTGGGATAGATGGCAGCCTCATTGCTCTCCCCATTAACACCTCATGTGGTGACAACCCTGTTCTTCTGTCTGGGGTACTACGAAGGCTCATGAGAACTAATGGCAGGGCATCAGGCCAACTCAGGGTCGTTGAGGAGCACACTTTCGCTATTCTGGCCTTGATTGTGCCATTGATTTGTTCCACAATTCCTGAGGCTTCTGGTCGGTAACTGCAATGTAGCTTTTGGTCAATATTTAGTGCTACACAGATCATCTTCACAAGCTCGCTGTTAAAATGTGTTCCCCTATCTGATTCCAAAAAGGCCGGCACCCCGAAGCGAGGAATGAGTTCTCGAAGCAGTAACTTAGCCACTGTGAGGGTGTCGCACCTACGTGTAGGGTATGCCTCAACCCATCTGGAGAACACACAAACAACCACCAGGACATAGCGGAGGCGGTTGCACCTTGGCATTTCAATGAAATCTATCTGCATTCTATTGAATGGACCTCCAGACCTTCCTATGTGACTTAATGCAACTGGTGTTCTTTTCCCTACGTTCAGCTGCTGGCAGGTCACACAACGCTGGCACACTGCTTCTGCTGCTATTCTAAACTTAGGATTGTACCAAGTCTGTCTAAACACTCTCAGCATAGCATCTCTCCCTAAGTGTACGGGACCATGTATGAGTCTAGCCATTGGACTCACCATCTCATTGGGCAACACTGCTCTGCCGTCTGCTGAGACCCAAAAATGGGTCTCACCCATTACACATCCTGCCTTTTCCCATGTTTCTTTTTCAGAATCAGGAGCATTTTCTTGCATGGTTGACAGTTCATCCCAAGTATCAACAGTTTCCAGTATCATGGCTAATTCAGTTCTTACATTTATTCCACCCACATCCACCTCTGTGAAAGAGTAACCTTGTTCCGCGCAATACCGCGCAACTTCATCAGCATATCTATTGCCTTTCGAAACAAAGTCCTCATTTCTGGTATGTGCGATGCACTTCACAACTGCGATACTTGCTGGGCATTGCAATGCTTCTAACAACAGGCGCACAAACTCTCCATTGCGAATGGGAGAGCCTGAAGAAGTCATGAACCCTCTTTGAGACCATAACTGCCCGTAATCATGAACTACCCCATACCCATACTGGCTGTCGGTGTATATGGTAACTCGAATTTGATTGCCTGCTAAGCAAGCACGTGTCAGGGCGATAATCTCGGCTACCTGAGCGGAGTGTACTCCTTCCAGGCACCCAGCTTCCACAACTCCTTCAATTGTACAAACAGCATAAGCTGCTCTCAACTGCCCAACTTCGTCTCTTACACATGAGCCATCGACAAAGAAAACTTCGTCTGGGTCAGTCAGTGGCTCATCTACGATGTCGGGTCTGGGTTTGGTGCATAGTTCAGTCACATCGAGACAGTCATGGTCTGTATATTCATCATCATCATCGATATCATTTGGAAGTGGCATTAAGGTAGCAGGGTTCAAAACAGAGCATCTCTTGAGGGTCACGTTCTCTGCAGCAAGAATAACTTGCTCATAGCGCGTGAGCCTGCTATTGGTCAGATGCTGTGTTTTGGTCCTGGTCATCAACAGTTCAACAGAATGTGGCACGCACACCTCTAACGGGTGCCCCATGACAATATTTTCACATCTCTCAATGCTGACACCCGTTGCAGCAACGGATTTGAGACATCCGGGCAACGCTGCGGCTACTGGGTCTAAAGTAGCCGAGAAATAAGCAACTGGTCTACGGGCATTCCCATGGACCTGGACCAACACAGACAACGCACAACCCTCTCTCTCACAACAGTAAAGAAAAAATGGTTTATTGTAATCAGGCATTCCCAATGCCGGAGCACGACACAGGTCCTCTCGCAGCTGTAAGAATGCCATCAAACAGTCTTTGTCCCATGGTACCGGATCACTCACCTCTTTGTGCGTCAGTTTTTGCAAGGGCTTTGCTTTCAGTGAAAAGTTCACGATCCACTGTCGGCAATAACCCACCATCCCTAGGAACATCCTGACCTCTCTCTGTGTCTTAGGCGCATTCATTTTCATGATCGCCTCTATCCTGTCTGGTGACACCTTTCGTTTGCCTTTCTCAATTCTGTGTCCCAAGTACTGCACTTCTGTCAGGCAGTACTGCAATTTTCCCGGGGACACCTTGTGCCCATTGGCAGCTAGGTGATTTAACAAAGCAATGGAGTCTTCCCTGCAAGCTTCTTCTGTTTCTGACGCCACAAGGAGGTCGTCTATGTACTGGACCAGAACTGACTTCTGGGGCAGCACTAGACTTTCAAGATTTTTCTTCAGAAGCTGGTTAAAGATCGATGGACTCTCTGTATACCCTTGAGGGATACGACACCATGTTAGGACGCGATTTTCCAGCTTAAATGCGAAAAGAAAATGGCTATCTTCGTCCAAAGGGATCGAAAAGAAAGCCTGACAAAGATCGATCACAGTGAACCATTCTGCTTGGAATGGAATCTGAAACAGTATCACTGATGGATTCGGTACCACTGGACAACACGAAACGACTATGTTATTAATCTTTCGAAGGTCCTGTACTATCCGAAATTTCCCATTTGGTTTCTGCAGTCCCATAATCGGGGAGTTACATGGACTACCCACGATTTCTTTCAGTATTCCCTGTTTAATCATGGACTCGATCACGGGTTTTATGCCTGCAATCGTTTCTGGAGTCAATTTATACTGTGGTGTTCTTGGGAACTCAGCATGCGGTTTCACTACAATTTTCACTGGGTCCACCCCTTTGACCAATCCAATCTCTTCCCCAGTGAAATCCCATACTTCTGATGCCACTGTCTCTCTCAAGTCCCAGGGAAGCTCGTCTACTGTCAAAGTAGGGTACAGCTCCACACATATTCTTGAATTTGCAACTTTAAAATCTGCATCATCATCATTGGTCAATACCTCCACTCCCTGAGGTGTACAATATATAGTACAATTCAATTTACACAACAGGTCTCTTCCTAGCAGACACACAGGGCTTGAATCGCAAACCACAAACTGGTGCTCATCACTGTACTTCCCTATTTTCACCTGTACCAGTTCTGTCAATTGGCTGGTTATTCTCCTGTTTGCGACCCCTACCACCTGTATGGTCTCTCCAGACATGGGCAGGTCTGGAACTGCAGCTGATCTGATCGTGGACCTAGTGGCTCCTGTGTCCACCAGAAATGTCGTAGGGCACCCTGCTACTTCTGCTTCGACATAGGGTCCCCTCTGATCTACCTCTAAGGCTGCCCCGAGGGTGCAGTCTTCTCTTTCCACTCTCTGTCCGGTTAATGGGTCCACATAATAGCACTCTTCACCTTCCACAAACAGGGGCATTTGTCTATAGGTCTTACCCATGCTCCCTACTCGAGGAGGTTGCGGGAACTGGGCTCGGGGAGGAGCCCCCCCCCCCTTTGAGCACCTTTCCTTGGTATGGCGTTACCCCTCTTGTAGGCGCGCTCTGAACCTCTTCCTCCTCTATCTCTTGCTCTCCTATCTCTACATTGTAAGGGCACTCGCGTTTCCAATGCCCCAGCTCGTTGCACTGGTGGCACCTAGTCGTTTTCTTCAAGGTAGCGATGTCTATTCTGGGTCTAAAGGTGGAACTCTCCTCATTACCCTTGTTCTGACTGTACTGCTTCTTTCCTCCTGTACCTGTTCCTTGCTGCTGTTGCTGCGGTCCCCCTTTGCCTGCTGCTTGCATCTGTACCACCATCAACTTTTCTTTTAGTTTCTTAGCCTTGGAATCTATCTCATCACAGCAGTACCTGGCATATCTCAGTATTTCATCTAGGGGTTTAGTTTGCCAACAAATCGAGTGTTGCTGAATCATTAAACTAATATCCGGTCTCAGTCCCAGGACGAACTTGGACACAAATTGCCCTATATCTTTTGGATCCATTACATCCAAGCCGCTATACTGTTTAAACGCCTTCAGCAATCTCTCGTAATATTCATGAACTGTCTCTTTGGGTTCCTGTCTCGTTCGGTCTATTCTGACCCAATCTATGTCTTGCATTGGCACCTTCTCTTTCAGCCAAGTCATCACTCTCTCGAATTTTGCCATCACAATCTCGGACGGCCCATTAGTCTTGGCATCTCTCTCTGGCTCCGTTGTGGGCCACTCAGCGCTAACCTTGCATGCTGTCCACAGATCTCCTGGTACTACAATGTCAAACAGCGTGTTCAGATCTATCCATAGGACCTTGGAGATTTTTACAAACCTCTCGACTTGCTTGTACCACTCCACAGGGTTCTCTCGTAATTTGGGAAAAGAGGTGGTAAAAGCAGCTAAATCTCCCCTACTCCAAGGGACATGTACATAGTTCCCATTTGCAACTTCCCGCAAAGGGTAAGCTTCTATTCCCTGCTGTCCTGGTGTCATACCAATCATGCTTCTCCTGCCGGTCCCTTTCTTGGACCACCTCTCTTCCCACTTATCTAGTGCCCTCCATGTCCTTATTCCAGCAATCAGTTCCCTTATGTGTGTTTTCAGCCCAATCGTTCTCCTCTCATCTAGGTCTCGATCTGTGTAATGCAGCCTGTGGTTACCCTGTAATGCTTTGGTTCTTGACAAGTCCACCATATATTTGCCTGCTAGTTCGACTAACTTCTCATGGACTGCTCTTGCTTTTCGAGTAATGTCCTTTGCCATATACAGTATTTCATCCTGTTCATACATTTCCATTCTTTCTAAAGGCAGGGTACCATCTACCATGTCATCCAGATCTGACCTTAAACTGGAGACATCAAGTCTCTTGGCTTTTATCTCAGCTCGCAATATGTCTTTCGAAGGGGGCTCACTGGTCTCCCTACCATCCCAACTTCGAGCTCTGCGTTTGGGCTCAGGAGAGTTAATGGGTGGCCTCCCTTGCTCCCATCTCTCCAGGTCCCATGCTCGGCCATCCGATCTTGGAAGGTGATGGAACACGGGCCTGTTATCCCTACTCTTACACTGCCCACTCTCATCTTCTTCTCTCCTCTCACCGCACATCTCTCTGTTATTTTCCCTCTGGTCGCTACACTCCCTTTGCCTCGTATCGCTCAGTATCCGATACGATCCTTCCTGGTTTCCCATATTCCCTGGGCTGCGCTCATTTCTGTCATCACAGGGACTATGGTGCGTCCTCTCACAACTCCCATTCGGTTCTCGGGTGCCAGGTACACAGTGTGGACACCTAAAGCTGTTTCTGTACTCTTGCGCTCTCCTCTCCCCTTCACTGAGTATTGGGTGCGCCACCCCTTCACTCCCGGGGCCCCCGTTTTCCAGGTCTGTTCTACCTCCACTCCGGGCCCAATGGGTGACTCCCCTATTCCCTCTACAGTCCCACTCCGGGCTACTCTCCCCAGCCCCGCAGTGAGTCCGTGCTCGGCTGTCCTGACTTTCCCTTTCTGCTTCTGCAGCATTGATGCACTTTTGAGCCTTCACTGCCTCATCCCACTGCTTCATGTACTCATTTAACTCTTGAAAGGATTTTCGTCCCGATCCCCTCAAGTCCATTGGCCATCTAGGGCCCCCAGGATCTCCTCCTGGGTCCCCTGCTGTGTGCATCGGGGTGCTCCACTCTCTGGGTATCGGCATCTGACTTGGGGAATTAGTGGTATCGTTCCTCCTTGCCTCCTCTGCTCTTCCTCTGTCTTTCCGTTTCCGTTCTTCCCCTTTTGCTCTCTCTTGGTCATATATCGATATTATAGGACCTATGGTAACAGGTACCTGTAGTGCATCTGGTAATGGGTAGGATGTGGCGCTTTCCGTTTCCGGCGCTCTTTGTACCACAAACCTACCGACTACCTGTTGCACCTGACTAGGCTGGAACAACTCTTTCTTTGGCTCAGGATCCCACTCTGAACTGGGAAGCGGTCTATGCTCTCCTGCATTGCCCCCCTTTGCTCCTTCAGTATTCTCGACCTCTCCCCCTGCTCTATTATACGGGGGTGGCCTGTCTGTCAGTAATCTGTTTATCAGGCTATCCTCTGTTTCGCTCTCATCATCGTCTTCCAGGGGACTTTTATTTACTGGCGCCTCTAACACTGGGTACAATTTATTTACTTCCATGTTATGCACTCTCCATCTTTTAGCATCCGCATCCCACCTGGCATCCTGCACTGCCCTTACCGAGCGTTTCACCCTTTCTTGTCGTCTGTTCATATTCTTTTCATGCGCTGCCCTAATCCATGCATCAAGAGCTTCGAACTGGGTTGGTCTAGGCAAGGGTCTCTTTGAGGTCATGACTGATTTCAATCGATGTAACACCTCTAATCTGAACGTCCCGTACTTCGGGAACGTCAGTTCCTCATTTCCTTCAGTAATCTTACTCCACTCTGATATCCAAAGGATCGTATGCAACCCAACATTTACTGCCATATAACGAGCTGGCGTACCCTCCGGCGGGGCTTCTTCCCCTTCATACGATCCTCGCTTCTCTTTCTTAAACAGCGCTTTCAACCATTTAAAACACTTCATAATTATGCGCACAAAATCCAGCCTCGCTATTCTGTTTACTTCCTGATGACAATCCACCAATCCTGTCGCGGCTTTGCTAGCTTGGCCTATCACAGCGCGGTCTTTCTCCTGTCGGCCAATCACGTCGCGACCCTGTCTGACGTGTTCGCTAGCTGGCCTATCACAGCGCGGTCTTTCGTCGGTCAGCCAATCACTGCGCGACACCACCTGACGTCACTTTTCTCCGCTTCGCAGCAGCACCCCTCCTTTCTCAACTCGTCTCCCGGTTATGCATGCGTCCCATTCATACACCGAAAAATGACTACTTCCGACCAAGCGGTCACTTCTCTCTCGACTGTACGTCCACAGTCTATCTGTAAATGTCAACACAACTGACGAGATGTCTATCGTCTCTCTGATAGGTTGCTTACACACACAGTAACTTCCGACCAGCGTCCGTTACTCACGCACTCACTCTTACGTTCCCCCTATCTCGGTCTCTCGGGTGATCAATGGTACCTCATGACCCCCTTCACACTAGTTGACAATTACTCTGGGTGTCCGATACACCCGAACCACTTAAGCTCTCCTTGAACTTAAGATTTCCACCGGTTGCGCGCGCTCACAACCTGTTCCACAGTCACTCTACAGACATTCAACTCCGCCAAACATTACAACATAGATACAATACAAAAACACCGCAATCTAACACGCATAACCCTTTATACTCACTCTCGACCGATACTGCTGCTTTTTCTGTCTCACGTCATCCGGATCTTCATCTGCGGGCTGTTCTTCCGATCATCGATTTCTAGGGGCCTTGGGGTAAGCTAACCTGGCCTAGGTCACCGTCCTCAAGAAGGCAACCATCCTCTATAGCTACCAACTGAAAGGGCGAGATTTTGATCGATACCTTATATCTATTGATCCAAACCTCGATCTGGTCGACTGAACCTTTGTTGCCTGTCTTGGAAGAAAACAGTACACCTATCTGCAAGTTAGTTCACCCAATAAAGGACTCTACTCTCAAAGATCACGGACAACTTCTAGGTTTCAAAAGTTTATTGTAAAGATATAATGAGCTGCAAATACAGACATCTCAGAATGAGATTCACGAGATACACAGGTCCAATTACATACATGTGCTCTCGAAAAGCCCTCAGACGAGCAACAGAAATCACTAACACAAGTTCTAAGAACAATAAAGCTATCAGCATAGACGCATATCTCTCCTTCATTTAGGTTGGAGGAAAACACACACAGGTTAGGCGTCCCTACCCTGTTCTAGATGGTATCCCTACTTAACCAAATCCCAACCTAACAAAGGTGTCAGCAGTGAATGACCCCCAAGGGAAGTCACCCACTCTAAGTCTCTTGGTGAAAACCTAAAGTTCTCCAGTCATGACCCCTCTCTGCCTACCCATCCGCTCTCTAAAGGGTCCTCAGGTCTCTGCTCTAACTCCACCCAGGGGTGCTGTCCCTAATACAAAACAGTCAACAACATTTGAGACGCCCCTTGCGAAACGCCTCTCACGTGGTGCAACTTCAGGCTTTTTCCATGATGCTTTGTATTGGGCCTCAGACGTTAGAGTTGACCTTGCTTCTCAGACTCTTCTCCGGCCCGCTGATACCCCTTAAACATTCCAGAACCCTCCTCCATGTCTGGGCCGTCTACTGAACAGACCTCTATTCATTCATTTATAATTGGATCCCCCCTTTCCTGTTGCAGACAGATATCTGCCGCCAAGAACCCAACTCTCATAGACTTCTAAAAGAAATAGGCTTGCAACATTTCTCAGCCCAGACATGTACGTGTAAATCAATGCTAAAACATTTCAGGCCTACAATATTTCTCATTATGATTATAGCATTCAACTTCTTCATTTAATTAAAGCATGTTAATACTCTTATTCTATTATTCAGTAAACATTTCTATAAATCATGGCCCATTAATGCAATGACCAAAATTGTAATACAATCTGTGTCGTGAAAAGAACCACCTTTCCTCTTAGCTCCAGCTCTGGCCCTGAGGCCTACCACGTTCTGCTCTTAACCACATACCATCTTATGTTTTAGCAGCTTCACGACATGGATTCAAAAAAATAATCACATCTAATAAAGTCATATAATGTCACACATTTCTGTATTAGTTCCACTTCTACTTAAATCTCTACATTAGCTATACATTCAGAATATAATTGCAGATACTATTAGCACTCATGGCATTTCTCTTCATGATTTGTGCTTACTACAGGTAAGTGTGATGTACTCATACATTTAAATCAATTTGCGCTCTCTCATGTGCCTATAATTTCATGATGCCCTGACACACCTTTCCCTTCGCCTCAGTGCAAACATCAATTGTAGCCTCAAAATCACTTTTCTTTCTGCATAAAATGTCATAAAAATATGTCACTGGAAGGATAATGTATGCCATTTCAACAAGAAGTCTGAAATAACTTTCAAAAATAACTTAAAATAAATCAAAGAAATAAACTTCACCGGACCTTAAACTGTTCCGCACATATTCTCTTATGCCTCAGTCACATGTGGTGCCAAGCATGGCCAGATCCATGCCGACGCTTCTGAAAACCAAACAAGCGACATTTACTTTCAAATAATGCAAATGAGCACATTTAATTTACATGGTTATCTTGAAATCGGTAATGATGCGGCTCGCCTAGAGCAGCATTGCACAACCCTGGCAGAAACACACACTCACTTCTGCTTGGCACTGAGCAGGACAGCTCGTACAACTGAAAACACCGTTGCATACAAAGACCTCAGGTCCATGTACAAATGTTATGTTAAGACAAGCATTCTGCTGGCGGTCTGCCTTCCTTGGGATGTGGAGTACACCCTTTGCATGTTACCTTGCTCAGCATCTGACGAGAACTGTTGAAGTGCCACGATGGCTGCACCTGATGCTATATTGGCGCTAGATAAAACGTGCTTAAGGTTAAAGGGAAAGAGCAGCTCTGCGACTTGAGCCTGCAGATTGAAGCCTGTTCACCAAATGACGTGAGATGAAGGGATCCCAGATTGACTGCCGTCTCCTTCAGCCTTTTCTGGTTCCCAGGTGCAGGCCTCGGCCCTTTTAGTGGAAACTGATACTTCTGATGTTGTGCCAGGTTTATAAACGGCTGTCGTGCACGGTGCTTGTTGGAGTCCTGGCCGCCTCAAAGCATCATTGCTTCCGATACCTTATCTCGCAAGCTCTTGTGTTATATTCACGGCCATCACCAATTTCTCTAAAACTGTGAAATAAGACACTCACCTTGGATTCATTACACCAGTAAAAGCAAAATACATGAAATCTCTATGGTTTGGCAATTATTCCAACTAGGAGAACATGGCAGGAGCTGTGAGTATGTCCGAGGCATCAATTTTTGCACAATTATCCGCACAGCAGCACCTGTATTACTGGGCTCCAAAGCATCATAGGGCTGTGCCTCAAAGGCCAACTTTACAATATCGCTACACAGGACACTGTGAGCTTGTAGACGCTTTGTGTTTGTAGAGACCCTTTGTGTGTGTTGCCTCGTCCGAAGATGTTTATTATGGCTCAAGGGGGATTATGAGTCACAAAGCTCATTTTTGGGGATTTGATTCTGTAACCCCTTCCTCTAAATCAGGCCCTGTAGCAAGATATAACTCCATTGGATATTGAGCTTATCAATGTGATAGCGGTGCCTTACTGTATTTGAGCTCAAAGTCCCTTACCACTTTGAGTAAGCCATGACTACTCGCAAGTGAAGTGGCACATTTCGAGAAAATGAATAACTCCATCATTTACAAAATGAATGACTCCATCATCCAAAGTCTCAAGACATGAAACACAGATGGCCAACCAAATGTTTTCGCAATATATACTACCTTCTAACCACCTTCTGCCCCAATACCTAAAGAAAAAGTCTCACAATCTACTTCTGCCCTTTTCCCATTATATGAGAACATTGGGGGATTAGAAATAGGCAAAGTACAGGTAGCAAGTGCTATAAACATTTCCAGGACCCCAAACATGGTGGGCAATTCACTGACATGGGCAAACAACAACTCTAGAATTAACAACTAACCCTTTCTTTACTGCTTCATCTAAATAACTGAAAATCTGCACTGAATAAAATTCTAGGCAGCGCCCACAATAGTGGCATTTCCCTGGGAAGGGTAGTCTCATCGCATTTATATCAGAATCACTGCTACCCCAGTTGCTGTCTAGTGGGTTAGATAGAAACTGAAGTGCCAGGAGAAATGTTTTGTAATCCCGGTCTTGCCATTTGAACAAATTGTATGCTTTTGGCCAATCATCTTTTGAATTTACTGCTCTGCCTCCATTATTTGCCCCACACGAAGTCTTGTTGAGTCAACCTAAGAGCTGACAGCAAGTTTGAGGTAAAACAATGGACTAGATAATGCCTTGGAGGAGGGTGGTTGGTTAGACAGGACCACTCTAATTTTCTGTTCACCAAAAGGTAATGCAGTGTAATACAGTAACAAGGCAATAGTATTTGGAACAAGCAGTACTGCATTAGAATCTTGGGTCTCCAACTTTACCAAACTGTTTGATCTTGGGCAAATCATACTCTTTTGGTTCCTTTGTCACCTGATCTAACAATATGGAAGAAATAAAAATCAATGGCATGTCACTTCCGTGGTCGCTATGACTTTGGTTCAATTTCAAATAATGCTGGGACATAGATTCATCCTTGATGACCTTAAGGCACTCTTTGGCAGAACTGACCTTAGCATTGGTGGAGTCGAGCAGATACAGCTGGCTGTCATGGACAGAAAAAACAGTGATGCCTTTCCGAAGGGCATGCTGCTCTAGTCCTGCTGCAGCACTGCAGTGCAGCTTCATACACGTAGTGGCAGCGGCCTTCTTTGGCAAACTTTGATGAATTGATCTCTTGAGGTTTAACAAGTCTAGATGAAAGATACGGGTTATGGTGGAATTGACTTAAGCCTATTATATTTACAGGTTTTTCATTGCAAGTGCCCGCATCATACTTTTATGACCTGAAAATAAGGTCTTACTGGGAGATCTGATGGGATAACAAACAAACACGAATCTACAAAGGAAAGGAGAAGCAATGAACCAACGAGCAAAACAGCCTAAAGTTGAATTGCGAATTTGCAAATGTACCCGTGTGCACAAATGCCAAGAATGTAAGAAAAAAGTGTACTAATAACACAATCCTTGGCACATCAGAGATGGGCAAAGCAGTAGACGCATAGAGTCTAATACACACTTTATCCTGTGCATTGCTGATGCCACTAAACAGCATCAGAAACAGAATGGTTCAATGAGAGACTAGGAGAGCATGTTGTAAGCTGGCGCCTCCATGAAGCTAGCTGCCTCTCCGGCCTGTCAAAAACTCTTCCATCAGAGCACCTCTCCTCGACTAGCCACGGGATATCTCACACATATCACCTTACAACTCAAAGTTAAAAGCAGTGCAAATTCATATAAATGTCCCCTTTCGTGGCCTTGCAGCTAGGCAGCCCACAACAGTTAGTGATCACTGTGCTACTCTACTGGCCTCACAGCAGTGCAACTATATAGCTTTGGCCTTTTTGCATGGTGTGATGATCTTCAGCCTGGAGTCTCCTGGCTTTGCACAACCTGTGAACAGAAGACAGGGACATGTTTCTTAGGTATCTGATATGATGATGTGCAGCGGGCTTGGGCTGAATTGCAGTCCATTTCAATCCAGTAGGGTCTGACTGTACAATCTTTCCCACAACAGACCTCCACTTAAGGGATGTAGGAAGAGGATGTAGCCATACGGCTAGAGCGGCCGACTTTGTAGCTGGGAAACTGGGTTTGAGTCTCTGCAACCACGCTCAACATCCTGTGATTCTGGGCAAATCACTTAATCTCCCCCTGCCTAACAAAAATGAATGTGTCCATCTGTAATGAAACTGGTGCTCATGTAAAGCGCTCTGATACCTGATATCTTCGGGTCTAGTTCGTGCTATATGTTATGTTATGTTATGTTATTGGTTTTTGTACCGCGCACAGCTGCCCCAGCAAAGGGGCGTCCTGGCGCCAGGAAAGGTATACACAACATCACAGAGCGCAACTGAATCAAGAAGTATTAATTAAAAAGAAAGGTTTTAATGGCGCGTCTGAATAGAAATAGATCCTCCATAGCTCGAATTTCACTGGGAAGAGAGTTTCACAATTTGGCCGCCACTACTCGAAAGGAGCGGCCACCCATCCTGCTCAGCAGAAAGCGTGGGACAACAGACAAATTCTGACCCATCGATCTCAAGGATCGAGAGGGAACATATGGGGTCAGTAAGTTCATCAGAATAGGTGGAGCCGTGCCTTTCAAAATTTTAAAAGCTAGGCAGAGCACCTTAAACTCGATCCGACGAGCGACAGGCAACCAATGGAGCGATTGCAATGCTCTGGACACTGAGCAGCATTTGGGCAACCCTAGTACCGCTCTTGCGGCGGCATTCTGCACTCGCTGCAGCCGCATGAGTTCTGCCTTGTTCGTACCTGCTAATAGGGCACTGGCATAATCTATCCTAGACAGCACAGAGGCCTGAACCACGAGCTGTCTAGTAGGGGCATCGAAGAATTTAAGCACCGGCCTGAGACCCCTGATTATGCCAAAACAGGAGGCAGCCACCCTCTTAGTTTGGCAGGTGAAGCTACAAAATCTTAAAAGTAGTCTATATAGTCTGCTCTTGTCTAGCTTGCTGCATTGGTTTCTGGATAATTCCTCAGTGTTTTTATAGGTAAAGTCGGTTGCAGGTAGTGATTGATTGCATTTGGCTGAGAACAAAGATGAAATTACCTTCGAGCCGACATAATGCCCTTCTTCAGATGAAACAGCTTTTAAATGAGGGGAGAGGCGTGGTTTATTTAAGCCGAGGCTACGCCTTGTGCCGAAAGGACTTTTTACATTCTAGACGCCTAGAAGCCACACTGACAATTCTACAATTGTGATAGTTACATGAGGGTTGCTATCTGTCAACACGAATCGCCGCAATGCATGCCGGAGCTTCCTGGCGAGAGGGCTCCAGACGTCTAAAGTAAAGTTGACACTAAAATCGGCCATAAACCCTAAAGTTTAGCTTATCCCATAAAACTTGTATATAGCCCAGCCACTCATCTGAGTACTGTAAAAGCGAAGAGCCTGTTCGTGTTTTAAAGGGGACTGTGCTATTTCACTCTGCACGTTGATCATAAACCCTGGGTCACGATTTAGACCCACATTATTCGAGCTTTGTGATTTCAAGTATCGAGGGTGCAATGAATGCCAGTCATGTGTCTTTTGAAAGACTGCTTTTAAAATTATTAGAACGCAGAGGCCGTGCAGCACTCCACAGCTACTTAAGTGAAGTCCCACGAGTAAAGCGTCCGAATTATCATTTGGTAGCAATTCATCCTGCCATACAATTACTGTTTGATCTTTCGCACCTATTTCCCCTGTGACGTTTCTTAAATTGTTTGAACTAAGCAATGTTGGCTGATTTGCAATTGCATGAGCTTTACATACTAATCATTTCTATAGAGCATGTATGTGTGCACACGTTTGACGCCGCTTCCCTTTGAAGCAGCATGAACTAGATTGTGCAAGTTCTGAATAACCTCCATGAGCGATCTTGTGGTTAATGCACGCAATTGTAGGTGGTTGAGTGGTTATGTCCAAACAGCTATTGTCTGTCTTTTCTGAGCCTTTGCTCTAGTTCTTGGTGATGTAGCTGTGTTGTACCACTACTTGTTGTAAGCAATAATTAAGGATACTTACTCCTGCCAAGATTCACAGAGTCAAGCATCTGGGAAGAGATTTACCTACAGATACATCAAGCATCCATTCTGCGATTCCTTATTAGCGAAAAATAAGGATTCGCTAATAAGAAATAGCAAAAGGCAATGCATGAAGAACTCGCTAAAAAAATAGCGACTTCTCAACATTCCTTAATTGCGACTCGCAAATTGCGAGTCGCAATTAAGGAATACCTCCCCATTCATTCCTATGGGCCTAGAGGCCCTTAGGAATGAATGGGAAGACATTCTCAGTTTGCGATTCTCAATTAGAGAATCGCAAATTGAGATTGCAATTTCAAGGGTGCCAGGGTGTCAAAAGGACACCCTGTTGCACCCCTGAAATCTGCACATGGGAACATCTTGCACACACACATGCCCTAAAGGCATATTTGTGTGTAAAATGGAACTTTGAAAAATGCACTATAGTGCATTTTTCAACGTTTTTGCAAATTACCATGAAGTTCAACTTCATGGTAATTTGCTCCCCCTAATAGCGAAATCGCATTTTTTTTTACTTTAATGCATTGCATTTAAGGAATCTCAATTTGAGATTTTAAATGCAATCGCAATTTAAGTAATCGCAATTTTGCGATTTCTTAAATTGCGATTTTTTGCATTTGGGATGATGCATCCCAAATGCAAAAATACCGGTCGCAAAGGGGCAGATTCTGAGAATCTGCCCGTTTGCGACCGGTTTTTAGCTTGATGCATCTATGCCTAACTTCTGCTTCTGGCTTAGATTTCTTACTTACCTCGACAGTCACACATTGTTTTAGTTATAGGTGTAGATCTTGAAAACATACACCAGGCATATATTTACACAAGTAGGCCTGAAAAATCCAAACCTAACTTAGGCCGATTTTCTTGATTGGAAATCTTCCTCTTCAGTCTTATTGGAAAAGTCAGAATTATTATTATTTGTTTTTTCCCCGCAGAGGGGAAATTATTTTTCCTGGGAGAAATGCCTTCCTCTTATAATAAGAGCTGCTTTCCTTGCACAAAATACAAACTTCGATCTACTTTTTATTGACCTTACAGTGTGTCTACATTTTGTGTGCAAACGTTTTAGTAATGCAACAAACAGCAACTTTTTGGCTTTGCACCAAAGCATCGCCTGGCCTCATACACATACCCCTCTTCCACATTTTCCCCAAAGTTACACAGATCGAGAAGTCTCCCCTTCAGGAAGGCATTTGTACCTAACTATGCACAATTCCGCGTGTACCTCATAATTGTGTGCATCTGAATTTTTATTTTATTAGTGACATAGTGAGTGAGACACACATACCACGCTTTTCATAAGGCTGGGCTGCAGACTTTTGTTAATGAAACTGATATCTGGTCACTTTCAGATCCCTGCATAAGGGAGGATGGGAAAGCCCTGCTTACTCTCTTGGCACCTGAGTTGCAAGCTCAGGGATGCTCTATATCCTATTGTCTAATGGCCGTCTTCTGTTTTCTTTTTATACCAAAGTTTTTACTGGAGGTATTGGGAATCCTCATGACAGTAATACCTCTTAGAGATCATGCACATGTTAATAACTACTGCAACCGTTTCTTCTTCCGCTTCATGTCCTCAGAGGCCAACGGCTTAATCTGTGATATGATCAACTGCCGCACCTGCAGACGTGTGGATCACCCGAGGGTGCTCCTGTGTAAGAGCAGATGAACAGCGGGGGCGGTGGAAACGTGATCAGCTACACTGATGCCTGTTCACTATTGTGCTCCATTCACTGGTATTTCCTGTCTCCGCAGGCACCTCCACAACAACAAGATCCGCAGCCTGGGGACGCACTGCTTCGATGGGCTACACAGCTTGGAAACCCTGTAAGTCCAGACAACGTGTGGCTTTTGTTTAATTTTATCTCTTCCTGCAGAGGAGACTGTGCATTCTAGTGCAGTGGAGACACCACATGCCGCTTCTGTCTGGGGGCACGACATCCATCCCCCTGGGAAGCCGGGAACGGTGGGAACCAGGTAGCGCTGGTGCATTTGGCTGTTGGCGGCCATTGACTAAAGCTGAATTCAGCAAGGCTACCTATTTGGTGGAGTGCTTGAACTCAGTGACTGAGATAAGAAAGGCAGATCTGTAGTCATTGATTCTATGAATTACAAGAACCATGAGAATAAGAAGTGTGCGATTGTGATAGCCCCTAAAGATCTACAGACTTGTTACTCAAAGCACGCCATGTTGATTCTGTATTTCATCCCTGTGTGATCCTACACCATGACTTCCATCTTGGAACATACAGCTAAGCCCAAAAAACCAACTCCACCGTGACATTCAATAGAATCCCAATCTAAGCTACAATGGCAACTTGTTGTTTTCAATTGCTATGGCCTTGTGTGTTTCTATAAGTGTGTGGGTGCAGTGTAAATGACAATTCGGTCCTGTCATCTATACCTTGAATGTAGTCACTCACAACCTCAAGGACAGATTCAGTATCCCCATGACCCTGCTGTCAATGTGCCAAGGAGGCAGACTGACAACCTATACTAGTCACTATATCAGTCCCTAAATGCAATTGATTATTTGATGGGGGGGCTTGTCTTTAGTAACAGGGGCCCTGGTAATTTCTGAACACTGCATTCTTTGCGTGGGTTCGTGTTGGAGCTGCACTCTCATGTAATAAAGCTTAGGACTGCACGACACCTATTACATACAAGATGCTTTAAAGTTGCCTTCCTCTTTTTCCACTGACTTCCACCCCATTCACCCCTTTTGTGCTCCATAATCCTTATGAGAACTGCCCACCTCGAGACTTGAAATACACCTTCTAAGGATCTGGCATGCACCTCAATGATTTTTTAAATTTTTTAATATTCTGCTGAAAAAAATCACATACAGTACCAGTGAAAAACATACTCCCTCTCCTTCTCCTTTCTGTGCTTTTAGACTCTAAATCTTCGCACAACTTGAGTCTCCCATCGCCCAGCACTGCACTGCACATGGGATCTTGCTACTTACCACTCATTGTGGTCTGTTGATCATGTGATGCTCGTTTTTACCACTCTGCGCACACCGGTCACATGATGTTTGTGATTACCTCTTGCTGCCCTCCTCTGGTCATGAGGTGGTGGACCACAAACTATTTATGACTGGAGCTATTTCAGGTCCTCGTTAGTATTTAAGACAGTGCTTGGTGCAGTCACCTTTTACCACTATATAATGAACGCAGGATTGTGGAGGTGGTTATGCGTGACAGTGATTATTTGGCATATTTGTTGTATTATATTTTGTTGTGGTAGAGATATGTTGAGTTGTTTTGTGGTCCTGTGCTGCATTATTGTCTTTTGTTATTGTTCTGCTGTTCTGTTGCTGTGCTGCAGTCTGTTTTCGCTGTTTTGTTTTGTTGTGTTGTGTTCTCTTATGTTTTTCTTGTGTCATTATTTTGCTTTGCATTATCTAATTATGTTGTGACCTATAATTACTCTGGATATGTCAACAAATGCAGCTATATTTCTAGCCAAAATCAGTACATTCCTTTAAAGTTCCATTGACAAACAACTATTCACCACTGTCTAGGTGCTGTAGTAGAGTGCTGCCTTTACCACACCTGGTAAATACCATTGCTACAAGAGGAGGTGTTTCCTGGTGTAGTTAATACCTTATTTTCTGAGATTTTAGGTTTAAATCATGCTTTGTTCTTTTTGAACACCAAATTATAAGTACAGAATACCTCACCTTTTATGAGATTTTAGCATGAAAATTGTGTACAAAATGGATAATGCGTTTTCATCACACAAAAAGCATCAAAAAGAGTGCCTTTTTGTGGGCCTTCACCCACCCCACACACATTTTGACAGGTTTGAGGGATGTATGACGTTACAACGCATACTTTTACAACGCCTACCATTACAATGAAACTTTTACAACGCAAAAACTTTTACAACGCATACCTTTACAACGCAAGATTTTACAACGCATATACCTTTACAACGCATACCATTACAACGTAAGTATTGGTAAGTATATAATACATTTTTTTATTTAAATTAATTAAAAATATTGTAATATAATTTAATTTTATTTAATTTTATTTAAATGTAATTTTATTTTATTTATAAAAAATACCCCTGCACCCCAAAAACCCAAAACTGACCCTGAACCCTAAAAATACCCCTTTACCCAAAAACTGAAAACTGACCCTGAACCCTAAAAAAACCCCATTACACCAAAAACCCAAAACTGACCCTGAACCCTAAAAATACCCCTTTACCCAAAAACTGAAAACTGACCCTGAACCCTAAAAATACCCCTGTACCCAAAAACTGGAAACTGACCCTGAACCCTAAAAATACCCCTTTACTCAAAAACTGAAAACTGACCCTGAACCCTAAAAATACCCCTTTACCCAAAAACTGAAAACTGACCCTGAACCCTAAAAATACCCCTTTACCCAAAAACTGAAAACTGACCCTGAACCCTAAAAATACCCCTTTACCCAAAAACTAAAAACTGACCCTGAACCCTAAAAATACCCCTTTACCCAAAAACTGACCCTGAACCCTAAAAATACCCCTTCACTCAAAAACTGAAAACTGACCACAAACCTTAAAAATACCCCTTTACCCAAAAACTGAAAACTGACCCTGAACCCTAAAAATACCCCTTTACCCAAAAACTGAAAACTGACCCTGAACCCTAAAAATACCCCTTTACCCAAAAACCCAAACATATAACATTTTAAAAATAATTATATACTTACCAATACTTACGTTGTAATGGTATGCGTTGTAAAGGTATCTGCGTTGAAAAAAACATGCGTTGTAAAGGTATGCGTTGTAAAAGTTTTTGCGTTGTAAAAGTTTCGTTGTAATGGTAGTGCGTTGTAAAAATTGCGTGGTAAACGTTGCATACCGGTTTGAGCTGCCAGAATCTAGCAGAGGGATACTGCAAGAGTGTGATAACTATTGCACAACTTGAAAATCTGATCCCTGTGTACACTCTTGCTTATTCAGGGATCGGAATTTAGCCCTGAACTCGTAAGGAAGTGGTAAAATAGTACTGATCCAGCTCTTCAGCTATTTAAGATACCAGACAGCCTAAACTGTGGCAGAGACGCAGGGCCCGATGTAGGTAAATCTAATTTACCACTTCTAAAATACCAAATCATACCGAATCGGTATTTTAGAAGTGGTAAATTAGAGGGGGGGAGATGTAGGTATTTCAGATTCGGTAAATACCGAATCGTTAAGATTCGGTATTTACCGATTCTGTAAGGCCATAGGGACTCTGAAGAGTCCCACCTACATCTGGCCGTTACCGAATCGGTAAAAATACCGATTCTGTATTTTACCGATTCGGTAAATTTACCGAATCTGTAAAAATGGCCCCCTACATCTCAAGATGCCAAATACCGGTCGGAAACGGCCGATTTCGGCCGTTTCCGACCGGTATTTGCCACCTACATCGGGCCCTAAGTCTTAAATTACCACTTCAAGCACTCACCTTCTGTAACACAGCCCTTGATCCTGGTATTTGTGACTCAAAGTACTCTGCAAGTCGTGCGTCTCTCCTTGTTCTCACTCACCAGGCTAATCCCGTTATTTTCCCTCTACCCCTAAACACACCACAGAACTATGTGGATTTTCCACTTTACTGCTATTGCGATCTCTAAATAAGCATCAATAAAAGGCACTCACATTAAGTTTTCAAACCTCAATAATAATAAAAGAACTTCTCACACATCATTAATTATGCTCTCGGCCTTCCACTGTATTTTTCTGTTAACTCACAACAATAATTAATCCTTCCATGGCTCTAAATTCCCAAACATTTTTGTGTTTTGAAAAATCTGAAAAAAAGATGGATATTTATATCACAATTATTATAACAAGCATTGACAAAGCCAATATGTCTGGTGTTGGCTACCAGCCTTTTGGCTTTGTCAATGATTGTTTTGTTTTGTGATAGTTTTTGTAAAACGTTGTTGTCAGTGAAACAGTCAGGCCATCATCGTCTAAGAAAAAACATTAGTTAAAAGCAAACCCATTTTTTGGGTTACTAAAAGGGCATTGACATATAGTCTCTGGTACTTAAACTAACTACTTTGTATGTTGATATCCTCTGTGTGAAAGGACAGAACCTCATCACTTTCAGTGAACTTAGCCAGTGGCTGAATATGACTAACCGATTGCCCCATACTATATGCTGGAGTGGGTGGAAGAAAAATGTTAATCAAACAATAATGTATGAAGAGGGCTTGCTGAAAACCCTTATATATTATACATATAATTGTAGTGAAATCAAAAGGTGTTGCTAATGCCAGGCCTAAAAATGTTGGACACTTACTTACTAACAGGTGAGCGTTCTTTTAAAAAACTGTGATTCCCCCCACCTACCTTTTCATCTCTCCTCTTTGGAATCCTCACCAGCTACAAAATACTTAGCAACTAGTCTGACCACTTTAGGTCTCCCAGAACTTTGGGTAACTTCTATAAGTCATTGCCTTCTAAAAAAAACAACAAAGAGAATAGTAAAGAACCAATCCTGGATTAAAGACAAGGCAGCCCTATCAAACAGATTGCATGGCTGGATGATTTTGAGCTCCGGTACCTCCTTGGCCGCACAAAAATATCTATCTTTGAGGTTTGCCAAATGTACCCAACATTCAATTTTTAAAATACAGATTAGGCCTGCTTCCATGCACAGAGCACTTTCCACATTGGCTGAAAAACCAATCTGATTCCATTTGTCGCCTATGTGGTATAGCACAAGAAGATATGCTGCACCTTCTCTGCATGTCCAAAGAACTAACACAGGAAAGGAAACTGCTTTTAAAACCACTTTTTAATCAGAGAGGTATTCGCACACGGAGGCAGGCTTTGTTGGAATGCTTTGCACCTGAGGACACGCAGCTTAACTGCCGCTTTGTAACATTTTTTAAACAAGTGGAGAAGAAAATGCCTAGACAGATCTTTAATATAGCTGAAAAGCAAATGTCGGATGCTGTTAAATAACTGCTTATTTTACCAATGTATTCATTCATTTCATTTGATAACTTTATTTCGGTCGAAGACCATAAAAGTGCAATAAGATATATACAAGCACGACAGTAAAACCATAAATACAGTTAGGTTAAAAAATTATTAAACGTTGGGTTATCAAAGAGAAAAGGTACAATAGATAATTATGGGCCATTATTACATACTGATGAAAAGAGATCTTCTCCGCCACATGCCATATAAAAAACGGGAAACAGCAAAAACAATGGGAGGGGTAGTATCATAAGTTAAGACTCTTGAAGCTTGTGCACATTGTCTAAAACTCAGATTTTTACACAGTGGAAGGATCCAGCATTTCCGAATTCCGCTGTATGCCGGGCAGAAAAAAAAGATATGTACAATATCTTACCAATGTATTACAAAGATCAATTAGTTTGCATTGATTTTTTTTTTACTGATTTTTTAGCAAATCGGTTTTATTAATTTAAAAATTGATGACATGTAATGAGATATTTTGTAGCAATGGTTTTAAGTAACTGTGCTAAATAAAATAAACTTGAAACTCTCCTCTTTAGTGATAGACTAAGCACTAGTGTACTCAGACCGGGGATACAGATTATCAACACCTGACCTTCTAGAGTCTATGTGTCAAAGTATAAAGGCAAATTCAAAAGTCACTTAATAGCATGATGATGCGCTGATGTTCTGAAAGTCAAAAGCTTAGCCTTGATGTATCTCATTCTCAGCCAATGACAGACCATGAATATGCCTGAATTATGTCTGACTTTGGCCTTGGGAGAGCCCAGAGTCCCAACACAACTGCTCACACCATTTTACGACATGGAATTATGCGACTTGTCATCACTGCCAATACTCAGGATACACAAAAAAAGCATTGTGTTCCATTTGGCAGGCCTCTGTAGAACGGCGGCATGTTCCTCTCCCCTTTCCAACAGGTTATTCTCATCTAGGCAAGAGATTTAGAAACTGAACAAAAATATGTCTGGATTTCTTATCTTCATGTTATATGAAATCGTCCCCCTGACATCTGAAAACAAACCTCATGAACAAATATTGGTATTTTTTACTATGTTATTATCTATTACACATTTATTTTAACTACACGTTACATATTAAAGAATGATTATAAATATAATGAAGAGCTCTGATAGCAATATACACATAAGTGCAAAGGCTAGATTTGCCCCACTCATATTTCATCACACATCCCTAATCAATTAATCTAATCTTTCATAAATTATAAATATCTGCTTAACAATGTATTTGCAGTAGTTCCTTTCTCGTTGGAGGGCTGCCCATTGCCACATATGAGAGTCTGGCCGATTCCTATAGTGCTGCCGCCGTTGTTCATTCTCTGAATGACCCCTATCTACTCTGCCGAGTCATCCTTCTCCATCCCTCCACTATCCTCTTTCAATCCAAATAACAAACTCACATGTCCATCACTCAAATTAATTTCCTATCTCACTATACTAATTCACCACTAATCCTCTTTAGGTTCTGGAGTGGTGTTGTGGTGTTGCAAAAATTGTTTCAACGCCTCTCCAGGGGTAGTAAGCACTCTATAAATACAATTACAATCTCTGAGCCTATGGGACAGCGGACATGCAATCTGAGTCCTTTCACGTGCCTTTCGCAACTGTTCGTAACAGCCTGCAATATTTAAATAACTTTGCGATTGCCTCCATAAACAGATCACAAATCTGCAGCCAGTGTAGACTACGCTGAAGATCTCTGTCTCGAATGAGCATGACAGTGTCACCATCCAAAACACTGTGTAAGCACTGATTACAATGCTTTAATTCATTACACATATACTATGTGCTATACTATGTGCTGTCCTTCTGTCTTTTGCTATATCATCAGAGATCTGCCTAATCCTCAAACCATGTTTTGCTTTCACCCCTTTGGCACAAAATTGGAGGTTTCAAAAGCTTCCGTATATAAGTGACAGCCACATAGTTTTCACAGTGCATACGTGCAGGGAGAGCAGCGCAGCCCTTGTAGTGCGCAAATGCTCACGAACTGCTATGTGATCACAGAAACTATTGCCTTAAGATTCCAGTCTGTATGCCCATCTAATAAACAACTGTAGGCCTATTGGCAGGGCTTTTGGAATTATGCTATTGTGCGGCCACTGCAATTTTCACATAATTTTAGATTTGCCAAATAATCCATAATCTGCTACATAATCTGCCGATTTTAGCTAAACAAATCTTGTTTCTAGCTCAAACGGTACAAATGTTACTAAAACAAAATGACATGTGTTGCCTCTCAGTGGAAGGCCCTTTGCAAAGCTGGACTGGTCACCTTTCGGTTGCTATATTTGGGTGTTAAACTGGTACTACTGAGATGCAACCAATGCCCAGACAGTTTTTTAGAAGTTTAGAAATGTCAAAATAATGAAGTAATACTGTTGCAAAATGTGCTGCATAAAGCCTCATAATTTAGCTTTTCTTGCCGCATAATTTACTCAAACCTGCCGCATATATTGCGTATTTTAAAATGCAGCCAGTATCTGACCATTTAAGTAAATTAGATTTACTGTCACATTTGTCCTTGTTGCAATTTCTTTCAGCATTTTTTTTAAGTAAATGTCCAAGTTGACTGTCAGACTCTGCTTTTCAAGCTCTGCACCCCATGACTCAGACCCCTTTCTTTTCCCACACCTTGATCAGCAATTGATGGGCTCCCAGAGCGATTTTATTCCACTTTCAACAGAGTTAGTCCATTGTGTAAAATGTATTTTTGTTCTGGTGACATTTAAAGCAAGACCTCTTCTTTCGGGATCTAGAAGTTCACAAATGTTCCGCTTAAATATTTTGTGAGCAGTGGGGAACATCCCTGGCTACCACTGGGCAGTGATTGACATCCATCGCAAGTGAATGTCATTGGTAATCAAGACGGCAGGTGCAACAACCCATTCCAACAAAATGCCACAAATAAAGGAGGGGTGGGGCTGACAACCCTGTAAAAAGTATTGAGGAAAACAGAAAACTAGAAAAAAATATGCAGTTATGCGCAATGTTGGTCTCACACACACACCCCCTCACAAGCGTTCCATTCTGAGGTCCCCCGCAGGAGGGCAGTGGGCAGGGCCCGACAGTGACAGATGAGGTCAGCTCCTCTCCTGTCAGCAGTGAGGCCAGCTTTGAAAGTGAGGCAGGGGAATATGACGAAGAATTAATAAGGTCCGCGCGACCTTAGCGAGGGAAAAAACAACATAGGCCCAATCAGTCAAGGTTCCTACAGAAAGCAGCCACAGTGTAATTATCTCTCAGTTCCACTGACGCAGGAATTCCAGGGAGGGGAGGAAAAACAGCAAAATAAATCACTTTCAGGAATGGTGTCTTGGATTTTTTAATCCTCTGAAATTGCTTTTGCTTCAAAGGCAAAGCAACAAAAAAACTGAGTGATGACAAGAGGGGACAGGCGGAGGGGGCAGTCGGTGCCTTGATAGCACGCCAGTGCAACCTTGCCCCATCGCTGATCTAGCACGGCCGCCATGAAAGAGCACCTGCCCACCTGTCTCCGTCCAGGGCCCGGTTAGACAGGCTCGAGCGCAGGGTGGCGGTGAGCAGGACCGCGCTTCAGACCTGCCGCAAGGGCGGCTCTTCGCCCTGTCAGCCAGCGCCTATTCTAGCTGCCGCCGCGGAACCACGCGGGGAATGTTCTGGAAAGACAAACAATGCCGCGTTTTATATGCAGGGCGTGAGTGGAAAGCAAGGGAAGATGAGGGGATGCTAGTATTAGAACGTGGATGCTTCAGTGCTTGTTGGTGGGAGGGCTGGGCCGACGCATTTAGAAAGGCTGCCGGGCGGCCGGGACGAGACAAAAATACTTTTAGCTTCAGATACAACTTGTGATACAATCGAAAAATTGAATGGGATTCGATAATGTTCATTGCTGATTCCAATCGATGCTCAAATGTTAGAGACCGCCTGTGGTTCGAGTGAGTTACACATGCGTAGTTGTTGGTCAGACTCTGGGAGGGAACAAAGGTTCTGTGCCCTGTTGGTGGGCTCGATGCTGCACGGGTAAGGCGGCCACGGTCAGGGTAAGCAAGCTATACGACGCCACAGGTCCTACCCGGCCTTATGAGTACACCATCATCAAGCTCTCGATCTGTTTTTGTGGACGTACTGAATTTACACTATTTTCCTCTCCATTCACTATCGAATCCGCTATGCAGGGACCACAGAGTAAACTCTCCTCCCACAAGTTCACCTGGCCTGTCCATCATGGTTATGTGCATGGAGTGAGCGTGGGGCGGGGGGGCACCTTAGTGACTATGCTGGTAACAATCCACCTAACTACGCGTGCCTGTGGGTGCACGGTCTAAATCCCAACCCGGATGGCTTACATGTCAATGTGTGACTTAGGTGTGGCACAAAGTGGTAAGGAAGTGAGGCCTCTCGGCTAACACAGAAAACTGCGGGCTGTGGGTGTGTTATTCGCCAAGAAACGAGAGACCGGCTGGAAGCGAACTGGAGAGCTCAAGCTGGTCCTATTTTTTCTTACGATTGGTCCCATTTGCCAATAGCCAATCAGTGCATTCGCTTCTCTCTTGTTCTTCTATTTATGCCACTGGAAATGTAAACTCACAAAGGCTTCTGGTCTCTTAGGTATATGGGTCAGGTAACAACATTTCAGAGTTATGATCTGACCTTGATGTTCCAGCATGAAGAAGGGCGCCATTCAACAGCACAAGGGACTTCACTGCTCAGTCCTGCCCGAAGAACCACAGGGCACCTTCAAGGTTCAGCAAGAGAGGGCGTAAGAAGGGAGAAACTACAAATTACTGATCAAACTAGAACTAGTGGATTGAGGCATACTGGACTTTCCCACGACAATGTAAGGAACCCAATTGAAGTTATCAATACGTTTCTTTATTCCCATCCTTGTTTTTGTATTTTAGAAATTCATACAATGGTTCTGCATTGTCAGATCTTTGGCATTAGGTAGTTGTCGGGAGCAGCATGCCACTGGATTCAGCGCTGGAGAGATGTATATTCAGTCTCTTCTTTAAGCTGATGATATGCTGCTGCCTCAAACTGAGGGCTATGGGAATATCTCTGAATGTAAGTTTAATTCGGAGCAAGCGGATGTTTTCCGATTACTTCCTGTGTCATAAAGGTCCCTTGGAGCCTGAGCTGGCTAGGAATGGAACACAGTGCTGGGGTGTGTTAGTTAATCAGGATGCTGACATCTCGCGCCAGTGTGTGTACTTCAACGGGCTCGGGATGTTCTTGATGGCCAAGGATGGTCTTGACTCTGAGGGGTGGGACACGTGCTCTTGCCCCAGTTTCTCTAACTATTCAATGTTTTCCTGTTGCTCTACAAAGGTCATAGGCCAAGCGTGAAGCCAGGGAGTACATTTGAGCGGTCTCCCACCTAGGGTGAACAACCGTCCGTAAATTTCACGGACAGTCCGTAATTTTGGCCGTCTGTCCGTTGTCCGTGAAGGATTTTTTAACGGACGCCATTTGTCCGTCATTTTAGCCGGGCACCGGTCGCCTCAACCTAAAGCCGGCACAACTTCCACTCACCTCCCTTCTTGATTTCAATGCTATATCAAAGCTCAGATACCCCGCAGCATTGGAGAGGCACAGCGGCATGGCACCCCTCACACCTCCAGCCCCTGATGAGCTGTTAAGAGGTGCTCGAAGGGGACTGAAAGGAGGGGCTGCAGATTCAGGAGCAGGGGGCATCCATTCAGATGCAAACAGCCCTGAATGCGTCACATCTCTGAAATTTAGAGGGGCCCCAAACATCCTAGACTCCGCCAGATTACAAGGAGGCAGCACGTGGTTCTCTTCACAGAGCTTAATTACTGTCACTTAATTGTAAGCAAACCTCGGTTCTTCAAACATGCAGTCTATAATGTAATAAAATAAAGAAAAGGCACAATCGCACCCACACTGATTAACAAAGTATGGAGGACAATCAGTTCAATCAGTTCTCTTAGAGTGTCTCCTGTAAGTACTGTACATCACAGTGGGAGATGGCATTTTGGACAGAGAGCCTGTATAATGGTTGTCTTGTGCGGGAGGGGGCGAGGAGCCCAAGATACTAGAATACTGCATGCCCACCCCTGTGCCCACCCTGGTGGATCCTGTTCCCCCTCCTGTGATGGCTCCTGTCCCCCCTGCCCCCGCCTGGGATGGCTCTTGTCCCCCCATGTTGTGGCTCTAGTCCACCCCCGCCTGTGATGGCTCTTGTCCCCCCATGTTGTGGCTCCAGTCCAGCCCCGCCTCTGATGGCTCTTGTCCCCCCATGTTGTGGCTCCAGTCCACCCCCCCCCCGCCTGTGATGGCTCCTGTCCCCTCATGTTGTGGCTCCAGTCCACCCTCGCCTGTGATGGCTCTTGTCCCCCCCTGTGGTGGATCCTGTCTCCGCCCTGGGTGACTTCTGTCCCAGTCCCGGAATGGCTCCTGCAGCGAGGGTGAAGTTCTTGATGGGCCTCTTCTCAAAAGGGCTCAGCTCAAAATTAATATGGAAAGGTGGGCGAGTAAGTAAGTGAAGGGATGGGTGAATGGCTGGATGAATTAGTGAAAGGGTAAATGGATGAATGAAAGAGTGAATACATGGATAATGAGAGAGGATGGATGAGGGGAAGGATGGATGGATGAGGGGAAGGATGGATGGAGGGGAAGAATGGGTGGATGGGTGGGTGAGAGGATGGATGGATGATGAGGGGGAGGATGGATGGATGATGAGGGGAAGGATGGATGGATGATGAGGGGGGTGGATGGATGGATGATGAGGGGATGGGTGGATGTCTGGATGAGTTAGTGAAAGGGTAAATGGATGAATGAAAGAGTGAATACATGGATAATGAGAGAGGATGGATGGATTGATGAGTGAGGGGAAGGATGGATGAGAGAAAATGTGAATAGCTGGATGTATGGGTGGAAGGGTAGCTGGATGATGGATGAGGGGAAGGATGGATGGATGAGGGGATGGATGGAGGATGAGGGGATGGATGGATGATGAAGGGGAGGATGGATGGATGATGAGGGGAAGGATGGATGGATGGATGATGAGGGGAACGATGGATGGATGATGAGGGGAAGGATGGATGGATGATGAGGGGATGGATGATGAGGGGATGGATGGATGGATGATGAGGGGATGGATGGATGATGAGGGGAAGGATGGATGGATGATGAGGGGAAGGATGGATGGATGATGAGGGGATGGATGGATGATGAGGGGAAGGATGGATGGATGATGAGGGGAAGGATGGATGGATGGATGATGAGTGGGTGGGTGAAAGGATGGATGGAGAGTGGGTGGGTGAAAGGATGGCTGGATGGATGAGGAGTGGGTGGGTGAAAGGATGGATTGATTGATGGATGATGAGTGGGTGCGTGAAAGGATGGATGGGTGAGTGGGTGGGTGAATGGTGGGTGGGTGAAAGGATGGATGGATGAGTGGGTGGGTGAATGGTGGGTGGGTGAAAGGATGTATGAGTGGGTGGGTGGATGGTGGGTGGGTGAAAGGATGTATGAGTGGATAGGTGGGTGGATGGTTGGGTGGATGATGGGTGGGCAGGTGGGTGGATGAGTGAAATGATGGATGGATTGATAAATGCAAGGGTGAATGAATAGACGTATGAGTGAAAGGGTGGATGTAAGGATGGATGAGTGAGTGAAAGGGAGGGTAGATGGACAAAAGGATGGATAGATGTGTGAAGGAGTGAAATGATAGATGGATGAGTGATAGGGTCAATGGATGGATTCATGAGTGGATGAGTAGATGGATGGATGGATGGAAGGAAGGTTGGCTAAGTGAAAAGGTCGATGGAGAGAGAAAGGGAGGATGGATGGATGACTAAAAGAGTGGATGGGTGGAAGGATTAGTAAGTGAAAGGATGGCTGGATTGGTGAAAGGGTAAATGGCTGGATGGATGAGTGAATGGATGGATGGGATGTGGATGGATAAGTGTACAGATGGATAGGGTGAAAGGGTGAATGGATAATGGATGGATGAGTGAAAGGATGGATGAAGGGATGGATGAGTAAAATAATAGATGGAAGGATACATGATGGATAGGTTTGCAAATGGTTGAATATGTTTGGAAATGGCTGGGCTTACTTATATACTATTGCGCAACCTCTGATGTGTCTGTAAAACTTACCTATTGTCATGAAGTTTTGTCCTGAATTTTGACCTCCTGTCCTGAATTTGTGTCCTGAATTTTGACCCTTTGTCCTGAATTTTTACACTCACCGTCCTGAATTTGCACCAATGCCAGTTGGTCACCCTACTCCCACCTAGGAAAGTGGCATAGTGGCAGCGTCCGTTTTACTTCCACACTGACACAAATCACCGGGAAGAAGGAAGATCAAAATATTAAGCTCTATATGAAAACTCCTTAAGTAAAAAAAAAACAAGCCTGAGGCTATGCAGCGTCTTCATCTTCCTCCCTCTGATGTTTGTGTGCAAAAGCGCTACATGTACTCTGCAAACACGTTACATGTACTCTGCAAACACGTTGCATGTACTCTGCAAACACGTTCTTTCCTCTTCGCCTGCTGGTGCTGCTGAGATGCTGCGTCCCCTCTCCGGGCTCACGAGTTGCTTACTGTGCTGTTAGTGCGCCACCTGCTGGCCCGTGTAGGATGGCGCTGGGTGAGTTCATTCAAACTCCTATCACCAATGCAAGCTGGGTTTAGAGCTGGGCAGCCTGCTTGAGGAGAGAGGGCGGGTGGAGGCATCGAGGAAGGTGGGTACTGAGGCTATCCAAGAGTAACCCAGCGGAATGCGCTTTGTTTTGGTGCGCCTGGGTTACAGTCTGCCTGTCGACAATGATCGGCTTTTTCAGAGGCGTGCATTTGGCCTGCTGGCCATCTGCCTCCTGCAGTCGCCTCTTTACTGAATCTGATGAATTCTAATGTGTGTGGGGTGTCGGTGCGCTCCCGCTCTTGACCCTTGCAGATCAGAAACTTCCTGGACCTCAGTCAGATATCATATCTTTTACTCCCGATATCCAGAGAGAATTATGTTTTGTGTAGTGGAGAATACACACCTGAGTTCTTTAAATGTAAAATATATAGCAAGCAGACTTTAAAAACAAATACTTGCAGGACTGCTTCAGAAGAATAGTACAGGACTGCAGACGTTGAAGTATCCACAAAGAAACAACGGAGAGTTTTTTGTAGAATTTTTCTAAAACGTTTCATGACCTTTGGTATGATACTCTATGTACCGGGAAAACAAACCCCCCCAACACAGAAATTATGGAAAGGTTCGGTCCTCACAGATCTAGTGTTCACCAGGCTGCTGTTTGATTAAATGTTATTGTTTCCGTTTCAACTCACTTCAACAATAACGAGGGTCAATTTGTGGGAAAAGGAGAATCCCGGGTGTAAATACTGAACGAAAACCATTACTGAGAAATATGCACAAGTAGGTTTCTCCTGGTTCTCAGTTTATATATTTATTCAAATGTCAATTTAATCATTACGGAAAGTAAAAGTTAGAATAAGATGCCACATTTAAGAATAAAATCAATAATGCAATATGCCTTAACAAATTAGAAAATAGTCAAATTAATAATAACAAGCCCTAATGCAAAAGGACTGTACATCATCTAGCCCCGTCTAGCACAGCAGCAGGCTAACTCCTTCCAAATGAGCACATCTTTTATAATGTTAGAGACATAGACAGAACTCAATTCCATGCTAAAGTGCAGCCACGGGTGCTCTTTTTTGATTTTCAAGGGCAATGATTGCAACAACTGTGTCTGTTTTTGGCGCTGGCTCTTTCTTAAAAGGGACCTTTCATGTAATCTAGTTCAAAAGATTTTGAAATGACTTGATGGGTGATGGCGGAATGCTGACGGAGTGTTGCGGTACGGATTCAGATCATAGTGTGAATATTTTGCCGCTCGTAGCTGCTTCTTGCAAAGGACACCGTTCGTGGAGGCTGCTTGTACTTTCCCTGAAAACTTGGACCCAGCGTGTGTTTGCATCTAAGGAGGAACTACTGCTGTTACTTGTTCACAGGGGCCGGGACTGCGAGACCCAGGGTCCACAGCGCGAGTCCAACGCAGCGCACCTGGAGTCTCTTCCCGCCCCCTGCTCCTCCCTGTTTGACTGAGTACTTACAGCTCGCGGCCCCCGCTTCGCGGGAGCCGCTCGTAGCTGCTTCTTGCAAAGGACACCGTTCGTGGAGGCTGCTTGTACTTTCCCTGAAAACTTGGACCCAGCGTTTGTTTGCATCTAAGGAGGAACTACTGCTGTTACTTGTTCACAGGGGCCGGGACTGCGAGACCCAGGGCCCACAGTGCGAGTCCAACGCAGCGCACCTGGAGTCTCTTCCCGCCCCCTGCTCCTCCCTGTTTGACTGAGTACTTACAGCTCACGGCCCCCGCTTTGCGGGAGCCGCTCGTAGCTGCTTCTTGCAAAGGACACCGTTCGTGGAGGCTGCTTGTACTTTCCCTGAAAACTTGGACCCAGCGTTTGTTTGCATCTAAGGAGGAACTACTGCTGTTACTTGTTCACAGGGGTCGGGACTGCGAGACCCAGGGTACACAGCGCGAGTCCAACGCAGCGCACCTGGAGTCTCTTCCCGCCCCCCTGCTCCTCCTATATAGCCACACCCCTACCTGACGAGCGGGACGCGATCGGGACGCCGGACGAAGCCCAGACAAAGGGCGGACAGTCTTAGACAGTCCGAGACAGAACGAGACTGGACTGGGCCGTCCATTTTGCTCCTCTTAAGTTTGAGAGATCCTCTTTTCTGTCGTAAGACTTTTATTTGATGTTATTTCTTTCTTTAAACCTAAATAAGAGGATTGTTGCTGGTTGCTGATTTGTCTGCTCCTCTCCCATCCCACTCAAGTTCTTCTTGTGTTTTTTACTTTTTGTCCGGGGATATAATATAATATAATCTAATACAACATCCTTTATATTCCTGGGTGTGGCACGTACTAGTACGAACTAGTAACTGTTTAAACATGCCGAAAAAACTAGCTCCAATTGCTTCAAATACGATTGATAATTATATGGTCCAAGTAGTATCTAAAATAAACAGCGAAAGGCGCCAGTCATTAGGACTAAGCCAATCACCAATTCTTCTTCTTCCAAGTCCGTCCCAGCAACCTACTATGCTTGATACATCTTTAGAGGCCACTGGTAGTGACGCCCCCGACGCTGATCTCCATGTCAGTGGAATACACGATCAAAGTATACCCCTAGTGGTCGACCTAGAAATCGACCCGGAGGTTAATTTGGAAAGTGACGATGACCCAGATACAGAGGTATATGTCCAGGCCCCGGAAGGTGATCTTTTTGCTGCAGCGCCTGATACTCGGGCAGACAGAAAATGTAAAAAAACTTGACCAAAGCGTGGTGGGTTACCTTCAGGGATAAGGAAGAAAAGGGTATCACCTCCCCGGAAAACTAAGGATATGAACATGGATTCTGTGGAGGTTACTACTAAGCATAATATGGACGATGAACTTTTACTAAGGATAGCAGATATGATAGAGACTAAAATAAAAGCCAATATAAAACCAATGGTGGTAAAAATTGACAAGTTTACAGCAGAGGTGAAAAAATGTGGTGGTATTCAGAATAAGGTAATTGGGGAGGTTGGCAATTTAGTGACTCTGGTCTCTAATCTAACAGGCACACCCGGGGCGAATGGTTCTACAATGGTGGAGGCAGAGAGAAGTTCGACAGTAACCATTCAACCCGGTCAGGCACCAGCAAATCCAGTTACCCACACAGATGTGTTGCCAACACCCATTGCTCAACCTGTTTTTAACAATGAAACTGACTGCCCCCAATTTATGATAGAAGCCTCACCCCTGGTATTGGTGCTGGCAAACGTTCCACCTCTGGCACCTGGACAACCAGAATCTCCAACATCCCTCTCTAGCAAGGCGTTGCACTGGTTGTCAGGCAATATGCAGTTGGCCCCTGGAGGGAAACAGCAATTAGCAGGGGAGATTACGTCGGCCAGAAGAACAACCTGGATAGGGAGCAGACCGAAAAAGTTTAAAGGGGATTGTGTGGTGGTGAACTTTTCCCATTCGGCTGTTCTTCCTAATGTCTTGTCAAATATTCTCCCCCCCCCAACGTAGGAATGGCACTATCATTCCCCTTACCTTAAAATTCTTCTACGGTGAGCGGCAAAATGTAACATACCCCAAGACTCCAGGGTTAAGGTGGGATACCCCGTGGAATAGGTGGGGAGTAGGTGCCCAAAATAACGAATGGGGGATCAGTTTAGGAAATAGGTTTGGTATTTTGTCAGGCCTAAATGACTGCGACTGACTCAAGGGGGATCCTAACACTGTATGTAACAAACCATCTCAGACCAGTCCAGAGGAAGATATTTTGGTTTCCAGTCCAACTCACACTAGTGACACTTGTATGCCCCGGACCATCATAGAGGGCATATGTAGCACCGTAGAGGACTTTGAAGGGATAAAGGGGTTAAATCTACCTAATGATTGCATGACAACAAACATCGCCCAAATCAAAAATGTCCTTACACAGGAGGAATTGGACACTAGTCTAGATGGGGGCTCAGCAATATCTTATCAAGGCAGGGGTAGCAATGTCCCTGCTTCCAGAGCTGACGGGACGGGTTTACCAGCTTTATCCACATTGGTGTCATGGAATGTGGCTGGGCTGAGGAGTAGGATAACATCTTTGGATTGGCAAGCCTTTATGGATAACAAAGATATAATACTCCTTCAAGAAACATGGCAGGCAAACCCAGAATACAAGCAAGGATATTTAAATTTCCATACCTCTGCTATTCCAAGCTTAAGGGGAAGATCTAAGGGTGGGCTCCTAACATGGGTTAAGCAGGACAGTAGATATACTGCTGTCCAGCTGAACACAAACAGCCCTGATATTTTGTTAGTTAAACTTAAATGTTTAAACCATAAGGATCTACTTATTTTTAATGTCTATTCAAGGGGACTTCCTGGTGGTAAACCAACAGAAGCAGTCAATCAGTTAGATAGTCTCCTTGAGCAATATTGTTCTTCAGACACTAATATTATTGTCTCAGGAGATTTCAACTGATGCTTCGAACCGCTAGATAATCATGATGTGGATCTCACAGTGGAAGAGGATTTCATTTGGAATATCCCTCAGCTGGCAATAACACCTATTAAGAAATGGTCAGAGGCAGCATTACAGTTAAAAGTCCTCAACGTAGAGCACGGGTTACGAGCCACGAATGGAAGATTAGTCTCTGACAAGCAGGGCGCCTCTACCTTTAATAATGGCATATCACATAGTTGTATCGACTATATCCTAACGAACAAGGAAAATTGGTCTACCATGGTCGATATGCGGATAGAAGAACGGGTAGAGAGTGATCATAACCCACTAATCGTTACATTTAGGTTGTTTGATTTACCAAAATGTGAGGGCCCTGGGGACTGTGTGGAAGTAGCCCTCTCAAACAACCTGAGACGGATTAGATGGGCAAATTGTGTCACTAACGAAGAGGGTTTAGCTGTCATGAGGGATCTAACAGTTCAGGCTATAGAAGATTTAAGGAATAACTCCACTGTTGAGGCGATGGTGCTAAATACTAGTCGGATCCACGATTCTCTCTTTACTCAATTAGGATCCTTTTTTGTCAAAAAAGTGCAAAAAAAACAGAGTAGGCCAGCTAGGAAGGAGGATCAATGGTATGGAAAATCCTGTAGGGTTGCATATAGGGCCCTATCAGATGCAGTAAAGACCAAAGAGACAGCCAAGATTAAGAATGCCCGAGTCATTTATAAAAAAGTACAACTTAAGGCTAAAAGTGACTGGGACAATGAATATTGGAAGGAGCTCCTGAGTGCCAGCAAAGAAAGATCTATGTGCTCCTTTTGGGATATGGTCAAATGGGGTAGGGGGGCTAAAAGGGGCGATCCAACTAACTATGTTTCACCAGATGTTTGGGTCGCTTACTTTGCGTCCCAGTTTACCGCTCTTGACACAGCGGGAGTAGAGAATGAGGCTCCCTTAAAAGTAAAAGAGGGTACCAACCACCTATCCTTTACTAAAGTAGATACCATCAAAATCTTGGATAAAATCCCTAAAGCTAGGACACCAGGCATGGACTCCGTCCCAGCAGACCTCTTTATGCATGACAAAGATCTTTGGGCTACTTATATTCATTTGGTTGCAAATGGCATTGCGATGGGTTCGCCAATACCCGACTCCTGGAAGGGAGCCGAGATCATTCCCATTTTTAAAAAGGGGGAAAGTATGGACCCAGGAAACTACAGGCCAATTAGCTTGATCGCCTGTATACAAAAGGTAGTCGCAAGGCTCTTACTGCACCGTATCCAGGACTGGATAGAGGAAAAGGACATTCTGTCGCCTCTACAGGCAGGCTTTCGTAGCCATACCAGTACCATTGACCAAGTTTTTAGATTTGTTTTAATATATTGGCGTGTAGTGTTATTGGGGGGGGGCATGCTTTTTGCAGTCTTCGTTGATCTTAAATCAGCGTTTGACCTGGTGCCTCGCACCAAGTTGTGGGCAGCCCTTCAAGAGCAGGGCATACCACCTGATATCTTGTCACTCTTGATTAGACTGCACGAAAATAATTATGCCCAGGTACGCTGGAACCAGCAGGGTTGCGTAACAGATAAATTCCCTATTGATTGGGGGTACGCCAAGGGTGCGTACTTGCACCTTCCCTCTTCTCACTATACATCAACAGGGTGATCGGCTATTTTGAGCGGCAACCAACCGATGCTCCTAAACTGGATGGTAAGCCGATCCCCCTGTTGATGTTTGATGACGATACGCTATTGATCTCAAGAACGCAGCAGGGACTCCAAAAAGCTGTTGGTGTCTTTGAGGTTTTCTGCAGGGACCATGGTCTTGTCATTAATACATCAAAGACTAAGTTCATGATCCTGCACAAAAACAAAATCGACAGAGGGAAGATGGCTATGGATGGGGTTCAATTGGAGCAGACCCAGGTATTCAATTACCTGGGCATAACCCTATCATCCAAACTAGACTGGAAACAGCATACCAACCAGCTTCTTACAAAACATGCCCAATTGGCCGGAGCTCTTACCAAGGAATTTTATTTATCACATACTAGGCCAATTACCCCTGTTCTAAAGATATATGATGCCAAAGTAGGGGCATCAGTTCTCTATGGGGCAGAACTTTGGGGATGCAGTAATTTGAGAAAATTGACGGGGTGAAAAATAAATGTATTCGTAATATTACTGGCCTACCGGCCTCCACTCCACTAATCCCTCTCCATTATGACTTAGGGTCTCATAGCCTCGAGGATATGGCCAGATACAGATCGGTCGCCTACTGGAGGAGATTATGGGTCACACCAGAACTCTCCCAGTATGCGCGGGCCTTCATCGAGGTAAGAGATCTTGACAAAGCCCGGAAAATAACATGGATGAGGGAGGTTAAGGCCATTTACAAGGCCATGGGGTTATCATCGTTGTGGGACGACCCTGCAGGTAATCCTTTCCCACCAAAAAAACCTTTCAAGAGTTGTATTGGAGTATGCTTGAAACAACGAGATTTGCCCGTTGTACCGAACCGTCACTTACGGCAGATTTTCTAGTTCTCAAACACTCTCCGGCCTTTGAGGCATATTGGGATTGGATTACCATCCCAGGGGATAGGAAGAGGTACCATCAGGTTAGGGTGGGGACATTGCCCTTAAATGCCTTTACCGCTAAATGGCGAGGGGGTCAGGGTTCTGCCTGTCCCTTTTGCCCGGAGCAACGGGAAGGTATTGGGCATGTCCTCTTCGCCTGCCCTGAGTACAAGGTTCCCAGGAGATCCTGGTTAAAACCTATTTGTCTCCAGCTGGGACTTAAAATGGGTACTGAGGCAGTCAGGATTTTATGCTCTGACAATTCCCAAGCAGTAGTGATAGCCATAGCAAAATTTCTACATTGGATGTGGATAATTCGGGCCCGCTCAATGAGCCTACAGTCATTTTGTTTAAAACAAAATAAAACAAAATTTTAAACTGTTATAACGCACTTAGCGATCAATGTTCCTTGGTATGAATTCCTTTCATTTTTGATAAAATTTCTTTTAACTATTGATGTCTTAAATTTTCTACTGTAATGTATTTATTGATTGTAATGAACGGATTTTACTATTCCTAGCTGGCCAATACTAATTACAGAGGGATGTATTGTGGATTCTTCTAGTTATTAGTGATGTATTTTCCCTTCTCTTTTTCTCCTCGTTTTAAAATGTTTTATGTATTGTCTTTTATGATTGAAAAATATCGAAATAAAGACTTTGAATTGAAATGACTTGGTGTTTCAAGATACATTTAAAACTATAAGTAGGGTTGTTGGTTTCCCAAGGAGATCTCATATTCTGCTCTTCCATAGTCATCTAAAGAGATTTAAACCTTGGGTTGGGCTTGAATTCCCCATAAAGTTGCCAGAAGACAGTTTTTAAAGAATTCCATTTTCACCTTTACAGTGCCAACAGCACAGCAAGCTGGCTTATTGGGCCAAAGATTATCACATGAGGCAAAAGTCCAGCCGGGTTTGAGCTTATCACGGCTGATAAAATTCAATAAACTCCTAAAGAAACAGCACAATCAAGGGAAGCAGCTAATTGAAGCAAATAATCTCATACCAATATACAATACATGGTATACATTTAACTTTCATGGCCTGTTACAATGGTTTTACCGATGGGCCAGTTTATTGTTTGACAAGGCAAATGCTAGTGACTTCGCTTTGGGTTTCAGTGGAGCCACATGACTCCATTGTCATGATTCCACAGCCCGAGATATTTATATATTTAGATCTGGCCTTATTTCCTCCCAGTTTAGAATCTAGCTCCCTCTCTTGGCTCTCCTCCTCCAGCATGGATTTGGATTTTTTACTAATCGGCTCTACGCTCTACAATGCCTTCCACAGGCCTCTATGGTTTGACCGAGCCTATCAGTGGACTGATGTAACAGTCCTGTGCCATACTGAAGCTTTAGGGCAGCTTTTCCTCCCAACTTCGGCGATCGGCCCTACTATTGAATACATTGATCTCTGTATCTGCAATTTAGAGGTTGTACAACAGCGGGTAAAGCACTCATCTTTGTATCAAACCTCTAGCTGATGCTATTCGGTCTGCCAGAAATGAATTATCCCTGTGGTAGCTTGTATCTATATATTATTATAAAATACTTGCATTGCAAATGGGCTGGAATATCACAAGCAAGAATCTTCTACCCAAGCATGTTCGGGTCTTTTCCACCAAAGGCAGTTTTAAAACTTATAGAGGAAGCATATGGTTGGTTTGCACCTACTATTGCTTAAGGAATAAACAGCATTGATGATGGAAAGATAGTGACCAAAGTTCCACTGTGTGCCTGAAAGCTGACCTGATTCCAAAGGACAAAATCTTTTTCTGAAGCTCATTCCGTTCAATCTTCCAAAAGATGGGAAGGGTAATATTTAGCATCTATGTCTACGAGGGCAATCATTCAATAACTGTAACTGTTGAGGTGCAAAGGATGCCCGTTGTTATGATGGGACTAGGGCCTAGATGTAGGTAATTTCATTTTACCACTTCTTAAATACCAAATTTTACCGATTCGGTATTTAAGAAGTGTTAAAATAGAGAGGGGGGGGGTGTAGGTATTACAGAATCGGTAAATACCGAATCGTTAAGATTCGGTATTTACCGATTCTGTAAATTCCGATTCGGTAATGCCCATTGATTCCTATGGGCATTGAAGCCCATAGGAATCAATGGGCATTTTCGGTAAATACCGATTCCAGCAAGGGTGCAGGGGGTGTCACTTTGACACCCTCTAGCACCCCAAATACAGGCATGTGTGCCATGTGGCACACAGACATGCCCTAAGGGCATGTCTGTCTGTCACATGGCATAGGTGTGCATGCACACCTGGATTCGGTATTTTACCACCCAATTGGATTGGGTGGTAAAATACCGAATCTGAAAGGCCTTTGGGACTCAGAAGAGTCCCACCTACATCTAGAAGTTACCGAATCGGTAAAATTGGCCCCCTACATCCCAATAACCCATTTACCGGCCGGTAACGGCCGAAATCGGCCGTTACCGGCTGGTAAATGGCCACCTACATCTGGCCCTAGAGGACAGAACCTCTGTATGAGTTTGGAATTGCTGACAAAAAGAAGCACGCATTCTTGGGGAGGCGTGAGGAGAGGTAGCTAGTTTACCCGGAAATATGAGTCTGATTTAAATATTTTGCTGACAGTCCATTCACTCTAGGGACACCAGCAGATGTGCCCCACCGTATTACTCACTGTACCCGTGCTGGGGACCGAGTGATCCTCATAAACTTCAGGTTTTATTTGTAGGTGTTGCACAGCACTGCAATAAAGAGGAGGAGCGTGTTCCACCCACGCATCTATTGGAACCTTGTTTCCGCCCAGCCTTTCATGTTTCCTGTTTATTTAGTATATGTATGTGTTGTAGCTTACCCTTGGTTCCTCCCACTCCGTCCTGTTCCCCCCCTGCCTCCTTCCCACTTGGTATGGCCCTAGCTGTCACCTGAAGGCAGCAGTAGAATGTTGAGGTTGTCACGATCCTGCCAAGCTGGGAGCACCTATGTTTAATAGAACTAAATAAAGGTTCTTGAATCTTACCACGTGTGGACTGTCATTACTACAATTTTGGCGATGGAGGAAAAGGAGCTGAGCCAGGGTCAGTGTGGTGTCTCTCCCCTGGAATGATATGAGCTTGGACAAGTACAAGGGAAATAAGAGGAAATGAATTATGAAGTACCTTGGGCGTTCCAAGGAAACGGAGACATTATAGAGAAGTAAGACCCAAGTTGATGAACAGTGGAAGAAGCGCAAGTCCGTGAGGTGAGCAGCTTAAGCAGAGTGAAGAAATTTGAGTGGAACAGGGAACGAGTTTAAATCTCTGTTACCGCGTTTTGAAGTTGATGTTTTGAGCCTTGCTAAGGCTGCATGAGGGACGTGACCAGTGAATAAAAGTGGACTTGGATTTCTCGAGAGAAAATCGCAGGTGAAGATAAGGAATCTGTGTTACTCAATACAAAAGTGAGCGAGGAAGGGGACGCAGTGTTCTCTGTAACTACAATTGAAAGGGATATGAATCAGCGCAAATGGCGTTCGAAATGAAACTTTTCCTCAGATCTCCAGTTTGCAACCAAGGAAAACATTAAGGTTTATGCGTGTGAGGTGAGATTCCCTTCATACTTGCAGCGCAAACCCACCAGCAAACGTTATGACCCACTGCCGCCTTGCTACCACTTTGGCAAAGTAACCACATGAAACTACTCCGGTAAGGAGGAATATGGTCGTATTTAGAATTTTATGGCAGGGGGAGAAATAGAAGGTGGCGGTGATCATCAAGATTTATATATCTTGAAGTAAAGTGGAAAAGAAAATATATGCAATTTAAAAGACTTGAGCAAGGTGAAAGAATCGCTGAGATAGGAGGAGGTGATATTGACAAAGGGTTGACACAGCGTGATCTCGTCAGTGAAATCCTCCACAGCGACTATTCTTGGATTAAGGAGACAATTCAGCCGCGCTTGTGTGGAAAGTGTGACGCAGGTAGAGCGGCAGAATCCCTCGGATGTGCAAACTGCCTGAATGTAGAAGTTTAACTCCCCTCAGCGTGAAGCGAAGTGACTCAACTAAACTAGAGTAATAAATCTACTTCCAGCTCAATTCTACTGCTGATTTTGGAATACTTCTTCTGTATGATTTAAAAGAGATAAGGGGCTTACCTGGAAGCAGCAGCTTCGGGAACTTTGAGCAACACGGTTAACAGTTTCCGGCGGCGCACAACGAGCGGAGTTTTTCCTCAGAGTTGTGGCGTGAAAGGGAGAGAGACGCTCTCCACGTAAGGGCTCCACCTTACTGTAGATGGCCGCAATTGCACCTTTGCACATGAAATCCGGGTATTGATATATCGAGAGGCTCAACAAAGGATAATCTAATTAAAACGTGTTTAGAGAATACTAGAGAGGGTGAAATTAGTACCTTTGTGGGTGGAACTCATGAACAGCACTTCAGAGAAAAAAATAATAATAATTTGGCATATTGAAGGAAGTCTCAACGAAAATTCAACCAAGTAAGTGAATAGACTGAATGCCCATTTTAATGTTATATTTCGAAGAGAATAATCTGCATGAGCTAGGGGAGAAGAATTTGATCTGCGCTTAATAGGGTGAGAAGGAACAACTGAACTAAGCTAAGCATCCACAGCCGGCCACATGGAAATTCAAGAGTTCTAAGACTGTATCCTTTATGCTGATCTTATATTTAAAACAGGAAGATATTACTGTGCTGAGAAAACCTAGAGGAAAACATAACTGCATGAGTTTTGGGTATCTCGATACTAACATGGTTAAGAATATGATGTATAAATTACTGTCACCTAAGCCATTTATGAAAGGAGAAGATGATAATATTGCAGAATGGGTAGTGTGGAAGGAAAAGTATTACAGCTATACATACATAAGTAGAAATACTGTTAAACAGTTTAGGAGCTGGTGGATGGAAAGCGTACTATGTCATGGAAAAGAAAATCTATATGGGAACTGACAGGATTACATTGGAGAATGCCAAGCAGGATTTAGATGAACATTATAAGCTAGTAAAGAATGATGAGGCACAAAGGAACAAAATACACAGAGATGAAGGAGATATCAAAATGGTATGGTACAAGTGTGAAATGGAACATGTGTATACCATCAATATAGGAGGAGCAGATTTTGATATTAACGGTGACTCAGGGTCACATTGTACAGTAGTAAGCGAAAGGACATGGAAAAGTGAATTGGCTGTAACATTAGGGAATAAAGGGGAAGAAGTTGACACGTCTCAGGAAACATACACTGGTAAAAGCATTATTTTGACTGGAAGGAGAGAGATGAGTGTGAGTTGCAGGGAGAGAAGCACATGGAGTAAAGTGTATATTTCAGATGAAGAGTTCTCCGTGCTCGGAGGGGAGGAGGAAATGAAATTAAGAATAACGCAAAGTCCTAAAAGTGCAGAACCTATGGGTAGGCTGACTATAATCAAAAACAGACAAATTACCAAGTTGGAGGTGATGAGGTTGAGAACACCATTATCCATGGAAGGTGTTGAATGGACAAGGGCTGTAGGGAGAAAGGAGCTGATAAGAGAAGCAGCAGTTGATAAATTTAAAAGAGACCAAAATACTTCCTGGAGGGAAAAGGTGGAAAGGAACACAAGGAAAAGTTGCGGCGAAAAGATCAGTGAGGATGTTGTTGGTTGGAGAATTAAAGAACTTGTTGATAAGGGAACATGGGTGGTAACACAACCCATGAGGACGGAGGAAGACCTTGGTAAGCCCACCTGCCACAACGCTGAGGAAGCGTGGTGCTCTACTGCGATGGCCGAGTCCAAACCTATTACAAGGGTGAAATGTTCTGTGGACATTGACCGAGGCGGAGTTTATGGTCAGAGTCTGTTTGAATCAATGGGCAACAAGCAAGGAGAGTACTTGGACTGGCTATATAGGGAAGTGAATGAGACGGAAAGTGAAGAGGCACACAATAACGTATGCTACCCGCACCCCAAAGTACCTTTAGGAGGGAATAGGATGCTTACAGAAGGCGGGAGAGGATATGTGTTCATAGACATAGAGGAGTCAGCCACATTCTCCAGTAGAACGGGTTTGAAGGAATCGGGGGAAAGACTGGTCTTTGAGGAGGCACGTACCGAAGATTTTACCAATGGAACAGAGTGCTACAAGAGAACTGACGTTAGACCCAATGCTGATCATTATGATGAGAAGGTAACGGAATATTTGAGTAGGTGTAGACGCAGTGTTACATGGTCCAGGAAATTTCCCAAGAAGAAGGATTATAAGGGTGAGAATCCGCCTGAGGGGAGAAGTGGAACAAGTTATGGGGGACTAGAGCAAAATTGTGAAAAGGTTCGCTGTTGCCAGGGGCACTCTGAGGAATTAGAGGAAGAGACTAATTCGGCATCTCTTCCCACCTATGCTCCCACCATGAAGTATTCTTAGGGGGTGGGGGCCCTGCGGCATTTTGGAAATGCGGGTGAGCACAAGTTCAGGTTATCGGTAGGCCCCACTGTTTCCGATTGATACGTTCTTTCTTACACGCGTGGGAAGGGACGCATCTTGGGATGGACCCACACGGATCAAAGGAACACTGTTCAAGGTAACCCCATGGGTGTATTGAGAAAGGAGGAGAACTATGGTGTTCGGTGTCTACATGATACTTTGAGGACAGGCATTTGTATTACTAGGAGCTTGTTGTTCTACAGTTACTTGTTAAGAATTTTGGGGTGGTCGGGGAAGACGGGAAGTTGGGGTGTCCAGACCAGGCATCACCCGCCACCTTTAGTTTCTCCAGGAGGGTTACGGGGATTTAGAGTCCGGTTATGGTTGGTAGGAAAAGGAGGGGCAGAGAAGAGAGAGACCCCGGAGACAAACCTCCTGTCACTTTATTTATCACCCTGCCCTGACATAGATATTTTAGCATGTTTTAAGGGGGCGTTCTGCCAGCTTTGGTAGAGGCTAGGGGTTTACCCTTCCAGGTAGACCCAGGAGTTCAACCGGGGCCCGGGTCTTCTGTGCAGGACCCACTGTTGTGTCCTCGGCGCATTTGTTGTCATTTCTTCCTTCCGTGTTCATCTGACTTTCTCTCTCTCACTCTCTCTCTCTTTCTTTCCCCCGCTCGTTCCTTTCCCTCTCCCCGCGCCTCCTCAGTTGTCTCCTGCCCTTTTCCTTTTCCCTCGTGTTCTCCCTAGGGAGGATGATGTGTTGTAACTTACCCTTGGTTCCTCCCACTCCGTCCTGTTCCCCCCCCTGCCTCCTTCCCACTTGGTATGGCCCTAGCTGTCACCTGAAGGCAGCAGTAGAATGTTGAGGTTGTCACGATCCTGCCAAGCTGGGAGCACCTATGTTGAATAGAACTAAATAAAGGTTCTTGAATCTTACCACGTGTGGACTGTCATTACTACAGTATGACCGAAATGTTCTTCCATTTTTTTAGATGACGTATGCCACTCAATCTTTACTTCAACAACTATGGTCACCTCTTTGACATCTTTACCACACAAAGAGCTAAAAGACAAGTAATCGATGGAAAAACGTACATCAGAAGGAACTCTTCTCTTTTATTCAGTGAGGCCAATACTAAATCAATAGTTGCCTTAGTGGTACTTGTCCTCTCAGAGGATATAACTATTCAGTTTCTTTCCACACGAATGGCACGATATCTCCTAAGAGAGGTGAATTGTAGCTCATAACAAGAAATCCCAGTTGCCAGAGGCATGGAACTAGGAATAACCACCAGTAAGCGAGCATGGCTTAAATCATCAGTACTTAGCCTAAAGTGAGGGTGCAAGAGGTACTCCAATAAAAAAAGAGCTGCTTAACCAGTACAGTACGACGGTAGTGGTCGCATAATGTGCGTTTATAACACTTTGTCACCTGAAGAGTGTCTATTTGCTGAACTAGGGATGTCAACTAATACCCAAATCAATAGTACTTGTGACGCAGAATCCCCAATAGAGTTCTCCACTCCACAGTCCTCCTTTGAGGTCATTTGACACCCGACCTCTAAAAGAGGTTTCCTTAAAGAGGGGCATGAATCGACCAACGTAGAATACACACAGACAACTGCTCACTGGAAGAATGTATTCTATTTGTCAAAATCCAACACTAGTAAAAGGCACACATCAATGAATAACAACTCAAGCAAGCAGACATGGGAGTACAAATCCAAGCATTATTTGCAGCCCTACCACCAGGACCAGACTAGGAACACAAACCAGCCCTGGGAATTTGGCTGGACCTGCCCCGGGGTGGGAGGGGATTGGTGGGGGAGTTGCTAGTAAGAAGCAGCACTGCAGCCGCATTTGCTACAGGGGTCCGGTATTGCAGCACTGCTGCAAATTCGACCCCAGTATCAAATCGGCACCTACCACTGGAAAATCGGCCTCCACCCTTCCGGCACACTGGGAGAACGCCAGGTGCCTGCTATTGCCAGTCCGGCCCTGCCTAACACCAGCTGTCCTACCTTGCAGGGCACATGTGGGATCCAAGACAGCCAAGGCCTGGTACTGCGAGGAAGAGCAGACAGCATCCAGCTCTCTTCTGGAAAGAGCCCAGGACTAAAAGAGCACCATTAGGTTATAACCCCTGGCAACCCCTCCACACCCCAGAGTAATCCTACGCTGAGGGAGCTCACACACAGACCACAACACCATGGTATACCAGGGGAACCGGGGAATTGTGAAAGAGGTATGGTTATGGTTCAGGGCACTTGGGAGTGTGAATCCCACCTCTGCCATGCACCACTGAGCATGCTCACCACATCGTTTACTATTGGGTAGAGATTCGTCTCCCTAAAACCGACAGTGACAGGACGTCTCTGCTAGGCCATGGCCTTCATTTTGTTGCCCGAGTGGAAAGGGATTTTGCAAACCCAAAATGGAGATCTGGTCCAGAACACAGAAAAGCCTCAATTAACTCCAAACATCTATTCATTCATCCATTTCACCACTGCATCTCTCTCTGTCTATGCATACCTTCCCAAAAGACCAATAATCCTTTCACCAGCTCTCAATTTATTCCACACCTACCAAGGGAGAAACAGAGATACTCCAAAGAGGACAGTCCACAAAGAATAACCCATCTTCAGGAGAGAGCTCAGATTTACAGCTATACACGGTCTGACATAAAAGTACACACTGTATCACATGCAAGAGGATAAAAGACTGAGTGAAGCCACTAGATTTGCATCTGTGTCTATGGAGTTAAACATAGATTTTGTATATTGGATGCATTAATACACCTAGCCCCCAGGCTTGGGTACGTGAGAGCAAATCCAGCCCGGCCAATCTCTGACATGCCAGTAACTAAGATCCCTTCAGTGCCCAAATCACAATTTTTCACCATCGGTAGCCAACACCTCTAAGCTTATAATTGTTCCTTAAAAACACTTTTAGAAGTTCAAAAAAGCAGCTACTGGTCCACACAAGAAACTAAGATGCTCAACTGACTCATTTTTACTGGCAAGCTTTCCTCTGGTAATTCAGGCACTTACAGTAGGTTGGAACCATAGTCTAGTATTATCAAAGGGATTGAGGTTTCCATTTTCTTTTGCTGCTCCTTTTGTACCTTTAAGCCATCAGGCAGATTCACTTAAATACCTTATGGAAGCTAAAGATTAGCTGCAACTAGGTGCCAAATGTTTAGGCCAGTCAAAGCTTCTGATCAAGATTCTTACTCTGGTGACAATGACTGTAGGTGTACACCCCATATTCAGTATCTCCTGCTGAATAAACCAGATCCTCCATTGGGCAGTGGTGAAGCTAGGGCGCCCGCCATGTGCCTTAATACAAGCAAGGAAAATAAGCAGTCTGCTCTCAGTTTCATATGAACACCTATCTGTGTTGCATAAGTGTTTTGGATTTGGGCCCTGGATCAGGTAACATTTCTTTAAATAGCACACACAATGCAATTGAAGCAACCTGAGGTGGATAGATTCAGGAGCTCAATCCGCCCAATAACAGTGGAATGGGTATTTTTGACATGTGGCTGCCATATAACTGACCTGCTTCCCTCCCAGGTCTGCTTCAGGTGCCTCATTGAGGCTTCATTGATGGTAAAGATGATGCTTTCATCCCTCAGCTGGCTTGCAAAATCATGTCTTTCTTGCCACCAACTTTTATTTTAAGACTAAGACCAAAATAATCATGCGACGTGGTTGTGTTGAACCACCTTACTTAGGTTTCATTCTATTTGATATTGAAAGAAATGTTCTGGCCCTTCATTCAACATGGCAAATCCTCTTAGCTTTTCAGGGACTGGACATGAAGCTAGGGTCTTCTTCTCAGTGGACGATTGCTGTTTTATCAACCTGAATACCCAAAATTCCCTGATCACAGCAGCACAACAGCAGAATGTGAAGCACCATGGATGTTTTCAAAGGGAGTGACACACACATTGTGCTTCATGTAGAAGGCATGCATTTGAGAAGTATCATTAAAGATTGATAAAAGTTTAAAATCTGCCCCAAATAGAAACCCATAATGAGATTAATAGAGACCAGAAATTGGCTCACATTGCCGGGCAAAGTTGGTGCTGAGGGCTAGGAGCTCATGATTCAAACGTACCTCCCCCCCCCCCACCCACTGTTTGGATTGTTTCTCAGTGGTGGTGGTCCAGAGCATGTCACAGATGACCAAGATGTTACACCTGCTCTACTGGTCATTATTCAATCTTATTATTGTTTTTGCTGTTACCTGTTCACTCTTTGCCTTTTTAACCCACACATGTTTTTGCTTTCTGTTTCTCGTTCTTGTCTTACAAACTTTAGAGATAATTCACTTCATTTCCCACATCTCTGCAATTTGAGATGTGTATCATTTGATAGAGGTACCCCTATCTTCCTTCCTAGCCCCGCCTGCCGTACTCTATGGGGAGGATCTTTGTTGTGGGTACCTCACTAAGATTAACCACAGAGACTTATGAGATTTCAGAGAAGTGATGTTGAGCTCTTTTTGGCACAAGACCAAGTCTCAGAGCAGGGGCATTGGTGAAAAATGTGCTCACAGCACTTTTTCTAAGCCACAAAGTTAGGTGGTGTCTCCATAACTTAACGAATTGAGTGATCCTAAGTAGATAATTCTAGTTCCTTAACTGTCAACTGGTAGTTCTTAGACCCTACTTAAAAAATAGTTATGCATGGATGCAATCTACAATGGAGACTTACATTCTGCATTCCACAACTGCTTCTCAGTACTAGCACAAAGGATAGGGCATGAGGCCAGTAGTATGCACAGGGTATCTCACAAGATTAATTTGCAATGCATTTCTGAACTGGGTATTATTGCTTGGAGAAGGCAGAGCTGTAAGAGGAAACTGTATGATCTGCAAACAGTCCACCAATGCTCCCTCCCTCTGCGTGAAGGAAATTGTATGAAAAGGAGCAACTATGCATGGCTGTCCCAGAGGTTCTCCTGAGCAGAGCTCTGAGAGCAAACCAATCCCAGGGCAGGAAATAGACTGCCACATGTCCAGCGATAATTACAATAGCCCACATGTCCACCTGCCAGCAGAGTCACCCCTCGAATAGGTGACCTACGCAGAATCATCTACAGAAATATTATCTGACTCAAACATTGTGTCCTAAATATTGTTTACAAAACTATAGCCCATGAGGTATAACTTTTCTATTATTTACTCCAAAGGGACACCATTTTTTTTTTATTTTTTTTTATTTTTTATTTTTGGAAGACCTTTATTTATAGAAAGTCGTACATACAGCCCAACAACGAGCCCGGGGGCTCACAAATGCAGTACATATCAACATGACAACGCGCGAAGGATCAAGTACAGATGCATAGAGGTCTAATTTTCAAAGTTTTCTTCTGAAGGATAGACAGGATCAGGATAACACAGAACAACAAATTGGTTCCGGCCCAGTAGGATCAGGATAGACAAGTATAGAACATAATAAAGCGCCAGAATCGCTGCTGTCCACAAATAATAAAAGAAAACGTCTAAACCCAGAAAAGAAAGAAAAAGAAAAAGAATAGAAGGCCCATAGAACCAAAAAAGAAATAAACAAACCCCCCCCCCATCTACCCCCCACCCTGCACCCCTGCAGCTGGCTACGGCCCATCCCCCCCTAGCAGTGTGCCTGTCGCCCACCCAAAAGGAGGCCCGAAATATAGAGAGTAAGAAAAGAGTCCTAATCTATAACTCCCATTAAAGAAAGAGAGGCGGGGAGGAGCCCACTACCCGTCCCCCGGCTTCACCCTCCCGTAATCCAATAACAGCACATAATAGAAAGTCCGGTGGCGTTGAGCATTACGATCAGAACAATTTAAAAGCACAATGGCGGCACAGAGCGCAATCAAAAGTAACAACACACCACCCACATGCCTAGGTCAGCACCGAAGAAACTGCCAGTCTATGAGAAGAAGCGTTCATCCCTGTCCACTTTTTTCTTTTCCACCACTGTGAATCATGGCAACCCAGGGGGACGGAAACGATAAGCCAAGAGAGCCAGTCTGATACAAGCAATTAATCGCACCAGGTACAAGCAGGTCCAGTGATACCAGGATGGGCACAAAGTACACAGTTCCCAAGATGTAAAGCGTAGCCGGGCCAGGGGAGAAAGTCTCAGTGTTCAGCCCTTTCTGGAGCGGACCCCGGGAAACGGGGGGCATGATATGGGGAGAGCACCTCCGTCGCGGTCGCAAAGCACGGATTGCATGCCGTCCCGGGTAAACACCATCCACAGCGTAAGTCATCTCGGGACTTGGGGTATCAGAACCGTCTCCATCGCATGGGGCAGCCATCCTGTCGCCGGCGGGCATGGGGGAAGGAGAGTCACTGTGAACCTGCGTGTCGGCCATTTTGAAGCAACTCAGCGCACACACTATGTCGTCCACCTTGCTGGCTAGAGTTCGAGCAGAGCATACGATATCATGGCGAAGGGAAACAACAGCCGCCAATAGACCACCATAGCCCTGAGCACCTCCATTTGCCCTTCCAAACATGGCCCGCCGCTCCATACGACCGTGACAACACTGTGACATAGACATCTCGAGGCTGCAATTCAATACGCCCTCCATAGTATTCAGTAGAGACGCCACAAGTCAGGCTAGGCTACACACAAAGGGGCACCAATTCCCTGGGTGGCAAGGAGCGGCAGGCTGAACCGTGATATGGCCATAAATATTGTCCCTTAGAGATGCCGCTCCGTCCAGCGTCGAGGGAGCAGAAAATCCGGGAGCCGCCCGCTGTTAGCGGGAGAGTGCACGAGCAGTCTCCGGGCAGTCAACAGTCCGGGCTCAGGCAGGCGAATGATGTACTCAGTCAAACCGAAAGGCACACTCATCTCTGTACCTACAGTCCAGTGGGGCACACATTGCAAGCTCGTCAGATGCGCGGTGGAGAGTTCCGACCGGGTCGCCCCAGACGCTGTAGCCCGATGTTGATCACCTGGCAGCCGGTCACAGCTTCCACTCGAGGTCCCGGCCACAGAGCTGCTGCAGGCCACAAACTGTAGTCGGACGGTTCGCCCACTTGCGATGAAGTGCGAGCTTCAGGATTTCGGCACAGGCCGTCGGAGCCCGTCTGCTTCCGCCGTGTGCCGCCTTGGCACAGGATCACCGGCAGGATAGGTATGAAGGAGGTGATGGTCCCCGGAGCCGAGGGACTACGCGTCCGACCTGGACGCCATCTTGGCTCCTCCCCCCGGGACACCATTTTTTAAAGTGATTTTTAGGAAACAATATTTATATCAGACGATGTTCTGCCAACGGTTTTCTGTTACCATACCATTCAAGTATAGCCATCTCTAAGCAGGTACAAGAAGAAAAACTACTCCCAACCTGCCAGGATCAGCACAGCTGTCCTTCCATTCCAATAGGCAGGTGAGTTTTCACTCACCTTAGGCAAATCTAGACACTGTCCTGCTGGTTGATATTTACACATGGGTTAAAATTATGAGTTTGAAGATATTTGACACATATGCTAAGTATCAGATGCATTAAATAACAACCTGCATTAAATGTGAGCAGGTCAAACCTGCTGAAATTTAATAGGGGAAAACATACAGTATTCAGTGTATCATGCAGATTTTAATACATTAAACACCTAAATCTGCATGTTTTGAACTGTTTCCTAATGGCGGCCATGTTAGATTGTCTTTTGGCAGCTCGTCTCCTCACCTGTGGATACTACTGGAGAGTTAGAGAAGTAAAGGATTGACACATTCTGGGGCCTCATGTTCACTTTGTAGCAGTAGAGGGAGATCTGTTCTTTGTGATGGTAAGTAATTTGAATGGCGTTGTGATTGGATGGGAATCTAGTGCTAGGGTGTATGTTGAAATATTGAGGTCAATAATGTTGACTGGCACGTACACCGACTACACAAAATTCACTACCTACATTTTATTAGAGTAAGCATTCATTGGGAATTATAGATTTACTATTCTTAACTTCACATCTACCTACCCTGAAGATTTGTTGCCAGGCACTACTGTGCATTCGATATAAATGCAAGTCATCTTAAAAAAAAAACTATATTTTGATAGAACTTGTAGTGCAGAAAATTCAGGAGTGGGCTAGTGTAGGTTACTGGTTTATGGGACTTTTTGGAGTGTGCTATGGTAGTTTTTTTCAGCAGGAGGAACAGTTTTCTGAATGTTGCATGTTACTAACGCAGACCTTCCTTGGAAAGCAACACAATCAGCAAAGGCAGGAGAAAAACATTTTGGTCTAGTAAGTTGTACTTTGTTGGACTGTTTCACAAGGTGTGCATATTAAAATGTAAAGTAGTTAACTTATCCCAGGTTCCAGCATGGCCTCAGATGTATAGTCCTTTCATTGTATAGTGAAGGCAATGTAACTCACACAGTGTACCTAGAGAACCAATTGTTTTTTTTCCTGCTCCAGGTGTTATGTTAACTTACTGGGTATTTATATAGCACAATGCTGGCCAATTAGTTTACCTTTTGATACTTTATGCAAGCATCAGCCTCTGGTGGTGATTAATCCAGCAGAGGTTCTCCAATGGTGGATTTTGTGCTCACACCTCATTAGGGTGTTAAATGGCTTTGTTACGTTACTGGGTACTTGTATAATGCAGTGTTTGCCAATTACTTGACCTTTTAGTGCTTTATAAAGAGATCAGCCTGCAGCTGCGATTCGTCCAGCAGAGCTTCTCCAATGTTGGATTTTGTTCTCAAACCATATTGCGGTGGAGATGATTTAGAGGCCATGAGTTATGCTCTTGGAGGTGTTCTGTAAAGGGGAGTCTTCACCCTTCTAGCCTACCATGGGCCATATTATAGCTAGAGTGCACTGCCTAGGAGTGCACCACGGTGCACCTTTAGCTGGGTGTGTCAGGGTAGAGGTGGATAGTGAATCCTATTACAGTAAATGCGCTGTCCACTGTGCAGCTGTGAACCCCCCTGCCCTGGGAGCAGCTCATTTGTGAAACGCAGACCAGATGTTGGATGCTGCCACTTTGCCTTTCACTGCAAAAGGTGCAACCTCAACTGCAGTTTAAAGGGGGTGATCTCTTCCTGCCGACAGGTGCAATGACTGACTGCACCCACCTGTTGGGGGCTGCTTGGACTCATGCGACATTCTTTTACCCCTAGGAAATGGCACATTTGGAGGTGCGCTGACTGTCACCACCTCAATGTAGCGCACAATCAGTGACCCTCTTGGGGGCATCTTTGCCTCTGTGCCCACATCTATAATACAGCGCGGGTGCAAAGGTAAAGGAATCCCTTGTGTGCATGTCCTCCTGAATACCCCTTTGAAATACATCAGTATGGCTCAACGGTTAGAGGCGGCAGACCCAGAGGCTGAGGTCGGCCCGGGACCAGGGTTCAATTCCCGACGCAGACGGGTGCAGGACCAATGTCAGCGGGTCCGATAAATCTCGCCTCGGTGCCACTCTAACCATGGGGTCCCACGCTGCAACTCTGGGCAATAGTTTGCTTAATCTCCACTCCGGTCCCACCACCGCCGGGGATGCCAGGCTTCACCTTGGGGATGCCCAGTAAAGGGACCATCTCACAGGAAAGCCAGGACGGGTTCCCCAGTAGTACAGCGCTGGGACGCTCCAGGGTAACCACGCGCTCTATAAATGCAACATTCATTAAATGTATAAATACGACAGCGCAGCTATCCCTTGTTGTCTCAGACAGAAGAGTGCCGCCCACCTGTTGGAGACACAAGAAGTATCTTACCTTGCTACACTGGGCTCTTCCTGGATAGATGGCTCCTTACACAATTATCTGTCTATTTTGTCTATGAAAACCAGGGATCAGGAGGCCTTAGAGAAAGAGGACCTCGCAGGTGCCTCTGATAGATGTAAGGAATAGGACAGGCCCTTTAAGTGTTATGCTTTAGAGCACTTCTTATCCTAACATTTCCTGTGTAAGGTATTTAAAGAAAAATAGGCAACCAGTTCTGGACTTCCTGCAGCTGGAACTTTGTGGTTGAGGGAGTTGATAGCTCCCCAAGTACGTCTACCGGGAAAATGAAATATTTAGCATTAAAAGCTAAATTATGTAATTTACACAAAATCTACTACATCTAGCGAAATTTACACGAAATCAAATATAAATCGCTAAGTTCCCTTTTGCAACAGAAAAAGCAAATACGATATTTGGGGAAACACTGGGAAAGTTCATATTTTAAACAAAAAAGTAAGCTTGTTATCCAAATGATGGTTTCCTCATTTTTTTTCGTTGTCGGCGTATCTCATTCCCAGCGTACATTATTCAAATGTAACAGTTGACTCAGAGGGCATAATGCCTCTCGAAGGCTCCCGGCGCGCCTCAGTCCTTTCATGTGAGCTTGTAATCACGGAGCGGGCCGCACCTCTGGCGGTTTAAGCTCTGCCACCACCACGGATGCACTCTCGTCTCTGGAAGCACAATAGAGGAAAGTCGACGTGAAAGGAAAAAAGAGGAGAAAAAAGATCCTGATGTGGTTTGGCAGATGTACCAAAGTCTTCTCTGAAAACCTTTGCAGATGAAGAGGGAACTCAGCCAACCCGCCCCAGGGCATTAATAAAATAACCCAAGAACAGCAGAAGCAGAGAATAAACATAAAAGAGAGAGGATTGGTCACACATAGGAAACCATACACCGCCGAGGTTATCTGGGTGGCACTGAGACCTGAATGAATACAATCACACAGCGCTAAAAAAAAATGCCACCCAGAGTTTGCCCAAGATAACACTGTCTATTGAGTGGAGTCCTAGGATCTGAATGTTCAATTCCACGCCGTGCTTCCTGTTGACAAGATGTCCTCCTACTGCCTCATACCCACTGTATGAGGCAGTACGAATTTCAATACATTGTCATGTGGGGATTGAGGGTTACATGTGTATAATTTTGGCGACATTGGCTGAGCCACTATTGACCAGAGCCCAAAGACTCAGGCTGGGTAATTAGGATGCCGATCACTTCAGGAAGCTGGACCATTTACCCCTCGTCTACATTGCACGCTCTCAATAAAAGCCATTTCCCACATTAGTGTAACCAGCTCAAAGAACCATGGGTCGTTCTGCCCACAGAAATCCAATTGCGCAAGCCAGGCACCAGGCCACTCCCATCACGCCACAGCAATGCATTGCTTAGTCAGTTCTTTTCCTCTGCCACCATTAGAGTTAGACAAACCTGCAGTCAACTCGAGGCCTTTCCAGACAAGACCATGCCCATCCGGTGTCAACATCAGACACTATTTAGGGTTCATTAAGGGTATTTAGCTGTTAGTAGTAACCTCATCACCTGTGACGCGTGGTGCTTTACAATGAACTATGGTAAGCATTCACAACAGCACAAGCAGAGGAGAGAATGGATCAGAGGGTTAAGGCATGCCATGTGACAGTCTCCCCAAGCCTACCACCAGCGATAAGAGCTCGGCTCTCCCACTCTTTCCAACAAAAGAAGTCTCATTGGCACAAGGCCTGTTTTTACCATCCTCCCCGCACCCATTTACTGTTTGTCGCGAGCATCAGCTCTGTTTCTTGAGTTACACTGCCCCAAGGTTGAATAAGAAGGTTCTTAGTTTAAGTCCTACTTTAATGGTATGAAAGAGAGCCGGCCCCCAAAGCAATCTGTAAGTTGTTATAATGTATATATGTCCTATATGTCAATATATTTTGAAAAAAGACCTAAAACCCTCATTACCAATAGTGCCCAGGATTGGTCCATGCTGCCTCCAAATAGATAAAAGTAGCGACCATTAAACTCACTCTCTTCACGCATGCATAGAACAGGATTACTATGATATTTATCTACCACCCTCTACCCAGCTCCACTGCAGCCCCTATTTCAGGACAGCAATCTCCGCTAGTTGAACGCCCGAGGCCTGAATCCCAGAAATCTGCTCTAGGTCACACATCTGCCTACTGATTCCGACCCTCCTGACACAGGCCAAACCCAGGCTCCCAGGTGTGAGCCGTGCCGCCCTTCTTGGAAAGGTCACTTGGAAAGGGGTGCACACTGGAGAATGTGCCATCCCTCGTCAAGGAGGTCAGTTCTCTGTACTGCAGACCTGTTCGATCCCCTAAAACAATATCAGAGTCTGTTGTTTGTTTGGCAGCTCCCAGCAGTACTCCATTTTTTTCTAGTCTCTTACAAGCTGTACCATTGTTTTGCCAGGCCTTGTTGCATGTGTTGGGTTAGCGCCCCCTTCTCTTTATCCTGGTCCTGCTATGAAAAGAAGCAATGAGACACTGCAGCACGGTGCAAAAAAAGAGGCACAAGATGAGGTTAGCTGGGGGCCAGCGGTAACCTTGACCCAGCCCATGGCTGAGATTGGACAAAGCACCCTTGTGGGGCATCACCACTGTCGGTGATTCATCCCCATCCAGTGATGACCTCACAGCACTAGACTCTCAGGAATGGCGCTGGGTGCTGTCCAGAACTCAGACACCGCCTTCATCTCCCATTGTCTTCCCTGGAGAATCAGAGAGTAACAGATAGATATCTCAAGGCGAACAAATGCTCCCTGTTTGGGCTCCTTTCCAGGAGTAGATAGTAAATGAGACACTGCTCCAGCCTGCACAACAGACGTGGGTCCTGCCGCAGGCTCCCTCCCTGGCACGCCCTGGCTCTCGCAGGAAGCCTCGCGCCTGCAGGCTCTCAGAGCGCAATGCTCAATGCTCTTCTGATGAGTAGGCGCATTCCATGGGCAGCTCGGTCGTGCCTCCGAGCGCTGTTCAGAACTGTACGACACCTGTTAAATGGTCGCTTTTTAATACACGTACTGTACAAACAACAGTGAGAGAACCCAAACCTCCTACAGGTTCCATCTCTGTAACCTTTTCAGAAGGTGGACGAGGGTCTCAGTGTGCTCCAAGATCAAGGAAATCGACTGACAAGGAGACATTTCATTACCTTCGATGGCGCAGACACCATTTGTTCTACAGGATATGACTTGTAGAGTTAGTTAGACATGTTCTTGGGGACAGGCGAGCACTGGTATATAATGGAAGTGGGAAGGTTTCCAAGGAGGCCGGTTTCTCCGAAGATCAGTCATACTGGCGTAGAGGTAGAAATATGTCAAGGTCACAACATATGGGACTGACACATTCTCCAGCACCAAGAAGCCCCTCAGGCACGAGCCTTTTGGGCAATCTTTCAACGGTCCTTTGCACCAGCCTTCCTCTATTCTAGAATGTGTGGCATAAATGGCTACTAGTATTTTGCCCAATAATAACAGATGTTTCAGATATTCTTCCTGCTGCGATATGCAGGGACTTGAAGGCATATTTTGCTCCTCTCTTGAGAATACAAATTCTGAGCTTTCACAACAATTTGCTTTTTCGCCTTCCTCTGTTTAACTTCTAGCTCGCTGTCGCACATTTAAAGTGAGCTCTTAATTTTGGAGTTCAGTCCTTTCTTTTGACAGAGCCTGAAAAGATCTGCCACAATTGCCCCCCTTAGCTAATCATATATAGTAATGACTCCTTCCGGGTAAGCAGTTACTGAAGAGGAAGGAGCTTTGCATCAAAAGGAGCTTAGAACTCTAAGGAGAGTTGGGGGTGTTTCAATTTGACCCTTATCAAGTTTACTGCTACATGGCTAAGATGATCTAATAAGAACATAATATTGCCACTTTTTTCATTTTTCTGTAATTGATGTAATTGTTATGAAATTCCATTTTGTTTTCAACACAATTTTTTATTTGTATGTAATTTTAAATATGATTAAACAATATATTCGGTAATTTACTGAAATCACGTTGTCTTCTTTCCCTGTTTTTCTATGCTATATACAATAGACTGATTGAAATTGCCTAGGATTGATTTTTCACTCATATTAAAATGGGAGTATATGCATGGGATTACATCCCTACCGCCTCTCTAGGACTCCCTCTTAAAAATCACAAGTCATCGTCCCAGTATCCTATACCTATGCATTATATCTATTTACATCATTTTCACTCAACATCATTTGGTCAGCATTTTTAAATGGATACCAGTAAATAGATCGTAGGCTGAAATTACTATTGATACAAGTTCTTAATTTTATACTGTGAATGTCCTCTGTCACGGACTAAAAGCTACATCCAGAACAAACCCCTATGCACATTCTCCCTCTCTAGATTTCAACAAATTATCACAGATTACCACCCAACCAATATTTTAACACCTAGGTAAGACGTTGAAAATAAAATCTCAGCCTATTCTTGCCAGGTTGACTAGATCTTTCTTCTTGGATTTTTTCTGAACTTCTTTTTGTTTGGTTTAGGACTCTGTGCACTTTACCACTGCTAACCAGTGCTAAAGTGCATGTGTTCCGTCCTCTAAACATGGTACGATTGGTTTACACCTGTTTGGCATATTTGATTTACTTGTAAGTACCTTGCAAAGTGGTATACCAGATACCCAGAGCCTGTAAATTCAATGCTACTGCTGGGCCTGCAACACTGCTTTTGTCACCCATAGAAGTAGCCTTTTAAACCTGTGACTTAGAATCCCCTGTCCAAGTGGCTGCAAACAGATCCTACCTCAGCTAACATTCACAATCCAATTTAGCCTGGGAGAGTGTGTCTTTATAATCATTTCTAGCACTAGGGATGACTTGCTGTTTCCAGCTTTCAGACTTTGAATAATGATGTGCCTTAATCTCCTGCAGTGACTGTTAAACCATTCACAATGCATGTATAACCTAGAAGCCCTGCAGCCCATCTTGCATAGCAGGAATTCAAGTGACATTAACAACTTTTCATGGTGCTTGGTAATAGACACAAGGACAGGAGTTTTCGATCCACTGTCAGCCGATGCTTCCATTGGATCAGCCACCAGGCCGTAATTCTGGGCCAGCCTATCTGAGTCCTTACAAATTGCCTCCCATTTTTGGGCCCGCTTGTTGTTCGCGAGTAGTGGTTCAACCCTAGATTTAGAACTGCAGCCCTGATGGGCACCAGACCCAAGCTCACTAAGGATGAAATGAAGAGCATTGTGATCACTATCAAAGTGCTCTATAACCACCATGTCTATAAGAGAGGGCCATAGCGTCAGTGACAGAAAAATATAATCAATGTGACTCTTTTACAACATGCGCTTGAATGTGTAGGCACCAATACAATCTGAAGTAGATCTAGATATTGGAGCAACTCTTTACAGGGGCCAGATCTAACTGAGGGTTCAGCCCAAGCAGCATCTTCTTCTTCTGTTAGATTAAAAGGCACGGAGCCTAAAGGTTCAAAGGTAACATTTAAATCAAGAGCAGCGATTACCTTATTATACTGTGGGAGGGAATCTTTAGCATTCTATAAGGCATGCAGGATGCTAGATGACATATTGCCCCTGGCCTGTTGTAAATATTAAAAACATAGCATAGAGACCCATCCCCAGCTAGAGACACCCCCATCAAATCTCACAAGTTAATATCAAGCCTCATAATGATGAGGGTTAATGGATTTTCGATCCACATAGCTGGACCACCTGCTGGCTGACCCCTACCACCTGAAGTAGCTGGACAAAAAAAGGTGGAAACCCAGACCTGTGAACTGGCTCAACACGGCAGGTTTCCTGCAGGATAGAGCTGTCAAAGGAGTCAATAAACGTCCCCCAGTCCGTCTCTGCCAAATTGGAGTTGAGGCCAGCAGCATTCCAAGATATTATGTTCCACGCTTTAGATGATGAGCTAGACATAGAAGGTAGGGGTCATTGTTCCACAAGAACAGTCAGATCTGTGAAGAAAGTGTGCAACTGCTTCAGAGGAGCCAGATTCAAAAGACGGATGCGTCCTCCGAAATTATTCAATGAAATCTGTATTGCCAAAGAGACGGAGCACGGGTGCGTGCAGCTGGTAAACGTACCTGGATCCCGATGTACGTTTACCAGCTGCACGCACCCGTGCTCCAACGAGAATACTTACAGCCCTGAAGAGTAACGATTCAAACTACTTTGGACTTTGACCATATTCATTTGAACCCTTTGCCTAACTCGTTTGGTTTTTACATAAGAACTCAAGATTGCGATAAGTGTGCACAGGACTTGTACTCATTTGTTTGGTATGGGACATTTCCCTTACCTATACAGGGGCTGTTTTCTGCCTGGGTTTGTTCCCCTGACCTGCTTGCACCGTTGTATCTTAGCGAACATACCTGACTAACGTACATGCTAGAGCGCCACTGCTTCCTCTTCTTTACGCAAACCCTATTCTCTCTCACAACTTTGTCCTGATCAACTGGGGAAAGCAAGAGCAGACCCCCACCATTGAGGCCAACCAGAGCAAGGTACGAGAAATCCTACTGGTGGGACCCTCGAGCTCCAAGTAACGGCCTGCATGTCCACAGGCAGCTTTGACTGTGCTTCACGTACTGGTCCCAGGGGATACCCGTGTAGCTTGGACAACAAGCGCTCCATGGGGCATGATAGAAATCTGTATCCCTTAGTGATCCACCACATGCATCTTTAACACTTCCACCCGAAATTGCACTAATAGGGTCATAAGGCCTACCATAGTAATAAATGCATTTAAAACTGCATACCTTGGGAAGTACTTATGTGTTACATGCATTTGATGGGCATAGCTTGCAAAGTATATTGTGTATTTTTTTAATTCGTTCTGATGAGTTTATAATGTGGAAGCCTATTTTTACAACCCTGTGTAGAGTCTTTTGGTGGAGTGTTCATTGTGTTAGTGTGTGTTGCAGAAATGCTTTACACATTGCCTCTGTAGATAAGCCTGCCTGGTCTGCGACAAGCTACCAGAGAGTGAGAACAGCGATTATCTTGGTGCGTATCTGACTTGCCCTGACTAAAGTGGTGGGTTCTGCCTGGCTGGGGTGCATACCTTAGCCAACCAGAAACCCCATTTCTCTCAGTATGCAAATAAAGCATAGGCTGGTAGCTTCGAATAAGTGCAGCTGTGGTCGTATGTGTACATTAACCTAAGGGGGGATAGGAGAACCATGGAGGACATGACAACAGAGTGCAGACTGTATTCAATTAAGCCCTATTTTCTGTTACAATTCTGGCAAGTAAGGATGTTACCTCTTCAGGACCTTTTCTGACTGCCTCGCTTACGCCTCTGGCTTGGTCCAATAGCCTCTGGAGATGAACATACTAAAGACAGAGTATTGGTCTTGCAAAACAGATACTTTAATTCCACTTCCTGCATCCAAGGCGGTATCTCGGATTGCAGTCTTTGAACCATAACACAGAAGACAGCCAGAAGGTAGAGGCCTAGAAGATTCTATTTCTGAAAAATATTTGAGGTTAGTGATCAGGCAGAACCAGCGCGACATGAAACGGGATCCCTATTCAAAAGAGGAACATGCACTAGACTTCTTTAGGCTACCTGTAACTTTACTCGCTCATAAAGTAAAATATTAGAAATAGATAACACATTGGGGGCTATAATCCGTGGGGCTGAAGAGTTCGTCCAAGAGTGATGTAAGGGTGAGAAGGTTTTGGTAGAACCTCCTTAGGGGTGTCTAGTACGTACCTGGTGTCTAGTGTCTGGAAGAAAAACAAGTTGAGATTGTTTTTTGGGATGATTCATGATTCAGTGGCAGAAATTGTATGTCTGAGGTAGGATAAAGTATTTCAATCGAGACAGCCAGTGTAAACTGTTGCACTCAGTATGAAAGGGATACAGCGAGGGGGCGGTAAAGTGATAGGACTGTGCCTAAAGGCTTAATAAGATCTGTCCTCGTTAGTTCTCAGATGCGTTGGTTTTTTCACCAGAGAGCTGCAGGCGGAGGGTCCTGATGAGAGCAGCAGTGGAGTCTGAGTTAGGCACTGGCAGCATGGTAAAGAAGTGCTGATCCATCCACCTGGCAATACAAAGCAGGCAATTGAGCAAGCCACCTGAGCTTGCAAACAAAATGAACCTACAGTTTGAATGCAATTGTCGACAAAAGAAAAGAAAATTAGAAATAACATTATTCGGAGACAAACTTTCAAAAACCTGCAATCTGCTCTTAGTGTACTAAGACCCATCTCCTCATTTCAAGTACTGCTCAGTTTCTTAAGCTCCTTCTTCTCTGCCTTGCTTCTCCAGTTTTTAAGAACTTGCATGCCATACATCTAGGTGTTATGTACCAAGATTCAGGGCTCTGATTACGAGTGCCCTGCAAGGTTTTGAGATAATTGTACAGCATTTGAAAAAAATCCCATACCCCAAATGTCAGAGTACGAACAACAAGGGTGCACGGTCCCGAATCCACCTCAGGACTCTTTAATTTAATGCCAGTCACTCCTTGCCACATTATCTCACTCTCAAATGTGTCTGCTTCCTCCCTGAGTGACGGATTTTCTGTGTTTCCCTTCCTCCTCCATCTTTTCGTTTTGTTCGTTTTTCCATCTGTTGGCCTCGTGAAATGTCTGATGTCGCGAAATAAGTGCCAGTCCCCGAAAATAAGCGCTGTTGCCCCCCACCATCAACCACCTCCAGGACAGGACCGCTCCCATTTCGACTCCCTATCTATGAGAGCTCTCCAGTACCTAAAAGATGGCTCAGTGAGTTATGGGCTCTCTGCTGACATCTGTTAACCTTCAGACCACAAGATCAAATCGTGCTCAGCTCTGGCCATGTTAGCCTTTCATCCTCCCGAGGTCATTTAGTCAAAGAGCACAGCACTAAAGCACGGAGTAGTGTGGAAGATTTTATGAAGGAGTTCCCCCTATTTAATGAAGCCCACTGAGCCGCCATTAGGTCTTGGGTCACAGGTGGTGGTGATTCATGGACTGCTGGATCCATCCCAGGAACCTACGATCGACTCTTGGGTACAGGTGAGAATCCCTGCGCAGCTATTCAGGCTTTCATCCTTTCAAGGTCGACAAACTCAGTATTAAAATTCTACTGAGTTTAGTGGCACTCAACAATTTTTTCTCAGTGCCCAAGGGGTGAAGGTGCACTTTGAAACTACTGTATATTAAGTGTGTGGAAAATGAAAGTGCAGCCACAGTGTTACCTCATACTATATCACCACTGGATTTTTACTGCTCAGAATGCATACGATTTCTCTGAGTCCCTATATTGTTTTAGTACACAACAGGTACAATAAACCACGTCACTCAAAGCGGGTTTGCCCCTAAAATAATTGACCCTAGTTAAGTGTGACCCGGTATTTCCAAACGCTGCACCACCTACTCTTTATACTAGGATCAGAATTACAAATGTTGGGGTGATTACCACATACCTCGTAATTTTCCCCAAGTTAAATTTCACTTTACCAGAGGAAAATACCCAATACAAAGCGGCACGTTTTGTTTGCTGTCACTTGTCCCTGCTCTGTACGATTGTCAGTGTTGCTAACCTCGTTTTGGATTTCATTTTTTCAAACGGTCAGTGTCTCCTTGTCCCATTTGATTATTTGATGTACTGTGACTGTGCTTCTGTCTCAGTGCTCATTTGTCTGGATTGGGGCTGAGAGAGCGCAAACTGACCTAAATGTATGAGTGCATCACACTTACCTGTAGTAAGCACAAATCATGAGGAGAAATGCCATGAGTGCTAGTAGTATCTGCAATTATATTCTGAATGTATAGCTAATGTAGAGATTTAAGTAGAAGTGGAACTAATACAGAAATGTGTGACACTATATGATTTTATTAGATGTGATTATTCCTGAATCCATGTCGTGTAGCTGCTAAAATGTAAGATGGCATGTGGTTAAACGCAGAATGTGGTAGGCCTCAGGGCCAGAGCTAGAAGGGAAGGGGAAGGTGTTTCTTTTCACGACATAGATGAACTAATGTTTTGGCCATTGCATTTAATGGGCCATGATTTATAGATGTGTTTACTGAATAATAGAATAAGAGTATTAACATGCTTTAATTAATGAAGAAGTTGAATGCTATAATCATTATGAGAAATGCTGTAGGCCTGAAATGCTTTAACATTGATTTACACGTACATGTCTGGGCCGAGAAATGTTGCAAACCTTTTTGGAAGTCTATGAGAGTTGGGTTCTTGGCTGCAGATGTCTGTCTGCAAGAGAAAAGGGGGAATCCAATTATAAATGAATGAATAGAGGTCTGTTCAGTAGACGGCCCAGACATGGAGGAGGGTTCCGGAATGTTTAAGGGGTATCAGCGGGCCGGAGAAGAGTCTGAGAAGCAAGGTCAACTCCAACGTATGAGGCCCAATACAAAGCAGCATGGAAAAAGCCAGAAGCTACACCACGTGAGGGGCGTCTCATGAGGGGCGTCTCAAATGTTGTTGACTGTTTTGTATTAGGGACAGCACCCCTGGGTGGAGTTAGAGCAGATACCTGAGGACCCTTTAGAGAGCGGATGGGTAGGCAGAGAGGGGTCATGACTGGAGAACTATAGGTTTTCACCAAGAGACTTAGAGTGAGTGACTTCCCTTGGGGGTCATTTACTGCTGACACCTTTGTTAGGTTGGGATTTGGTTAAGTAGGGATACCATCTAGAGCAGGGTAGGGACAGCCTAACCTGTGTGTTTTCCTCCAACTTAAATGAAGGAGAGATATGCGTCAATGCTGATAGCTTTATTATTCTTAGAACTTGTGTTAGTAATTTCTGTTGCTCGTCTGAGGGCTTTCAGAGAGCACATGTATGTAGTTGGACCTGTGTATCTCGTGAATCTCATTCTGAGATGCCTGTATTTGCAGCTTATCATATCTTTACAATAAACTTTTGAAAGCTAGAAGTTGTTTGTGATCTTTTGGAGCGGGGTCCTTTATTGGGTGAACTAACTTGATAGGAGAGGCACTTTCTTCCTTCAATGACAGGCAACAAAGGTTCAGTCGACCAGATCGGGGTTTAGATCAATAGTGATAAGGTATCGATCAAAATCTCGCCCTTCCAGTTGGTAGCTATAGAGGATGGTTGCCTTCTTGAGGACGGTGACCTAGGCCAGGTTAGCTTACCCCAAGGCCCCTAGAAATCGATGATCGGAAGAACCGCCCGCTGAAGAAGATCCGGATGACGTGAGACAGAAAAAGCAGCAGTATCGGTCGAGAGTGAGTATAAAGGGTCATGCGTGTTAGATTGCGGTGTTTTTGTATTGTATCTATGTTGTAATGTCTGGCGGAGTTGAATGTCTGTAGAGTGACTGTGGAACAGGTTGTGAGCGCGCGCAACCGGTGGAAATCTTAAGTTCAAGGAGAGCTTAAGTGGTTCGGGTGTATCGGACACCCAGAGTAATTGTCAAATAGTGTGAAGGGGGTCATGAGGTACCATTGATCACCCGAAAGACCGAGATAGGGGGAACGTAAGAGTGAGTGCGTGAGTAACGGACGCTGGTCGGAGGTTACTGTGTGTGTAAGCAACCTATCAGAGAGACGATAGATATTTCGTCAGTTGTGTTGACAATTACATATAGACTGTGGACGTACAGTCGAGGGAAGTGACCGCTTGGTCGGAAGTAGTCATTTTTCGGTGTATGAATGGGACGCATGCATGACCGGGAGACGAGTTGAGAAAGGAGGGGTGCTGCTGCGAAGCGGAGAAAAGTGACGTCAGGAAGTGTCGCGACGTGATTGGCCGACCGGAGAAAGACCGCGCTGCGATAGGCCAAGTTAGCAAAGCCGCGACAGGATTGGTGGATTGTCATCAGGAAGTAAACAGAGTAGCGAGGCTGGATATTGTGCGTATAATTATGAAGTGTTTTAAATGGCTGAGAGCGGTGTTTAAAAAAGAGAAGCGGGGATCGTATGAAGGGGAAGAAGCCCCGCCGGAGGGTACGCCAGCTCGTTACATGGCAGTGAATGTTGGGCTGCATACGATCCTTTGGATATCAGAGTGGAGTAAGATCACGGAAGGAAATGAGGAACTGACGTTCCCGAAGTACGGGACGTTCAGATTAGAGGTGTTACATCGATTAAAATCAGTCATGACCTCAATGAGACCCTTGCCTAGACCGACCCAGTTTGAAGCTCTTGATGCATGGATTAGGGCAGCGCATGAAAAGAATATGAACAGACGACAAGAAAGGGTGAAACGATCGGTAAGGGCAGTGCAGGATGCCAGGTGGGATGCGGATGCTAAAAGATGGAGAGTGCATAACATGGAAGTAAATAAACTGTACCCAGTGTTAGAGGTGCCTGGAAATAAAAGCCCCCTAGAAGAAGATGATGAGAGCGAAACAGAGGACAGCCTGATAAACAGATTACTGACAGACAGGCCACCCCCGTATAATAGAGCAGGGGGAGAGGTCGAGCATAGTGAAGGAGAAAAGGGGGGCAATGCAGGAGAGCATAGACCGCTTCCCAGTTCAGAGTGGGATCCTGAGGCAAAGAAAGAGCTGTCCCAGCCTAGTCAGGTGCAACAGGTAGTCGGGAGGTTTGTGGTACAAAGAGCGCCGGAAACGGAGTGCGCCACATCCTACGGATTACCAGCTGCACTCCAGGTACCTGTTACCATAGGTCCTATAGTATCGATATATGACCCAGAGAGAGCAAGAGGGGAAGAACGGGTACGGAAGGACAGAGAAAGAGTAGAGACGGCAAGGAGGAACGATACGATCAATTCCCCAAGTCAGATGCCGATACCCAGAGAGTGGAGCACCCCGATGCACACAGCAGGGGATCCAGGAGGGGACCCTGGGGGCCCTAGATGGCCAGTAGATCTGAGGGGATCTGGACGAAAATCCTTTCAAGAGCTAAATGAGTACATGAAGAAGTGGGATGAGGCAGTGGAGGCTCACAAGAGCATCATAGCTGCAGAAGCTGAAAGGGAAAGTCAGGACAGCAGAGCTCGGACTCACTGCGGGGCTGGGGAGAGCAGCCCGGAGTGGGACTGTAGAGAGAGAGATAGTAGGGGAGTCACCCATTGGGCCCGGAGTGGGGGTAGAACAGACCTGGAAAACGGGGGCCCCGGGAGTGGAGGGGTGGCGTGCCCAATACTCAGTGAAGGGGAGAGGAGAGCGCAAGAGTACAGAAACAGCTTTAAGTGTCCACACTGTGTGTCCGGCACCAGAGAACAGAATGGGAGTTGTGAGAGGTCGCACCATAGTCCCTGTGATGACGGAAATGAGCGCAGCCCAGGGAATATGGGGAACCAGGAAGGATCGTATCGGATACTGAGCGATACTAGGCAAAGGGAGAGTAGCGACCAGAGGGAAAATAACAGAGAGGCGTACGGTGAAAGGAGAGAAGAAGAGAGTGGGCAGAGCAAGAGTGGGGGTAACAGGCCCGTGTTCCATCACCTTCCAAGATCGGATGGCCGAGCATGGGACCTGGAGAGATGGGAGCAAGGGAGAGCACTCATTAACTCTCCCGAGCCCAAACGTAGAGCTCGGAGTTGGGATGGTAGGGAGACCAGTGAGCCCCCTTCGAAAGACATATTGCGAGCTGAGATAAAAGCTAAGAGACTCGATGTCGCCAGCTTAAGGTCAGACCTGGATGACATGATAGATGGTACCCTGCCTTTAGAAAGAATGGAAATGTATGAGCAGGATGAAATACTGTATATGGCAAAGGACATCACTCGAAAAGCGAGAGCAATCCATGAGAAGTTAGTCGAACTAGCAGGCAAATATATGGTGGACCTGTCAAGAACCAAAGCATTACAGGGTAACCACAGGCTACATTACACAGATCGAGACCTAGATGAGAGGAGAACGATTGGGCTGAAAACGCACATAAGGGAACTGATCACTGGAATAAGGACATGGAGGGCACTAGATAAGTGGGAAGAGAGGTGGTCCAAGAAAGGGACCGTCAGGAGAAGCACGCTTGGTATGACACCAGGAGGGCTGCAGGGAATAGAAGCATACCCTTTGCGTGAAGTCGCAAATGGGAATTATGTACATGTCCCTTGGAGTAGGGGAGATTTAGCTGCTTTTACCACCTCCTTCCCCAAATTGCGGGAAAACCCAGTGGAGTGGTACAAGCAAGTCGAGAGATTTGTAAAAATCTCAAAGGTCCTATGGATAGATCTGAACACGCTGTTCGACATTGTAGTACCAGGAGATCTGTGGACAGCATGCAAGGTTAGCGCTGAGTGGCCCACAACGGAGCCGGAGAGAGATGCTAAGACTAATGGGCCGTCCGAGATTGTGATGGCAAAATTCGAGAGAGTGATGACTTGGCTGAAAGAGAAAGTGCCAATGCAAGACATAGATTGGGTCAGAATAGACCGAACCAGACAGGAACCCAAAGAGACCGTCCACGAATATTACGAGAGATTGCTGAAGGCGTTTAAACAGTATAGCGGCCTGGATGTAATGGATCCAAAAGACATAGGGCAATTCGTGTCCAAGTTCGTCCTGGGACTGAGACCGGATATTAGTTTAATGATTCAGCAACACTCGATTTGTTGGCAAAGTAAACCCCTAGACGAAATACTGAGGTATGCCAGGTACTGCTGTGATGAGATAGACTCCAAGGCTAAGAAACTAAAAGAAAAGTTGATGGTGGTACAGATGCAGGCAGCAGGAAAGGGGGGACAGCAGCAACAGCAGCAAGGAATAGGTACAGGAGGAAAGAAGCAGTACAGTCAGAACAAGGGCAATGAGGAGAGTTCCACCTTTAGACCCAGATTAGACATAGCTGCCTTGAAGAAAACGACTAGGTGCCACCAGTGTAACGAGGTGGGGCATTGGAAACGCGAGTGTCCCTACAATGTAGAGATAGGAGAACAAGAGATAGAGGAGGAAGAGGTCCAGAGCGCGCCTACAAGAGGGGTGATGCCATACCAGGGAAAGGTGCTCAAAGGGGGGGGGGGGCTCCTCCCCGAGCCCAGTTCCCGCAACCTCCTCGAGTAGGGACTATGGGTAAGACCTATAGACAGATGCCCCTGTTTGTAGAAGGAGAAGAGTGCGTGTGCCTAACAGAAGATACTCCACCCCTGAGTGGACATATCTGGCGACAAATGTCTTTGAAACAGGAGACAGGGAGGATTCGAGCGGTGGTGGTGTCCAGTTCTGAGCCCATCGTCACCGTGGAAATACGACTGTTGGTACCCGGAGTCGAACAAGAAGGGTCACTAACATTCATGCTCCCCAGACCTCCCCGCCTCAGCAAGTTAAAACATATGTTTCTCTCAGAATTGCAATTCCCCGACTTTGGTACAACGATAACAGCCCATGAAGAGCACAATCTTCGTTTGGAAATACTGAACTTTGCTATCGAAGCTGCAGGTACAAACTTGATAGTAGATGCTTAAAGGACTTTGTAAATAAAGCGAGCAGAAAAAAGAAGATTACCTAGCGCCCAGGAAGCAGAGAATATTAGGGAACTTCCCTTGAGTTGATGGAGAAGGGCTAGGGTTGTCTTTATTGAACTGTTAAAGGACTTTTGCGAAAAAGGTTGTCAGCTTCCAGTTGTGTGATTCTAAAGACAAAAGGAGTAAAAAGAGACTGTAAAGGAACGAGAAGAAAGGAACTTTGCTAATATAAGAGAGAGCCATATTGTCTGACGAAATGGAAGCCGGCACCCAGAACCGCAGAGCTAAATGTATAATAGGTACACTAATAGTAGGGGTGATAATATTAATAGCTTTAGTGGTAACAATTTCTTATGTAAAGGGACATGAGGAAGAGGCGAAGGTAACTGATGTGAAATCTGTAGAAACGCTTACACCCACTGTTGCTGGTGAGAAAAGGGAAAACACTCAAGAGAAAGCGTTATTAGCTGCAGAAGCCCGCAGGTTACACGTAGATGAGTCCCAAGGAGACTTTAGGTCAAATGCTTATGCTAAACTCTTATATGAATACGTGGATGCCATGGAGGTTAAGGACTGTTACGTCTGCATGCAGTTGCCGGCGTCTGTAGATGAAGGCATTAGATATCATCACCTCCCGCTGACATATGGCATTACATGTAGCTTATTGCTTAGTATATTTTATGAGAGAGATAGTTTTGAATACTATTTCTCCAACTATGATTCAGTGTTGCCAGAAGTCCCAAATTATAAGCAGATGAACAAATGGGACTACTGGAAGAGTGAAGACAGATTGGCCAAGTTCTTCATTCCTTGGATTACCTTAGATACTTCACATGCCCGTAGAAATAACCTGACATGCAAGGTGTCAGAAGTCGAGAAGAAGTTCATAGGGCAGGTGGATGATCGTTACAGGAGACAAAAGATTTTGAAAAAATCAGGACAATGGAAAACAGATTGGACCGAGGAAGAGAAGGCACACAAGAGAAAGGGTAGTAGTGGTCCAATAGCTTTAGATAAGACGCAGAGAGGAAAGCTATGTCTTCACCGAGCCAAAACGTATTATGAAAATGTATACGTGGGAGAAGTCGACTGTGAACATGCTTTCAATATAGAGTACTATACTAAAGATTTCCTGAAGGGAATGCAAGTGATTCCAAATGTGTATTTTGTATGTGGAAGAAATGCCTACGTGAGACTACCTGACAACTGGTATGGATCATGTTACCTAGCAATTGTCTTCCCCAAAATATATCATGCACAAGACTTAGTGATCATCGAGGGCAAGACATCATCGAGGGGAAGGAGAGATGTAGGAGATGCAGAAATGGTTGGTGATGTCTTTGGAGCTATGTTCCCTCTTTTGGGACTAATCCTTAATGATGTTAAAATTAGACGACTGGCAACAGTCGTCGACAGGTTGTCTGCCAGCACTGCTCAGTCCTTAATGCTGGTAGAAGGAGAGATGCAATCGATAAGGGCTATGGTTCTTCAGAACCGTCTTGCGTTAGACGTCCTACTAGCAAAAGAGGGCGGAGTCTGTAAGGCTTTGAAGGTCCAGGAATGTTGTACTTACATTCCAGACAATTCGAAGACCCTTGAGAAAGTTATTAGGAACATAACTGATATTCACAAGGAGATCGAAGACTTGAGTAGAGAAAATGTCTGGGAAAAGGTGGGCCACGGAATGAGTGAAGTTGGAGGGTGGATCTCCACCTTAGGCAAAAGCTTTGTGTGGTATATACTAAAACCTATCATCATAATATTGATCTGTGGGATCATATTGTGGGGATTGGTGAGGGTATTCAAATGGTACAGAGCAAGAAGGTCAGAAAGGGCCCAAAGAGAGCAGCTGCAGAGATTGGCTGCCATACAAGATAATCAGTACAGGAGTCTGAGGGCTCTGGAAGCGCAGAGACAAATTATGCCAGCAATAACTGCAGTTTAAATGTTAGTGATGACCCCGAGAGGTCATCAAAGGGGGGAACTGAGAGAGCGCAAACTGACCTAAATGTATGAGTGCATCACACTTACCTGTAGTAAGCACAAATCATGAGGAGAAATGCCATGAGTGCTAGTAGTATCTGCAATTATATTCTGAATGTATAGCTAATGTAGAGATTTAAGTAGAAGTGGAACTAATACAGAAATGTGTGACACTATATGATTTTATTAGATGTGATTATTCCTGAATCCATGTCGTGTAGCTGCTAAAATGTAAGATGGCATGTGGTTAAACGCAGAATGTGGTAGGCCTCAGGGCCAGAGCTAGAAGGGAAGGGGAAGGTGTTTCTTTTCACGACATAGATGAACTAATGTTTTGGCCATTGCATTTAATGGGCCATGATTTATAGATGTGTTTACTGAATAATAGAATAAGAGTATTAACATGCTTTAATTAATGAAGAAGTTGAATGCTATAATCATTATGAGAAATGCTGTAGGCCTGAAATGCTTTAACATTGATTTACACGTACATGTCTGGGCCGAGAAATGTTGCAAACCTTTTTGGAAGTCTATGAGAGTTGGGTTCTTGGCTGCAGATGTCTGTCTGCAAGAGAAAAGGGGGAATCCAATTATAAATGAATGAATAGAGGTCTGTTCAGTAGACGGCCCAGACATGGAGGAGGGTTCCGGAATGTTTAAGGGGTATCAGCGGGCCGGAGAAGAGTCTGAGAAGCAAGGTCAACTCCAACGTATGAGGCCCAATACAAAGCAGCATGGAAAAAGCCAGAAGCTACACCACGTGAGGGGCGTCTCATGAGGGGCGTCTCAAATGTTGTTGACTGTTTTGTATTAGGGACAGCACCCCTGGGTGGAGTTAGAGCAGATACCTGAGGACCCTTTAGAGAGCGGATGGGTAGGCAGAGAGGGGTCATGACTGGAGAACTATAGGTTTTCACCAAGAGACTTAGAGTGAGTGACTTCCCTTGGGGGTCATTTACTGCTGACACCTTTGTTAGGTTGGGATTTGGTTAAGTAGGGATACCATCTAGAGCAGGGTAGGGACAGCCTAACCTGTGTGTTTTCCTCCAACTTAAATGAAGGAGAGATATGCGTCAATGCTGATAGCTTTATTATTCTTAGAACTTGTGTTAGTAATTTCTGTTGCTCGTCTGAGGGCTTTCAGAGAGCACATGTATGTAGTTGGACCTGTGTATCTCGTGAATCTCATTCTGAGATGCCTGTATTTGCAGCTTATCATATCTTTACAATAAACTTTTGAAAGCTAGAAGTTGTTTGTGATCTTTTGGAGCGGGGTCCTTTATTGGGTGAACTAACTTGATAGGAGAGGCACTTTCTTCCTTCAATGACAGGCAACAAAGGTTCAGTCGACCAGATCGGGGTTTAGATCAATAGTGATAAGGTATCGATCAAAATCTCGCCCTTCCAGGGCGATTTCGAATATACGTCTGTCTCCATGCCTGGAGTCCGACTTAATCTGCTAGATTCTGTGCCTCGCTCTCAAGGTAATGTCCAAAGTGTTCCCTATCCCAGTGTCTATATATCCTGATGCCCATGCATGTTTGTCACCTAACCCCGCTGATGGTCCATTTTTAATATTGTTGCCTTAAATCGCACACATCTGCTTGAAATCAGATGCTTAGCATAGCCAATCGGTCTCGCCTTTGGGACCTTCTAAGTGTTTAGTTATCCAGCACAATATCCTTCGTGCAACGCCAGCACCATAGTCAGTGATTGCAATGGATAGGAAAAGGGTTCACTTAGCTTGGTATAAGATTTGTTTTTGTTTTTATTATCTGTGTAAAAAATTTAGTAGTTATTACATTTTTTGTTCTAATTTTGCATTTTTAGTTCCATAGTGGGATGTTGTTTATAGGGGAATAGGGTGGGAAGTTGTTTAATTCCCTCAAATTGTAAAGCGCTCTGATATCCTTCAGGATCAAGTTCGTGCTATATAAAACTTTATAAATAAAATAAATAAATAAGAGTCACCTCCCTGCCTCTACTCTCACAAAACCACATTCCAATACCATCTCTCAGACTTCAACTTCAGAGCCATATCGTTCTCACAGCTCATACTTCAAACTCATGCAGGCACACTCCACTACCAGCTCCCGCCTTTGAGTCTACATCCAGGGCCGGACTGGGGAACCAAAAGTAGCCATGGGAAAAATGTTCAAACCAACCCTGCACTCTTTACTTCCTCTAACAATCTACCTTTCCATCCATCAATTTTCTCTCTCTCTTTCTGTCCTCTTTCTGTCCTCTCTCTCTTCTCCCTTTTTGATCACTTCCTCTCTATCTTCTCCCTCCCTCTCTTTCTCGCTCCTTGAAGCCTTCCCGTGCCATCTGCAATTAACTTCGGGGTTGCTGGGGAAAGTGATAGTGGCACTAGTAGCGTCCAAGGGCTTTCAGAACAGGTCTCCAGGGGCTGTTGGCCAACTGGGCAGTGCATGCAACCACCTGCCACCCCATCGGTCACCCTTAAACCCCATACAGTCACATTCCAAACCAACTCCCACTCCCATCTTCGAATGCCTTGCATCCACCTGCTACCTCCTATTGCAGCCTTTGAATCCTGCACAGTCAAATTCCAATACCAGCTCCCATCTTCAAGTCTCAACCAGCCACCTTCCACATCACCTCCCAGCCTACAACCTCACATAGCTGTCACACACTTCATCCCGTCCTTCTGCTTCAAACACTCCCTCATTCTGCCCTCATATTCCTTAGTATTTCAGAAATTGATGTAATGGTGTAAGAGTTTAAGCCATACTTGAGCACAAACCTACTACCCTGGGTGGTGCAGATATGCAAAATATATTCGACCAGGAAGCCTCCTGTACATTTTTGTGGCATGCTTCATCTTCAACAACCTCATCTCACCTTGATAAGATGATACTGTCAGAGGAGACTTGACCTCAGTGCAAGGGATTTCTTTAAAAATAATTAACTGGATGATGGTGGGATCCAGTTAATTGTAAAAATTAACTTGAAGAAACACAAAGGAAATACCTTATTGGCCACTATCTAATACATCTTTTATTAAGTACTTCCTCGCACTGAGGCTGAGTATCAGTAGAGGCTCATGGAGGAAGTGCTGTGGGGCAGTGGGGGGAGCAGAGGGGTAGGGTCAGGGGTAGTAAACTACGGCATACGGCCAAACAGAGTTAAGTAACTAAATAAAACAAATTAAATTGCGTGCGCTGCATTACCAAATGCGATGCAGAGCGCGCAACGAAATTTGTTTTATTTATTTATTTAGTTCCTTAACTCTGTTCGGCTGTATGCCGTAGTTTACTACCCTCCACCCTGCCCCCCGCCTCACCGCCTCACAGCACTCCCTCCATGAGCCGCTACTGTTGAGTATGCCCTGACAGTATCGGCTTATCAAGTTGGGATGAGATTGACAATGATGAAGCATGCCACAAAAATGTGTGTTAGGCTTCCTCATCCAGTATATATTCTGCATAACAGCACCACCAAAGGTAGTAGGTTGTTGCCCAACTACGACTTAATCCCTTAGACTATCACATCAATTCAGGAAATACTATATATTTTGCAGGATATGTGATGGTAGCGCCTCAAACTCCTCCATAGTGACTGAACAGTCCTATTCCTTCCCTTCTTTCCAGCCTCCAATCTTTTGACATGGCACTTCTAATTCCCATCAGGCTGAAGGAGCACTGTACAGCAGAGTTAGGTTTAGTATAGAAAAGCACTTAGGAAATGAAGGCAGACTCAAACTTTCATCATTTCAAGGTCAATATGGTGAGTAGTCCAGTGGCGGCTGGTGGATTATAAAACTTGTGAGGCCCCTAGAAGCCCTAAAGCACTATCCAGCGCCTCAACCTCGAGCCTTCCCAATCACTGATCCAGGCTTTAACATCTCTCTTTCTCACAAACTTACACACAGGCATACAAGCAGACATACACACACAGTTGTAGGCACACGGGCATACACATGATCTCCCCAGCACACAGTCAAACAGACACTCAAGCAATGAACCACAAACACTTACCTGGGGCAGGCCCATGACTTCTGACTTCCCTGTCCATCTGCAGCATGCTGGGGGCAGCCCTGCAAACTTCCACCCAATCAGAAGCTGGAATAGAGTTTAAGATTCCCTATTTCAGCTTCTTATAGGGCAAGAGAGTATGTGATCAACAAGCCCTGAATCTCCACTATGTGAAATGCTGCACTGCGTGACGCTAGTGCAGCATGTCAGATATGCATTGTGTTTGTATGAAGCCAGACTGTAACAGCCCCCGCCTGACTCGCGCACAATAGAACTACTGCAACTAGATGTTTGTTTTCATGTAAAAACTGTAACATGCCAAGCAATAGTGGTACAAGGAGGCAGTTGGCCGACGCCCTGGTGCCCCCTTTGGGGCAGACGCCCATGGTGAGTACGATAAATTGGATGTTAGTAACCTCTGTCATTGACAGCTCTTAGCAAAAGCAGAAGTGTGGTATGAAGCACTATGAAAACAAGAGAGACAGGATAGACATAAGGCAACCTCTTCAGCATTTTGTAATTGGCTCCAGGGGGGCACTGAGGATAATCCTTGAGTTCAAGGCAGTCAAGGGAGCCTAGTAAGCCCTGGCATAATGTAAGCAGTTTACTGAGTAGTGTGCCACCTATCCACAAAGCACCTATGTTGGGCGTAGACAGCACTATATAAATGTCAATAGAATACAACATTTGAGCATTGAACTTTAGGATTTCCCATGCAACCCCTTCATTAGCACTGCATTTGGTTCATTCTGGCACACCCAAGATCTGATTCATTACTGACAGGAGACTTGAGGTTTCTGCTACATAGAATACCCTAGCAGGGGAGTCAAGAAGCCATCCTTTGGGCAACGTGAAGTCTTTCTCCTGCCACCGACTTAGACTTACAGTTCTACATGATCAGAGTGGGCACGGGCAAGTATCCTGAGTCAGTGGGTAGCATGTCTTGGGATTCCCCTGCAGAATGTGGTGAGGGGCCGCTGAGCCTCCCATCTCTCATGGATAGTCACAGGCGTTTGAGCAGATTGAGGGACGTCCGAGTGGGGAGTGGGGTTGTGGCGCAGAGGGTGCAAAGACACGTCTCCGTCACCCCTGTCCTGAGTCCCAGATATAGAAGCGGCTCTGTTATTCGAGAAAAAATTGGATTCCCTGTTAGTGAATTAAAATTTGTATTGTGTTTCAATGATGCTTTTAAATTAAGTATATTGTGGTTTGTTTAAACATAAATAACTTTTTATAAACTGGAAATATTCAGTCCAGCCAGAAAAGGCGTGGTTCAGCTTCCATGCTCGGTCTAATCTTCTAATGTGAGCTGATCTTACTGTCCAGACACATACATTTGTTTTACCGCTAAGGCCACAGCGTCAGTGAGTTAAAACGTGAGTCTATTGCCCAGGATATAGAAGACGTGTGTTACCTCCTTTCACCAAGCCTTGGTTTTGTCCTGTTAATGGAATCCTCGGTTAACAGATACTAAAGCTTCGCAATACATAGTAGAGCATGTTCCCACTGGAGACTCCTTGCCAAGAAACTAGCCGGTTCCCTCCAGTGCAAGTTTGGAAAGTTCAAACTCTCTGATGCCAAGCCCGACTGAAATAATGTCACCCATAGAAGAAAGGTAGCCATGTAAAAAAGTAGGTAAACTCTAGCCATGACCATAGAACTTATGCGTCTGTGGCTGGGGCGTTTACTTTATTATTAACCATTACCTGCACTTATCAGTTAATCCATATACTGATTAATTTGCAGCTTTCAACCCCAAAAATGATGTAGGTCAAACGGATCAAAAGTTACAAAAGAGAACCGAATGTAGGGGCATATTATCAAGGGATTTATCTCTGCTTTTTCGGCTTTAAAAGCCAAGAAAGCTGAGATAAAATTATCTCCCTATTACCTAGCTGTCGCTAACACCAGTTAGCGACAGCTAGTAGGAGATAGCAACCATCTTGGGCCGCGCTTTGCATGTCAGTGATATTTATCACTAATGACATGCAAAGTGGGAGGGCCAAGATGTTAGCGACTGGAAACAGTCGCTAACATTGCTATCTCCTAATACCAACTTTTGGAGATATTCGCGCTAAGCGCGAATATCTCCAAAAGCTAACACCTGCCCTGAGCAGTTCTTAGCCATGTTATCCAATGGGAGATGGATAACATGGCTAAGAGCATTAGCTCGGTAATGCATGAATATCGCTGACTTTACAGCGATATTCATACATTTCGGCCGATTTTTATCGCTTAGGAGATAAACCTTGATAATAGCAAGGCTCCTAAGCGATAAAAATCGCCGCAACACGGCGATAAAATTATTGCCGCTAAGCCAACATAGCGATAATTATCGCTAGTTGTTGGTAATATGCCCCGTAGTTCTGTACAGCTGTAGACCAATGGCAAAAGATAACTGGTCACTTTTCAGTTACTGATTGCTGTACTTAGTTGTTATACTGGTACTTATGGGATGTACGGTACAACGCGTACCGTCACAACGCATCCCTTTACCACGCATTCCTTACAATGCAAGTCGTTACCACGACTTGCGTTGGGGGGCGCGGATTTCGAATAGTATAATTTACTATTCTAACACCAGTCCCCGTGGACCCTAGGGAAGGTGTTTGGATAGTAAATTTACTATTTTTAATCCTTTAGCGCCCTTCAGCGCAAGTCGTGGTAACGACTTGCGTTGTAAGGGATGCGTGCTAAAGGTACCGCGTTGTAAAAACTTCGTGGTAAACGATGTTTACCATACTTATTATTATTATTATTAACCATTTTATAGCGCGCTCTGCTACTGAGGAGTATCCTATACTTATGAGGTTAATCTGTTGCCCAGACAGTGTTCATGTGTTTTAAAATGATAATATAGTAATATAGTGGCGCCACACAATGTGCTGCATTCCCTTTTCTTACTACATGAGTTAGCCAACCCTAATGCATAATTCCGCTCTCCGTGGCAGCATAATTCCAGTAGCTCTCCTTATTGCATTAAAGTGCTTGCAAAAATGGGAAGAGGCAAAATATCAAAAAGGCTAATTAATGTAAACCCAAAAAGTGATGCGAAACACCTGATGGGGTCTTAGGTGGGATTCAGTGGGAAAGAAGATGGCTCTTGGAATGCTAGGGAGTCCTAGTTAGATTGAAAGGGTTATGGGAGGTTAAAAAAAGAGGACAGATTGGGTTACAACTGATTTTTAATAGATTCTTCTTAAAACATGGCATGAATGGGGACACTCACAGATCTGGAAGGAGTGAGGTTCAGGGAGCAGCCTGTCAAGATAGGTAAAGGGTAATTTGGATGCTGAAGGGTGGAGTCCCCAGCAGTATAGCCCGGTGCTGCTAAGTGCGTGTTATTCCAACAAGATGATCGACTCTCAGTCAGGTACAGCAAGGACTTCGTGGAGGATTCTGTGTATGTTGGATGCCAATTTGTAGATACACCTGGCTTCACTAGGGAGTCGCAGTAGTGATGTAAGTACTGGACTTATGTCATCAATACGTTGTGTGCCAGAGGCGAAACAGGTGGCTACATGCAGAGAGTTGCATGGATTTTAGGTAACCTAGACAGCCCAGAGTTCCCATAATTCAGCCTACAGGTGACTAGAAATTGGACAAGGTATTTGAATACATCCTCTATGAGCAAGAATTTATATTGTCCGAGAAAGGACGACTAGCCGATAATGGAGTCAAATTGAAGTGCAACAAGAGCAGGACCAGAATTATTAGAGGTTTTGGTGAAAACTCATAATCCTGAATTATGCTTCTAACATTCTTCTAGGCAGTACTAAAAACATCAGAAATAGCATTGTTCAAAATGTGTAATACAGCAGCCTTTTTCCTAAGCCCTAACCTCCTTACTTTAGGCCCCTCAAATTGTCTTAGAATCCCATCTACGAGGAAACCCCTGGAAAGAATGTAAGTACTGTCTGAAGAGCAGGTGAAACTATGACATTAAACTCTGCCCAAGATCACTACATTCCAGTAACATTCTCAACATGACCTGAGGAGTTGTGTAGCTTTTACCTCTAAGACTCTCCCTGGAAGCAAAATCTATCATATCCCGATGGAATATAATCAACCCTTCACAGGAATTTCACACTTTAGGTTTAGGTCACAAAAATGATGCCAGCCTGGTAAGCATCACAGGAACATTAGAGAGCAGACGTAGACCAGGGATTTTCTGACCTTTATTTCGCTAACCTTGCTTCTTTATCTCCTATAGAATTGACAAAAACAAATACAAAGAAAATCATGTTTTCCCAAATGGAATCTTTTCAAAATAACAAAGCACCTCTATAAAAACACACAAGCAGGCTGACTCGCGTTGTGCTTTATGAAGCACAGATTTCACATGAAAAAGGAGCACCAGACATCTCTTTGGAAAGATGGCGAGGTGCCTCGTGGAACCCAAGAGGCCAACAATGAAGATGCAGCATCTAGAGAGCTTGGGAAATGGGGCCGTGGCTGAGGCTTTCAGCTGGCACCTTTCATATATTTCCAAGGAAGAATGTGTTTATAGGAGGGATCACACCCCGATGTCCGGAACCCATGGTGCTCTTGCACTTCATCTGTCTGCCGTCTTATCCTCCAGGACTCCCTGGTATTTTCCATTTTTTTTGTCCAACTCCTTGCAGCAGGTACAAAGTCAGTAGTCAATCACACCCAAGGCCAATGAAGGTGGTAAGAGGGCAGTTCATCCTGCCCCGCCAAAGTAGCTATTCAGCCAAAACGTACCAAATGAAGTGTAAACTATCTGTGTGTCATGGACCAAAAACTCATATCTCACAGACGAGTTGTAGGGGGCCCAATGGAATAATAAGCAGTGTAGCATGACACCATGCATTATACATTGAAGTGAGTGTGAACTATGAGATGTTCACACTGAAAAGAAATATTGCTATCTAAAATCTTCACAAAATTAAGTCCAATAAACCTTGAGATCTATGGCAGAATGGAAAGCACAGCGCACCTTGAATGTCCACTACCCTCCACTTTCGAAGCACAGACTATGCTGTGGCTAGCGGTTCTCTTCAGAGACGTTTTAAGGCATGGGCATAGTGGGCCCGGTCTTGCAGGGCATCCCCTGATAGAGCCAGCTCTGTTCTGCAGTCTTGCACTGAGGACCTTGAATAATTCTTAAAATGATTGTTTTAGATACCGTTTTCCTTTCATTTATTTTCAATGTGGGTGATGTGTGAGAGTCTATTCCAGAGATTTTGCAGTAATTTTGTGTTTTATGTTTGATGCAACATCCATAAAAAATATTGTTTTAGATCAAAACAGGACCTCACATATGAAAAATGGAAGGGTGTCACAGAGATTATTTGCAGTAATAGTAGTGAGCCGCTGCTGTGCTACATGTGACAAAACACACACCATTATGCCTGAATATTAGATGTGAACAAAAATTTGAATTTGGGCGAGTGTGCCTGTGAATTCTCAGTGACCTGGCCAAAGAGGGCATGAAAGATCTGAAATTGGATCATAAATTCAAAACTGTTAGGGACAGGGGCCCCCAAAATCTTTAAGATGTCGCAGGTTCGCTTACTTGTCTGCAATATGACTGCGTTGTCTGTCTCGGGTTTTTAGCACTTCATAAACTGTTTTGATTCTTTCACTTTTGCTTGGAGACAGTTCCATGTATGCACTATCTATCGTGTAAAATAACTATTCCATTTAGATGCAAAGAGGCACTTCGAGAAGCACCGACTTTGTATTTATTTCAAATAATGCAAAAAATTGGGTGTGAAGTTTGGAGAACTGGCTTGTTTGAGTTTGGTATGGCAAGAGAAACTGAAACATTCCAGAATAAATTCTTTTAAATGATGTGTGTCCACAAGAGTAGATCTCCCAAATGGTAGGGTCAACCCCTTGAGCCAGATCACAGCTACAGATTTGTGAAATTGCAATGAACAGAATTATATTTACAGCTGGGTACCCATTAGACTACAGTTTGGGAAAAAGATCTTTCGTTCTTTGGGTTCGTACCTAAATCAGAGCTTTATAAATCTGGTGCATTTGTAGGTCTGTGCTCCTAGTGAATTCATCTCTCGTGGGAGATTTTAATGTCTGTCCACAGTGCCCAGGCAGACTTTAATTTCAAACAAGCGCCAGCTCTGCTACTAATTGTGCAATTGGCACAAAACAAGGATTGGCATCCTCGGAAGACTGTTTTTAATGAAAAGAACCCCAGACGAGCACCGGGCACCGTCTGTTCTTGGAAGTGCCCATCTGGGACCATGTATGTTTCAAAAGAGTATCTCCAGGGAGCGATTCGCTCTGGTAGCCACAAAATAGGTGTAATTCATTTAGGGGCATCTTCTGGAGGCTTACTGGCATGGTTGGTTTTATTCATGCCGCCATGTGTGGCCTGAATAGGCCGTCTGCAGATGAACTGACCATAGCTTCTTAGCCAGTTTTGCGCTGTACAAAAAATACCTTCACATACACACGTTCATACCACAAAGACAGGCTCTGGAAACCTTGAGGGACTTTCAGCAATGTGGTACTGTGCTCTAAAGCAGCACCAAATGTTCATTAGCGGACCAGAGGTGCGCTACTATATCAGTGTCGCAGCTGGTGCTTCCGCCGATTCAAAACAAAGTAGCTAACCAACAGCCAATCAACGCAACGGTGAATTTTCTGCAACAATGAGGTCATAAGAAGTCCAGGATTAGGGAAGCAACTAGACTCCCACTCACTCCTCGCAAATGCAATGACCACACTGCTCATTCGATAGGATCCACAGCCTGCTTGGCACTGAAGAAAATGGCGCCAAAAGTAGTACTAATCACTAGCTCACTTGGTCATGACCTTACAGATAAGTATAGAACAACAGATTTTTTGCTTTAGAGGGGGATATTGTGATTGCTCTCCTGTCTTTATAGATAGGTACGTGTTTTTCATGACCGTGTGCTGACAGTGCAAAAATGAAAACCTCCGTTAACTGTACACAGTATTTTGTGCGACGATATAGTAATATCACAATGTAGTTTGTGTTGGATGCTCTGGTTACAGGAGTGCAGTTGGTGCATTTGCTCATTCCTTCAGATCATCACATGAGCACGCGCTTGTTTGTAGGAGAATGATCCTCGTTCATTTGGTAAGAAAGTCAACGAGACCCTCTGAAATCTGGGGACCCCAAAAAAGCACACAGTCGCTCATCCCCCACCCACCCTACCTCGTAGCTCCATGTTAATAGCAACATGCAAAATATGTGCAGCACACGAATCCCCCGCTAAACATATCCCCAGGGCATGTGTGGGGCAAACTTGTAACAACACCAATATTTTGGCTGTTGACTTAAGTGCCATAAAAGTAGATTGTTCTTCTGTGTACACTGTGCTGAGTTTAGGTAATATGCATTTTACTGGGTGATTTTGTCCCTATTAGAAACGACAACACATTTAAAGGGCAAGCACAGCAAAGGATGACACATCTTGCTTTTTTCACAACACAATATCTTGGTAAAATTGCTACGCCAAAAACAAGACACAGAACACCTTAATTCATAAGGAAAACGAAAAAACAAGATATCCAACAGTGTTGTAAATCTACCTGCATGGCAGAGAAAAGTTACAAACAACAGGATCGCCGAATCTTTCCACCCAAACATCACACATCGAAAACCCCCCTTGTAATATTCATCAATGGGGATCTCCTAACTAACTTGGAACTCACAACTCATAAATCACATTAGCTAGTATCTCACAACTAACCATTATGTGCCCCCCCATCCCCCCCCCCCCCCCCCCCCCCCCCGAAATAGCTGCTCAAGTCTCTCTGTGGACAACAGGATACACTCAAAGCAAGGTATCACTCAACCCATGAAATGACCCGGTATGACCGGCTCAGGGCACATTTAAACCAATCAAAACGTAGAGGTGTCAACTCTCAAAACATCAGATGATCTTTCATCCTATTAAAACCAGGGTACATTTGGTCCCACTGAACAACATTTCAAATCATAAACACCAGCAAAGGCAGCTGCGACAATAAGGACAGATCTTACCACCGCACAACCTTCACACCGCTCGTACAAATGTAAATCCTGCAGCCCGACTGATGGAACATCACAGAGCTATACAATTCCAATTCAGTTCCGTATAAGATGAAGCAGCTGCTATAGATCAATACATAGCAACCACCCTGAAACTGTTTGCATACCCATGCACAGGTAACCAACCTAAAAGTAAAATTCCTCCATTTTAAACACTTAAAATAATAAAAACATATAAATGAACACCAGAAGTAAAACAGATCCGACCCTCTTCTGCAGTTTGCGACGGCAGACACAGACACATGTCAAACTGGCCTACCCTTGGAAATGTATTGTGTCTTTAGTCACTTACTACAATCTAATAACCACGACTTCCAAAAGAATAGTTCTTGAACCCAGCATCTGTGAGGTATACTCATCTACTCCAAATGCAGGCTGATGTGCACGGTGTTCATTTTTTTACAGCTGTAAATTGTTATGACCACAGAAATTGATAACTACTCTTTCTCCCTTTTCACTGGTTTTGAAAATGGTAATAATATGCTTACACTTCAGGAACAATCAAGCTACGTGAATGTTCAGGGTAGTTAAGTTTTTGTCAATTATTGGTAGCTAAGCTTATTTCTGCATGGCATATTATTTTAATAATGTATATAATCATTATGTGTCCACCAAATAATCGTACCGTTCTACATGTTAAAGTAATAATGAGTGATATTTGACAAGAAAGTGCTAGTCTAGATAAATTGTTTCTAATAAAATTGAACTTGAGGAAAAGTGTAGAGGGCCAATGGAAGAAACTGTTTATTTTTGTGGACTTGTAAAGTAAAAGGTGGGCTGGACCTGGAAGACGCAGGTCAGCAAAGACTTCAGATCAATGCTACAGGCAGGTATGCTGATACGACCGGGGGCAAAAATGAGTAGAAGAATTTGTTGGTATTGCTTCAGAAAAATGCAAAAATAGTCCTACAATTTGAGGCTTGAGGACAAGTACACACATTCTCCCAAGCTCATTGAAGTCCTTCATTACAACTAAAACACTCACAAGGGGACTGGGATCCATCACTCCACATGCAGCCATATTGAAATGGTCAGACAACCCATCCACAGTTTCAAACAGTACCCTTCCCTTCAAGACACAATCAGCCAAGCATCCACAACATTTTAACAAGCTCTCCACTTTCTTTTCCTTCGCAGGGATCTGAACTATAACGAGCTGATGGAATTTCCAGTGGCCATTAGAAGGCTTGCACGTCTCCAAGAGCTGTAAGGATTTTATGATTATTTTTATAGATTACGAAATCATGCGCCTTCCACTAAGCGAGCACTTTTTGATCTGAGAGGAAACCAAAAACACCTTCCCACTGTGTGATCTGGATCCTCAGAACCTTTGTTTAATGGTCCCCGCGCCGCCATAAAATGAGTTTGTACTCCCCAGCGGAAAGGCGGGAATGCGCACAGACATCATTAGTGGAAGGATATCGCTTGCATGCTTCTGATGCCATTGTCGGAGAATGATCTGAGGCTCCCACTCTGTTTTCATCTTGGTCCAACACATGTATCCCGACACCTTTCAGTTTTATATAAAGCAGGAACTTTCTCCTAATGGCACTAACTAAGCCTTTAATTGCTTTCAGGGTTTCTGAGACATCTCTGGTCCCAAACTAAGAGGCTGAGTAGGGCGACAAGGGAGAACTGGAGACATGGCTAGAGAAAGCAGCAGGGGACAAAAAGAGCAAAAGAGCGAAAAACACGCAGGGGCTTATTTACAAGCCCTCTGCGCAGCCGGAGCGTCAATTTTTGTAAGGCTCCGGCAGCGCAGATAACAAAATCATGTCTATGAGGCCACGCAAAGCCACTTGGCAAGGCTTTGGATGGCCGAATTGATATAGAGAAAGGCAAGACAGTGCAAATCGCTGGGATTTGCGGTGGGTTTTCCCACATAACATCCATAGATTTTGACGCTGCCCAGATTTACAAGATCATGTAACCCTGGCAAAGCGCCAAGTCCATACGCCTTCCTAGGTGAGGCTTAACTAGGAGAAACATCTTTATTTCTCCTCATTATTTTACTCTTTCTATGTGTGCTGCATTCCCCGTAAATGAGGGCCACAATATCTAAATCTTGAAGGCCATTGGAGGCACTGTAGCAAGGTTAATGGTGCAGGTCTAAATGAGGTATAAAAGTGGAGTAGATAAGAGAGGAGAACCCAGGAACTGGCGGCACTGGGGGCACAGGGGGAAATAACAGACTTTAAATCAGGAGGAAAAGATGAAAATAAATATACCTGAGAGCAGGAGGCCAATGAAAAATAATTCAACATTTACACAAGAGCCTTTGATGGGTGGCAGGGGCCAGAAAAAGAACATAGCTGTGGGGGCAAGAAGTCTGGGGAAAGGCACCAATGGGACTAGAGAGACACCCCGGAGCACGAGCCACTAGAAATGGATAAAAAAAAGTCAAATCTGAAAATAATCCTGTATTTACTAATGCATCGGCAACCTGAAACATTTGAGTACCTCATGGGCAGTAGAGTCCCATACACCTATATTCACCGGTCCCTCCAGTCCAGAGGTATTGTAGCTTTTAGCTACAATACTGAAGATCACTGTATCCTTTGACAAGGAGTCCCTAATAAGCCGCACAAACAAGATGGTAATCTGGAAAAACACTCTGTGGGTCATGTAAAGAGCCTTAAACACGCATGCCTCATGTCAATTGTCTCGCTACATGGTTTTCAGAGTCGATTCAAATGCTTTTGAAAGCCACGTACCACAGCGATTCGGTACTCACTGCCCTTATTTTCAGCACTCCACTGTGAACTTTTCTTGCAGCCTTCTTGTCGACTTTGCACCATATGTATGTGATGCCTTTTTTCTGTACCCATTCAATGTCTTTTAAAAACCTTTGGAAGTTGTACAGAAGTGTGATGCTGAAAGGAGGTGAAACAGCGACGGCAGGGCATCACCCCACTTCTCTGTGAGCATTTTAAAAAGAAAAACTAAAATGATAATAACCAATGTTATTATCATTTTAGTTTTCCATCCTACTTAGGTGAGGGGTGGGGCTGGGCCGGTCAGAGCAGGGGCCAGGAGGTGGAGTGGTAGGCACTTTCTCAGTACACATGACAGTTTGGACAGCCGTCTTGGGCCAGTCAAACCGTCATGCGCCCTTTGCATGTTCTCCACCGGCTGTAGTGCACAACCTGGGTGGAGAACATGCACAGCCTCCCCATCCCTCTCTGAGCGCTGAACCACGATGCTCAGATCAATCACAATGCTGCTGCATGGCAGTGTTGTGCTTGGATAGGGGAGTCTGTACGCTTCCTGGTTCCTGCTTCATACTGTCGACCGAGGAGCCAAAGAGGAGCACTGAGAGGCCGCGGCTGGCCTGCAGGTAAGTGTTTTTAAAAATATATATTATAGCCTTATAGCCCGCCATAGCGGGCTATACCGGCTATTAAAGGCCCGCTGAATCGTTAAAGGCCCGAGCCGAAGGCGAGGGACTTTAACGAGACAGCGGGACTTTAATTGCCGGTATAGCCCTGCTACGAAGGGCTATAAGGCTATTAGAACATTCTGCCACTAGAGGGCAGAAAGTTCTAACAAATTAAACAAAGGGTTCTTGAAGCTCGAGGGGATATAAATCCCCTCGAGCTTCGAGAACCCTTTGTAGAACATTGGAATGTTGCTCTGCGGGCCTTTACCGGCCCGTAGAAGCAGGGAGCACTCCATTGTCTGCAATGGAGCTCCCAACATTCGTTCTAATAAATGATCCTCACCCCACCACCACTGTTAAGTAGTGGCCGCCACGGAGTTGAAATAAACTTAAGTGTAAACTTACAATGAACGGGCAATATCAAGTTTGATGTGGTAAAGAAACCTGGAAATAAGTCATGCGAAGAGACAAGCAGCAGCAAGAGGCATGATGATAGGAACTAGCCGCTGAAGCCAGGAGACGATCACCTGACAATGGCTAGAACAATGTGAGAATAATGGAGACCTGCGACAATGCATTGGAGCATCATTGTAGATAAAGGATATGCGAGAGACAGGACTACTCAGGACATGAGGAAAGAGGTGTTATTGAAAGAGGACCGTGATGAGTAGAGCTAGAGCAATAGAAAAAACGAAAACAGATAAAGACTTGAGGTATATGCAGTGCAGCAACAGAGAGAAGAGCAATCGGAGAAATACAGAGAAACTGGAGACAACAACTACTTTATGCCAGGATAGGAGACGAGAGCAAGCACACACATAGATATATGCACACACTCAAAACAGCATGAGACAGTAATTACATCCACTAAAGTGATTGTCCAGTCAGAGCTAACATTATTGAAAATAGGAGGTACTCATGTACATGTAGAAAAGGTAGGACTGTCAAAGTAAGGTACAAAACAATAAAACAGGGAGTCCTTGCACCTGTTCGGGCCAGTATTTGACCTCAAATATTATTCTAGTACTTGGAAGTCCTAGAGTGAAATCTAGAAATAACAGCAAAAGCAGTATTATGTTTAACGCCATCAGTGGGGGCTTTTAATAGTTCAGTGCAATTTTTTTAGGATAACTCGAGGGGTAGTACCATTTTTTTAGGATAGCTTGAGGGGTAATTGATGGACAAGGTTTAATTTATAACTCAGTCACTAAATCGCAACAAAGCATATTAGATGTAACGATTTGTCCTACTGTTAACGCGGGGTTTCTGGTCTCTATTTACTTTACCAGATCCCAAATCATGTCGACTGAATCGTTGGTACCTGTCATTGAGTAAAAGATAATCTACTACTAGGTTAGTCAATTAAGAACTTACACCACTCTAAATAACCACTGACCAGTGATAAAGTTCAAAGATTTAATATAAAACCAAAGATAACTGAAGATACAAACTTCTCAAGATAAGGTTTAAAAGGTATACTGGTATCACTATAAACATAAATTCTTTGAATAGTCTGAGTCTACAAAACAGAATAATAAGTACAAGTTCGAAAATCATCAGAGTTGCAAGAATGGATACAAGTTGCAACTTAAGAGTCATTACAGAAAAGAAAATTCAGGTTAGTCTGTCCCTACACTAGACTAAGTGACATCCCTACTTAACAAGATCTTTACCCCAAAAGGTGTCAGCCGTGGTGACTTCCTAAGAAGATCACGCACTTCTCTTTGTCTCTTCTGTAAATCGGTCTCTTGTGATCAGCCTATCTGCCTACCCCACCGCTCTCTTGGGCTTCCAAAATCATCTGCTCTCCTCTCCTCCCGGGTCGCTTTCCCTAATACAAAATCACATTTCCGACAGAAACGCCCCTCGGGACGCCCCTCACGTGGTGCAGTTTTGAGCGGCAAACTCCATGATGGTACTCTTCAAGACCCTCGTTAAAGTTGACCTTGGTTCCCAGGCTTCTTCTCCAGCGCGCCGGTACCCCCTGAAATTCCTGAAAACTCCTACAGGCCTGCGCCAAGCGCCACTGAACAAAGCCCCATTCATTTCAACTGATTAAGACCCCTCGCACCTGCATACAGGCCGTCCTACAGTGGGCCTCAAATTCCAGGCTCCACCATATCTATAGGTCATAAAACATATGTAAAGCACAGTACTTGGCGCCTCTCGACTTCTTCTCTAACGAGCACATTGCAGATCAAAGAAACAACATTATCTGTTCGGGCCTACTTGATTTACATGAAGCGGGTCCCTGCACTCTGAAAACATTTAACTTGATTTAAACAGTATTCTTAACTAACACACGTTTCTATAATGCCTCACATCTATAAAACATATATTTCAGTACTAAATTCAATAATACCTTTAGATGAACAATGTCAACCCACCCTCACATTATTTTAGCAGCACGTTTAGATTTACTGTGAATTGCCATGAGGCCCACACATTTCAACTGGTTTGCAAGACTCTATTTTTCTCTTACATGATCACTTAACATGAGAACGTGAGGTTTCCATATTCAATCTAACATTTCTATATTAGTCTTCACATTGCTATGGTTATTGTTACCCTACTTAAACACTCTATACATTTCACTACTGGGTATAAGACACTCTTGTGCAAAGTATATTTAAACTAACTACGTGCTTGTAAATATGGTGCACTTATACATTTTTCAGATTTGTGCTCTCTCAGTCCCCCCTTTGATGACTTTCAGGAGTCATCACCATCAAGACACCATCTCTAAAATGTAGGACCCTTCAAAGTGAAGTTATGGCAGTACCACTTCTTTTCATTGTCTCCAATGCTTTCAGACTCTTGTATTGTGTATCTTGCATCGCTGTCAACCTTCTCTCCTGTTCTCTCATAGATCTTTGCAACCTGTTTGCTTTATACCATTGATACAAACGCACCAATCCCCACAAAGTGATTACACAAATCACAATTATGATGATGGGTTTCAGTATGTACCAAACGATACCTTTTCCTAGGTTGGCAAACCAACCTCCAACTTTACCCATTCCATGACCTACTTTTTCCCACACATTTATTTTTGTCAGATCCTCAATTTCGTGGTGAATTGCAGTGATGTTTCGTATGTATTTTTCTAAAGGTTTTGAATTGTCTGGAATGTAAGTGCAGCATTCCTGGACCTTCAAAGCCTTGCAAACTCCTCCCTCTTTGGCTAACAGAACGTCTAGAGCAAGTCGGTTCTGAAGAACCATTGCCCTTATCGATTGCATCTCTCCCTCCACCAGCATTAAGGATCTAGCAGTACTGGCAGATAACCTATCTACGACTGTAGCCAATCTTCTAATTTTGATGTCATTCAGTATCAATCCCAAGATAGGGAATGCAGCACCAAATACATCCCCAATTACCTCTTCAGCACCTAACCCTCTCTTCCCCCTTGTTGGTATTCCTCTCTTTGTTGTTTCCAAATTCTCAACATGATATATTTTGGGGAAGACAATTGCTAGATAGCATGATCCGTACCAATTATCTGGTAGCTTCACATATGCATTTCTTCCACATACAAAATATACATTTGGAATTGCTTGCATCTCTTTCAAAAAATCTTTGGAGTAATACTCCAATTGGAAAGCATGTTCACAACTGACTTGACCTACATACAGATTCTCATAATAGGAGTAACTCCTGTGAATGCACAGTTTCCCCCGTTTCTCCTTGTCTAGAGCAATTGGACCAAAGCTACCCTTTCTTTGCTGTATCCTTTCCTCCTTGGTCCAATCTGTTTCCCATTGTCCTGAAGCCTTTAGAATTTCTGCCTCCTGTATCTAGTATCCACCTGCCCTATAAACTGTTTCTCAATTTCTGACACTTGACAAGTCAGATTATTTCTTCGGGCATGTGAAGTATCTAACGTTTTCCATGGAATGAACCATTTGTGTAATCTGTCTTCGCTCTTGTAATAGTCCCACCTGTTCATATGCTTGTAATTTGGGACCTCTGGCAATGTCGAGTCAAAATTCGAGAAATAATACTCGAACCCCTCTCGTCCATAGAATATGCTTAACAACAAACTACATGTGATTCCATATGTCAATGGAAGATGATGGTATCTGATACCCTCATCCACCGAAGCTGGTAATTGCATACAAACGTAGCAATTCTTCGCCTCCATGACATCAATGTATTCATAAAGCAACTTGGCATAAGCATTTGACCTAAAGTTCCCCTTTGATTCATCAACATGTAATCTTTTGATCTCAGCATCTAACAAAGCCTTTTCTTTCTCAGTGTTTTCTCCTTTTATCTCAGCAACAGTGATAGGCCTTTGTGTTGATGTTTTCTTAGTTTCTAATCTCGTCTTTGTTTCATTTTCATGTCCCACTATATATGATACAGTAACTACTAAAACTATAAGAGAAATCACTACCCCTAAAAGTGTGCCAACTATACATTTTGCCCTGCGGTTCGGGTTGCCGGCCTCCATGATCTCAAACAGGGTAGTTTTGGCGTTCTTCTATCTCCAACGTCTCCTTCCCTCCGAACAAAGTCTCTCTTTCGAACAATGTCTCTCTTTTGAACACCTAGAAGCTGACAATTTACTCCGCAAACAGTTCTAGAGTCCTGTAGAAATAGACAACCCTAGCCCTTCTCCGTCCGCTAAAAGGAAGTCCCTACCATTTTCTTCTTCCACTCGGCGCTAGGTTATCTTGCAGCAATATTTACAAGGTTCTTTTCAAAGTCTTTTATCAATCTGAAACTATGAGTGTTCCAAGAAGTGACACTACGTCTTCATAGATGTCCATACGAAGAAGTATTCCCTCAAATTCTGGGCAATTCTTACAACAACATGGAAATTCGACTGTCTCTAGGATTATTCTCCTTATTTCGCTCTGGAAAAGTGGACGAACAAAGTGAAGAGTTAAGGTTTTTTCAATCTCCACTCCTGGTACTATCAACTCTACATCCACAGTTACAAAGGGGTCCGTTCTGACCAAGATCACTTTCTTCACCTTCCCAGTTCTGCGCCCCCTTGAAGACATCAGCAACAAGGTATTAATCCAAGACAATGAGTGTTCCAAGAACTTCCACTACTCGTTCAAGCATTTCCAAACGAAGAAGAGTCCCCTCCAATACTGGGTATTGTGAACAACAAACCGGAAAATCAACTGTCTCTAAAATCAATTTTCTGATTCCGGTCAGGAGAGGAGGATAGGTGATGCTGAGTGTCAGCAATCTTTCGGCCTCCACTCCTGGTAGCAGGAACCTTAATTGCACTGTGATAATTGGTTCAATTCTGATCAGGCTCACTTCCCTGACCCTCCCGGTTCGGTGACCCACAGACATCTGCAACGAGGTAGGTCCAATCAGGAGTAGAGTACCTTCTGCTAGGCACTCGCAGCCTCCTGGATCTTCTGGGACCCTCCTGGGCTTGATCCTGGGTATCTTCTTCCGGATCTGAGTCTTCGGATATAGGAGCAAGTGTTTCTTCCCGAGCAGACCTCAAGCTCAGCCTCCTCCTTCTTTCCGGCCAGGTGGCTGCTCCACACTTTGTTCTCCTATTTCTCGTCCTCACTCTCGGTTCTTGATCACTCTGATACTGATCTGTGTCTGAGTCGTATTCACTGCAGCTCTCTCCTTCCGTTGCGTCTTCGGTCTCACTGCCGTCGTGCCTTCTTTCCTCTTCAGGATCAGATGCGTTCCCAACTTCTTCCGACACCCCCACAGCTTGACTGGTCCCCCTTTGGGATTCTTCTTCCACTACTGGACTTTCGTCTGGGAGAGGAGCTGTTTCTTCTAGAGGTGCTGGAACTCTTCGAGTATGGGATGCATGGATCCAATTGGGCAGCCCTCCGCACTTCACCGCGGTATTCGTGATCAGGATTACCTTAAAGGGCCCACGCCAACGTACATCTAGGCAGTTCTTCCGGACGTGCTTCTTGACCAGCACCCAGTCCCCTGGGCACAGATCATGACACAGGTTCCTTGATGATGGAACTTCAGCCGCCTGCACCTGAAGGGACACATAATGGATGGCGTCAGACAGTCCCTTACAATAACCCAAGATCAGATCATCTGTGATATTCAATAGGGCAGCAGTTGGAACCGTAGGAAGTCTCATGGCCCTCCCCATCAAAATCTCGTGTGGAGAGAGACCTGTCCTCCTGTCAGGTGTGCTGCGCATGCTCATGAGCACTAAAGGAAGAGCATCTGGCCAACTCAAAGATGTGAATGAACAGACTTTAGCTATTCGACTCCTCAGGGTGCCATTTACTTGTTCCACAATCCCTGAGGCTTCTGGTCGATAACTACAATGCAGTTTTTGATCGATCTTTAATGCAGAGCACAACATCTTCACAATTTCGCTGTTAAAATGTTTTCCTCTGTCCGATTCCAGAGAGGCAGGCACCCCGAAGCGTGGTATCAACTCCCTGAGCAATAGTTTGGCTACTGTGAGTGTATCGCACCTGCGTGTAGGGTATGCTTCAACCCATCTGGAAAATATGCATACCACCACCAAAACATACCTAAGGCGGTTGATTTTTGGCATTTCAATAAAGTCTAATTGCATTCTATTGAAAGGCCCTCCAGACCTCCCAATGTGACTCAGTGTAACTGGTGTTCTTTTCCCTATGTTTAATTGTTGGCAGGTAACACATCGCTTGCATACTGATTCTGCCGCTATCCTAAATTTAGGGCAATACCAAGTCTGCCTAAACACTCTCAGCATAGCATCTCTTCCTAGGTGTACTGGACCATGTATTTGTCTTGCCATTGGATTCGCTAGTTCCTCAGGTAACACTGCCCTCCCATCTGCTGAAATCCAAAAATCCATCTCGCTTCTCACGCAACCTGCTATCTCCCATGCCTTTTTCTCTGTTTCAGGTGCGTTCTCCTGCATCACTCTTAAATCCTCCCAAGTGTCTACTGTTTCCAACATCATGCTCAATTCTGTCTTCTCTTCCGCCCCTTCTATTTCTACCTTTGTGAAGGAATAGTCCTGCTCCGCACAATAGCGGGCGGCTTCGTCTGCATAACGGTTACCTTGTGACACAAAATCTGTATTCTTAGTGGGAGCTACACACTTTACAATAGCAATGGCAGCTGAACCTTGTAATGCTTCCAACAACAGTCGCACAAATTCTCCATTTCGAATGGGCGAACCAGAAGAGGTCATGTAACCTCTCTGAGACCACAATTGCCCGAAATCGTGAACCACACCGAAACCATATTGGCTGTCAGTGTATATGGTGACTCTCTTTCCGTTTCCTGCTATACAGGCACGAGTTAGGGCAATGATTTCTGCTACCTGTGCGGAATGTACTCCTTCCAGGCAAGCGGCTTCCACAACTCCCGTAATGGTACAAACAGCATAAGCTGCTCTCAGTCGACCAGTATCGTCTCTTAAACATGAGCCATCGACAAAGTAAATTTCATCAGGGTCAGTCAACGGCTCATCCACAATATCGGGTCTGGGCTTCGTGCATAGTTCAGTCACATCGAGGCAATCGTGGTCTTCACATTCTTCGCCTTCTATTACAGTAGGTAGTGGCATCAATGTAGCAGGATTCAAAACAGAGCATCTCTTAAGGGTCACGTTCTCCGCAGCAAGGATAACTTGCTCGTAGCGCGTGAGCCTGCTATTGGTCAGATGCTGCGTCTTGGTCCTGGTCATTAACAATTCTACGGAATGCGGTACATACACCACTAACTGGTGTCCCATCACAATACTCTCACACCTCTCAATGCTGACACCCGTTGCAGCAACGGATTTGAGACATCCGGGCAACGCTGCGGCTACCGGATCTAATGTAGCCGAAAAGTATGCAACTGGTCTACGGGCATTTCCATGGGTCTGTGCCAAGACTGACAAAGCACATCCATCTCTCTCACAGCAATAAAGTGAAAAAGATTTCTCGTAATCGGGCATCCCCAGAGCCGGAGCACGACACAAGTCGTCTCTCAACTGCAGGAATGCCACTAGGCATTCATCGTCCCATGGTACCGGATCACTCACCTCCTTGTGCGTCAGTTTCTGTAAGGGCTTTGCTTTCAGTGAAAAGTTAACTATCCACTGTCGACAATAACCAACCATTCCTAGGAACATCCTAACTTCTCTCTGTGTCGTGGGCGCATTCATCTTCATTATCGCCTCAATCCTATCTGGAGACACCTTACGCTTTCCCTTTTCTAACCGGTGCCCCAAATACTGTACTTCTGTCAAACAGTACTGTAACTTGCTCGGAGATACCTTATGTCCATTTTCAGCTAAATGGTTCAACAAGGCAATGGAATCTGTTTTACAAGCTTCCTCGGTCTCTGACGCAACAAGTAGGTCATCTATGTACTGAACCAGAACCGAATTCTGCGGCAGTACTAGATTTTCGAGATTCTTCTTCAACAACTGGTTGAAGATTGATGGACTGTCTGTGAATCCTTGTGGGATTCGACACCATGTTAAAACGCGATCTTCCATTTTAAAAGCGAAAAGGTACCTGCTTTCTTCATCCAATGGGATTGAAAAGAAGGCCTGGCAAAGATCTATCACTGTGAACCATTCTGCTTGGCATGGTATCTGAAACAGTATCACTGATGGATTCGGTACCACTGGACAACATGAAACAACTATATTGTTAATTTTCCGAAGGTCCTGAACTATTCTGAATTTCCCACTAGGTTTCTGCAAACCCATAATCGGGGAGTTACAAGGACTTCCCACGATTTCTTTTAATATTCCCTGCTGAATCATTGACTCGATCATAGGCTTTATTCCTGCAATCGTTTCCTGGGACAATTTGTATTGCGGCGTTCTGGGAAACTCGGCATTTGGCTTTACCATTATTTTTACTGGTTCTACCCCTTTAATCAATCCTATTTCTTCACCCGTGAAATCCCATACCTCTGATGCCACAGCATCTCGTAGGTCCTGGGGAAGATCTTCTACAGTCAGAGTAGGATATAGTTCTATGCAAGATTTTGAATTGGCTACCTTGAAGGTAGCGTCATCGTCTGTAGTCTGTACCTCCACTCCTTGCGGGGTGCAGTATATAGTGCAATTCAATTTGCATAACAAATCCCTTCCTAACAGACATACAGGACTCGAATCACATACTACAAACTGATGTTCATTCATATGGTTTCCTATTTTCACGGATACTGGTTCAGTCAAGGGACTAGTCATCCTTTTGTTTGCAACTCCAACCACTTGAATTGTTTCCCCTGACATCGGTAAATCTGGAACCACCACTGATCTCAACGTTGATCGAGTAGCTTCAGTATCCACCAAGAACGTTGTAGGACATCCTGCCACTTCAGCCTCAACAAATGGCCCCCTTTGATCCACCTCTAGGACTGCCCCGAGGGTACAGTCCTCTTCCTTACTCACACGCTGTCCTGTCAATGGATCAACATAATAACACTTTTCTTCCTCGATAAAGAGAGGCATTTGTTTAAAGACCTTTCCCCCTGTCGCTATTTTCGGTGGCTGTGGGAACTGAGCTCGTGGAGCCAAAGTCCCCCCTTTGACCACCTTGCTTCCTGGGACTGTTGCCTTTTGAGCTGGAACCTCTTGAACCTGCTCCTCTAATTCCAGCTCTCCATTTTCAGGGTTAAAGGGACACTGGCGTCGTCAATGTCCCACCTGGTGACACAAATGGCACTTTGTCGTTTTCTTTAAAGTGGCAAAGTCTACTCTAGGTCTCTGGCCTTCTTCATTATCCTTGTTCTGACCATTTGGCTTTCGTCCCATCCCCTGCTTCTGTTGTCCACCCTTCCCTGCTGACTGCATCTGCACTACCATCAATTTCTCCTTTAGATTTCTCTTTTTAGAATCTATTTCGTCACTGCAGTATCTCGCATATCGCAGGATCTCATCTAGTGGTTTGTTTTGCCAACAGATTAAATGTTGTTGAATCATCAAACAAATATCTGGTCTCAGCCCCAAAACGAATTTTGACACAAACTGTCCTATGTCTTTGGGATCCATTACATCGAGTCCACTATATTGTTTGAATATTTTCAGTAATCTCTCATAAAACTCGTGAACTGTCTCCTTGGGTTCCTGCCTTGTTCGGTCTATTTTTACCCAATCTATATCTTGTGGAGGCACTTTATCCTTTAACCAGGCTATTACTCTTTCGTACTTCTCCATGACACTGTCCGATGGTCCATTAGTTCTAGCATTCCTCTCAGGTTCTACATTTGGCCACTGGACACTAATCTTGCAGGTTACCCACAAATCCCCTGGAACCACAATATCAAACAAGGTGTTCAAATCAATCCACAATACTTTGGAGATCTTGACAAACCTTTCTACCTGCTTATACCACTCGACTGGGTTTTCCCTCAATTTCGGAAACGAGTTGGTAAATGCAGCCAAATCTCCCCAACTCCATGGTACATGTACATAATTCCCATTAGATATTTCTCGCAAAGGGAATGCCTCCATCTGCATTACCCTTCCCTCGGGGGTCATCACATTTGTACTTCGTCTAACTGTACCCCTTTTGGACCATCTCTCTTCCCATTTGTCCAGGTCTCTCCACACCCTTATTCCCGATATCAACTCTCTTATGTGTGTTATTAATCCTGTAGTTCTCTTCTCGTCTAGGTCTTGGTCTGAGTACTGCAACCTATGGTTACTCTGTAACGTCTTTGTTCTGGACAAATCTACCCCGTACCTGTCTGCCAAGTTAGACAGTTTCTCATGAATTGCTCTGGCCTTTCTAGTAGTATCCTTCGCTATGAACAGCAGCTCATCTTGTTCGTACAAATCAATCCTTTCTAAAGGCACCGTCCCTTCTATAATCTCGTCTAGATCGGATTTTAGGCTGGAGACATCAAGCCTTTTAACCTTTATCGCAGCTTTTAGTACTTCGGCTCTAGGTGCTCCTTCCACCTCTCTCCCATCCCAGCTCCTAGTCCTGCGCCTAGGCTCTGGTGAGTTATGTGGAGTCCTCCCATGTTCCCATCTCTCTAGGTCCCATGCCTTTCCATCTTCTCGGGGTGGATGGTGAAACACTCCTTCGCGCCTTATAGCCCCGCGTTCCCCATCCTGTCTAGTTTCACGGGATGCATGGTAAGATATTCCGTTACTCCCTCTTTCTTCCTCATGCATCTGTGACCTCTGATCACTTGATGTATGACGTGATCTTTCACTGTTCCCTCTTTGCCAGTGCTGTACATTTTCCCCAGGTGCGTGATGAGTGCACCTAAACCTCTCTCTGTACTCTTGTGTTCTTTGGTCTCCCTCGGTTTGCATGAGGCGAGACATCTCCTCACACTCCATACTCCTACCATTCTGCTCCTGCTGTTCCCTCCCATTCATAGGACGTGTAACTCCTCTATTCTCCTGACTTTGCCCTTCTCGGCCCTGACTGCTTTCGCTAGCCCCGCAATGAGATACAGTCCCGTTACCTCGGCTTTCCCACTCGGGTTCTGTTCTTAACCTATTACTCGGGGTTATTGCGGACCCATCCCATTCTCTCAAATCAGCTCTTAATTCTGTATAGGATTTCGGCCGTGGTCCCCTCAGGTCCATCGGTCCTCTCTGACCTCCTTGTCCTGTGTTGGGACCCACAGTCGTATCGAATGGGGTGTTCCACGTTACCGATCCTGGCAACTGCTTCCATGCATTTGTCGTGTTATTCCTCCTTTCCATCTCAATCCTTTCTTTATCTAACCGTGCCTGCTCTTCCCCTCTCCCATGTTCTGGATTGTAAATCGACACTATAGGTCCTATGGTAACAGGTACTTGAAGAGCATCCGGTAATCCAAAAGACTCAACCTGTTCGGTGTTTGGCGTCTTTTGTACCACAAACCTTCCCACTACACTCTGTACTGTGTTGTTTTGAGGTGTCTCCTCGCCTTTGATAGGTGTCCATTCCGATATAGGGAGTGGTGTAAACCCCTCTATGGCAGTCCCATCTTCCCTTGCGAGCCCTCTATCTTCAATTTCCCCAACTCTCGGAGGTGGTCTGTCTATCAATAATCTGTTTATCACATTGTCCTCCGAGTCGCTCTCCTCATCCTCTTCCATGAGGTTCCTCCCACCTACCACCTTCCTCATTGGATACAACTTCTCTACCTCAATAGCCTGTACCCTCCATCTCTTTGCCTCCTCGTCCCATTTAGAATCTCGCACTGCTCTTACCGATCGAGTCAATCTTTGTTGACGCCTGTTCAAATTCCTATCGTGTGCCGCCCTAATCCATGCATTAAGGGCCTCAAACTGGGTCGGTCTAGGTGAGGGTTTCAATGAGGACATGGTTGCTTTTAGCCGATGTAACACCTCTAGCTTAAACGTCCCGTACTTCGGGAACTGCATTTCCTCATTTCCTTCCGTAAGCTTATTCCAAGCCCCAATCCATAATATTGTATGCAGCCCCACATTCGCTGCCATATAATGAGCTGGTGTACCCTCCGGCGGTGCCTCTTCCCCGTAATAATGTTCACTTCTTTTTCTTTTAAAAATCCCTTTCAAACACTTAAAGCACTTCATGATTTCTCTTTTCTCCGCGTTTGTTTACTTCCTGATGACAATCTACCAATCACTGCGCTGTTCTCGCTAACTGGCCTATCCGATCGCGACTTCTCACTGACATCGCGCCAGCCGCCCAATCGCGTCGCGGCTCTTGCCGACGTCACACCAACCGTCCTATTGCGTCGCGGCTCTTCACTCGCCACCCCTTCGCAGCAGTTCCCCTCCTTTTTCAGCTCGTCTCCTCGGTCATGCGTGCATCCCATTCCTACTCTGAAAAATGATTACTTCTGTCCAAGCGATCACCTTTCTTGACTGTACGCCCACAGTCTTTCTGTAGTTGTCCCCTTAACTTGACGAAATGTCTTTCCGTTTATTTCCAGACAATCGCCTTCTCTGATAGGTTACTCACACACAGTAACTTCCGACCAGCGTCCGTTACTCATACGCTCACTCTTACACTCCCCCTATCTCGGTCCCACGGCGGTCAATGGTACCTCATGACTTCCGTACTATGGTCGACAACTACCCTGGATGTTCGATACACCCAAAACCACTTAAGCTCTGGCCTGAACTTAAGATTTACCAGTTCACCCGTTTACCAGGTAACCAGTTCACCAGGTTGCGCGCGCTCACAACCTTCTCACAATCACTCTACAGGCATTCAACTCCGCAAGACATTACACTACAAATACAACACAAAACACCGCAATCTGTTCACGCATGACCCTTGTTATACTCACTCTCCTCCAATACTGCTGCTTTTCTCGCCCCGTCTGCACCTTCGGCGCACGATTCTTCCGCTGCTCGTCTCTCGATGTCTAGGGGCCTTGGGGTAAACTAACCTCTCTAGATTACCTTCCTCAAGAAGATAACCATCCTAAACTGCTACCAACTGTTAACGCGGGGTTTCTGGTCTCTATTTACTTTACCAGATCCCAAATCATGTCGACTGAATCCGTGGTACCTGTCATTGAGTAAAAGATAATCTACTACTAGGTTAGTCAATTAAGAACTTACACCACTCTAAATAACCACTGACCAGTGATAAAGTTTAAAGATTTAATATAAAACCAAAGATAACTGAAGATACAAACTTCTCAAGATAAGGTTTAAAAGGTATACTGGTATCACTATAAACATAAATTCTTTGAATAGTCTGAGTCTACAAAACAGAATAATAAGTACAAGTTCGAAAATCATCAGAGTTGCAAGAATGGATACAAGTTGCAACTTAAGAGTCATTACAGAAAAGAAAATTCAGGTTAGTCTGTCCCTACACTAGACTAAGTGACATCCCTACTTAACAAGATCTTTACCCCAAAAGGTGTCAGCCGTGGTGACTTCCTAAGAAGATCACGCACTTCTCTTTGTCTCTTCTGTAAATCGGTCTCTTGTGATCAGCCTATCTGCCTACCCCACCGCTCTCTTGGGCTTCCAAAATCATCTGCTCTCCTCTCGGGTCGCTTTCCCTAATACAAAATCACATTTCCGACAGAAACGCCCCTTGGGACGCCCCTCACGTGGTGCAGTTTTGAGCGGCAAACTCCATGATGGTACTCTTCAAGACCCTCGTTAAAGTTGACCTTGGTTCCCAGGCTTCTTCTCCAGCGCGCCGGTACCCCCTGAAATTCCTGAAAACTCCTACAGGCCTGCGCCAAGCGCCACTGAACAAAGCCCCATTCATTTCAACGGATTAAGACCCCTCGCACCTGCATACAGGCCGTCCTACAGTGGGCCTCAAATTCCAGGCTCCACCATATCTATAGGTCATAAAACATATGTAAAGCACAGTACTTGGCGCCTCTCGACTTCTTCTCTAACGAGCACATTGCAGATCAAAGAAACAACATTATCTGTTCGGGCCTACTTGATTTACATGAAGTGGGTCCCTGCACTCTGAAAACATTTAACTTGATTTAAACAGTATTCTTAACTAACACACGTTTCTATAATGCCTCACATCTATAAAACATATATTTCAGTACTAAATTCAATAATACCTTTAGATGAACAATGTCAACCCACCCTCACATTATTTTAGCAGCATGTTTAGATTTACTGTGAATTGCCATGAGGCCTACACATTTCAACTGGTTTGCAAGACTCTATTTTTCTCTTACATGATCACTTAACATGAGAACGTGAGGTTTCCATATTCAATCTAACATTTCTATATTAGTCTTCACATTGCTATGGTTATTGTTACCCTACTTAAACACTCTATACATTTCACTACTGGGTATAAGACACTCTTGTGCAAAGTATATTTAAACTAACTACGTGCTTGTAAATATGGTGCACTTATACATTTTTCAGATTTGTGCTCTCTCACTACCTTTGCCATCCTTGCCACTGGATGTAGGGGCGATTCAAGAGGTATTGCATCACTGGCTGCTTTCAATAAATACTACAGCGATTACGCAAAAATACCTCCCACCCGAGAGTAGACTGGATTCCAAGCCTTAAAAGGGGATGTGACTTGTCAGCAATGTTGAATACGACAGCAGGCAAATTCCGAAGTGTCCGGTAAACCAGGTTTCAAGGTTCGGGTGCTAGTAGTGGGGACAATGTGGGTTATGGGATACAACACAAAGAACCAATGGAAGTTTTAAAATAGTGCACTTAATTTTCAGGGTACTAGTTGGCATCTAGAAATTAATTGGTACCTCATGGTTGGCACACAATGGGAATCACAAAGTGTACAGGCATGTGTCTTAGTAATGGGTTAGAAGATGACAATGATTGAATCACCAAACCATTCAACTGTGATACCTCAAGAATAGGGTGATGATTGCAATGGTTTTGGATTCAATCAGACCACATGCAGCCATCGGGACTTGAGCCAAGGATCTAAAGTTAAGCAGGAAAACAATTCCGCTCCTCTTGTGTTAGCGTCACTTATGTTTTTTCCTAGGAAGGACCCACAAAGCTGCCTCCCCTCCCCAGGAAAGAAGTTTGTTCCCAGTTCATGGGAGACATTTCTGGAGGGTTTGTACTGGACCCCCGTGGCTTTTAAACAACAGTGGTCCCTTGGAGGGAAGGGATTTGTGAACAATAAATATAGACTCAGTCGTAACTATATTTTTTTTGACATATGTTATGTTATGTTATAACTACTTATATAGCGCTCAGCTGCCCCAGCGAAGGGGCGTCCCGGCGCCTACAGCAGCGAAAAGAAAAGCTTACTACAGAAGGTTCAGTAAGGCTTGCTCAACGAGATTTTATTATTTTAAGGGAAAGAGATGGGTCTTAACTGCCTTCCTGAAGGTCAGCAGGTCGTCTAGTTCACGTATGTGGGTTGGATGAATTCCACAGTTTAGCTGCCAAATAGCGAAAGGAACGACCTCCCCCTCTGCAACATTTTATCCGAGGCACCGTGATCAAATGCTGCCCGGTAGAGCGCAATGCACGCGAGGGGATGTATGGGGTCAGCAGGTTCTCAAGCATTTTAGGCATGGCCAATTTCAGGATTTTAAAGGACAGACAGGGCGCCTTAAACTGAATCCTTTGTGACATAGGGAGCCAGTGGAGCCTCCGGATGGTGTTGGCAGCAGAAAAGAACCGTGGGAGGCCAACTAGGGCCCTGGCAGCTGCATTTTGAATACGTTGCATCTGGGTGGTCTCGGCTTGATTAGCCCCCAGAAGCAGAGAGCTAGCATAATCCAGACGAGAGAGGATGGCAAACTGAATTATCAGCTGCCGAGTGGATGCGTCAAAATTTTTTAGGATAGGTTTAATGCCTCGTAAAATGCCGAAACAGGTGGCGGCGTTTTTTTTTGTGTGGCAGCGAAAACTAAGAGAGGAGTCTATCCACACCCCCAGGTTTTTAACTTCATTCCTAGGTTCTGGAACCTTACCTAAAGCAGTAGGCCACCACTGGTCGCCCCATAGCTCAGTGTTCTTACCGACTATCGAAACTTCAGTTTTGTTTGCATTCAACTGCAAACAATTTGACGTCATCCAATCTGCCACGGCAGCAAGTCCATTTTTAAATTTGGAGACGTTCAAGCTCGGGCCATCCGAAAGAGCAACCACCAGCTGCGTATCATCCGCATATGAGACCATGGTGAGGTCCCATTTTCTGGCGACAGCAGCCAGCGGCTGAACATAAAGATTGAACAAAGTGGGGCTTAATGCCGAGCCCTGGGGTACACCCTGTTCAATCGGATATGCTTGGGATAGGAATGGAGGAGTAGACACACGAAAAGATCTTCCTGTCAGAAAGGATCTGAACCATTCAAGGGCCAGATCTGAGATCCCTATCTCCTCCAGGCGGCTGAGCAGAACCTCATGTGAGACCGTGTCAAAGGCGGCACTGAGATCTAGTAGAATCAGCGCCGCCGTTTGACCGGCGTCCAGAATGGTTCGCAGATGTTCCACCATAGCAAGAAGAGCAGTCTCTGTGCTATGGCCAGCGCGGAAGCCATGTTGAGTTACATCTAGAATATTGTTAGAGAGCAGGTGGTTGGTAAGTATGCTATTAACATGTGCTTCGGCCGCCTTTGACACCCAGGGGAGGAGAGATAGGTCTATAATTCTCGGGCTTCTTTGAGTCCAAGGTGGGCTTCTTAAGGATAGGGGAAACCCAGGCCTGTTTCCACTTAGCAGGCACAATGGCAGAAGAGAAGGAGGCATTGATCAGCTGGCACAAAGGCAGCAGACAGAGCAAGAAGGATTCTCTGATCTGAGCCGGCTTAAGTGGATCGGCAGGGCAGCCAGATTTGATTTTTATGAGCAGTTTAATAAGTTCTTCAGAGGAAATCTCTGGAATGATTTTAAGGCATGAGACCGGCCTGGGTCTGGAAGAAGTATGTGTGCAGGAAGTAATTACGGGAGGGAAGGACCGATAGATTGCTCTTACTTTCTCCAAGAAGTAGGAGGCTAGCTCTTCACATTGAAGTGGTTATTGGTATCGGGGCTTTCTTGGCACTAAGGTCTTTAAGTACTTTGAATATAAATTTGGCAGGGTTGGGGCTGAGTCTAATCTCATTGGCATAATAAGCTGCTCGTGTTTTACAGATAGCTCTATGATATGCCTTTGATTCGGCCAAGTACTCCTTTTTTTCCGGAGTATAGTCTTTCCTCCAATCCCTTTCCTTTCTTTTACATGCTTTCCTCAATAGTATCAGGGTATCGTTGTACCAGGGGCTGGAATTCTGGGTGCGTCCTTTTATCCAGGTTGCCGGGATTAGGGAATCGAGTGCCTTGGTGATCCAAGCACAGAACCTATCATAATCTGCCTCAACATTATAGAAAGGACCCAGAGGATCTTCTCTAAGGAGATGGTGAAAGTCCTCGAGTCTAAGTTTTCACCAGGGACGTTTATTTACCGCCTGCTGGGTGTTCTTGTGTAGTTGATCTGATATAGGGAGGGTCAATTCGACCATCGAATGATCAGACCAAGCCATCTGGATCGGGGCCGTTACTGTGGCAGTCTCTATATTCGTAAATATGGGATCTAACAGGTGGCCTCCTACGTGAGTGGGGCTAGTGACCAATTGATGAAGTTGTAGTGCCGCTAGATCAGCCAGCAATCTGCTGATAGTCTGGTCCTGGGCGAGGTCAAAATGGAGATTTAAATCGCCAAAGATGCTAAAGTTGGCAGTTCCCATAGCAAGTGAGCCTACTGTCTCCAAAAGAGCGTTTCTAAAGTCAGTTGCCTGTCCTGGAGGCCTATAGATCAGTAACCCATAAAGGGTAAGATGGCGATTCACAGAGATGGAAAAGCGAGCACTTTCGCATCCCTCTATAACCATCTTATAGAAGAGACAGGAATAGCAGGATTTGGTGATAACAGCGATGCTGCCTCCCCTGGTTTCTAGGTTGATCGTATAGATAGAGTAGTTAGGGGGGAGAGCCAAATTAGGCTCGGCTACCACATCTTCATTGAGCCATGTCTCAGTCAAAAAGAATGTGTCTGGGCTTTCATCTCTAATGAGGTCGTGGATTTCAGCGTGGTGCTTGACTAAAGGTCTAACATTCAGCTGCAGAATTTTGAGCCGACTTTGGGGAGGTATGACGAGGGGGATGTGCAGGGACAATGGTTTATGAAGTGAAAACATGCCACACGGGCAACTGATAGGGCCACTCAAAGGGTAAAGTGAGGGGCTTGTACACAAGTAGGATGACGGGAGCAAACTTAACAGATCTTCTCTCGAGTAGGTGCGTCTTTCTAGTGTACATTGGCCAGCACTTCTGGCGAGAGGTGACGTACTGGCGCAGATGGGCTTGCCTTTGGTACGCCCGCTGCGCTGGCGCTCCATACCCGCCTAAAATAGGTGTCAGGGGACGTAGAACAACTAGACCACCGACCAAAATGGTGGGTCAGTGCGCGCTACCGGAAGTGAGTATTGTGCTCGCTCTTCTTTCAGCCCTCCACATCAATCAGCCACATGGCTGCGGTGGACCGGGGCACCAGAGCAAGTAAATTCAGTCAGGTAGGTGTCCAAGGCAATATTTAAAAAACAATGCGATAGCTTTTTTAAAACGAATGAGCCCTCCACCCACTGCTGTCATGAGGTGTGCAGGAGCATAGGTGTTACCGTTTGTCCCCTGTAGCAGCAATCAACTAACTACTGTTCAAACAGAGTGGACACGATTCAGTGCAGTTTAAGTAGCACGAACAACTAGACCGCCGACCAAAATGGCGGGTCAGGGCGCGCTACCAGAAGTGAGTATTCCGGTGCTCGCTCCTCTTTCAGCCCTCCACATCAATCAGCCACAAGGCTGCGGTGGACCGGGGCACCAGAGCAAGTAAATTCAGTCAGGTAGGTGTTCAAGGCAATATTTAAAAAACAATGCGATAGCTTTTTTAAAAACGAATGAGCCCTCCACCCACTGCTGTCATGAGGTGTGCAGGAGCATAGGTGTTACCGTTTGTCCCCCGTAACAGCAATCAACTAACTGCTGTTCAAACTTGTGGACATGATTCAGTGCAGTTTAAGTAGTGCGAACAACTAGACCGCCGACCAAAATGGCGGGTCAGTGCGCGCTACCGTAAGTGAGTATTCTGGTGCTCGCTCCTCTTTCAGCCCTCCACATCAATCAGCCACAAGACTGCGGTGAACCGGGGCACCAGAGCAAGTAAATTCAGTCAGGTAGGTGTTCAAAGCAATATTTAAAAAACAATGAGATAGCTTTTTTAAAAACGAATGAGCCCTCCACCCACTGCTGTCATGAGGTGTGCAGGAGCATAGGTGTTACTGTTTGTCCCCCGTAGCAGCAATCAACTAACTGCTGTTCAAATAGTGTGGACACGATTCAGTGCAGTTTAAGTAGCGCGAACAACTAGACCGCCGATCAAAATGGCGGGTCAGTGCGCGCTACCGGAAGTGAGTATTCCGGTGCTCGCTCCTCTTTCAGCCCTCCACATCAATCAGCCACAAGGCTGCGGTGGACAGGGGCACCAGAGCAAGTAAATTCAGTCATTAAGGGTGTTCAAGGCAATATTTAAAAAATAATGCAATCGCTTTTTTAAAAACGAATGAGCCCTCCACCCACTGCTGTCATGAGGTATGCAGGAGCATAGGTGTTACTGTAGGTCCCCCGTAGCAGCAATCAACTAACTGCTGTTCAAAAACAAGCCGGACAGAGGTCTGATATGTACTTATAAGCAATTATGGAGTTATTTTACAGTAATACACAGGTGGGGCACAAGCCTGTGCCCTACTTATCACATAATTACATACAAACAAAAGGGAAGAGGGGGCTTTTAGGCAAAAGCTTAAGGTTCGTTGTACTGAGAATTAGACGATGTCACAGTACAACAAGAGGTAACCACAACACCTTTACACTTTTAGTACACACTCTGTATAAGGTGTTTCCAGAGTGTCGACAGCGTTTCAATCCGCTTAATAGATATGCGGATCATCATCAGGACATAAATACTATGCCTAAAGGTAGGAAGCCTCAATTGCCGAAACAATACGGCGGGACGTTGTGAGCTAATACACGAAGTGTGTGATTTCCGGATGAGCGGGGCCACTCCACTCACTGTTAGGGAGTGGTACGTAGAACCTAATGAATGTCAGAGGATGTGCGGCAACCCGGGAGCCAGATTCGACGATCCTGGGCAGCGCTAATGCGGGTCTTGTGAGGGAATGTTCTCGGGACAGAGGGCGGCACGATGGCCGGATGCGATGACTGGGTTCTGTGACCCCCATGGCCGACATTGAGGTTCTCCATAGAACGGATGCTGGTGTTATTGGTGCAGGGTGGCCCCTCCACTGGCATTTCTCCTTGGATGGTGGAACTGGCAGCAACTCCTTTGTCGGGAAAAGCACATTCATGTGGCATCGAAATGAGGCAGGAGAACAGAGAGGAGACGAGATAACAGTCCAGGCCTGCGAACTCCACTCTATGTTTTTCTGCAGACTTCTAACTGGCAGCGCAGGAGACAGAGGCAGATTGTAAAGCCAAGTCAAACAGAGAATGTCTGATAACTAGCCACCGGTTCCCTGTAGAAACATCCTGCAGCAACGGATACTCAGGATTCTGCCTTACACCCATGAGAAGAGGTTTAGGAATAATAATGATGTTGAGTAATAGTCACCATGGGAACTGGAGAAAGCTAAGCATACAGGTCTTTAAATTAGCAACGGGATGAGGAAAAATGAGTCTCAGAGAATGAGGCAGCCCTGGCAGAGCAAGACTTGAGAAGAACAAAGACACTTGAGAGCACAACCCTTGGGAAATCAGTGCGTCTTCAAAACACGAGCCAGCGGGTAGCAGACATAATGGAACAAATCACACCAGCTGTAGTATTGTGGGATGTAGTCTAGTGGTTGGGGGGTGGAGTCAGAGGGAGGAGCAGGAACAGGAGGAGCCGGAGAACAGGAACCAGGGGCAGTTAGAGCAGGGTTAAGGACGAGGATGGATGTGTAACAATAAAGCTCCAGTGATAGAAATCCATGGTGTCTGTGGTTATTGTAGCGGGATGCTACAACTGGCGACGAGGATGGGATGGGCCTGAACCCAGCCCACAGAACCCCACAAGAGAGCCCTGTCCCTGGCAGCCTCGAGGAGAAGAAGACGCTGCCCCAGAGAAACGAAGTTGCTGCCCGAGACGAGAAGCCAGCAGCAGGTGAACCTGTTCCCCAACAGTTGAGAGGGATCCAAGAGGGAGACGAGGCACTGAGCGTCAAAACGCTCGAAGAAGAAGAGACCCCTTCGCGCCAAAAAGCGCCTCGCGCTGGAAGTGTGTGCCCTGGGTGAAGAGCCCGTGTTCAGGAATCGGGAGCCCACTCCGACCCTGTGGAGTGCCCAGAGAGGTAAAAGAAGTGCCCCAGAGTTGTGGAAGGCGTCCTCAACGTGCCGACAGCAAGCGCTGCTGAGAACACTGAAAGCGAAGCTCGAGAGAAATTCGAGGTCGGAAAACCTCACGCCCGATGCGTGAGGTTTGGCACGGTGTGGGTGAAGGAGAGCGGGAACTTTAAAAGTGAGGGATCGGGAGCCCAACCCCGACCCTACCGTGCTGCCCGAGTGTGTGGGGTCCTGTGGAATAAGGCGTGGACATCGCCTGGAGAAGAGCGCTGCCGAGCGCCAAAACAAATACAATCGGGAGCCCTGTGTGCAGAGGTAGGAGCATCCCGTCTGAAGTGCCCAGAAGTGCTCACCGGGAGCCCACCCCGGCGGCAGAAGTCAAGGAAAGCTGCCTCACCTGAAGCATTGACTCTGGCAGTGGATCCTGGCTGCGACCGGCAAGCGGTGAGTGGAAGCGCTGCGAAATACGGTGATTCCGGTGAAGAAACAAAGAGAAACGGCCGAAATCTCGTCGAAAACGAGATTCCCGCGCGGCCATTTTGAAGTCAGGCAGCGGTGTCCAATCCCCTGCGAGGGATCATCGGCGGCCATTTTGAGGTCAGGCAGAAGACCTGAAAGTACAAATAAACATTGGCAAGTGCCACAGAGCCCGAGAACAAGCACTAGTAAGTGCAAATCAAGCAGTGACAAACACAAAACAAACCAGCACTGGTAAATACAAGAACAAACATTGTCAAATGAAAAAAGGAAGAAACAAGCACTGGTAAAGACAAGAAAAGAAATTATACAACAAGCATTGGCAAATGCAAGAGCGTACAAACACTGGTGCATGCAAAGACAAGTACTGACTAAGAGTAAACAAACTTTGATACATGCAAAGAGACACAAGCATTGACACATACAGATCAACAAACATTGGACAAATCGTAGCCAAGGAAGAAAACCGGCATTAGCGAAGGCCAAACAAACATTGGCTAAGAAACCAATCAGCAGTGGCGAAAAGATACAAGCAAGCCTTTGAAAAGCGAACAAACAAACGTTGGTGAGAAACAACAAACCAGCACGAACACCTACAAAGGTAATGCAACAAACACTGGCCAATGCAAATGCAGAAAAGAAACGAGCGCTGATGCATGCAGGAGTCAGATAACTACAACAAGTGGACACTTTGGAACGCACAAACTCCACGGGATTCACTGGCACAGACCGTGATGATCGCCAACATTACCAACGTCCCAACACATGATCAGACCACAAGTTTCGACTAAAGGAGATCAACTACGGAGACGCGAAGACGAGTGAACAGCCCGCGCCCTGCAAATATGGTCCATCAGAATTCTCTTCTCATGGCGAGGGAAGAAGTAGCACAACGATGCAACCCTTGCATCAGAGCACCACCCCCAGGAATGCAGCATGATACCTGGAGTCTATGTCTTGAACAGAACCGATGGCTGGCGACATTGGGTGACTTCCTGGACGCCAATGGTGAACAGAGAGAGAGGAAATGTCTAATGCTGCTCCTCCATTTGGTGGGTCCAGAGGGCCGATGCCCAATCGAAACATTTTCCAAAAAAGACACTGAAATCTATAAAAGACTCCAAGAACAGCTATGTGCCCGTCTCTCCGCACAAGCGTAAGTAGATCAAGAGCGCATCGCTTTCAACACAGCTCGACAGGAACCAGGTGAACCACTGCCAACTTTCATCACTCGGCTGCAAACCCTGGTACAAGGCTGCCACTTCAACACCTTTACGAATGAGGACGCAGTTCGACTCCGGATAATTGAAGGCTGCGTAAACCCAGACACAAAACTCAAGATCTTGCAAGGACAGTGGTCGCTAGAAGAAATCATCAGGAAGGCTGAAATGGGAATGCACGCCAAGGCAAGAGACAGATCAAAAGACCCGAATCTGAAGGCAACTTCTCAAGGTGCCTGGACAGATGTAACTCGGAAAACAAACAAACCAAAAAAGAGAGAGAGGGAAGGCAGACCAATAGAAAGACAACGAGAGAGACACAGTGACAAGGAGTACTCTGAGTCAATCAGTCGAAGGACAACCTCAAAGAGTTCTTCACCCCCAAGGTGTCATTCAAAGTCTGGCCAACGGGAGAGACATAGTGACAAGGAATACTCCGAGTCAAGCAGTCAGAGGACAACCTCAAGGAGTTCTTCACCCTCAAGGTGTCATTCAAAGGCTGACAAAGGAGGAGTGTCAGGTGGGACAGATCGCACCCCTGAACAAGATGACAACTTACACAACAAGGGAGTAAGGAAGACAAACTATAGAAGGAGAGCTCAAAATGGTCACAACTGGAAGTTAGCGCAAGAACACTCTGCGTCAAGTTGTGAAGACGAGTCTGAGGGAACATCATCCAGCAGGAGAACACATCACACCCACATCATGGGTATCCGAGCATCAAACAAGTGGGAAGAAGAAATAAGTCGCATAAGACGAACTGACTCTCCCCAACAACGAACTGGAAAAGACCAGCGCATCAATGACACCGGGGACAATGAAGAAACTGAAAAGACGTCGTTAACATGTGAGCTAGGCAAAGATGGAAAATCTCAAGAGCAGACACAAAGAACAAGCACGTGGTTGTTGAGCAACTTCTCAAATGAAACAGTGCCAAAGACAAGTCGACGAAGGCGCCCGGAGAATCGCCTTAAAGACAACCCTGAGTCACCAGACAACGTGTCACGGCTCACTCATTTCAGACATCCGCTACCCGATACACCCTCCAAGGGACGCTTCAAAAGGAGTATGGCCAGGAACTCCTCTGATTCAGAGAGCGCGTTCGTTCGATCCTGGAGGTCGACAAAAGACTTCTCTGACCCAGAAAGCACGTCCATGACCAGGAACTCCTCTGGTTCAGAGAGCACGTCTGTCCGATCCTGGAAGTCGACGAGAGACTTCTCTGACCTAGAGTGCTCATCTGTTCAATCCCGTGAGTCGACCGAGTCATGGTCCCGACAACAGTCATGGCGTCAACCACCCAAACGCACCATGGAACCGAAGGACACCCCTCACGTCAAGAGCAACACGTCACACACTAAGGACTCTGAATACTCAGTCATGCCACAAGACAATCTGTCATGTCAGTCACAAGTATATCTAGACACAGATCAGACACCGTCACCCCTGAAGGGGTCCGCGAGGCTGACTCAAAGGACCCACAAAGGGAAAACAGAGACAGTGGACCTTGGTCACCGGACGGGAAGGGACCAGCCAGTCATGCCGCAAGAAGATCCGGGCGTGTCAGTAGAGAGAGATCATCAAGTAAGAGAGAAACATGCCTATGCCCAGACAGCTCACGAGTCCGCCAGACGACCCGAGGCTGTGAATGAGTTATCGAATCAAGCCAAGACAGTCTCATCAGATAGCACCATACTGTCTGATATACATGACCCTGAATTGGAGGACAGTGTTGCCCTCAACCGGGCAAGACAAACGGAAATAAAAGCAGATGCGGGTACTCGGAAGAGGACCAGAACATTATTCACTCATGAAAGAGATCGAGCATCTGAACTAACAGTAGCTACACCACTGGAAGGAGACATGCTGACTGCGGAATGTGAGAGCAGACAGTTCACACGCAACATGATCAAGAATGCCCCGACTAAGACAACAGGAAGATTGACCAAAGTCAAGCCCACCGCGGATTCAACACTACTGAGGCTTGAAGAACAGGCTGTCCGTCGACCCGTGTGGTGGATTGAAGAACTACGAACACTGAGGACATTAAGCTCATTTTGTTAAGAAAGGGGGAGATGTAGTATTGTGGGATGTAGTCTAGTGGTTGGGGGGTGGAGTCAGAGGGAGGAGCAGGAACAGGAGGAGCCGGAGAACAGGAACCAGGGGCAGTTAGAGCAGGGTTAGGGACGAGGATGGATGTGTAACAATAAAGCTCCAGTGATAGCAATCCATGGTGTCTGTGGTTATTGTAGCGGGATGCTACACCAGCTACTGATGTGAGTCTTAGAATTCGTGTCCTGGGGTTAACATGACGTCATAAGATGTGTTCGGTGGAAAGAAGAAGTACAGTAGAACACTTGAGCTTTTAGGACAGAACAGAAGATGGGTACTCCTATAAACAGAGAAGTAAGAGACCCCTCCAAAAACTGCCTCTATATCCAAGAGACAACTAAAAACAATAGATCCGAGGATGTAAGAGAGACTTAACATCACAAGCCGCAAGAAGACAGAGATACTGGAAAGCTTGTGTTCTAGGCACAGAGACCTAATGAAACTAAATATTGTGACTCGCTATACACCCGCGATGGGGCCTGAATTTGGATATACTATATTCTTTCCCACATGCCTCCTGTGATTGTGGAAGGCAGTGTGGTGACAAAACCAGCTTAAAATGAACGTAAGGTAAGAGAAAGACGAGGAAATGTACACATAAGTCGCCATACACCTCCCTTAAACTGTAGGGTTCTCAGGCAGCTCTTTTGTACCCCTTTTTCAGCCATAAATAAAGGCACCCACACGCCTTTAAATGAGCCTGGCTGAACATGTGGGCTTTATTATGACTAGCCCTTGTGGTATTTGGACAAAATAGCAAATTGTAAATATCAGAAGACAGAAATATCAGTAAAAAATATTAATATACAAAAATATTGTGATGGAATAATATCTTTGTCAAGAACATCGTATTTTTCAGGTAAGTAATATCGGTGTTGTCAATATCATTTTCACTAATATAGTTGTAAATAATTTCATTTATTAATTATCTTAATGTGTTTTAGTTCATATTAGTGTATGTATTTGCAAATTTAAGTGAGTGATACTTTTTTATTTACTTGCTAATAGCAATTTAGTGTTGTAGCAGGTTGCTAGGTTTATAGGGCTATAGGGTGGGAAGTTAATTAAGTAATAAGGAATCAACAATTAGTTAGCAATTTATTATTATTAATTTAATTGATTATTAATTAAGCAAATTGTGCAATAATTACATTTTTTAGTTATGTTTTAGGTGTGGGCTGCTGGGTTTGTATGGGTATGTGGTGGGAAGGTAATTAAGTTATAATTCATTAACAATTTATTATGTATTGTTAATTATTTAATTGATTATTATTTAAGCAAATTATGTAAATTTTATATTGTAGGAGTGGGCTATTGAGTTGTAGGGCTACAGAATGGGAAGATAAGTAATAATTAATAATTATGTATTTATTATTTATCATTTAATTGATAATTATGTACATTATGTTATGTTTAGTTATATTTTAGTTGTGGGCTGCTAGGTTTTTATGGGGTATAGGGTGCAACGATAATTAAGTAACATTTCACAAATAATTATTAATAGTTATATTTTTAATTAATTAATTGATTATCAATTATGTAGATTGTGTTATACTTACCTATTTTACTTATATTCTACCTGTGGGGAGTAGGTTTGTAGGGGTACAGTGTAGGAAGTTAATTAATACATAAATAACCTTTTTTTAATTGATAATTAACTATTAAATTGTTTAATGCTCATGTATATTGTTTCATTGTAAATGTAACCCCTCTGAAAGCCTACGCGTTCCCTATTGTTGCAGAAACTGGAGTGGGAATTGTATATCTATTTTGCCCAGATTCCAATATTTTTTTTGATATAGTTTAAATACATCCTCTGGTGTGTTGGGGTTGGTCCTGTGTTGGTCATGTCGTTCCTTGGTCTCTTGCTTTGGTGGGCCTTCTTCGGTTTCTTCTTCGATCCCCTCTGCTTTTTGGTGCGGTCGTTGTGGGTTTCGTTAGGCGGTGGGCAGCTTTCCTCCCTTGCCTGGGAGGTTCGCTCTCTGTCTTTGCGGGTGGTGTTTCTGGGCCTTCGGACGTGCCGCCCTGCGCAGGCCTGCTCTTGTCTGCTCTCAGGCGTTTGGCAGGGTTTGGCCTGGTTTGTCCCTGGTTGGTCGACTGCCTGGTGGTGCCTGGTGCTGGGGGCTTCGCCCTTGGCTGTTTCTCCCTGGTCGGTTGCCCTTCCTTACTTGGTAGTGCAGTTTGGGCGCTTCCGCTTCTTCTGGGCCCCCTTCTGCTGGTTGTTCTGGGGGGGGGGGGGGTTGTTTCGGCCTCTCTGGGGGTTTCCTTGGGGCTTGGCTCTGAGTGCTGGGCCTCCTTCTGGCATGACCTGGGGTTCTTGTGTCTCTCTTGTTGGGGCTCTGTCTCCTTGCTCTGGAACTACTTCTGTGGTGGCCTTGTCGCTGGTCTTGCGGTCTGTTACTGGTTCTTACTTGGGTTCTGCTCCTCTGTGGCTGGTGGGGTGGTTCCTGGTGTGGGTTGTCTGCCCCTTGGGTGGCGGCTCCTTGATTGGGCTCCTAGTGTTGGGGTGTTCATGGTCATCCCCTGCTCGTTTTGAGGTTTCGGCTCTGTTGGCTTGGTTGGGGACGTTGCTGGTTGTGTGCTCCCTCCTGCCTGTGTTTTTCTTTTTTCTTGTGGGCTCCCTTTTGCTTTGGTTGGGTGCCGCTTTCCGTGTGGTGTCCCTGGTGTTGGTGGGTGTCCGGAAGTCCGGGTTGTTTGCTTTGGTATTCTCCACTTTGTTAAGGAATGGGACGGGGACTAGAAGGTCCGGGAGGTAATGCCCTATTACTTACCAGTCATCTTCATTACTCCTGGTCCCGTTGTCCTTGTCCCATTCATTACACCCCTCCCTCCCTCCTGGACGGCCAGGTTGGTGGCTTGGTATTTCAGGCTGAATGCTGGGATAGTACAGCTTATGAACTCCCAGTGGGAGGGGGTGGGTTTAGGTATCCCAGCATTTTCCTGCTCTTTTTTTCTGTCATGGAGAGGTGGTCATCTCCACTTTGATCAGGAATGGGACGAGGACAACGGGACCAGGAGTAATGAAGATTTCCGGTAAGTAACAGGGCATTACAGGTTCTGTCGTTGCATTTTAGTAACATCAGCTCTGTTTGTCCCACTATAAATCCAGGACTAGAAGTGCCGGAATACAAAGAAAATACCTGGACGGTATGATCTAGTCAGCGTTCTGGTGTGATACATAACAGAGTTAGCACATCAGATGCTGGAATTATTAAAATTGTCTTCTGATAATTATAGGGTTTTGTTAATACTAAAATGAATGCTTGTAGTATCTTATAATTACAAATATAAATAAGTGTTGACTTGTATGCCTCCCCTCAGTAATATTCATGGCTCAGGAGCTCTATCACTGAAGGGTGGTTGGATGCACGTTGGTTGTTGTCAAAGGAGGCATGAATGCCACTGCATATGCTGTTTGTCATGGTGGATTAATGTTACTTTTCCCTATCAAATTATGGGTCGCATTTTTAGGTTGCAGGTACGAAGGTCACATTACTCTTTGTCAGTGATTCTTAACCGGTTGTCTATGGACTCCTAGAGGATCCATGATGCCTACTTAGGGGGTCTGTGGCTGTTTAGAAATTAAATAATAATAGCAGATTTAGGAAATATGCATGAAAACAAAAGCTACATTGAAAATGTTAAAATGTTTTATCTTGTGGGAGAAGCACAAGTACCACAGAATGATCTAGTATGGATGATTGGTGCTCCCGTTTGAAGCACTAGTAAACACCGATAAAAAGAGCGAATGGATTTGGAGGAAAAATCACAAAATGATATGCCGGAGCCCAGCTGATTCCTTCACCTTTTAGAACTAAAACCACATTTTGAAACACTCCAACAATCCGATTAAAATAAAATGTTCAGTTTTTGCATACATTTTGTTTGTTAATTAAATAAAATATTTAATTATTTGTGTAATTAATGTATACTTGTTTCTGTAATTTGTGTACTGTTTAGATATTTTAATCATAAAAATTCATTAGGTGAAGGACCACGGCCTCCAGTGTGGGGGGTCCACAGAAGTGAAAAGGTTAAGAACTGCTGCTCTATATCATTACAGACACTGTTTTCAGCCCTAGACTTTTGTATAACATCTCAATAAATTCAGTTTTGTGGATATGGTTTGTTTCCATTAAACATATTATACCTATACACCTGATAGCAATGATCTGTAGGTGAAAACCCCTGTTTGGAAACAATGTCCAGGATGACACTCTAGGTGCAATATAACTCAAAAGGCCACTCCACCTCTAGCTGTGCAGGCTGGGTGGCACACATGCAGTACAATTCTGTTCTCAGACCTCCACCTGATAACAGCTCGACAGAGAAGCTTTTGGGTTAGGGTTTCCAGATCACTCCATGGAGGCAGACACCATGGGCCCAATTCACAAAGCCATGAGTATGTAGAATTACACAGCAGTAAATTCCAGACAAGACGTGGCGTGCCCTGTGAGCTATTGACCACCACAAAGTTAGAAACTTGCAAGTATTCGCAAACTCCAATAGGACCCTTTCCCACCCTGGTTACTGTGGAGTTTCACTCCACCAAGGCAGTGCTTAATTTCAACCAATGGTTTCCAGTGCTTGGCACTGGCACTTAATTGTTAACACAGGCACATATGACGCTGCCACCTGGTAGCTCGGTTTGTATAATTTAGAGACGAGCAGAACAGCAATTGTTTATTAACCGCTACCGCGTTTTCCCGCTGTGCGCTGGAATTTCAAAAATGCGCGGTTTGTGACAAAGCCAGCTCGTCATCCGCGTAGCGCAGGTAACGCCCATGACGAGCTGGCTTTGTCATCCGCATCGAAGGGGTTAATTCAGTATACATTAAAAACAACCAATACCTGCTGCCCAACCTATTTTTTATTGCTTTTGGCGCCTTGAATGTTCTGAATTGTCACACTTGTAGCAGTGTGCTGGTTAGCTGGCAGTGGCAATGGGTGATGCAAGCTGCAGAGGCTTCCTGACTAGAGTCCTGGTGCATCTTCTTTTTTTTCACACACTAAGCACTGCGCCAAAGGGCTTGAGCAATTCCCCTTTCAGGGTAGTAGGGGGAATTCTTAGCTGTCAAAATATTTGCGCTGTGAATTACAAAGAAAAAGAGAAAATAAATGTATATTTGCACACCAGGCTGACTGTCAATAGTGCACACTTGAACACTATGTCGAATTACGGATTGGGAAATAAGTCTTTACACAAATTGCATGATGCACTACTGCATGCACAGAGCCCCTGGCACACTACCCCTGAGTTTTGTTAATCTGGGAAAACCTATCAAATAGTACTTTCATTTGACAAACTAATGAGTTCTGGGAGCTGTGGTCTTAGTTTCTTTCCATTGAACCAACATACCTATGGAATGGGGACAAGATGTTTTAGCTCCGGTTTCATTAAGTAACTGCACCGGGGTCTTTTCCCGAACGTCCTCAGCCTCAAGTCAATCTGTCACGGGCCTGAGGCTAAGAAACGTGCTCACACCACAAATTCGCAAATCACTTTTGAAGCTAATGCAATAAATGATGTTCTGTTTTCCTTTCAGAGGGTTCCATAATAACAACATCAAAGCCATCCCGGAGAAGGCGTTTCTGGGGAGTCCCTTGCTGCAGACCATGTAAGGTGGCTTCCTGCCTTGTTTGTGGCGGGAGGGGGGAGTGAGGGGTGGGGGTGTCAGTACGTGCTGTTCTAGGTTTGCTGCCCGGATCCAGAGCTTGTTAGCGCTCTGATTTCATCTGCGGTACAGGCTTTCATGCGACAGCCACGTGTTTGAGTCCAATACATAATGTCACCTTCAGGGCAACTCATGAAGTTGAAGTGAGATCAGATGCGACATAAAGGGGATTTGTTTTCAGGGGCTTCTTTATTTTTATTAAACTCTAACACCAATAGGCGGTGTCACCTTTTTGTTAGGATCCAATTGCTGGCAATGTGGGTGTCTAATGCCAAGGTTGCCTAGGTTTGATTCTGCTCAATGTCTTCTTCCTGTCACTTCTCACTATCTCACTCTTTGCAAGTTATTTCCCCCCCCCCTCCTTTCTTCCTTTGTTTTCTCTCTTTTCTTTCTGCTTTTCATACCTTTCTTTCTCTTGCTCTGAGTCAAAGTCCAGTGATTTAAAATAAGTCCCAGTCCCCAAAAATGAGTGTTGGTTCCTCCCACCAGAAACCACCACAAGGTAGGCACAGAGAGCACCTGTTGATAGCCCTGGTCATTGCAAGAGAAAGTAATTATTCACAGAGCTATTTTATGCACATTATGATGGGCACAAAAATCTCAGCGCAAACCTTTAAATGGGCCATCTGGCTAATGAAGTGACAGTAGGTCTCAAAAACCAAGCAAACACCATCAAACAGAGGCATTTTCAGGAATGCATATTGTTGGTGGCTGTTACTAATGCAGGACTCAGCTAAGAGGGCTGTTTTTAACTTTACACTGTGTGAGACATTGAAGTGCCGGCTGTTCGTTGGTTATAATACATTGTACAGTTTCACTATCAGAGTAAGAAAATGGAAGCAAAACTGTGCAAATCAACTTACCCAACCTTCGGCGCAATGGCCGTTACAATAAATGCACTCTGGGGGCCATGCGTTCAGGCTGGTTTGAAAACTGGGCATTTATTTTAGCTCGAGTTTTGAAAAAAGCAGTGATGCAGTCTGCATGCTAGACTAACGCAGATGAAGGGAATGCACTTGCTTATAGGCATGTGACCAGATTAACAAAAAAGCAATTGATGCAGGGGCAGACTGCGCTTTTATCGAGGCAAATTGTGCACCTGTTGAAGATTAACAGAAATGCTAAATTGCACCTGTAACAAACTGCGGATGTGGGGCTTGCACATCACTGTACACCACTCAGAATCAAATCAGAACCAGAACTATCTTTATTAGGCTGTGAACAGCCATAAAAGCATTCAAGACGTGCAAAAATAGCACTAGAATACATACAAGTTATTAAAACACGCATTTTAATACGTAAAATCATCAGGGTTGGAATATTAATGACCAACAATCTGTTTAAAAACAGGCTAGGATAAACAAAACCGAAATTAAAACAGAGTCCAGTACTAACTCATCAATATACTAAAAGTTACCTAACCAGTATACCAAAATGAATCACTTAAATTATGTGTGGTTTGCCACCAGTCACGGCTGCAGGCCAGGAAAAGAGTTTAGCACATCCCTACTTCCACCATTGTGCTCGCTGGAGAAAGTGCTACTCAAAAATTAAGTGCATGGAAAAAATAAACATTTCTACACATTTGCTCTGAGGAATCATTGACATAATCGGGCTTGGAAAGGAGCAAATGTTGATTAGGATGTACATCAGCAAATTTTCTTTGGGGTGTATTATTGAACATCATTGAAAATCTATGTGGAATTTGCACCTTTTTGATGTTAGGTCACTCCCTTTTTGCACATGAAAACAAGATACTATTCCAGAACCTGACCTGCGCATTTATTGACTGAATATGGCTTGTGCATATACAGCTTGCACACAGTGCAAGAAGCAAACATGCAGCGGAAATTGCAGCAGGCATATCTTACACTGTTTCACTTTTGTGAATCAAGCGTATATTGGCTATGTAATATGCTATGGGTGCAAATCATCTTGCTAATAATGAAAGCTCAATGAATTTGGCCCTCAATTCTAAGACTATGCAGAGGTGGTGCTTTAACAGACCGAGCATAGTAGAACAGCCGTCATCTGTTTAGCACTGGCCACAGTCATCACAAATGGTGCACTCGTCTTTCTATACCAGCTGGATTTCGAAGTGCCAACCTTAAATGCTTCTGAAATAAATAGAGGACTCATTCACACGTTTGGAACATTTTAAGACGAATACATCGTTAACCGAATCTGAGCCAGTCTTCATTCGTAGACATATAAAGCAACAAAATGTCAGCTGTTCATCCTACCCAGCAGTTCATTAAGTCTAATGTAAGATCAGAACCAACTATCAGTTCAATGCCCCAAGCCACTTAAGATAAAGACAAATTGACCTTCATAAGGGCAATGTGCTGAAACACAGCCTTGACATGCATGCTTGAAAGGACATTTACAAGCAGTAGATGTGATTCAACAATTGCTTCTGTGGGGTAATATGTCTATCTTATTAGTAAGTGATTATTTGCCATTTCAGAATATCGTATCACTCTTATACACTGCATTTTGCAGAAGGAATCCGCAGGCATGTATGTACCGCATCCACCTGGGGGCTGGGCAGGTCCTTTTGGTGTCACTGCGCAGAAGGAATCTTCCAAAGAAACCTCTGCAGGCCATATGGTTGCAGCACGAGTCTTACAGTATACTACCACTTGCAGAGGGCTGAAGTTCTGTGCAGAGGCAATTTACACTATACTTTTATGGCTATACCCGTCCTTGATTTCATGCATCTCTTGGATTGGTGTTGATGAATCATGCACTCCTTTTGAAACATCCTTTGTTCGTTGTCTATCCCTTATATGTGTGTAAGTCATGGACTGTCCAATCTGGAGCGTGTGTTCTTTGTGTCTCCGTGCATGTGTGCACCAGACTTTCTCCCATATGAAAATGTTTCTGACTTTCTCATAAAACTTTATTTGCAGACACTTTTATGATAATCCCATTCAATTTGTTGGACAGTCTGCATTCCAGTACTTACCAAAACTTCACACTCTGTAAGTCCTTTATTTATTTCATTTCCTTACTCAATTTGTATTGTGCATTCAAGCAGCACATGGTTGACTGCACTAATTTGAATATAGATCCACCCTTTTGAGATAGCCCTGTGTCTTGGTAGGCCTGCGGAAGCAGATAATATTGTCCTTTTATATGAAGACTGGCATTCCTAAACAGTGGTCAACACGACAGGCAGCAGAACGAGAGAATTGTATATTTGAAAAACAATGTGTCAGGTGACAGATCAGAAAGAATTTCTGAGGGTTTCTTCTGACTTTATTGAAGGTTTGCAACAAAAAACAAAACACAATGGAAGGATTGATTGAATTAATCTCAGTCACTGGCGGCCAGTCATGTCACATTCCAGTCTATTGTTTGTTACCCATTGTGCCACCCTATAGAGACCCCAGCCATTTGCAAATCAGTCTTGGTCCAGCTCCATTATGAGCAGTCCAGCCCAAACTGCCAAGCCAGGACCCTTCCAGATGCAAAACAAGCAAACATAGACTAGTGAGGCCAGCGTAGGCCTCCTCAGAAGGGCAAGTGCATCTTGGCTTCGTGGAATGCCAGTTTGCCCTTCATGACAGGGTACCTACTCCAGTTCTCCTAAAGCTTAAGCTAGAGCTGGGTCCGGTCATCCAGTCGTGATATCATAACCCATGCTGGGGGGAAGACAGTGCATGTCCTTGGTAATTAAATATATCAGCCGCTGTTTAATATACAATGGGCTCACTGTGGGATGAGGGGAAGGGTAGCAGTGCAGTAGAAATGCAAAACTCATAATCAGACACAGTGTGCATTTACTGACATATAATTGAAGTGGGGTATGCATTGTTGCCTTTAGAGGATAACTGTACTCGCCACTGTGGCAATTTCAGGGAGATCCAGTTGTGCTATGTTGAATGTATTGTTCTCAATAATATCAGCAATGGATGCTTTGTTGGTGGTTCTAAGCTCATTTTGTTAGAAGTGATGTTAAACAGCTTTATTATGTGTAGCTTATTATTTCCTACTATTCCTTTTAGAAAGAAAAATTACAGATTTTATTTTGTCAATTTCCAACTGCAGGTCATTGAATGGAGCTACAGATATCAAGGTGTTCCCAGACCTCAAAGGGACAACAAGTCTTGAAATACTGTAAGTACCTCCATTGTTTATTTCAGCAACTTACCACCACTCTCTTTTTCAGCCTTTTTATTCGTTGGACCTTTTCCCGTCTATCTCTTTAGCAGCATGTGACTCCAAAGGTCTGTCTCTGTCTGATATTCAAATCGCTCCGTACAAATGTTTTATTAGTGCATCTGATTTTTATTTTTATCAATCACTGCCTAACATAATGCTGCATTGTTAAGTTTTCAATTCAGACTGTAATATGTCACTGCTGGTGGTGTAATCAATGTCAGAGCATCTGATACGTCAATTCATCCCCCTATCATTTTAATAGGATCTTGTCCACAACTAGACTGAATTGACTTTTGTCCCATTAATTCTGATGTGCCCGCCACAGATGCACAACGAATATAGAAACATATGTCTCCTTGGTTCATTGAGTGAGGTACTATATTTGATCCCCTGCTTCATCCAATTGACTTCTCGTTTACTCTGCAACTGCTGAATTCATACATGTTCTCTCCTGAAATACCAATAAGGCATCTCTGTAGGTACTCGCTGAAATTTTACCCTGAGTAAGTTCCACTCCTTTTCTTTTCTCTATCAACTTCTCCAGGACCTTGACACAGACTGGAATTTGTTTCCTGCCCATGGAAATATGCCAGCAGCTGCCCAACCTGCGGGTCTTGTGAGTACATTCTGTGTTAATCCTTTTTCGAGCATTGAGTGAGAAGAAGCCAACATACTGCTTACAGTTGAGGTTAAGAAATTGAAGAATTATGCTGAGTGCAGTGGTTTTAAAATATCGGTTCCGACTTTGTAGCGTCATCAGTATACTTAAAGTGGCTCATGCACTCGTGCAATTCTCTCAAAGTCCTGTAGCCAGTCTGAGATGCTTACAATTCTGTTTAACTGGTCTGCCTTATCTTACAACAAACAAATCAGGAAAACATGACGTATTCCCACAAGTACTTCTCACACTCTCATATGTTTTATAAAGGAAGTCATTTACTGCCAAAAGTGTAAGCATGGAAGTGTTAAACCCTTAATAAAACTGAAATGACTTCCACATCCTTCATTGCCCTACAAAAAGTAACGTACAATAAACATGAATTAGACTTATTGAATACTGATGTGCTACATTCCAAGGTAATGTAGCAAATTCTTACTATAAACGTGATCAGTGTATTGCCTATACTTACATATACTTTGTCTGCCAAAACTAGCATATTTCCTTGCATTTCATTTAAGCAACTGCACCTTCTAGGTAATTTGTGCTTGACATATGTTTTAAATTTCATGAAAGTCAGGTTCTGTATGTCTCATTCCATTGGTTTAATAGCATTTTTTGGGCATAAACCAAATCATTACTGTACATTGTTACCACTTTAAATTTTATCAGGTTTTCTCAGGTTCTGTTCCTTGAAAGTCTGTCATAAAATGTCAGCAAATTCAAACACCAACAGATTACATTCTATCAGATTTCGGTAAAAATTGAAGTAGGTATAACTGTAGACTATTGCATTACATCATTTTAAATCCCAGCAGGTTACTGTTCAACATATTATACTTTAGCAGGTTAACTTCTAGTAGACGATATTTTAGAATATTCTTTAAGATTAGATTGTAGCATATTACAATGTAGATTTTGTGACATTCCATGCCTGCCAGTTTACATTCCATTTAATTCCCACTGATTCTATCCATTCTGCAGCTTTTCAGTATGACATACTTGGTTTTCTGTTCTAGTGGCTTGATTCATTTGGGCATATAGGTCTCACTTTAGTGCACCAAAAATGTCTTATGTGTCTGCAAACTAAAAATGCTGATTCTTAGAATCAAGCTATTTGGACATTAAATTGTACATCGAGCTGACAACTGAAGAAAATCTACAAGGCGTTTTTGCAGTTGTAAGTTTCAGATAAATGATTAAATCTGTGAAAATATTTGACATGGCATTATGAATCGTAGATTTTCTCCATTCAGAGGATCCTGTCATACTGCTAGAACCAAAAAGAACAATTGATGGACAGAATGCAGAACAATGTCATACATTCACCCCAATACAGAGATCTGCGCCTAAATCCATTGTTTTTTGCTCACCATGCCATTCCAGTTTGGATCAGCCATATGCAAATCAGTCTTGACCCTGAACCCAATGGTGACAGTCCAGCCCGAACTGCTAGGCCAGGTCCTCCCTGGACTGGAAACAAGCATCCTAGGACCGGTTTCGGACTTTCTGCCCTCATCAGCCAGGGTAGCTCGACTCCAGTGGCATGGAGAGCATGGGACCCACGTTTGGGCATACCCGTCACACTCGGGCTGACAAATGCAAAAAGAACAATTGATGGACAGAATGCAGAACACAGGGTCAAGATTGATTTGCATATAGCTGGGTCTGAACTGAGGTGGCAAAGTGAGCTAAAGAATGATGATGGATTCAACCCAGATCAGTGACTGGGGGCGAGTGTCTGAAAAGTTTCAGGGCTCCGTCCATCATCACCTTGTGTGTTTGCTTTGTTAGCCCTAAGTTGGCAGGGTATGCACGGGCGTGGGTCCCTTGCTCACTTTGCCACTGGATTCAAGCTAGCCTGGCTGACGAAGGGTGTTACCCAGAAACCGGTCCCAGGATGCTTGTTTCCGGTTCAGGGAAGACCTGGTTTGGCAGTTCGGGCTGGACTGTTCCAATGAGGCTCAGGGTCAAGACTGATTTGCATATAGCTGGGCCTGAACTGAGGTTGCAAAGTGAGCTAAAGAATGATGATGGATTCAACCCAGATCAGTGACTAGGGTGAGTGTCTGAAAAATTTCGGCGCTCCGTCCATCAGCTCCTTGTGTTTGCTTTATACTCCTAGAACCCACAACAACAAACATTTCATTCCATGCTACTTCTTCCTGAAGATTTGCTGCCTTGGTTTATCTTTCTTTCAGATCTGCACTTGTTTTTAGTCTCTTAAATTGAATGGGCTAAACTGTACCAACAAGATAACAATTTGTTTATTTTAGACAGCATGGATGCTTTTCACAGGTCAAATCTGCCTAGTGGGACTATATATGTAGGTAGGATCGTAGAGTATTTAAAACAAAAAGCTGCCGTGATATTAACTGTGTATATAGGATCAACATGCGGTGCCTCGCTGAAGAACCACCACTCCCTTCCTATCCTTGTAGTTCAAGGAGATCCCCTCTTTCCCTGGAGTCAATTTTTCCTGTCATTGATGTAGGTGCCAGACACACAGATCACTACTCTCATCTTGCATGTTTTCCTACCTTCTGTGTGGTACAGTCCCGGGCGATCACTTCTAACATTATGGTTCCTGCCCACATTGGGGTGCCTCCGATAGAGGTCACCTTACTGCTTCCATAGTTTATTATCTTCGTCAGGCAGCTGCTACTGACAGGGCTGGACTGGGAACCACAACCGGCCCTGGCAAAGTGCTGCAACCGGCACCCCACCCCACTCGGGGAGTTGGAGGTGCCGTCAAGCTCTTGCCCGGGGCCGGTTCTCGGCCGATTTTGGTACAGGGCCGATTTTGCAGCTATGCTGCAAAAACGGCCCTGTAACAAAAACGGCCCCCACCCATGCGGCGCACCGGGGGATTGCCCGGTGCCCGCTATGGCCAGTCCGGCCCTGGCTGCTGAAGGTATCTTCTCTTCATGCATGCTATTAGAGACTCTAACCCAAGAGCCCTTGGGTACTCCTATTTCTACTTCTCAGCCATGATTCCCTCCTCTCCAGAGGTCTAACTCTCCTTTCCATACCTTACTTCTCCGATTGGTTGAACACTATCAGGCCTCCGAATAAAGATTATCAATGTAGACATAGTGGTGCACTCAAAATAATAATTCACAGCAGTCCAGTTGTATTTGAAAGTTTAAATATCTTCTGTATTGTTTCCAAATCTTGTTTCTTTTTTCATATAAAATGAAACACAACGCGTTTTGTTAAAAAATGAACTTTTTCAGTACATATCACATAAGCGTATATGTTCATAAACGAGCACAATTTGATACTGTTTTGAGTACCTAACGAACAAAGGGGCATATTAGCAAGAACCTTGTTAAAATTATCGCCGTTTTAGCGGCAGGAAACTGCAGCTAAAACTGCGATAATGGGCTTGCTAATATGCGTTATGGAATTCCAATAGATGCCCAGGTTAGATGTCCTGCACATCTAACGTGGGCTTCTATTGGAATTCTATAACGCATATTAGCAAGCCCATTATAACGAGGTTCTTGCTAATATGCCCCTCAGTTTTGACAAATTCTATCTCCTGTGAATATTTTCTGTTGAATATTTTGAACATCACAGCAGTATCCTGGAAATGGGAGCCTCGTGCCATTGGCTCTTGAGCTGTTTTTATGTAGATAGCAACAGAAAGCCGCTTTCTCTCAGAGTTGTATTTCTTTGCACTCTGTCGCTTCCTTATCCCCATTAGGGATTTGCATCAAAGACGTTAACAATACCAGTTATGCTGCAACCGTGCTGAGAGGCTGCGACTAGTTCAGCGGGTAGTAAGGAATGCTTATAAGTTTTTACAGGCTAGACAAGGTCTCCGAGATATTCCACAGATGTGTGCATGTACACTATGTCTAAATTGTTAGTATGGTCCACTTAGTGGAAGTACCCGTGGCAGTGGGTGCTATTTAGAGTGAGCATCAATTTTCGAATATTTAGGAAGTCTTGGGGCGTGCAATTAGCTGGGCCCAGTTGCCAAAGTGTGTGTTGTGGGAAGCTCCGAATAAATATGTTTAATAAAGTGTGGTACACTGTCTTTACTACTTCATTTAAAGGCTAACTCTGTTGTCTCTCTTTAGAGAACTCTCACACAATCAGATCGAGGAGCTGCCAAGTTTGCACCGGTGCCAGAGGCTGGAGGAAATGTAAGTGTCTTAATAAAGAACGGAAACATTTTGTGGGATCTAAAGAAAATGGCCCTGCCTCCTTTTTTATCCAGATCGGAGTTTTAGGGGACAGTAAGCAATATTGCATCAAGCGGTCATTTTGGCTAATGTAACTCATAACATCAAAATCCCCATTTAGCAATGTCATGTGTTGCTCTCCACTGCCTCCCTTATTCCAGGGCTTGCTTCCCGACTGTCTGTCTATTCCTATATGCCAAAGTCAAATCGAGGTAGTATGCGCTGTGTGACGTGAGAAGGGGGTTCCAGCATTTTTAATGACAGACAGCCTTATTCATCAACGGGCCGTTTTGCGAGCCCCTAATAGCGATTCATAGCGAATCGCTATTAAGGACTCGCAAAACGGTATTCATGTAGGAATTGCTAAATAAATAGCGATTCCTACACATTCCTTATTTGCGAGTAGCAAATTGCTAATCGCAAATAAGGAATAACTCCCAATGCATTCCTATGGGCCAAAAGGCCCATAGGAATGAATGGGGAGTATTCCTTATTTGCGATTAGCAATTAGCTAATCGCAAATAAGATAGCGATTTAAAGGGTGCCAGGGGTGTCCAAAGGACACCCTGTAGCACCCCTTAAATGCAAATTGAAACAGGTGTTGCGCACACACATGTCCAAAGGACATGTGTGTGTGCAACATGCAACTTAGAAAAATGCTTTTAAAAGCATTTTTCTAAGTTTTTGCTATTTACCGAGAGGTCTGACCTCGCGGTAAATAGCGGCCCAAAATTGCATTTTCGCAATTTAAAAATGGTTGATGAATTGCATTTAAGGAATCTCAAATAGAGATTCCTTAAATGCAATTCCTCGCAATTTAGCGAATTAGCAATTACCGATTTTTGCATTTGGGATGATGAATCCCAAATGCAAAAATTGCGCTCGCAAAGGGCCAGATTCTCAGATTCTGGCCCTTTGCGAGCGCAATTCGGCTTGATGAATCAGGCTGAGAGTGTCTTATCACCGAGTCAGCATCAGAAGGGGCTGTAGTGAATATCCTGACTAAGGTTCGTGAGTCTGAAGTCTAGTTAGTTTGTTATCTTTCTACCTTCCCATTACAACGATGTATTGCCAGGGGCCCTTAATGCTTGCTTGACAAGTGGATACCGACAGGGGCGGCTCTAGGATCATGGTGGCCCTGGGCAGGGAGCGTAGGTAGGAGGCCCCGGAAGAGGGGGTCCGGGCGGGGCGGAGCAAAACATACGTGATGCAATGAGCTTTAAAAGAATCTCCCACCTAGATAAAGTCAGAAAATCGTGTGAAAACGCACACAGTAACTGAAAATCAGATAGACCATGAGTGATGTTACTTGGCTTTAAAAGAAAGTTAGAGGACGACAGTGTACAGTAGACTCCAGGGTTCAGTAAGGTGGAAGTTTTGAAAATCGTGAATTTTTACGAATTTGGAACAATTGCGTTTGGGCACGATTAAAACATCAGTCCACTCAAGCAATTCTATCAAGCAAATTTAACCCGTACTTTACAGAATTTCAAGGCCAATGCAGATAAAAAAAAATATGTAAAGCAATCTCACACAGTAAGCAAGGGCATACTGAATGAATCAAATATTTCAGTGAGTTCATTTTTTTCGCTCTTCTGTCTGTTACTGTAACCCTTCGCATGTCAGTCCGTTTTTAGCCCATGATTAATAAATTAACGCATTGGTTGTCAACAAATTCGCTTGTTCAGGTGACTCAGCATCTACCAAGAACACAAGGTAGATGCTGAGTCACCTGAACAAGGGAATTTGTTGGCGGCCCCCATGGTAAAATTGCTACAGATAACAAGATAAATGCTAGATGAACACTATTTTATGAGAAACTGAATTGAAATTGCATTTATACAGTGCTTACTCCCCCTGACGTGGCATTGAAACAGCATTGCTAGTTTCATAATAACATTATCATTCTTTATATGAATAATTAAAGCAGAGGTTTTTGCCACTTAACAAGAATGTTCAATTTCTTTGTACATGAATGGCTACTGATGCAGTTTTGAAATAAGATCAGCCTTCCATGATGGACACGCCCATTTTATTTACTTCTCATTGGCAATAAAATATCAATCACAAATGTTTTAAATACAGGAGTACAATTATCCTCAAATGCCCATCGATTATTTACTCCCTGAGTTTTCTAGACAATATTAAAAAAATGATAGATAAGTGAATGAAAGAGGGAACTTAATATTTGACCATCTTGATTTTAGTCACATAGGTTCGTCTATTTCTGTAGCACTGCCACTGCTCTGACCCCTCTCACAGAATATCAAGAGCTGCCATTTGACTGGCTGAGCCCTTCTCCACATGATTATTGTCAGGCTGTAGACAGGCCTCGTGGCGAAGCATGCACAAACTGTGAAGGTTGTTTTTACAAGTATTCACTGTGACTAAACATACACTAGTGACGAGTCTAACCCCTGAGCACTGTAGATCAGCTATGCTGTTTTGTGAGTTTGTAGAATCAAACAAGATGTTGAGTAAAGGGATGGGGGTATAGTGGATGAGACAGAAATCACCTAGAAATACCAGGGTTAATGAAGTGTCTGTGGGATGGGCAAGACTGAAATAGAGCAAAGTGAGGCACCAGAAACCTCATCCAACCCTTGAGGGGAGCATGCCAACCTGTGCAATGCACGACTGCCCAGCTAGCTTTTCAGCATGCCAACCTTCCAGTGCCCATGTGGGCTGGGCAGCAAGGTGCCGTAAAAAGATCTGTCCTCGACACAAGATGACCTACGACTGTCCACGAATGGTCTCCAGGACCGCCCAAATACAAGGTTTCATAGAAACAAAATGCTCTTTGCTCTTAGAAGCCCTGATTTGCGGCACTGATGGCCCCATCTGTTCTTACAGAAAGCTAATGTGCAAACATGATGGCTCCTCAGATGCTTCGGTAGCAACCAATTGGATCCCGGCAGGTAAACTGCCAAATACAACACATTTGCATAATAACTCACTTATCCTTACCTGGGCTGCCTGGTGAACTGCAGTGCAGACTCGACCCCTGACTGGCTGTCACGGGTCGGGACTCGAGTGAGAGTAGACTCGTCTCTGCAGTCTGTCCGTGTCCGTCTAGCTCCAGGCGCTGGGAGTTGATGACACAGTGATGGCAGCCAGGCCTCCTTTTTCCAGTACGTTCCGAGGACCACCACCACAGAATGCAGGCACACGCCGACGGGGGAAGCAGTATGAGGTTGAGTCTGCACAGACTCGAATCCTCGGCTTCCGGTGTCTGCCAGACCCGACGCCCTTGGTGAGATTGAAACACCGCCACTGCCAATCAGGGACGAGAGCCGGAGGCCGCCAAATCCCTGCCAGGGGCCGCCACGCAAATATTGTATCCATCCTCGTGGCGGCCCCTGGGGTTTGGCGGCCCTTTGCAGGTGCACAGCTTGCACATGCCTAAAGCCGGCCCTGATACCGAATGCGAAAACACTCAAGGTGCAGGATAATTTAAACAGCTGAAACTGCTGTAACTGCTGTCCAAGACCCTTTTTGTTTAGAGCACAGACCGAAAAATCTAAAATCACTTCAAAGCTGCAAACCAAAAACAAGTAAAATGTTCACTCTTCATAGAGAGAAAACAGTTTTTTTATTTCCCATCCATCTCTCCCTATGTCTACATCCAAATAGTGCATTTCATCTCATCTAGGACACTGTCAGCAATTGTTGGCTTTTCAGTCACAGGACGTGGACTCCCGAACTTGCAGTCTTGATCTCACATTATAAGCACAAACGTAAAAATCCAAATGTGCTAACCCCTGATAGCCAAGTCCGTTACTGACGTGTGTCTGCCTGAGAGTTGTGTGCATCTGTGTGTGGCTTGCAATTGGAATCTACTCACATATAGCTTCCAACCCCTGCAAACAAGTAATTCAAATGTATTTTAAAGACAGGCTGACAGCTTTTGCAGTGTTTGCCAGGCCTATTGTTTCTAACCCATTACATATACATAGATTGGACTTTGGGTCTGCCCCGTCCTCATGATTGGATGGTTTTGTTGTCTATTTTACTTCCCTGCTCCCCAGACGATAGCTTTCCTCTCTGTTCTTATGTTTGTCTCACTGAGTAAGTGCCTTCTGTTAATACCAAAATGGTAGTAAGTTTCGGATTTTGTCTTAAGTTAGTTCTGTGAATCTGGCCCAGAGTATGCTGCCCTCTTTGAAACAGTGAGGACTACTGAAAAACAAGCATTGGCATAGCCAATAAGTCTCGCCTTTGGGACCTTTTAAGTGTTTAGCCATGCAACAGTTTGTATTGTTGCACCAAGAATATTGTGCTGCATAACTAAATACTTATAAGGTCTCAAAAGCGAGACCTATTGGCTATGCCAGTGCTTGTTGTTTATGCTGTTCTGCATCAGCACAAAGAAAATGCTTATCTGCTGGTGCAAACCTGCATCAGCAAAAAAGTGCATTGTTGCATACACGTGCATGTGTCATCACGCTTGTGGATGTATGGTTCCTTAGCCTCTGGGGCCATAGTGTGATTACACCTGCACGTACATACACTATGATGTTGCTTCAATATTAAGCCCCGTTATATCCAGGATCTGATCTTCCAGTATCAGCCTAACCAAATGTTAAGATCTGAGAACTAGGCTTTATGCCGCATGCCTAGAATCTGTCTCGCACGCACAGGTGGTCGTTCCTTTGGCTACCTGGACCCAAAACTTTGGAATGCCCTTCCAGAATCCTTAAGACACTGTACGTCTCTGCTACTATTTTGCAAGAACCTTAATACTTGGTTTCTTTAATCTGTAGTCAGTCTGCTACACATATGCTTAGCACCGGGAAACCCGCTGGGTAGCCGTGCGCTGTACAAATGGTAATAATAATAATAATAATAATAATTTGGACCCAGAACTCTCTTGGTGTGCTACTGCTCAAACCCATGTGGCTCGGAAGCCATACTAAAAATTTGAAAAAAGAGTTTTAGTCTTTACTTAAGGCACATATTGGTTCCTGCTGAAGTTGGAGAAGGTTCACACTGGGAATCCCTCGGGTAGCTGATAGGTCTTTGACAGAACTGAGCTTTGAGATAGATTTCAACCCTTGATTCTGAGGGCTGGCTTAAACGACTGCCTTTCAGTTGGGTAATATCTGCACCTATAATTAAATTGATAACACATTCAGTCTGTGTGCATTGATGCTGAATGAAAAGTCCCTGTTGAGGGTTCACTGATAGAATATAGATGACAAAAATATCGATGTTAAAAATATCCAAAAAATATATAGACTACAAAAATATTGACTCCCATACCTACACAGGTAAGTACAAAAAAATATATATATCGATGTAAAATACAGATGTAAAAAAATATTGATTTAAATATATTACATATTAATATTAATTTTAACAAAATAAATGTAATTTAATAAACATTTTAACAAAATGTTACAAATAATCTTAATGAAATATAAACACACAAACAATAATTTTTACATATATATTTAATTTAAAATAATAAACAATTATCTTTCATTTATTTTAAAATGTTACAATTACATAAAAATAATATATATATATCAATAATGTAAAATATAAAAAAATCTATAATACATTAGAACATTAAACTATTAAAAAATATTTAAACTTAATTTTCCAATACAATCCGTGCAACAGAAGGGAACGTGTTGGATAGCAAAAGCAAAATAATTAAATATATTAGTCCAACTCCAGTGAGTGCAACAGTATGGAAAGTGTTGGATAGCGGAGGGGCAAAAATTACTCTTCCCACTCCAGTGAGAGCAACAGTAGGGAAAGCGCTGGATAGTGGAAGGGAAAAAAAATACTATTCTCACTCCAAAGAATGCAACAGTAGGGAAAGTGTTGGATAGCGGAGGAGTAAAAATTACTATTTCCACTCCAAAGAGTGCAACAGTAGGGACAGTGTTGGATAGCGGAGGGGTAAAAATTACTATTCCCACTTCAAAGAGTGCAACAGTAGGGAAAGTGCTGGATGGCAGAGGGGTAACAATTACTATTCTCACTCCTGTGAGAGCAACAGTAGGGAAAGCGTTGGATAGCGGAGGGGTAAAAATGACTATTCCCACTCAAGTGAGAGCAACAGTAGGGAAAGCGTTGGATAGCGGAGGGGTAAAAATGACTATTCCCACTCAAGTGAGAGCAACAGTAGGGAAAGCGTTGGATAGTGGAGGGGAAAAAAATTACTGTTCTCACTCCAAAGAATGCAACAGTAGGGAAAGTGCCGGATAGCAGAGGAGTAACAACTACTATTCTCACTCCTATGAGAGCAACAGTAGTGAAAGCGTTGGATAGCGGAGGGGTAAAAATTACTATTCCCACTCCAGTGAGTGCAACAGTAGGGAAAGTGTTGCATAGCGGAGGGGTAAAAATTACTTTTCCCACTGCAGTGAGAGCAACAGTAGGGAAAGTGTTGGATAGCGGAGGGGTAAAAATTACTATGCCCACTTCGAAGAGTGCAACAGTAGGGAAAGTGCTGGAGAGCAGAGGGGTAAAAATTATTATTCCCACTCCTGTGAGAGCAACAGTAGGGAAAGCGTTGGATAGCGGAGGGGTAAAAATGACTATTCCCACTCCAGTGAGTGCAACAGTAGAGAAAGTGTTGCATAGCGGAGGGGTAAAAATGACTATTCCCACTCCAGTCAGTGCAACAGTAGGGAAAGTGTTGCATAGCGGAGGGGTAAAAATTACTATTCCCACTCCAAAGAGTGCAACAGTAGGTAAAGTGCTGGCTAGCGGCAGGGAAGGGGGGGGGGGGGGTAAAAATGACTATTCCCACTCCAATGAAAGCAACAGTAGGGAAAGTGTTGGATAGCGGAGGGGTAAAAAATACTATTTCCACTCCTCTAGGGCTGGACAAACTGTCATGCGCACTTGCCATGTTCTCCATTGGGTTGTGTTGCACAGCCCCATGGGGAACATGCTCAGCCTCCCCAGGCACTGCCTGAGCGGCTAAACAGGCCGCTCAGACCAATCACAACTCTCCTCAGGCAGCGTCGTGACTTGCTGGTAGAGTCCAGAAGCCTGGGTGCTTCTGGTGCTGCCAGCAGACGGAGAAGAGGCGTGCAGCAGCGGGAGAGGCGTGCGGTGGAAAAGGTAAATTAAAAAAATACATTTCACCCCCTACCCCACTCCCGTTCAGAGGCAGCCGCCACTGCTGCAGAGATCTGTGTGTTATCTGCAGACTAGAGATGTTGATCTACAGGAGAGCGCACAGTGGGGAAATGCACCTACTGAAGGGATTTGTGTGGAACTTTTTGCTCATGAGATCTAATCACAGTGACATTGATCTGTGGGTTCTCGTTGATCTGTGCATAACTTGTAGGTCACAGGTTCCAGTCCCAGTTAAATAGCTGCTTCTCAGCAATGCACTGAAAGTTTGGAATATTCTTGTCCAGTAAAATAAAGCTGACCCCTCTCGCACTCCCCTCCCCGTTGCAGTTGTGTTTGTGATATAAACATTTGAAGATACATTAGAAATCAAATGGCAATTTTTATCAGTTTAGTGAGTAGTATGATTATGTATTTTATAGCATATGCAGTTACATGTAGGCGAAAGTTTAACAATATAGTTACAGGAATTTTTAACACTAATTAACGGTGCCTCTGACCAAGCCCCAAGCTCACTGACCACGTCCCAAGCTTTCTGGCCACGCTCTTAGTGCCCAGGCATTGCACTCAAGATCACAGTGCCTTTACTTTTTTGTACAGGTCAACCATTTTCTATTGCAGATGTTTATGCATAGCAGACAGGTGTTTGCTCTCCTGTTGCCTGTCTCACCGTTGGCAGCTGGAGGGATCTCCTCTCTCGTATATGTAAACTGCTATTTGAGAAAACCCTAAGTTGCATTCTCTTTGCGTCTTCAGAGGTCTCCAGTACAACAGGATCCAGGAAGTTCGAGCAGACACATTCCAGCATCTCGTTGCCTTGAGGTCCATGTGAGTACTCCTTAAGCTCCCGGTGGGATAAAAACTGGGGATGGATTCTGTTGACATTGTCTTGTCGCATAGCTGGAAATTTGTAACTAACGCTTAGTAGATAGGGCTCTGCAGATCATGACTCCATATTTACTCAGGCTTGCACTTCTCGTTCAGTTTCCCAGGTCTTCCTGTCCCCCGATCCCTCCACCAGGGACATACACACTCTGCTACCTTCTCTCTGCCCCCTGTATTCATTCACTCTTCAAGGCAACGTCTGGTTCTTTCTCACCTGATCACCTCAAACAGCATCCATTTTGCTATCTGCTATGTCTCTATTCCATTAACCCTTCTGCCCAAATTATCCCATTCCTTACAACCTTCCGCTCTTTAGCCTGGAGTGAGAGGATGTGCTCATAAAGAGTGAGGAAAAAGAGCAAAAGCGTGAGATTAAGAGGAGGAGATGGGGAAAACAGAAGGAATAAAGATGAGAAAAGGAATACTGTCACTAGAGCAGAACAGTAACAGAGAGGTAAAACAAGAAAGAGAGAGTGAAAGAAAGAGAAAGGGGGAATATGTCATTTCACTGCTGTTTTGCATGTTAGTAGGTTGGGCGGGACTTGCATTTTTACTTTAGAGTCAGTTCGATCTTTGTGCTACATGTGGCTTTCCAATGTCTTTACAGAGACCTGAGCAGGAACTCCATCCGAAAAATCCACCCAGATGCATTTGTCACCCTGCGATCCCTTGTCAAACTGTAAGTGCATCTCTGGTGTCAGGGGGTAAAAAGCTTCTTGTCATATCTGTCTCTGGTGAAAGTGTGTCCCCTGACTGCTCTTCTATCATGCACAGGATGGACTCTGGCCATCTTCCCCTACAGGCTAGCAGTCCCACTCCTTCGACGCGCTCATGCATTTAAATGGAGCCTAGCTCTCTTTATCCATTGGCCAGTCACACTTCTAAACCTTAATTGAGTCTCTTTCCTCCAACCACTGTACGCGTTCACTTCCACAGACATACCTCATTCAATCACTAGGGATTTCAGTGAAGTCCTCCAATTGTTTTACACTTCAATGGATGCTCAATACTGCAGTACCTGACCTCAGACACATCAATGGAGTCTCAGCCGTATGCCGCTGGCCGGATACACCCCAATGGAATCCCTTCCGTCCACATTTAACAACATCACTTGTCTCTTTGTGGAGTCACACTCCTTCCTTTACTGGCCTTATACACTTCATTGGTCTCACTCCTTTCTTGTGTTTATGCACTTCAATAGGCCCTCATTCCCAACATGTCATGAGGCCTTAGCCTCCGTCACTAGGGTCATTCACTTCATCGAGCCTCTCTCCTTCTATCACTACTCGTATATACTTAAATGGAATTTTCCTTGTTACATTAATGGCTTTATTTCCAATCCCAATGAATAGTATTTTTTTCTCCAAACTGTTTTCTGATTTTGCTTCCCTTTGCCCCAACAGAGACCTGACAGATAACCAGTTGAGTATACTCCCAGTGGCTGGTCTGACTGGGCTGCTGCACCTAAAGCTGAAGGGGAACGTTGCACTGTCTGAAACGTTCTCCAAAGAGACCTTCCCCAAGATGAGGTGAGTTGTGGCACTCTGTGAAATCTTCAGTGAGAAGAATTTCCCCATGTTTCGGTCAGTTGTGCACCTCTGAGAATCCTTCTTCAGGTATAGTTTCCCCTAGAAGCTGATTTATGGGGCATGGGATCTGAGCCGCCTTGGAGAAATAATAAAGTAAATGGGAGGCGAATTGGTGCAACTGTGATGATGGGCAGAAGACTGAAACTGAACCTCGCTAAGCCTGAGTATTGACAGGACAACGAGGCTGGATCTCTCATACCCCGTTAGTCTATATCTTGTCTATATCCCTCATGCCAAAGATGGTATGGACCATTACATACCAATGGGGTAACCCAATAGGTCGTAAGACCTGGGTGCAAAGTAATACAAACAACAATTGGTCTTAATGGATAGTCCAACGATATGGCAATTAAAATGGCATATTCTGACCCTATGACAGTAATCATAAACCTCTAATCCAAATAAGAGGGGGGATGTACCATTCCTAAATAAAGAGAAGAGTCTACTAACATCACTACACACAAAACTACAAATTACTTGGAAAAAAGCATAACTGCATTGAAATTAAATCATATACATATATATATATTTTTTTACATATGGTGGTTGCTCCACTGAGTAGAGTACAAGTGCTTGGAAAAAGTGCTCGTGCAAAGGTGTAAAGAAAGAATGGAAAAAATTCAACATAAATTCAACAATTTTACAACAACAAATATGTAACGTTAGTCCTGTCTGACACCCTTTCTTCAGAACAAATCAAATTCCATCCATAGTATTTGGGTACAGCATATGAATCAGGGCTGACCCTTGGTGGCCCATTTAGGTAGTCCAAGTTAATTGCCATATCTTTGGATTATCCATTAGGACCAATTGCTTTTTGTATCAAATATGGTACGGAAGCAGCAGTTGAGGCACCACTGCTCCTCCATTGTGAATCTGGGCAGATGTATCCTCACAGTTCTTCAGGGGGAGGACCTTCTATAGCACAGCTGATGATGTTGATCCAGTGACACATTCATTCCGCTTGTGAAGGAGTTCCTTCCTTGTAATGATAGTGCTCCTATATTTATTTCTAATTGAAGATATAGTGAGTTTATAATTTGCGTTGATTCTCAATTCATATTCTTCTCTCATAAGAAGATAAGATCTGTGGTAAATTAAGAGCCATTTTCTTCAGTTCCTTTCAAACTCTGCATCATTCAAGGGGGCATGGCCGGTTAGATGGCCGACCGGCATGTTGAGCCTGAGCTCCTAGCCTGCCGATATGATCTTGTGGCATTCTTCCACCCCGAGGCACCCAAACACCTGTGCTGCTTAGTGTTAATTGGCAGCCTACACCAGTAAGGCGGCAAGACTTTTATCTTCAAAATCCAGCACAGAGAAGCCAGTTTTTAGAGCAGGATCCCGGGTGCAGTTGAGGCGACTAAGAGGGCCTCGCTTGTTGATGCGGCAGCCCCGACCTTGGGCTTAGGTGCGGCTGGAGCTGCCCCTCCCCTCCCCCTTTGACTGTTGTATGCTTGTGAGTGGTGCAATTCCCCTGGGGACTTGCATCGCTCCTGGGTGGCTGGACGTGCCACACCGGAGAACAATGAGTTTGCAGCGCAGCCCGGGTTGCCCAATTTGAACTATCGGAGTCCTGTTCCTCCTGTGATGGTAGCTCCGTCTTAAGGTCTGAGTGTGGCAGGAACCACAAACCGCATCTGGCCTGCTGCACATCTAGGGGCAGTGCGTTTCCCTAGGGCAGTCCTCTTTCCCTCTCAGGGGGCCGCATTGATCAGCGGAGGCTCACTACGCCACCACTGCAGGACAGCAGGGTAGTAACGGGCCTGGGTGGCCCCCAAGATATCGGGGTTCTCGTTCCTTGTGACGCAGCAACTCTGTCCCTGGCCCTGGGGGCAGTGATGCCGCAAGCCCCCCCCCCCCCTCTGTTTGGACACTTTTACACCCGCAGGAGGCTTGCTTCTTCCTTGGGGCGGAGTTCATTTTTACCAGAGTTGGGAGTTCATTAGCCTGCAAGCCGCTGCCTCACTGTAGCAGTATTCTGCAACATCTGTTGCCCACTTAGGTTGGCTCCTGTAACTGGTGGGGTTGAGGACTGGTGTGTGACAGCATCAGTGTGTGGAGCCCTCCCCCTGTCCCATTGCCTGGAGCAGTGAGGTGCCCCCCTCCTGGGGTAGACCAGAGACAGCCTGTTTTGGACCTAAGGCCCTGCTGCCAATGTTGAGGGTGGATCGTCCCCCTCCATCCCCTCCCTTACACTACATAGCAGCTTGCTGTGTGGAAACCTGGGGGACCGGCTGGGACTGGAGTCAGTGCTCCCCTGCCTTGTGGTTTGTTTTTTTCCCTTCACCTGGTGTTATCACGGAGGACCCTGTGTGAGGGGGGTTATTCGGAACTGGTTCTGAAACCCCCCAAAAGCAGAGAAAATAAGGAGAGGGGGTCTCCTGGGACTTGCTAAGTTGGTTTGCGGGGAGACCCCTTGGGTTCTAAGGAAGTGGCCCTTAGAGGTGCGATCTCCTAGTGGGTCCACGGAATCTATACCCTGAGTGCCTCTTGACTGCTGAAGGAAGTGAGAGCTGTAGAGGGGACGTGATCTAGTCCAGTGGGTGATGCTGCTGGAGTTCCCCATCTCAGTTTGGGGCTGCATGAGGCCCAACAGACTAAAATGGACCAGTTTACTGCCAGTGGGCATGGGACGATCCACCAGGAGATGCTGAAGTGGCTTACAGGCACCCCAAGGGCCCCCCCGGAGCACAGATGTTGTTGGCTATTGAACCTTCTAGCGTAAATGTCCAGGCTAAGATCGACTCTGTCTCCCTTGATGTCAACCTACTCAGGGCTGACCTCCGTAAAGTGGCTGAAAGATCTATGGCAACAGAAAAAAAAGTTTACCAAATGCAGGAGGAACTGTCGTCCCTTAGGGCCAAGGTGGTGGCTCTCATGATGCAGACACAAAAATTGGAAATGTGTGCTGAGGATGCAGAAGGTCGGTCAAGGAGATGCAATTTAAACTTTATGGGATTCCCTGTGAAGGTTGAGAGCACTACACCTGAGATATTTCTAGAGCGGTGGCTAAGTGAAAGATCCTGGAGGATGCTCTGTCACAGGTCTTTGTGGTGGAAAGGGTGCATCTGTCCCTGGCACCACACCCTCAACCAGGGTGCCTACCTCAGACTATAATTGCAAAGCACCTTACTATAGGGACAGGGATGCCATCCTGCATGCAGTTCGACGGCAGGGTGACCCGGTGTTCGACAATCATACGATTCACATCTTTCCAGATTGCACTCAACTTGTTCAGCAGCAGAGGCAGACATTTGGGGGGGGTCATTCACAAACTGAGAGCCATGGGCCTCACCTATATGCTGCTTTAGTGCTCCATGATGGTTGTTCACATTTCTTCACCAGCCAGGAGGATGTGTGGGATTCGCTGAAGGTGAACGGAGAGGGTCACCCCCTGGTCGAGGTTAGGACTCCTGCGGCTTAGTTACAGAGGAGGCGCCATAAAAGGATGCCGAGATATCTGAGGGTCAGACATAGACATCAATTGACATCCTACATCCAGATGATGGTGCAGCAAGATGGCACACTGGACATGGAGAGTCAGATGCAGGAGAGCAAGGAAACCATGGCTCTTGTGGAGGCTGTCACTTCGGCTACATGGGTGGACAGTGGCTCTGAGGTGGTGGAAAAAACACAGGACCCTGAGATCCAGTAGCCCCCTCTCCTTAGCTTATCAGTGGTGGCTTGTATTCTGACTTCTGTATTTTGGACCTACCTGGCCTAGAGGGGGTGGGTCTGGATGTGACTCTGGGCCTTGTGGACCTGAAGTGGGCTGGGGTGGTGAGATGTGTAGGACTCGATGGAACTGACTGAGACTCTTTCCTGGTAACTGTGTTTGCCTTTATATGGGGATGCCTGACTTTCTGGCAGGGTTGGGGGCAGTCCGAGGAAGGGCGAGAGATGGTGGGTTGGGTCCAACTTCAGTAACTTCCTCTCACTCTTTTCTTCCTCTACTTATTACCTTATGATTGCTCTTTTCTATAATTTTGCTCTCTGTTGAGGGGGTTTATTTGCTATCTTTGCTTCATGGCAGTTGGAGCACTAGTTAGGTTTCTGGATGTTAGTGGGTGGGCAACAGACCTCCCTTGCCTCACACATGAGTAGTTGTCTGTTTTTGCACTCAATGGGGGCAGTGGGGGGGGGGGGGGTTGGAAGGGGGAGAGTGATGGGCTTTTCATGGGATGTTTATTTATATTTTTTAATGTGTATATATAAAGTTTTAAATAGCGTGAACATGATCCCGAAGGATATTAGAGCGCTTTACAAAGGAAGGAAGGAAGGACATGAATCCAATATCTCTAACAGGAAAAGATTACACAACAGGAATATATGCATAAGTACAGACATATAATCGCAAAAAATCCAAGCAGATGAATCTAGACGGGAGTGTAACAGACTACGAAGGGGGTACATACTGCGGAAAAGATGAGCATAGATCCAATATCGACACTCAGTAGGAATACACAATAGAAATACTTGCTTGTTTCCTAACCTAAAGCGTCAAGGAGAGTGATACGATAAGCATGAATATAACGGGCTACGAAAGGGAACACACAATACAGTAAAGAAGGGCAGCATCACATGAGAGGACAATGGTTGTAGGAACAATGAGTTTGAGCAAATGAGTTGTTTTTGATTTGTTAGTTGGACATGGAGAAATGCATGCATGCACTATATTGGCAACCCTGGCGGAATATAGGCTGGACTTCACCACATTTGCACCTTATGGCACTTGATGGACTTCCTGATGACACACTGTACACAGTAATCTCCTGGAACCTTAAAAGTACTGGGTAATAAGGTGAAACGGGGCATGGTTGTGAGGTATATCAGATAACAGAAACCTGATACAGTCCTACTCCAAGAGCCACATTTAATGGGGACACAATGCCACTTTATGAATAGGAGGTCATACACTACACTGGCCCATGCGGGGTTCACTTTAGGATCCAGGGGTGTTTCCAGCTTGATTTAAAAATATACCCCATTCTTGGGTGGACATGGTAGGTAGATATGTGGGAGTGCAGGGCTTTGGGCAAGAACCTCTATTACACTAGTCATTTACAACAAGGGGTGGTGAGGGACAGAGTCTCTGAATTAAGCAGAATACTCTCACCCAGTCAAGAGATCAGGGCTAGATCCAACACCGTTTTTTAGCTCATTGCACCATCCCAGTTTCAGAACCTGGCTGTATGCAAATTAGTCTGTTCCTGTCCCAGTGCATGATGGGAACAGGGCAAACCAAACTACAAAAGCCAATTCTTACACTGGGAAGGAAACAAGCTTCCGGGGACCGGTTTCTGGCATTACAGCCGTCTTCGGCCCGGCTTGCTTGAATCCTGATGGTGCAATGAGCAAGGGACTCATGTCTGAGTATACCCTTCCACGCTTAGGGTGGACAAAATTATTTACAACAAGGGGTGGTGAGGGACAGAGTCTCTGAATTAAGCAGAATACTCTCACCCAGTCAAGAGATCAGGGCTAGATCCAACACCGTTTTTTAGCTCATTGCACCATCCCAGTTTCAGAACCTGGCTGTATGCAAATTAGTCTGTTCCTGTCCCAGTGCATGATGGGAACAGGGCAAACCAAACTACAAAAGCCAATTCTTACACTGGGAAGGAAACAAGCTTCCGGGGACCGGTTTCTGGCATTACAGCCGTCTTCGGCCCGGCTTGCTTGAATCCTGATGGTGCAATGAGCAAGGGACTCATGTCTGAGTATACCCTTCCACGCTTAGGGTGGACAAAATTATTTACAACAAGGGGTGGTGAGGGACAGAGTCTCTGAATTAAGCAGAATACTCTCACCCAGTCAAGAGATCAGGGCTAGATCCAACACCGTTTTTTAGCTCATTGCACCATCCCAGTTTCAGAACCTGGCTGTATGCAAATTAGTCTGTTCCTGTCCCAGTGCATGATGGGAACAGGGCAAACCAAACTACAAAAGCCAATTCTTACACTGGGAAGGAAACAAGCTTCCGGGGACCGGTTTCTGGCATTACAGCCGTCTTCGGCCCGGCTTGCTTGAATCCTGATGGTGCAATGAGCAAGGGACTCATGTCTGAGTATACCCTTCCACGCTCAGGGTGGACAAAATTATTTACAACAAGGGGTGGTGAGGGACAAAGTCTCTGAATTAAGCAGAATACTCTCACCCAGTCAAGAGATCAGGGCTAGATCCAACACCGTTTTTTAGCTCATTGCACCATCCCAGTTTCAGAACCTGGCTGTATGCAAATTAGTCTGTTCCTGTCCCAGTGCATGATGGGAACAGGGCAAACCAAACTACAAAAGCCAATTCTTACACTGGGAAGGAAACAAGCTTCCGGGGACCGGTTTCTGGCATTACAGCCGTCTTCGGCCCGGCTTGCTTGAATCCTGATGGTGCAATGAGCAAGGGACTCATGTCTGAGTATACCCTTCCACGCTTAGGGTGGACAAAATTATTTACAACAAGGGGTGGTGAGGGACAGAGTCTCTGAATTAAGCAGAATACTCTCACCCAGTCAAGAGATCAGGGCTAGATCCAACACCGTTTTTTAGCTCATTGCACCATCCCAGTTTCAGAACCTGGCTGTATGCAAATTAGTCTGTACCTGTCCCAGTGCATGATGGGAACAGGGCAAACCAAACTACAAAAGCCAATTCTTACACTGGGAAGGAAACAAGCTTCCGGGGACCGGTTTCTGGCATTACAGCCGTCTTCGGCCCGGCTTGCTTGAATCCTGATGGTGCAATGAGCAAGGGACTCATGTCTGAGTATACCCTTCCACGCTTAGGGTGGACAAAATTATTTACAACAAGGGGTGGTGAGGGACAGAGTCTCTGAATTAAGCAGAATACTCTCACCCAGTCAAGAGATCAGGGCTAGATCCAACACCGTTTTTTAGCTCATTGCACCATCCCAGTTTCAGAACCTGGCTGTATGCAAATTAGTCTGTTCCTGTCCCAGTGCATGATGGGAACAGGGCAAACCAAACTACAAAAGCCAATTCTTACACTGGGAAGGAAACAAGCTTCCGGGGACCGGTTTCTGGCATTACAGCCGTCTTCGGCCCGGCTTGCTTGAATCCTGATGGTGCAATGAGCAAGGGACTCATGTCTGAGTATACCCTTCCACGCTTAGGGTGGACAAAATTATTTACAACAAGGGGTGGTGAGGGACAGAGTCTCTGAATTAAGCAGAATACTCTCACCCAGTCAAGAGATCAGGGCTAGATCCAACACCGTTTTTTAGCTCATTGCACCATCCCAGTTTCAGAACCTGGCTGTATGCAAATTAGTCTGTTCCTGTCCCAGTGCATGATGGGAACAGGGCAAACCAAACTACAAAAGCCAATTCTTACACTGGGAAGGAAACAAGCTTCCGGGGACCGGTTTCTGGCATTACAGCCGTCTTCGGCCCGGCTTGCTTGAATCCTGATGGTGCAATGAGCAAGGGACTCATGTCTGAGTATACCCTTCCACGCTTAGGGTGGACAAAATTATTTACAACAAGGGGTGGTGAGGGACAGAGTCTCTGAATTAAGCAGAATACTCTCACCCAGTCAAGAGATCAGGGCTAGATCCAACACCGTTTTTTAGCTCATTGCACCATCCCAGTTTCAGAACCTGGCTGTATGCAAATTAGTCTGTTCCTGTCCCAGTGCATGATGGGAACAGGGCAAACCAAACTACAAAAGCCAATTCTTACACTGGGAAGGAAACAAGCTTCCGGGGACCGGTTTCTGGCATTACAGCCGTCTTCGGCCCGGCTTGCTTGAATCCTGATGGTGCAATGAGCAAGGGACTCATGTCTGAGTATACCCTTCCACGCTTAGGGTGGACAAAATTATTTACAACAAGGGGTGGTGAGGGACAGAGTCTCTGAATTAAGCAGAATACTCTCACCCAGTCAAGAGATCAGGGCTAGATCCAACACCGTTTTTTAGCTCATTGCACCATCCCAGTTTCAGAACCTGGCTGTATGCAAATTAGTCTGTTCCTGTCCCAGTGCATGATGGGAACAGGGCAAACCAAACTACAAAAGCCAATTCTTACACTGGGAAGGAAACAAGCTTCCGGGGACCGGTTTCTGGCATTACAGCCGTCTTCGGCCCGGCTTGCTTGAATCCTGATGGTGCAATGAGCAAGGGACTCATGTCTGAGTATACCCTTCCACGCTTAGGGTGGACAAAATTATTTACAACAAGGGGTGGTGAGGGACAGAGTCTCTGAATTAAGCAGAATACTCTCACCCAGTCAAGAGATCAGGGCTAGATCCAACACCGTTTTTTAGCTCATTGCACCATCCCAGTTTCAGAACCTGGCTGTATGCAAATTAGTCTGTTCCTGTCCCAGTGCATGATGGGAACAGGGCAAACCAAACTACAAAAGCCAATTCTTACACTGGGAAGGAAACAAGCTTCCGGGGACCGGTTTCTGGCATTACAGCCGTCTTCGGCCCGGCTTGCTTGAATCCTGATGGTGCAATGAGCAAGGGACTCATGTCTGAGTATACCCTTCCACGCTTAGGGTGGACAAAATTATTTACAACAAGGGGTGGTGAGGGACAGAGTCTCTGAATTAAGCAGAATACTCTCACCCAGTCAAGAGATCAGGGCTAGATCCAACACCGTTTTTTAGCTCATTGCACCATCCCAGTTTCAGAACCTGGCTGTATGCAAATTAGTCTGTTCCTGTCCCAGTGCATGATGGGAACAGGGCAAACCAAACTACAAAAGCCAATTCTTACACTGGGAAGGAAACAAGCTTCCGGGGACCGGTTTCTGGCATTACAGCCGTCTTCGGCCCGGCTTGCTTGAATCCTGATGGTGCAATGAGCAAGGGACTTATGTCTGAGTATACCCTTCCACGCTTAGGGTGGACAAAATTATTTACAACAAGGGGTGGTGAGGGACAGAGTCTCTGAATTAAGCAGAATACTCTCACCCAGTCAAGAGATCAGGGCTAGATCCAACACCGTTTTTTAGCTCATTGCACCATCCCAGTTTCAGAACCTGGCTGTATGCAAATTAGTCTGTTCCTGTCCCAGTGCATGATGGGAACAGGGCAAACCAAACTACAAAAGCCAATTCTTACACTGGGAAGGAAACAAGCTTCCGGGGACCGGTTTCTGGCATTACAGCCGTCTTCGGCCCGGCTTGCTTGAATCCTGATGGTGCAATGAGCAAGGGACTCATGTCTGAGTATACCCTTCCACGCTTAGGGTGGACAAAAATATTTACAACAAGGGGTGGTGAGGGACAGAGTCTCTCAATTAAGCAGAATACTCTCACCCAGTCAAGAGATCAGGGCTAGATCCAACACCGTTTTTTAGCTCATTGCACCATCCCAGTTTCAGAACCTGGCTGTATGCAAATTAGTCTGTTCCTGTCCCAGTGCATGATGGGAACAGGGCAAACCAAACTACAAAAGCCAATTCTTACACTGGGAAGGAAACAAGCTTCCGGGGACCGGTTTCTGGCATTACAGCCGTCTTCGGCCCGGCTTGCTTGAATCCTGATGGTGCAATGAGCAAGGGACTCATGTCTGAGTATACCCTTCCACGCTTAGGGTGGACAAAATTATTTACAACAAGGGGTGGTGAGGGACAGAGTCTCTGAATTAAGCAGAATACTCTCACCCAGTCAAGAGATCAGGGCTAGATCCAACACCGTTTTTTAGCTCATTGCACCATCCCAGTTTCAGAACCTGGCTGTATGCAAATTAGTCTGTTCCTGTCCCAGTGCATGATGGGAACAGGGCAAACCAAACTACAAAAGCCAATTCTTACACTGGGAAGGAAACAAGCTTCCGGGGACCGGTTTCTGGCATTACAGCCGTCTTCGGCCCGGCTTGCTTGAATCCTGATGGTGCAATGAGCAAGGGACTCATGTCTGAGTATACCCTTCCACGCTTAGGGTGGACAAAATTATTTACAACAAGGGGTGGTGAGGGACAGAGTCTCTGAATTAAGCAGAATACTCTCACCCAGTCAAGAGATCAGGGCTAGATCCAACACCGTTTTTTAGCTCATTGCACCATCCCAGTTTCAGAACCTGGCTGTATGCAAATTAGTCTGTACCTGTCCCAGTGCATGATGGGAACAGGGCAAACCAAACTACAAAAGCCAATTCTTACACTGGGAAGGAAACAAGCTTCCGGGGACCGGTTTCTGGCATTACAGCCGTCTTCGGCCCGGCTTGCTTGAATCCTGATGGTGCAATGAGCAAGGGACTCATGTCTGAGTATACCCTTCCACGCTTAGGGTGGACAAAATTATTTACAACAAGGGGTGGTGAGGGACAGAGTCTCTGAATTAAGCAGAATACTCTCACCCAGTCAAGAGATCAGGGCTAGATCCAACACCGTTTTTTAGCTCATTGCACCATCCCAGTTTCAGAACCTGGCTGTATGCAAATTAGTCTGTTCCTGTCCCAGTGCATGATGGGAACAGGGCAAACCAAACTACAAAAGCCAATTCTTACACTGGGAAGGAAACAAGCTTCCGGGGACCGGTTTCTGGCATTACAGCCGTCTTCGGCCCGGCTTGCTTGAATCCTGATGGTGCAATGAGCAAGGGACTCATGTCTGAGTATACCCTTCCACGCTTAGGGTGGACAAAATTATTTACAACAAGGGGTGGTGAGGGACAGAGTCTCTGAATTAAGCAGAATACTCTCACCCAGTCAAGAGATCAGGGCTAGATCCAACACCGTTTTTTAGCTCATTGCACCATCCCAGTTTCAGAACCTGGCTGTATGCAAATTAGTCTGTTCCTGTCCCAGTGCATGATGGGAACAGGGCAAACCAAACTACAAAAGCCAATTCTTACACTGGGAAGGAAACAAGCTTCCGGGGACCGGTTTCTGGCATTACAGCCGTCTTCGGCCCGGCTTGCTTGAATCCTGATGGTGCAATGAGCAAGGGACTCATGTCTGAGTATACCCTTCCACGCTTAGGGTGGACAAAATTATTTACAACAAGGGGTGGTGAGGGACAGAGTCTCTGAATTAAGCAGAATACTCTCACCCAGTCAAGAGATCAGGGCTAGATCCAACACCGTTTTTTAGCTCATTGCACCATCCCAGTTTCAGAACCTGGCTGTATGCAAATTAGTCTGTTCCTGTCCCAGTGCATGATGGGAACAGGGCAAACCAAACTACAAAAGCCAATTCTTACACTGGGAAGGAAACAAGCTTCCGGGGACCGGTTTCTGGCATTACAGCCGTCTTCGGCCCGGCTTGCTTGAATCCTGATGGTGCAATGAGCAAGGGACTCATGTCTGAGTATACCCTTCCACGCTTAGGGTGGACAAAATTATTTACAACAAGGGGTGGTGAGGGACAGAGTCTCTGAATTAAGCAGAATACTCTCACCCAGTCAAGAGATCAGGGCTAGATCCAACACCGTTTTTTAGCTCATTGCACCATCCCAGTTTCAGAACCTGGCTGTATGCAAATTAGTCTGTTCCTGTCCCAGTGCATGATGGGAACAGGGCAAACCAAACTACAAAAGCCAATTCTTACACTGGGAAGGAAACAAGCTTCCGGGGACCGGTTTCTGGCATTACAGCCGTCTTCGGCCCGGCATGCTTGAATCCTATTCAAGCAAGCCGGACTATTACACTAGTCAGCATATATGTGCCTCCACGTCCCCAGGCAAGGGTACTGGAACAGATAGCAGCCATACTTCTGCAAGACAACTCCACCTTCCACATAGTGAGTGGCGATTTTAATGCCATAATGGCCCCCAAAATGGACTAATCAGGAGTGGCACTGCCGCACTTGAAGACCAACCCCCCGGCGTGCTTCGCTGACTTGCTTGGTCTATGTGACCTGTGGCAGAGCCTCCATCCGAGAGTCTGGGATTATTCTTTTTTCCCATCGATGCATAAGGTCATTTCCAGAATTGATTAAATGTTTGTGGGCGAGATGACCGGGGTGAACAGAGCTGAATACCTTGCACGATGACTGTCGGATCATTCCACTCTCTGGATTGCTGTGCTTGGAAGGTGACCCGTCGGGGTTTGGCTGGAAATTTAACATGTGGTAACTCAGAGACATGGAGATTGCCTGAGAACTGCAGATCAACTCAGAGCTGTATTATGCAGAAAACAAGTGGACTGTAGACTCTGAAATAGTGCTCTGGGAGGCCTATATGACAGTCTTGAGGGATAGAGCGCAGAATATGTTGGTGTGGAAAAAACACAAAGCAGCTGCGGATATAGAGGGAATTGAGCGTCAACTCAAAGACTTTGAGCCATCTTCCGGAGCCCGGACAGATCCGCAGATCCTCCTCGCCTTGGAGGTGCTCCGACGGGAATATCAGGACCTGGCGCAGGGAGAGGTTAGCCAACAGCAATTAGCCACGCAACACCACCTTTATGATGCAGATGATAAGGTGGACAAGTTGCTTGTCTGACTTAGCAGACGATAGGAGGAAACACGCTGGTTGCAGTGTATTATTGATGAGTCAGGTACTCCCCTCTCGAGGGATATGGCAATTGCTGAGGCATTTGCATAGTTCTAGGTCTCGTTTTGTAAGGCCCATTGGCTGACAGACATTTAGCAAACAGATGATTATTTAGACATGATTCACATGCCAGGGGATCCAGCTGATGCTGATGATCAGCTGGTTCTTTATAAAATTCAGGGGGCAGTTGCACAACTTAAACTAGGGAAAGTGCCGGGGACAAATGGCCGTCCAGCTGAGTTCTTCAAGCTCTACTCTGGACTGTGGGTCCATATCTGCTTGACCTCTTATAGAGACCCATGATGGGGGCGAGCTCCAGCTGGATATGCAGCGCAACAGTGCAGGTCGAAGGCCAGTGTGATTCCTAATGCCATATTTCTTTATTGAACATTGGAATGAAGGTGTTGGCCAATATTCTTGACACCAGGCTTCTGAAGGTGATAGTCTAACTCATTCACAAAGATCAATCGGGCTTCATGCCTGGCAGATTCACCAGACTTAATCTCCGTTGTTTACACAACCGGATGGCGGAGGTTTGCCAAAGTAACCGAACCCCATGTCTTTTTATCTTTAGATGCTCAAAAGGCATTTGACGCAATTCACTGGTCCTTCCTTCACCAGACCCTGCGGAAGTTTGGCTTTGGCCCCAATACAGGTGGTGAGTTTACCTGCTGTACCAGACTCCCACTGCGAGATTGAGAGTGAATGGCGTCCTATCTACTGCCTTCCCAATAGGGCAGGGCACCCAAAAGGGATGCCCACTGTCTCCTTTGCTGTTTGCCCTTACCATAGAGCCTTTGGCTGATATGGTCTCTGCCTGTCCTGACATTCATGGGTTCATATTTTCTGATACTGACGGGAATGCCCAAAAAGTCTTGTTTCACACAGAAAAAATACTCCTTTATATCACCAAGCCAGTAACCATAATCCTGGCTATCATGCAGTTGTTCAAGACCTCTGGAGCTCACTCAGGCTATCATAAAAACTGAGATAAATTGGTTCTCTGTCACTCCTATGCCTCGCTTAATCCGACTGTTCTTCCTCATACACTTCAGGTGACAAATGAAGGCTTCCACTACCTAGGCACTTATGTCACTCCCCACAGAGAGACGTGTCTGACAACAAATCTCGGTCGGATGATCCAGGACTTTCAGGTGGATGCCGCGAGGTGAAACACACTGCCCCTAACCCTAATGGGGAGGGCAGCTGTTTTTAAAATGATTACGCTCCCCAAGCTACTATACGCCTTCCAGAACACTTACTACCGACCTTGGAGGCTACTTTTGTCAGGGTGGATGGTGGCTCTACAACTCTCCAGCATAACCCTTACAATGATGGCATCACTCTCCCAGACATATGGGCTTATTAATGTGTAGCCCAGTTCATGGCCATACATTATTGGCTCTTTACACCACCAGATCAGGCTACATGCAGGCTACAGTGAGCACAGTTGGCCAGCCAGTCGTAGCTGACTACCTCTATGTTGGGAAGGGAGTTCAGCATCTGCTGTCGGCAACGCAGGTGGTGTTGCACATTTGTCGAACAACAACTAGGCATATAGGTTGGGGAAGAAAGATAACATGGGCGACATCGGTCTGGGAGGGTGCATGGATGCACAAAATGGGAAAGCTCCTTGGCTTTGAGGTATGGGATTTGCTGGGAATCACCCACATAGCAGGTCTACTGGAGGAGGGCACTTTGATGCCCTTTTCATCCCTACATAGGGAGTACTCCATGCACCAGAACCAATGTCTCAAGTATGCACAGCTGCGCAATGCCTGGCAGGCGAAGAAATTAGGGGACTTGGATATACCTAAATATGCCCCACTGGAAAGCAGGTTGTTACTTGAGGAGCTAGAACAAATAGCTATCTCTCACCTATAAGACGCTGAACAATAATATGCCAGACACGCTAACCTGAGGGTCAGGAGGGAGGTGGATGTGGGCGAGATGGATGATTTGACAGTCCTGATGCACCCGAGGGAAGTAGCTTTAACGTCATGACTACACCCTATCCAACTCAAGATACTGCATCGGATCTACTATTATAAGGACCACCTGCATTACAGATGGAGGGCAGCCTACCCAGACTGCCTGAGCTGTGGGGAAGCTAGAGGTACATTCATACACGTGATATAGGACTGCCCAGTTATTCAGACATATTGGTCATGGGTTGTGCAGGAGCTCAGCCAAGTGTTAGACACAGACATCCCTCTTGATCCTTTATATATTTTATTGGATGGTCCCGGGCAATGTGGATGTTCCTAGACCACAGCTTCTTTTCTGGAATCTGGGGCTGGTGGTAGCCACATGAGACATGGCGCGCCACTGGGGTGCACTTGAGGTCTCTACGATGACTGAATGGAAAACGGGGATGGATCTCCATATTGCTGCTGAAATTGTCATGTACAAAAGTAGGGGGTGCCTTCGTGAATTCTTCAAGGTCTAGGGGGGTTGGCTTAGGCGCTACCATCTATACGCCTTGGGAGATGCACCAGATCCCTAACTATGATCCTGATTCTTGATGTGCACTGTGATGTCGTCCCAGTTCCTTATGTGTTTTATTCGTCTTGACACTTCCTCATGGTGCCATGTGATTGTCTTCTGTGAACAGTTGCACGTGCCATTTCACCTCCTTTGTTGTTTTAATTTATTTTGGGTGCAGACTTACGCCCTGACATGTTTTTCAATGTTGTACAAAACTTCAATAAAGTTATTTAATATATATATATATATATATATATATATATATATATATATATATATATATATATATAAAATCAGTCGTCAGTGCAACATTTTTTGTTCTCCTTTCTTCAAGAAAGGCATGGGTGCTCTAGTTTGCTCGACTTTGTAAAGTTTTACTAGAGTTCTTTCAAAGTTTGGTCCTCAGTAGAAAGGCCTTGTATCTTATTAAATGCCTCTTTCTTTTCCCAGAATCCTCGAGGTGCCTTATGCTTACCAGTGCTGTGCCTACGGAGCCTGCAATAGCTTTTCCAAACAAATGGGGCAGTGGGAAGCGGACGACTTTGGAGCAGAGGGTGAAGATGCGTACAAGAGAGCCGTCAGTTTATACCCAGGTCATGCAGGTGAGCAAGCAAGGTGCCCGCAAAGGACCAGTGGGCTGTGAAGAAAGAGCGAGAGGAAGTGGTGGATGAGGATTAGCCTTTAGTAATACAAGATGACTGATGTATGTAGGGGAGCGTCTGAGAATGAGAGTGAAGTACACTTCGTAGCATTGCCGCCATGTTCAGAGTCCCCTTCATAAGGCCAGGCAGACAGGCATCTTAAAAGAGGTTCAGAGGCACAGAACTTTACCAAGGTGTCATTGTGGCAAACAGGAGCACGCCAGGACTCCTAGAAGTTTCAGAGAGCCCAGAACTTTACCCAGGGAGTCATTTCATTGTGGATGTGTCTGTAGAGGCCAACAGCAGCAAGCTATAGGAACAAGGTGCTGAATATATTGTGATGGAAACAGCCCTGAGCTATTGATGTGATGACCACTGACACAGGTCATTTCACATACACCTGGAAGAAGCAATAAAGGGAGGCTGCACGGAAAAGAGTGATAGACGGCTTCGATTAAATAATTGTATGTGTGTTGTATTGACAGCAGACCTTTTCCATCTATGCTACCAGGATCTGGAATAACACCCACACGTGCACCAGGACTGCCCAAAAACTGCTCAGATTTCGGAAAGAGTTGAAGGCTCACCTTTTTCAAGAAAGCTACATTACAATGCACGAACAGTTCACAAACCAGCTAAATATATGATTGTGTACAAAAGAGAGAGGAAAGTGGCAGATTAAGGTAGCCTGAAGTGATCCTCGCCAGGTTGCCGCTGATGAGGCTGTGAGTGACTGTTGTTCCCTATAGTGTTAAATGTGTTTGCTAGAAGGACACAGTTTGTTTGAAGCAGCAATATTTTTGTTTGAATGGCTTCAGTTGACCACTGTGTATCTGGGTTGCAGTTTGTGAAATGGGATAGAAAAGTTACCTGGCCCGTCCGGTATATGGCAGGGTGGCCCTGAAGAGACTTGCCTCAACAGCGATGTAAATTGGTGGATACACTTCCCAGTGCTTTAAACTTGGACAGTGCTCCTATGTTTACTTTAGATCCTACTCCTGAATAATCTTTGAGTTTTTGGCCAGTCTTAATCCTGCCGATTCTGCCCTAGGCCGTGCATCTGCCTGGGGCTTCAGCTACAAATATCATTGAGCCATCCATTACTACAGGTTTAGGCTCCAGCCCTTGAAGGAAGATAAACTACCATCACCCGAAAAAAAAAGCTCAGTTTTGGTATAGAAACACTCAACCATAATGCGAATTAGTAGGAGTGCTAAGAGAGAAAACAGAATATTTTCTAAAATAACCAATATTTTTTAGGACTTAGAGGGAGAGAGAGTGTCTGTTGAATTCTGTGTGTATGTACGGTTGAAATCCGACTGGCATGTCTCAATACCCGCCTGAAAGCACCTGTACGCCATTATTTATCAATGTATTTATTGAGGGTTGTGGGGTGTAACACCTCAAACACCCCCTCTGAAGCTACGATCCTGGGGGACTGGGACAGGCCTGCTCAGTGCTGTGTGGTGAAGTCTGTCATTTGCCTAGTGAATGATGGGTTTGACTGGACTGAGGTGTGGAGGGTAAGGGGTAGACCAGGTTTCTGAAGAATCAGCTGGGAGGGTCGAATAGGCATCCGGAGAAAGTGATGGGTGGAACAGGTCTTTGTAAAAAATAGTTGAAAAGCAATCCGTATCCTTTCCTTCTGGGGTGGAAGGGGGGTTACATGAACCCCTTTGCGCGACTGCTGACGTTTAGGACAAAGTCACAGAGAAGTTTAGGCGAGTCAAGACGTAGATGATGGCGAGGATGTTCTAGATTATCATTCGGAAGTTCAGATGAGGAATGGCATAGATGTTTTTGTAAGCAGCCCCTGATAACACAAAAGTATTATTTTATACATTTACATAAATTGTAGTCTACTGCCATCTACCGGTAAGATTCTGAATTCAAATCAGGTTCTGAAAAATAGCCTTACGGAATTGAACGGAGTGTCTTTAACTGAATTATTGGTGCCGATAACTAGAGCCCCAGAATATACTTTTTTTTTTTTTTTAACGTAAGCATTTTTGAGTAAGTAAAGTAGTACTTCAGTATTCATAAAGTCTAGTCTCAAATATCCAGGCTACGGTCTCTGTCTACGCCTGTATTATCTCTTATGTGCCGGGTTCTCAGCCTTGACTGCAGGGGTCTCTGTTTTAGTAGTAAATATGGAAGGGCAAGATAGAGTGGGGGGGGAAATGGGGAATAACTACTACTACTAAACGGGTGGATTAAGAGGAAAACAATGAGGAGTTTAGAAATTGACTTGTAAGCAATAAAATCCACCAACCAAAGACTAAGACAATTACTATTCACCCCAAAAGTACTACTGGTAAAGTAGGCTCAAGTCTACTCCATCCAAGCCTTGGAGTAAGACACCCACCACACATGACCAAACATTGTTACTGGAAGGCACTCTCATAATTCAAGGTTGGCAAGCAATAACAGCACTTACGGAAATATAGGAACATGAAGGGAAATTATTTTTTATTTTAATATATTTGTATATATTGTTCTTTAAACTGCTTTATTAACATTTGAGTTGTCCAGGGAAGCACTCATTGCTAGAAGTCGCTTCTCACCTGGTGTGATCATGACATAATAGCAGACTGGGATCAGGAACTCAGTTCACCTGCAGCCCTGTCCCATGCCATCCTTGCACATATCAATGTAGCACTGTGACAGGCTTCCCTGTGAGCTGCCCATGATGTTCCCACTATTGGCAAAAAAGGGACTGCAGCCAGAACTACAGCTGCAGCCACCACAAATAAAGGGTTGTGGGGTGGGTGGAGGGAACGCCGGAGGGGGAGCGCAAGGGAGGGGCTGTGTGGGGGAGGGGTAGCGTGGGCTGTTTGAAATAATAGATTTAAAAAACATTAGTTGTTGGTCATTTCCAGCGTCGCGTCGCTTTCACGTCTCTCCTCTTCCTGAGTCCCAGCAATCCAATGCAGAGCAGCACGGAGATTGGACTGAGCGGGCTAGAAAGAGCTCCACTTAGGCCAGGGAGTGTGTGGGGTTTCTCCAGCCAGGCTGCTCAATGCAGCCAGACTGGAGAAATCTAAGTGCGCATGTGTGTTTTGGATGGCCTGAGATGGCTGGCCAAACACACATGAGCACTTAGGGAGTGCACAATAGCACTCCTCCTCCCCCCTCCCATGCTTTGGGCCCACCTCTCCCTACAGCGCTGTCTAAGAGCCGTAAAATGCAAAATAAAACAATGCAAGAACATTGTTTTATTTTACATTTGCTGGCTCTGAGCCAGACAGTGGGGTGATGCTTCTCCACCACTGCGAAGGAGCTGCCGCTGTTAAACTGGTGTAAGAAAATCCAAATTCGGGCACACGTAAGGCTTTCACTGCATTATGCCACTTCTTTGTAACCTCTTTAGCCTGACTCTTATCCACTCTCCATTGCACACATCCTTTTCATCCTGCATCTTTCTTAGCCTGGATTTCTCCAAGTTCTGAGCACTTCTTAACTGAGCACATACTTTCCACAGTGCGGATTCCTCAGCCTGGACATCTCCCCTGCACCGAAAAGCTCTCCACTGGCGAAAGCCTCTACGTGTTGTGCCTTCCTCTGCCTGGATGGCTCCCCATCAAGAGCACATCTTCATTGCACTCAGCCTCTCCCAGCTGGGCCTTCCTCAGCCTGGACATCTCCCCAAGACGGGAACCCTCATCACCGAACACAGCCTCTCCTCATTGTGTCTTGGTCTTTCAGGTCAGCTCCCCAGCATAGGCACTTCTTCCCCCAGAAGTCACCAGATGACCCATGCCACTGGTGGGGCACACACCCATTTTCTTCAGTGTTACAGCTGGAAGTCCATGTAGTCCATCTTGCCTCTCACTTTCTCCTTAAGGCCCTCAGTGACAGAGGGCCTGATCACAATCTTGGCAGATGAGATACTCTGTCAAAAACATGACGGATATTCCATCCGCTGTATTACAAGTGCCATAGGAACTAATGGAAATGTCATTTGGTGGACAGGATATCCATCACATTTGTGACGGAGTTACCCTCTCCGCCAAGATTGTAATCAGGCCCAGAGTTCCTGTAAATCTCATCACCAGTGATAGAAATGAAGATGAGTGGATGCAGGCAAAGATCTCTGGAGACAGACAATTACATATGTTGAAATAGGATGTTAGTCGCAAGTCAGAAAACATGTTCAACGAGTTGCTTTTTGGCGCGTTTTTCACAACGTATACATTTAGATCACATTTAAAAGTTAACTAATTATATTGCATGTGCAATATTTTTTTTCACATAATTACTAGAAATATATTAATGTAAATATCTGTTTTGATTTAAAATACGTTTAGTTAGAAATTAAGCCCCTTTTTATTCTTAATTTAAATCAATGTCCAAATATATTACATTTAATTCTAAACATAATCTAATTTCAAACCTTTCAGTTTTATGTATCATTTGCCTTTGAGAATCATTTTTATTTAATATTTTTATTTTTAAGTTTTATACAGGACAAACAATACCCTTTTGGGAGACAGAGCGCTTTACAAGAATAACAAAAGTGGGTATGATACAAATGGTAGGCAATATACATAAACATGGTATAGTTTTGGCAATAGTTACACATGCAAACGGTAAAGAGACATTGGAACACATAGTCATTCATAAATACTGGCATGGGCAAAGTCTGATAGGTGTCAAGATGGTATATGAGTGGATAGGGAAAGGAGGAAGCAGCTCAGATCACATTGCTATGGATGAGGCGTGAAATACATTTTTTTATGGAACGACAGACAAGCAGGAATGTGTCACACATGAGGAGAGGGAGGTATAGCCGAAGTGTGAGCGGAATTAGTTGAATAGTGGAATTTTTACTTCTTTCCTGAAGACAGATGTGTATGGGTTGCATCTGATCTCTGGATGCAGAGAGTTCCAGATTTCGTGAGCAATTCCAGAAAAAGGATTGATTGTAGGTTTTCGTTTTGTTTAATTTTTGAGGCTTATGTAGGAGGGAACCTGTGCTTCTGGAAGATCTGTTATCGCCCGATAGAGTATATTTCTTGGTCAGGTAAGGAGGATAAAAACTTAGGTTTCAGGGACGTTATAGTTAATATATGGTATAAAAGAAAACGTAGAAATTCACTGAAAAAACAAAAGGTTACAGAGATTTTATAGTCAGGCTGGGTTTTCATTCGTACAAAACCAGCAACTGACCCCCTTAATTATTGCATTTGTGCTCCAGGGAGGGGGCAGTCCCCGGTGCAGCAGGGGAGGTCTAATGGCCTCCCCCGCATTACTTACACACAAAAAAACTGTGTGCCTCAGGGAGGTGGCGGTCCCCGGGGCAGTGGGGGGGGTCCGTGAGGCACACCCATATAATTTTAATTACCCGGGGAGGTGGTGGTCCCCTGGGCAGGGGGGTCCATGAGGTGAAGTGTTGGGAGCCAATCAGAGCAGTGCATTTCCCTGCACAAGCTCTTATTTGTTTGCAAAGCTTCAAGACTAGAGATATCACTATAATTTTCAACTTACATTTCTAAAAAAAGAGGACGCTAGGTGGCGCACTTGTGAATGGTAGCCTCTTTGTAAGGCTCCCACATCCTGGCGACAAATATCCTATAATCGATCCTGTTATCGGCGACGGATCGGGCTGAAATCGCCCTCGCCTGCTCAGGGGACTGCGCGGAGGCTCCGGTGAAAGTCTGGAGCGGATCGACTGCTGTATGCCACCGGTAGATACATTCTAGTGCGCAGCGGGGATTGCTGCCGGAGACTCCAGTACGCCCGGCCGGCTGGCCTGCGTACGCGAGGTCGGGGCTTCACGAGCGCCAACTGGGCCCTGAAAGGCGCGAAAACATCGGAAGGCCGCGAAAACACGGCGGTGAAGGACAGCGGACCCGGTCTTCCCCTCACGGAAGAGCACTGCCAGCGGAGAAGGTGATACCCTGTCCCTCCTGCTCACCGAGGTAGTCTGACGGCTTTTCTGCTATTCCTGCTGATCAAGCGCAGCCTGACTCTGCGGAGCGTGACTCCCACCCTGCCATCTCCCCATCAAGAGTGACGGCCAGTTCGGGAAAGGGGCCCTGCTGCCATTGGTCCCTCCGGAGCCCCGACTCTCCTTGCCTTCGGTGCAGGGGCTCCCCCGCTGGGCATCTACATTGCGCATAAGTGGAACTTATCTGGGGCATTACCACCGGCAGTGACTCCCACCGCTCCGGCCATAGAACCTCATCCTGAGCCTGCGTGTGTGCACTGGGGTGCGAGGGCTGCTGGCTGGGGGCCGGGGCTGCAGATTATCACTATACCATAACCCTCCCATCCTGGCATTGCGTGGGACATAAGCTCACTTCACGGATTGCTGAGGGGATACTGGACATCCTTCTATGCGACGTGTGTGACTGGGGAGTGCTTGGTCGCAACACGTAACTGCGGTGCATACACCCTCAATCCATCGAGAATCTGGGCCTACATTTCTAAAGTCCGACTGGGGAATCTGCTTCATACCCCCGCCTGGCATACGCTCATACACGACAAACGACCGTCCTATGACAGCTGACATTTTGGTGGCGAGCTCCTGAGTGTTACACAGAGGGACGGCTGCACTGTCGTATTCCCGAAAGACTGCCAGGTTTAACGCCGAGGGGTGTGCTGTGCCCGGGGGCAGCGACGAACGCCTACCCACACCTGCTGCCCATGCCCCCCCTCTCTCCCCCCACGTGCGCAGGTGCTGCTCCATACCGGAGTACGACTTGTAGGAGGGAGCTCCACGGCAGGTTCTGCTGAACAGTGGGATTGCTTAGGCGGAACGGCTCTTGCTTTCTTCCATTTCACGGATTCACCCGCCTTTGCTGAGCCGCTAAGATGGGTCGGCCTGACACGCGGCAACCGAAGCTCACGTTTGATGCCGCAAAGAAGACGAATCGCACCAGCCCGGAATCTCAGAAACAAATAGAGGCTAACGATCCTCCTGATAACCAGGCGACCACCTCCACGGATACCCAGGAACTTCTTCGTGAAATGCGCCAGGGATTCGCCACCATTGCGGACAAGGTGGACAGGATGTCGTCCCGTATGGATGCTGTAGTCCACAAATTGGAGGTCCACGAGGGGAGGTTGAAGGAAGTGGAACAGCGGGTATCGGATGTCGAGGACACCTCCGGACAACATACAACACGTCTAGCACGAATGGATAACTTATTGCGCACCATTGCGGCTAAGAATGAGGATTTGGAAGCGAGAAGCCGGCGTAATAACATACGCATAGTTGGAATTCCGGAATCCACCAATGTGGGGAGAATGGAGGAATATGTGGAACGTCTGTTGAGGAATGCAGTGGGATCGGAAGCATTCTCCCCCCAGTTTATAGTGGAGAGGGCGCACAGGTCCCTGGGACCGGTGCCCAAGCCGGGCATGAAGCCAAGGCCTATCATAGCCCGTCTGCTAAACTACAGGGATAGAGATGCGGCTTTACGAGCAGCTCGCTCTTCCAACAAGCTCATATGTGATGGTAACGAATTCACAATCTATCCTGACTTCACACCCATGGTACAGGAAGAGCGGCGCAAATTTTTGGAAGTTAAAGCAAAGCTTCGGACCCTGCAAATTGACTACGCATTACTCTATCCGGCTAGACTGCGAATCACTTATCAAGCGCGCCAAAAGTTTTTCACGAAACCGCAGCAAGTTGAGGACTTCATTAAGCAGGTAAAACGATCAGCACACCAGCATAGGGAGGAGGCGGATGAACTTGATCGCGGAAATGACCGGCTTGAAGATGATGAACACTGACCCCGCTACTACTACACCATTGGACGTTGCTGTGGTTCCTGTATGTGAGTACTGATATGGGGTACACAGAGCGATGGGGGCTGTAGTTACGACCCGACCGTCTCCCCCTTCCCGATAAGATGAGCGAGGGCTGAGACCTGAGAAACGCTGAAGCATTACTGCGTCGCCAGGTACCCCCCTCTCTCCCTATAGCTGAGGTTGGTCTACCATGGGCAGCTGATGGAGAAGAGGGGTTGTTGTGTCGCCACCTAGAATGGTTCCTAACGGGCATTACCCATAATTTCTAATTTCTAATTTAAAATATTTCTAGAGCGCAGCGTACACCTTGCGGTTTCTTGGCGCTGGGGGGATTGGCTACTGCGGAGAAGAGACCAGAAGCAAGGATAAGAGAAGGTAATTAAGAGAATTTAAGAAGGGAATTTAAGAAGGGAAAGCCTGGCTGAAGAGGAATGTTTTCAGATCTTTACGAAAGGGAAGGTACTGAGTAGTAGAGCGGAGGTGATCGGGGAGGGAGTTCCAAAAGATTGGAGCCAGGGTGGAAAAGCTGGCCCCGCCCCACTTTTTACGTGTGAAACGAGGGGTCTGAAGAAGGGACATGGAGGAAGACCGAAGTTCTCTTGCAGGTATATACGAATGAATTAGTGAAGTGATAAAAGCAGGGGCAGTGCCCTGGCGGGCCTGAAAGGCCATACAGCCGATCTTAAAAAGGGAACGTTCTTTTACAGGGAGCCAGTGAAGCTCCCTGAGAAGGGGGGTGGAATGGTGATAACGAGGAAGGCCATACACCAGTCGCGCTGCCTGGTTTTGGATAATCTGGAGTCTACGCAAGCTGTATGCGGGGATACCATGATAGAGAGCGTTCGCGTAGTCCAGTCGCGATATCACAAGTGCGGCCATGATAATCTTAAGTGCCTGGGGGGAAAAGAAGCGGGAAATAGAGCGGATAGTGCGGAGAGTGAGGAAACAAGAGGATACCACGGAACTAATATGTGAGTGGAGAGTGAGCTGATTATTTATTTTTACACCGAGTGTTTTGACTGTGGTGGAAGGGGTAGGTGAAGGGCCGAAAGAGGGGGGCCAAAAGAGAGAGTTCCAGGGGCTGGATGAACCACCCGTGAGAACCAACTCGGTTTTATCCGGGTTCAACTTGAGGTGGTTGTGGTTCATCCAGTCCCTGATGAAAGTCATAGTTGACTGGAAGTTAGAGACAGAAAGAGGAGAGGGGGATAGATCAAAGATGAGCTGGAGGTCATCCGCGTAGTTATAAACGGTGACCTCCAGCTGCTGGAGTGCGAAAATGAGAGGAAAGATATAGAGATTGAAAAGCAGAGGGGAAAGAGAGGAACCCTGGGGGACACCGCACGTGACGGGGAGAGGAGTGGCCGTGAAGTTGCCTAGCCGAACCGCCTGAGTGCGGTCCCTCAGAAAGGAGGAGAGCCAGACGAGAGCTGATCCCCCGATACCGGCCGCCTTGACACGGGTGAGTAAGATGGTGTGGTCCACCGTGTCAAAGGCGGCGGAGAGATCGAGGAGGACCAGTGCCTGGTGCTTGTTCTCATCCATGCCCTTTCTGAGATTGTCTAAGACCGCGACCACGACTGATTCGGTCGAGTGCCTAGGACGGAACCCGGCTTGGCGGGATGCCAGTCCTCCGTTTGCCTCAACATGGGCGCTGAGTGCCGCGGTGACGTGGCGTTCCATCACCTTGCCCAAAAAGGGTAACAGGGAGATGGGGCGGTAGTTGGCCGAGATGGAAGGATCGGCGCCAGGTTTTTTCAAAATGGGCACTATTGTAGCTGCCTTTAGGGCAGAGGGCACAACGCCCTGTGCCAGAGAACTGTTGAGGAAAGCGATGGGGAGATCGGGGCAGCTGGAGTAAATTTGCTGCAGGACTCGCGCCGGGCAAACGTCCGCAGGAGACCCTGACTTCACTTTGGGAAGTATCTCCAAAAAGGAGTCCTGGGTGAGGGGGGGAATGGAGGTAAATGGGAAGGGGACGGACGGGGGGGGAGGGATCGACGAAGGCAGACGAAGGTGGTGGAATGTTGGTCTTGATAGTAACAATTTTCTCTACGAAATAGGTATTCAGTTGATCACAGAGGAGCTGGGAAGGAGGAATTTGGAACGAGGTTCGGTCTGAGAATGCCAGGTCATTCACAATGCTGAAGATTTCCCTGGTTTTGTTTTCTGCAGAAGTTATTTTTAAAGAGAAATAGGAGGTTTTTGCATCCAGGATTGCAGATTTGTATTTGGCCAGTGTTGATAGGAAGTGGGTTTTTAATGAGGGGCTGTAGTTTATCCTCCATTGCCTCTCCGCCCGTCGGGCGCTCAGTTTAAGATCCTTTAGGTGGTTATTGAACCATCTATTGGAGTCCTTGGGACGGCGGATGGAAATGCGACGTAAAGGCGCCACTGAGTCGCAGCCTCCAGCCAGCCAGATGTCAATGGCCTTGGCTTGAGAGGCAGATGATGAGCCAGCAAGAATGGGAGTGGAATTGCGGAGTGAGGAGGTCAAGGAGGGATAATCCAGTCTGTTCCAGTTCCGCGCCCAGGTGTTTTTGGTGTGCGGAGTTTTGGGCATCAGGTTTCGAAGAATGGAGAATGAAATGAGGGTGTGGTCGGACCATGGGCACGGCGAAACGGCAGCCGAGGCCACAGGGAGGTTAAGGGACCAAACCTGGTCCAATATGTGCCCATGGGAATGAGTGGGGACGGATATGTGTGACACAAAATTGAGGGATGAGAGATAATCAGTAAATTCTTTAGAGGCTAAGCACTCGTGTGGGTCTGTGGGCCAGTAGTTGAAGTCCCCCAGAACCAAGACCGAGGCATAGTTGACCACCAGGTTAGCCAACAGGTCTTGAAATGCCGGCAAGAATAAGGGTGAGGGCTGAGGTGGGCGGTACATAAGGAGACAAGTGATGGGGGGGGAAAATGAAAGAGAGCGGACTACCAGGAAGTCAGCAGAGGGAATGAGGGGAAAAGGGAGTTGTTGAAAATTCAGCTCCGACCGAGCAATTAGGGCGACCCCACCGCCAACCTTACCTGTCGGCCGGTCGGCCCGCAGGGCCACATAAGAGGAGGGTAGGGTGGCCAGGAGAACAGGGAGGGAAGAGTCACAGTACCAGGTTTCGGTCAGGAGCAGTATGTCTGGTTTCTCTGAGTCGAGTAAGACAAACAGCTCGTGGTGGTGCTTGACCGCTGACCTGGTATTGAGTAGGACAACAGACAATGCCGGAGAGCAGGGGGAGGGAGCAAGGGGGAGGGAGCAAGGTGACGGGGGGGTCGTGCTGCAGGGGATAGGATGTGGTAGGGGAAGAGGGAGCAAAACCTAGTGTAGAAATCAGACTACGGGTAGAATCCGGGAGTGGCCAGTGGCCTTGGAGGGCAGTTAAATCCTTGGTGGTGTAGGACCTAATTTTAGCATGGAGTCGTGCCCCTAGCCCCGTCCGGCCGCGGACGGGCGCAGACGGGCTTAACTCTGGCGCAACTCCGGCGCGCATACGTCGCGCCCGCTGCGCTCGTCCGCTGCGCTGACACATAATGGGCGGCTATGTAGGTGATGACGCGGCAGGGGAGGGATCAGGAGGGCGGGGGTGGGCGTGGTGATCTTAAAAATACAAGTCGCCGTTCCCCGCTTGTGATCAGCGGGACGGCGGTAGGCAAAAGAATGAAGCTGCTAGCAGTCAGCAGCACGAATCAGGTGAAGTTTAAAAAGCACAAAAAGCACTAAGCAATCCCCAGCGCTCAGCGCGAAGCCCTCAGCCCTCTGCCACAGGGCGTTAGACAGCGCGCGAGGGGGAGCAAACAGGATTAAGTAGGTGATGACGCGGCAGGGGAGGGATCAGGAGGGCGGGGGTGGGCGTGGTGATCTTAAAAATACAAGTCGCCGTTCCCCGCTTGTGATCAGCGGGACGGCGGTAGGCAAAAGAATGAAGCTGCTAGCAGTAGGCAGCACGAATCAGGTGAAGTTTAAAAAGCACAAAAAGCACTAAGCAATCCCCAGCGCTCAGCGCGAAGCCCTCAGCCCTCTGCCACAGGGCGTTAGACAGCGCGCGAGGGGGAGCAAACAGGATTAAGTAGGTGATGACGCGGCAGGGGAGGGATCAGGAGGGCGGGGGTGGGCGTGGTGATCTTAAAAATACAAGTCGCCGTTCCCCGCTTGTGATCAGCGGGACGGCGGTAGGCAAAAGAATGAAGCTGCTAGCAGTCAGCAGCACGAATCAGGTGAAGTTTAAAAAGCACAAAAAGCACTAAGCAATCCCCAGCGCTCAGCGCGAAGCCCTCAGCCCTCTGCCACAGGGCGTTAGACAGCGCGCGAGGGGGAGCAAACAGGATTAAGTAGGTGATGACGCGGCAGGGGAGGGATCAGGAGGGCGGGGGTGGGCGTGGTGATCTTAAAAATACAAGTCGCCGTTCCCCGCTTGTGATCAGCGGGACGGCGGTAGGCAAAAGAATGAAGCTGCTAGCAGTCAGCAGCACGAATCAGGTGAAGTTTAAAAAGCACAAAAAGCACTAAGCAATCCCCAGCGCTCAGCGCGAAGCCCTCAGCCCTCTGCCACAGGGCGTTAGACAGCGCGCGAGGGGGAGCAAACAGGATTAAGTAGGTGATGACGCGGCAGGGGAGGGATCAGGAGGGCGGGGGTGGGCGTGGTGATCTTAAAAATACAAGTCGCCGTTCCCCGCTTGTGATCAGCGGGACGGCGGTAGGCAAAAGAATGAAGCTGCTAGCAGTCAGCAGCACGAATCAGGTGAAGTTTAAAAAGCACAAAAAGCACTAAGCAATCCCCAGCGCTCAGCGCGAAGCCCTCAGCCCTCTGCCACAGGGCGTTAGACCCATGCAGTTACTGTTGTTATAGCTGGGATTATTATCATCCCTGGTTGTTGAGGGAGTTGGGGAGGGAAGGGGAGGGAGATAGCACTGGCAAGTTGGGGTTGCCTCTGTGGGAGGTGGGAGGGGACTGGGGGAATGTTTGGTTGTTACGTGAACTGTATGTAGATATGATACACAAGACAAAGGCCACAGTCATATACTTGAGGAATGTGAATTGGAGTATTGCTAATGACACTTTGCGATTGGGGAGGATGCACCGCACATTTTTACAGCGCAGCCAATTGAGCCGATCCAGGTGCGGGGACTGATAACCGATGTAATTTTATATCCTGGAATGTACGAGGGCTAAAAGATGCACGTAAGCGTAGACAATTGTTGGCGTATTGGGATAGACACAATGTGCAGGTGGTTATGCTACAAGAGACTCATATTCCCCCATCAACTGCTTCTACATGCGGTGCGAGATGGGCGGGGGTGAGAGTTTTCTCAAATTTCTCTTCATATGCTAGAGGCACTGCCATTCTTATACACCGAACTCTCCCATTTACACTACAGGGGCAACAAACGGATAGAGAGGGAAGATATGTCATTATCTGGGGGAGACTGGGCGGGGAGACGATCACCATTGCCAACTGCTACGCTCCCAATGTTGATGACCCTCATTTCTTCACCCGACTCTGGGGAGATATATTGGATGTTGGCTCCAGGTATCTGGTCTGGGGCGAAGACCTTAACGTAGCCTTACACCCGAGCCTGGACAGAGCAGATGGGTGCTCAACATACCACACCAGGGCGAGAGACTCCCTTGAGGGGATAGTTGAGGAGGGGGGGTTGATTGATAGTTGGAGACACTTACACCCTGAATTGCTGGAGGGCACACACTTTACGTCCTACACGGGCACATGGGCTAGAATTGATTACATCTTCGTGTCCCAGAATTTGGCCCCGAACGTTCTAACTTCTCAACATTTACCTAGAACACATTCCGACCATTGCTCTGTTCTCCTATCTTTAGATATGCCTGGATTTCACAAACCACGCCCGCTCTGGCGACTACATCCCAACATCCTGATTGACACTGTCTTCTGCGAAGAACTTAGAACCGATATAGAAGACTTCTTTCCCCAAAACAAAGACACGGTGGGTAGTGTAGAAACAGTGTGGGAGGCGTTTAAGGTTACGGTACGGGGGTGGTGTATAGCTAAAAGCTCTGGGGTGCTAAAGGACATACAGCGAACACTATGCAGGTTGGAGGAGGAGTTGAGAGCTTTAGAGATTTGCACGACACAGGGGATTGATGGGGAGGCGCACAGCACATTCAGAACTAAATTGTCGGAGTACGAAGCGGAAGCGCAGAGAGAGGTACATTTCAAAGGAAAACACTGGCGAGCCCGGGCTTATAATGAGGGAGGGAGACCAGGAAGAGCGCTGGCCATGGCAGTAAGGATGGCACGAGGTTCAAACACAATCTTGGAGCTAACTGCAGCGGATGGGGAAGTACACAAAGACAATGATGGTATTCTCAACACACTCCAGGCACACTATAAACAATTGTATACCTCGAGAGCCGCTGGGGAGGTTGACCTGGATAGCTATCTGGGGGATATAGCACTTTGCTGGATAAGCGATGTCCACAGACAGTTTCTGGGGGCACCACTAGAGCTGGGTGAGGTACGGGATGCCATAATGTCCCTGAGCAACGGGAAAGCGCCGGGTCATGATGGTCTCCCTGCGGAGTTTTATAAATGCTACGTGGAGATTATGGCACCGGTGCTACGGGAGGTATTTACTGATGCAATGGAAGTGGGAGTGCTCCCGAGATCTATGCGAGAAGTAATCATCACATCATTACTTAAGCCCGGGAAGAATGCTACACAGTGTGATTCGTATCGCCCACTGTCGTTGCTAAACTGCGACGCCAAAATTCTGGCGAAGGTGCTCGCAACCAGACTTTCCTTACTTATGACCACAATCATTTTGCCAGACCAGTCCGGCTTTGTCCCCACGAGGTCAACCTCGCACAACCTTCGCACAGTATTTTCCCTAATTCAAACGGTTCACCCTGAGATTCCCCTTGCCGGGGTCTTTTTGGATGCCTCAAAGGCATTCGATTCTGTGGAGTGGGGATTCCTCTTCGCGGTCTTGCAGAGGATGGGATTCCCCCCTATCTTTGTGGATTGGGTACGGTTGCTCTACACATCTCCAACGGCAAGAGTGCTTGCAAATGGCCAACTTACTGCCGCATTCGCAATAACGAGGGGGACCCGGCAGGGGTGCCCCCTCTCCCCACTACTTTTCGCGGTGGCGATAGAGCCGCTGGCCTGTCGAATTCGACACCTCCACAAACCCAGCGCCTTCAATTGTTTTCAGCGCCAACTCTCAATCTCGTTGTATGCCGACGATGTCACTCTTTACGTTAAGGATCCCCAATCTAATCTGAATCCGCTACTGCGGGAGTTCGTTACCTTCGGATGCCTTTCGGGTGTCTCTATTAACTGGAACAAGTCCCAGCTCTTCCCTCTGACACCAGCCGTCTCCGTATTCCCACTGGACTACCCGCTCGAGTGGTGTACTTCGGAACTACGCTACCTGGGGATACAGATATCAAGAGACAAAGGGGACACATTGCGAATGAACTACGGAGTGGCCATCACCAAGCTGACGGATTCAGTGACGCGGTGGATCAAATTACCCCTGTCTATGGCGGCAAGAATTTCCCTCATAAAAATGGTGGTCTTGCCACGCTTTTTATATCTGTTCCTCAATATTCCCTATCACCCAGGCGCATACTTTTTTAAAACCTTACGTTCTGAACTTATTCGACTGGTGTGGGGGGGGAGGCAGGCTAGGCTCCGCTGGGCGGTAATGACACAGCCCTACAGGGCGGGTGGCTTCGATGTCCCGGACTTCGAAGTATACTATTTAAGTGCTCAGGCACACTACCTATATCATTGGTTACGGCCTACTGCTTTTATGCCGCAGGTGGCAGCGGAAGACTGGATAGCACACCCGCTGCCATTGGTAGGAGTGGTACACGCCCCCACTGCCACACTGGAGATGCACTCAAACACGGTGTCCTGCACGATAGAGGCATGGCACAAAATAGGGAGACGGCTACACACCCCGTTACTGTATACGGCTCGTATGCCACTATCCTACCATCCACAGATGTCGCTCCTGCAAGAGGTGGGATTCCAACGAATGTGTAGAAGGTTGAAAATATGGGTATGGGGGGATCTATTCCGCGATGGGAAGTTCCGATCTCGAGATGATTTTTTCGGAGATAGCGCACATAACCCTCTGGAGCTCTTCTATTACCTACGGCTCAGGGAAGACTTGAGAGCATTATTACCTGATTATCCTCATGAACCCCCCAGTATAGCCCCGCTTACGATAGTGTTAAACAGCTCTGATGGCGCACACCTAGTTTCTAAACTGTATAAGTACATACGAGAGGAACTACCGATAGTGGAGAGTGCGGCTAGGGCGCACTGGACAAGGGATTTTGGTGGTAGTGATATCACAGAGGCACAATGGGAGTACTGCTGTGACTTGTCGGGAGCGGAAATGTCTAGCTGTCGCCTTAAAATCATACATTACAAATTCCTCCATAGGTTATACTACACTCCTGCTAGAAAGTTTCGGTTTGGGCTAGCCGACTCGGACAGGTGTGAGCGATGTAGACAGGAAGGGGCGGACTTCTTCCATTTAGCATGGACCTGCCCGCAAGTACAAGAATACTGGTTGCGGGTCTGCGAGGGTTTATCCCACATGATAGGTGCTGCGTTGACCCTGGATCCGATGATGTTCCTTCTAGGCTATACTGCGCAGATAGCGCGGACGGTTAGGAAGTATACAAATGTAGCACTGCTATTGGCAAGAAGACATTTAGCATGTAGATGGGGTCGAGGCCGAGCTCCTAAGTTTAAGGATTGGATGCATGACATGCTATACTGTCAGGAACAGTATGGAGTATTTTCGGAACTGATGCCTCTAAACTCGAGACCGGCGGACATTTGGGGCCCCCTACAAACCTACCTTCTCGCTAGAGCATCGCAGGGTGAGGGAGATACTGACACTGCCGACACAACACACACACAGACTACCTAGCTGGCTTGTTCTCATATACCATTTCTTGACCTGTGCTGGAGGGGATGTATTGAGGAGTGACTGTACTGTTATGGATATGTCCGGTGTGGAGATTCCTTTCCGGAAACTATGTATCAATTGATTGACGGTACTCCTCCGAGGCTGTACTGAACACCTAAATTGCTGCTTCTCGTGGGCTACCTAATGCCAATGCAGCGGACCGAACTCCCTAGCTACCCTAATATACCACCTACTTGTAACCTCTTCCCTGGTAGGAATTCCTCACTGTTCAAATAGTGGGTAATGCTTATACTCCCCTGAATGCCGTTGTGCTGGTGTGCTCTGTCAATTGTATTACGCCCTGTCACATTTTATCAACTGCGTACCCTCCTCGATTGTTCCCCTATAGCTAAGATTTGATATGAATGTATTATTACTTTATTACATTGCTGATGGTTGACCCTGACTACACTCCCTGGGGTTGAGACTCAAGTACCTCCGATTGCAACGATATATGTGTATCGCTGCCGGCCTTGTATGGTTGTAGGCACACTGCTGTGTATGACTGCTTGAATGTTAATAAAAGTTTATAATCCCAAAAAAACAAAAAACAAAAAAAAAACTTACATTTCTAAAAAAAACTACTGAACTGATTTACACCAAATAACAAAAAGCGTAATCTGTGTAACAACCTCAACCTTTCTGTCAATTTTGGTATAATTCCTTCAAGCAGTTCGGGCTGCAGGTTCAACAATGTATTCCTATGGGAATTAACATTACTAACGCAACCTTATTTCGTGCACCTATTTCGCGGTCCCCTCTGCACGGATCACCCCATACTTTCACACCCTACTTTGACACTTTTTTGGAAAATTTCATGAAGATTGGTCAAACGACGCCAAATAGGCAAGTCAAGAAATGTTTTTCCCATATGGCCTCCTCCGCAGCCCCGGAGACTGCCACCTACCAGCGGCGAATGTAAGGGGGGGCCTCGTGGACCCCCCGGTTCATGGGGACCACCACCTCCCAGGGGACCAAACTTCATTTTAAGAAACGTTCTCCACCCCAGGCACCACACCCCTCCCGGCAGGCTCGTAATCAAGGAAAGAGGGGGGCCCATGGCCCCCCTCATGGAACCATACATGACCAAAGGGACACCACCCTCCTAAGGCAGGCTACTGCTATGTCCCAGGGTGCCCACCCTGGGAAATAGCTGTTTGCTTTGGCTTGGCAGGAGCTTCACCTCTTTTTATTATCAAAAAGCAGTAGATCAGGCTAGGGCTAAACTTAACTCTGTGCACTTAAGAGAGCATAATGAGAAGACACTCCAGCAAGAATTGACAAGCGCGAAAGATCAACTAAGAAATGTTTTTATTTTAGAAGAGATCACTGGTAGTAAGGCATTCCAACAGAAAGTTTACGAAGAAAGTCAGATTTTAGGCAAATACTTTGCATGGTCTACTAAAACACAGCAGAGTAGGTAATTGATCTCACAAATAAGAGACCCCATTACTGCAACTTTGGTAGGAGATAAAGATAGGATGGCAGAAATATTCTTATCCCATTTTAAACAAATCTAAGCTGAATCACAGATAATGAATCCACAGGATTTAGAAAGCTACTTTGCCATATTTCAGTTACCTAAAATTATTAGGGCTAATATTGTAGCCTTTGAATAAACCTACTGAACTAACAGAACTAACTGAAATACTAAAAGGTATGGCTAGCGCTAAGGCAAGTGTGAATGATGGAATCCCGGTTGAAGTATACAAGATGTTTTTAGATGAGCTCTCCACATTTTTAATATTCTTGTTAAATCAAATTATTGAAGTGATTCCCTTCTCTAATAGATTCAAGGAGTCAGTTGTGATTACCATTCTCAAAAAAGATAAATCCAAATGACCCTAATTCCTACAGCCCAATACGTTTATTAAACACAGATTTCAAGCTTTTTATGAACATTTGGGCAAATAGGATTGCTGTTTTTCGTGCAACAAGTGGTTCATGCAGGCCAAACAGGAGTCCACCCATAGATGTTAATGGCAGCTAATACTTTTTTTTTTATTCAGGCGAATGATTGTCTTTCTATTAGCAAGGATAAAGTCTCAATTCTACTGATGGACACGAAAAAAGCATTCAATCTTGTCGACTCGCAGGCTCTCTTTTTTTATTTTAGGAAAGTTTTATTTTCCACTCCGCTTGATAACAATGTTGAGGGAAATATACAAAGGGGGCTCTAGCAAAGATAATTATTAATAAGGAACAGGTGGAAGAAGTGGCGATTAGGCGTGGTACTCCGCAGGGCTGCCCCGTATCTCCACTCTTATTCTTTCTCTTCATTGAGCCACTCGCAGTAAAAATTCTCTCTAATTTATCAATTTTGGCCCCTATAACGGGAATGGCAAAAATTTAACTTTTTGCCGATGATATGATCTTATATCTGAAGGCGGAAAAGGCAAATGTTCAGGCGGCATAGCAGGAAATTCAGGTGTTTACAGCCTTGGGTGGGTATAAAGTTAACCAGGCTAAAACTGAGCTGCTTCTGTTTAAATTCCCCCATGATGCGGGGGGATGGGGGCTGCGCGCGGCACCGCAGTGCTTGTGACTTGCTCGGCTCGTCATGCAGCAGGGTGGCGCTGTGCTCATGACGAGCTGAACTCGTCATGACCTCACCTGTTTGATGGAACGCCCAGCACAGTAGGGGAATTATCCCCGCGTGGGCGTTCCACGGCTGTTATGACGAGCTGAGCTCGTCATGAGCACCCAAGGGGTTAACTCTACAGAGTCTCAACTGCCTGCAGGGCTGCAAATTTTGTCACAACGACCCATAAGATACCTAGGGTTATATGTAACAACTGATTTTTCTCAATTATTTCAGTTTAATTATAGAAATACTCTGATGAAGGCAAAACGGCTTTTAGAGAGATGGTCGTCACTTTAAACCTCCACTGAAAGTACCAATTTCATATTTTAAGGTGTTGGATAAAATTATCCAGGAATTTGTATTGGCAAAGAAACAAGCATGGGTAAAACTATCTATTCTTCAATTGGACACAGAGAGGGGGGTGTTAGCACTACCCCATTTTTCCACTTACTTCCATGCTGCCTTAATTAGTCAGACAGTACATTTAGCAGTACCCTTTTCAAAATATGATCATTTTCTCCTAAACCATATATTAAAAGAAAGTGCAACCCAACAACCAGTTTTTCTTCAATCTACGAAACTACCTAAGAAAACAAGGTATAAGGTCATAACAGCAATAGCAATACATACCCAGCGCTTCTATAAAGCATATAAGGTTCCAGTATGCTATGCATATACCTTTCTTCAAGAATGTGAGATGTGGGGCTTACAGCTTACACGAGGGGTGCTGCAGTCCTATAATAATCTAGGGTTCTCGAAGTTTGGCGATTTTTATAATTTTACCCAGTTGATAACGTGGGAGGCACTTGTACAGCAATCCGGTAACCAAAATCGATGCTTATCGTTGAGCTACATGCAAATATCAGGCTTCCTTAAAAATAACTATGCAATGATTAATAATCCAGTAAAAGTAATAGTAAGAGGGTTAAACAAGATGAAATTGTGTGGCATAGTAAACTGGTACCGGCTACTACGCCAGGGCACGAATAATAAGCTTATTGAGGAGATGCTCCCAAAACTGTTGCAGGAAACAGGTTGTCGGTTTAATAGTACGGAATGGCAACTATTGAGAGAGTGTGGTCACAAAGCCTTGAGAGGGGCTAATTTCATCTAGATGGTTGGCATATTATACTCCTCTTAGTTAGCATAAATTGTTTCCATCTACTCTGAATCAATGTTTTAGATGTAAGATAGAGGGGGCTGGGTGGTGGGTACATATATTCTTTACAAGCCCTAGTCTACAGCACTTTTGGGAGGAGGTCTTTTAGGTTTATCAGTCACAGCATGTCAAGTGTCATTCTTCCATCAAAATTGACGGCCCTATTTGGAATCTCCCAGGCAGGATTTCAGCGGACAAAATATCAGCAATACTTTATTTTTATTGCAATAGCGTTAGCCAAATACTTGGTGTTGCAGAATTGGAGATCATCGAAGGTACCAACAATAGGTCAGCGGCTCTCTAAGTTGGACTGGGCCTATCAGTTTGAAGAGGCATATGCAAAGAGGGTAGGGCACTCTGAAGATTCAGGGCTACGTGGGTGGACTACTCTGTGGTCGCTTAGGCATGTTGAATGTGGGAAATCTCCACTTTCGGTAAAAAAGGGCAATGCTGGTATATAGATTTTAGTAATAGCTTATTTATTTTCATTGTGTAAAATTCTTGGTGTAGTACAGGGGTTGTTGTATAGGAAATGTGTGTTTATTGTATTTAATGCTGGATGAACTACACAATTATTTATTATGGAGTGTTGTTATTCGCCCTGTACCTATATTCTGATTATCTATGTATGAATTATTTATGACGTCTGTTTTTCCTGCTCACAAAAAAAAAAGAAAATAATGTGTTGTAAATGTAGCATACCGTTGAACTATTTGTGACATTGTAGATCACTTCAGAAGTCATGTATGAGACAGTGCCACACCCGGAGCATCATATCAGCTCACTCCCTGGGTAGCTTCTTAGGGGTTCAAGCTGACAGACACAGAATTGGGAAGAAAAAAAGCATGATATAACACAGGGAACCATAACCTCAAGACAAGGAATGGACCAAGTGCCAGGTTACCATTCCTACTCCTGAAAGTACTCAACGAGAAGAACAGCAGCTGAGGGTGAGATTGGCCCCCTAATCCCTAGATCCCTCACATTATATCCTACACCCCCATTTGTGACACAGCAGCCTTCTAGGAGGTCATGTAGTGGGACATTTCTGGTCAGCAGGTGCTCTCTTGGGCCTTCAAGCGGTCGCAGCAGAGGTGAAGGCCCCATGAGAGGTGAATGCTGAGCAGCAAAAGAGAGGTACTGCCTTCTTTCCAAGACTGCAGCCATTCCTGGGCATTCTGAGGCCTCCCTCTCTTCTAGGAGGTGTAGTTAATTGACTTAGTATGTCTTACCCCTCTGTTGCTGAACCTACGTCAGTGTCTCCAGATACTCAGATGGTGTCTGGCCCTGCTCCACAATCTCAGGAGACTGCATCTATGGGGGAGGTCCGGATGGTCCTGGTTTCTTAAGTAGAGGTAGGGAATAGCTAGCAATTTTGACACTCACCCTGAAGGATTTACTGTGGACTATTGACTTTTACTTTGAAACTGAAGATGATTTTAGGAATTTTAACTTTAGTTGGGACTTTAAACTTTTTCAACCTTTATAGACTTTTTTGAGAATATTATCTCCATTTGAATTTGTATATCAACTGGGCCTTAATGTTCCCACCTCACCCCTCCTGCCCTCCAAGTTCAACCTTTCTCAATGGACTTCTACTCCATTTTTTTTAAAGCATTGCCTACGCAATGACAGATGACTTTTAAAAAACATATCCATAAAATATATTTGAAACATTGTAGCATAGTATATATATATATATATATATATATTTAGTTTAAAAAAAAGTTAAAAGTAGTTGCTTCCATAATTTTGTGTGTGTGGATGCTTGTGCATGTTTGTGATTGTATTGTCATAAGGGTTTGTATTAAATGTTTCACAGTGCATAATGTATTCATTACCATATGATAATGCACACATGTTCATGGGTGGGCATGCAAGAGATGGCGCACAGGTGAAAGGTAAGTGCAAGTGATATCTATTAAAATAGATGCAGGAAAAGGAGTTTGCATTTACAATTTAAAATTTGGAATGAGTGATAGCATTGGAGTGTGTTTTGTTGGGAGGTTGTTGTAGTGATTGTGGAGTGAAAGTTGGGGTGTTTATGCGTTTGCAGGTGGGTTGTTGTTAGGCTTTGTGAGAGGGATGGGCCTTACAGGTTGCTGCTGAGGATTGAGGCATATGCCTGTCCTTGCAGAATGACAATGGCCCCGTGTCATATATCCTATATCATCTTCATAACAAAGGCAAGTCTCTTTGCAGCCTCCTTCCTTGACAAACAAATGTGTTCCAGGTGCAACTTTGCATGTCTTTGAGAGGTGTACTAATCTCTTCCAAGACATAGATCTTTTTCTCTATCAGCCTATGTACTCTTCATGGTGAGCCAGGATGGTGCAAAGAGTCTCCCTATATGTTGAATATTCTCCTGCAAAGCAAAAAGTTGCTGGAAAAACTGATCTTCCCAGAGGACAGGTCAAGCATCCTGACCAACCATGCGTGGTCATCTAACAACCGCAGGTTCTAAATTACTTTAATGGTGGACATCTGGGAGGTTGTAAGAGGCAGATTTTGAATACAGAGAAATTCTTCTCACTAAAGTGTCTCTCTCATAAGATGAAGAGAAGACCAGAGTTGCATCTAAGTAGGAGGATGAAGCAGGGGAGTCAACCAGGGCTGGACTGGCTACCAGGGGTTTCAGTGGGCCGGCAGGGTGGGGGCATGTACACTGCCAGTTGGGGCCAGTTTTGTAGCTGGAACCTGCCGGCCACATTCCTACTTGCAACAATTTTAAATAAACAATACAAACATAATTGATTTCAACTTAAAGCGTACTTTAAATCCATCTATTTTTGTATCACTCCTTTAGAAGTGTTGCAAGTAGGAACATGGCAGTGGTCCCCAGCCACAAACCTGCCCCACCAGCAGAGAAAATTGCCACCGCCGAGTGCCTAGTAGGCCAGCCCAGCCCTGGAGTCAACAATCGTATCTGTAAACTGAGACGCGTGTTGAGGGCAGACCTGAGTATTTGGTACCAACATTTGTGGAATAGTAGTTATTGGCTGAGGACTTGAAATCCATAGGAGTTAGAATAATGGCCACCTTCACCTCCCCTACAACGCAGAAGAACATGACTGTTAAATAAAATCAAGTTACTAATGGAACATGTTATATCTAAGCAGAATAACTGAATTTTAAATCTTCTCTCCTCCCTTCTTTAGATGACCTTGATATAGAAGATTTTCAGCTGGAAACGGACTATTCCAAACTACACTCCAGCATCCAATGTGCACCCAGCCCAGGTGAGTAGAAAGTGCTTGCCTCATGCACTGAGGTGTGTCCTGAGCTGGATGACGTTTGACTACCTATCTATGTGTCTCTTCTGGTGGGTCAAGGCTCATAAACTGGAGCTACCCAGTGTCCAATATAAATTGATGGGATCATGGACCACCTAACAATTACATAAATTCCACCATCATGTTTGTACCTAGTTGAAACGTTTATCATCTTAAATGGCCATACGGTTATACCAAAGCACCCATTCAACCCTCCACTTCAAGGCCAGACTGGCCGTACTGGGTATCAGATGTTTCCTCAGGGGGCTGGTAGGGTGGGAAGGGCGGATTTGTACTGGATTCAATTTTTTTGTAGCAGTGCATCACTTTTGAAAGCACCCTCTGCTGCATATCCAGTAGTTTTCAGGCAACATAAAAATGTCAATATAACTTGGTAAATAATGTGCCCACTGGAGAGAGAGCGGAGTTTTGTCCAGTGGCAGTTTTGACTTTTCTCAGGTAGCGCAGAGGGTTAATATGCCTGCTGCAAAGAATGCGTACCATACTGATCACAAAACAGTATTTAATGTGCATAGCTTGGTGGGTTACTGCTTTTGTCACAGAGACCTTTTTGTTACTGTGCATTACATTAGTTACAATCGTAATCTAGCACAGTGAGCTATGAAGTGTAATCAAAGAGCTATAACCAAACTACATTGTACAGGTTAGAACGTTGTATTATTTTCAAGCCTTTTATTATCCTAATGTTGCTAAAAAGGGTTTATTTGGGTAGCAATACATTCTTATTAGAAAAGCCAACCCTAACCACTGTGTTACGTTCTGAATCCTTGGTTTGTACTTCTCTATACCAAGCACTCTTAAAAAATGCCTACCAGTATGGTTGACATTTGAATCCTAAATGTTGTATTTCCCTTTGTCTTTTGTATCATTTTCTTTACACTGATTTACACACTTATTATTCATTGGGGCATATTCTCAAGGATTTATTGCAGAGTTATCGGCAATTTATCGCAGCCAAAGTGGCAATGCATTTATCGCACCATTCACATGCTGATGCAAACAGCCGATATCACCAGTTTACCTGTGATAGCAGCTGCAAAAAACATCGCCACAGTTGACCCCGGCAACTATCGCTAATGAGATGCAGAGTAGGCGTTCCCGTGCAAAAAGCCGCAACGCCACCACTCCGCAACATTCCCAACGACTAACCAGTTCGGCGATAAGATCCCAAAACCGGTGGAAAGGTACGGTAGCAGCAGGAATTTAACACCTGCTCTGACCTTGTGTCGGGACACAACCTGCACCAGAAAAGGGAGCCCAGCCCAGAGCCACACCTGAAAAAAACACTGATGCCATGGAGATACTGAACATGTAGCCCGGAGCTCCAAGAGGGCCACAACACCCCCTGCCACCACCCCCAGCCTCACCGCCCCGCTGGACAAAGATATGTTACATCAACTTCACAAAATCATGCACAAAACAAATTGCCTGATGTTGCTCAATTACAACAATCAACATGCATGTGTGTCCAGAAAAAGGAGAATCACTCATTCATCTTTGAATTACCAAACAAAACATTTTATTTAAAAAAAAACTCAAAACAACTATTTTGAAGAGTCATGGCGGTTCTTCTCAGGACAATCTGTAGGTCACAGCCTGCAAGACAACATTCTAGATAAGAATTTGTTTTCTGCGCTCATCAAAGAACAGAGAGAGTGAGCGAAAGAGATAGAGAAAGAGAGGGAGGGAGAGAGAGAGAGAAAGAGGGGAAGAGAGAAATAGAGGGAGAAAGAGACAGAAAGAGGGAAAGAGAGAAAGAGAGAGGGAAAGAGAGAGAGAGGGAAAGAGAGAGAGAACGTGGGAGAGAGAAAGAGGCAAAGAGAGAAAGAGAGAGAGAGAGAGAAAGAGAGGGAGCAGGACAGTGAAAAGAAGAGAGGGAGAGGGAGAGCGAGTGGCGACACTGCGGACCCAGGTACTCACTGCTCACCTGCTACCACTGGTGTATCTCCAATCATGTGCCAGTATGTACTGCAGTTCACCAGGTCCCTTATCTGAAACAGAGTCCAGATTTATGAATGGCAGAGTCCATACAATTGCACACGCCATCATCGTTTGCCCGCCCCTGCGCACACAGGCTGCTGCACCCCAGCCCCTCCTACCGCCCAGTGGTGATTGCCCGCCCCTGCACACCCAGGCCTCACTGCTCACCTTCTGCCACCGGCGTGTCTCCAAGAGGGCCTACCATGTGCCGGGGCCAGCGAATATGGCACCCTCCACATTATGCAGCCCCGCTCCGCGGGCCACCAGGTCACACACTTGATTCTGGGTCTTGATTCCGCTATGGCAGAGATCATATCAGTGCACATAGCATCATTGCAGGCTGCACACCCGCTCAGCCCTTTGGGTGCTACTAACTCTGTGACCCGCGAGGCATCGCTACGTGGCGGTAGGCCAGGACTGCCCGCTAGCTCAGGCCTACACTGCGGTCCAGCAGGGCTCACACAAATCCTCACCAGTCCGGACCGCCAGGACGGGGCATCATCGCAGGCTGCACACCCGTTCAGCACTTAAGGTGCCCCTACCTCAGTGCACTGAAAGTCACTGTACCGTGGCGGTGTGCCTGTGCCAGCAGCAGTGTATCCGGTACCACCAAGTCTGTGCCCCGCAAATTGGGGGTAACTTTTTTCTCGCCATCCCGTTGAATTTATCGTGGACATGTGAGGCATTATCGTGAGACTATTGCATGGTACCGCCATGTTGAGAATACGTTAACACAGCGTTATTTTCCCGCAATAGACTGTGATGTGAAGAGTTGCGTTAATCTAATTTTGCAATAATTATCACACGTTCTTGAGAATAACCCTCATTGTCGCTCTATTTGTGTGTGATTTATAGTGCTCTGACACCCTACACTGGTGGAGGGTGATAGTGAGGGAAATATTGAAGATCCCCAACAAAAATTGTTGTATCCTGGTGCACTGTAATGCTATCATTTGCTATGCTTTAAAAGCTAGCAAAGTAGAATTTACAGTGAAAAATGAGTTGTAGAATGGACTACTTTTGCCCAAATTTTCGAGGGGGGGGGGACTCCCCCCAACCCTTCTTGTAGTAGTCAGGCTCACTCGCTGCACTCACTATGCACCATATGGGGGCTGGTCTGACAACATTTTCCAGGGCTTCTATGGGTTCCTAGTCCAGCCTTGCTCCATCTCCGTCTCGTACGGGGTATAGATGAAGCACACCCTCTAAGGAATGAAGGAGAGAAACTGACTTAGAAGGGCCATATTGGTTCTGAATATCTAGGAATTAAATTTGTTTACAGCGGTTCTGTGAAGAACATTTTTAAATCCTATAGGAATGATGCCAAGCAATCATTTCAAGCAGTAATTATAACAAAAGGCTACATTTTGTTAATAATTGTTAGTGCTTCCTACTCAAAATAGTTTTTTTTATAATGAACAACAGAGACACTTATCTGGGCTCCAGATGTTTCCGTGTTCTTATTTGATTTTATAAACCATGTCACCATCCTTAAGAGCTTCTTTCTGCATCGCAAGAAGTTGTTGAACACCATGTTGGCTTCCTCTCTGGGGTCAACAGAGTGTTTATGTGTAAACAACCACAAGGTGGTTTCTGGATTCAATGTTTAATATTGGTAGTGTTGGAATTCATGTTGGAATGTTCGTTTCGTGTGTAATATTTATTGAATAGTAAATATTTCCTAACTATTTTTCAATACTTTCATTTAATTTCGGTTGGTTCCAACCCTTTTTTTTGCCTTTTACCCTCTCCAATGTCAGTATCACTTATTTTCTATCCCCAATTTACCCACCTCCTTCTTCTGTCCCTACGCTTGCACACAACAGAGAGAGACCTCAGAACCTCCTTGTTGCTCTCAACAATCCCAGCCACCCCCATCTCTCCCTGTCATGCTCTGTGCTTTGGCGGTGGTGTGGGGGTTGAGCTCTGGATACACATTGTCTTCCATTGTCAAGGCCAGCAATTAGTATTTCGGCTGACATATGGCTTCCCAAAGCAATGATCCCAAGTTATTGTAATTTGTAGCCATTAAGGATTCGTCCATAAAAATGACATATCACCAGCCCTAGCTTCATTGTAGATAAGTTAACAACTATGCAGCTGAGTAGATATTGGAGGTGACCCCATCCATTGCTCTGGGGAAGCTCAGTCCAGAAATAGAGGCCCGTATCAAGAGACTACCACCTACATCAATCACAAAGGGGCTCACCATGGCGGGCAGACCTCTATCCCAGTCATAAGCACAGGCTCGCACTAAAATGTATTTTGCAAGACATCCAAAAGGGAGTGAGGGTTGATTATCGCAGCCTATTCTAATCACAAAGGCATTCCTCTCTAATTGGACGTCTATCGGCCTGGGATATCAGGGGTAGAGGCTGAAGGTTTTATTTGCTGCTCTTCCAAAGAGAAGGGTAACCATTGATCTAGCTGAACTCGGCTCAGATCGTTCCCTTGTGTGTCCCACTGCACTTGAATGAAAAATCAGGAAAATGGCTAGAGGAGAGGCATTCCATAGGAGTTAAATCACTTGTCCTTCCCTATAGCAAAGGAGATAAACATGCCGAAAAATCCTTCTGAATGGAATTAAATATCTTATTTTTTTCTCACATATCTTGATTCTTTTTTTGCAATAATGAATTAGGCCCCTAGTTTTACAAAACCACATGTTATAATTAAATCTTATACACTACCACCATTCCATTTTAAGTTAAGTGAAACTTAATATTGCAATTATACGTCAGAATTATTTTTCAGAGTATAACCGAAACCAGAGATTGACAGCTGGAGCAAATATGTCACTCGACTGTGCTGTCATTTGGATCCGTGCATGGCACATTATACTGCTTTTGCACACTTCAATTTACAAGTGATAAATCCGAAAAGTGGAAAAAATTAGATGTGGAGAGCCCAGTCTCCTATAGGGAGAGGAGAATCAGGCAGAAAATCAGCGGACTGTTCTGGCCATACCAAATATATTTGGTCTCTTAAATGGAAGATGAGTATCACCATATTTCCATCCTTGGCTTTTTTCTCACACCTACCTGATTTCGGAAAAAAATGTGTCCTTACTTGAAAGTACTCCTAGATATCGTGACTGTACTCTTTTGCGTGAAATTGTAATAACTCCCACAAAACAGATGGATATGAGACAAAATTGAGCATTTGGTGGAGGCCCCAGGAGACTCTCCAGATTTTCCCATGTCTTCTGGAGTTAGAGGGAGTCATTTGTTCACCTACCTATGCACTGGAATGTAGCTCCAAAGTAACACAAAGTAGTTATTTGTACTACTTTGGATCAAGGGGGCATTCCAAGTGTGGTAATTGGGCATTCCCATATAACACATGGACGTTGATGCATAGCACTCTCCGCTAAATAAATGTAGACAGGACTATGCGCTAAAAAGGCAGCTTTAAAGTTTTTTAAATGTCTTCTTTTCTTAAAACTTTTCTAAACTTGTAGGTGTGCTGCACTGTACAGAAAGAGGACCCTTCCAATACAAAGCCTATACTTTACATTAACCACATACCCTTGCAATGCAGTGCGAGGATGTGTGCATTGGTGCAAGGCAGCCTAAAGTGCCCTAGCATAGTGGGAGAGAGCAACAGCACTATATATGGTTCTGCAAAGGTATGACACAGTTTTGCTCTCTTCTTTTTATGCAATGCTGCACAGCAACTTTGGTTGCTGCACTGTGTTGCATGAAGCCAAGTAAATCTGCCGGCTGGTGCCTAAGAAAGAGATGGGATTTCAGTCACCATTTTGTCTGAATACCCAATTCCATCTTTGCTTCAACAAAACACAGATGGAGAGGAATCAGATGGAAAGAGGAGGAAGTGGCCTGCTTCTGCAAAATTCAAAAACAATGGGGCCGATTAGGATGGAGGATTTTCCGCCTCCTCCGGGCCGGCGGAAGCCACCTCCGGCCCGGAGGAGACGGAAAATCCTCTGCGGAGGCTCCAAAGACCCACCGCCAAATTAGGATGGCTGGTGGGTCTGGAATTCCGTCCGCCGCTTTTCCGCCGCGGTCGGCTTCCGACCGCGGCGGAAAAGCTATAACATGGCAGGCGGTGTCTATGAGACACCGTCCGCCATATTATGATGGTCGTGTAAAACTGCTTTTCCACGGCGGCTTTTCCGCCATGGAAAAGCATACGGACATTCACTTTGGGGGCCCGTTGCGGGCCCCCTGGGTGAATGGGGGGTGGGGGGTGCACATGGGGGGTACCTATGGTACCCCCCTGCATTTGCGTGCACAAAGCAGCAGGCACCGTGCGGTGCCTGCCGCTTTGTGCATGTAAATGTAACACATGCTTTTTTAACATTGCGGCGGGTGCAGCTTGTAGCTGCACCCGCCGCAATGTTAAATATAGAGGATGTGACCGCCACCCTGGCGGTCACATCCTAATCAGCACGGAGGGAACGCCGCAGCCCCTGCGGACGTTCCCTCCTCCTCAAGGGTGGCGGACGGACGCAAGTCCGTCCGCCATCCTAATCGGCCCCAATGTGTGTTGTTTTTTGGAGCCTAACTCTGATCAGGTCTTTAAAACACAACTTGTTGCCGTATGTTGGTAATACTCTAAGAAACATATACATGCAAGCTAATGTTCTCATAGACTTGGTGAAGTCTGACTTATTGCTCTAATGACATAATGTCCTACACTTTGCTAGAATATGGCTTTTTCCCCATCAGCAGCCCCTTAAAACTGTATGACTCAATTCACCCTTCCAACCAAACCAGATGTCTTACAAAGTGGTATACCCGGCCCTTCAAACTTTACTCATTTGGTAAAAAGTGTTAATCAGATTTAATTTCAATATGTTTACCATCTAAAAACACCTAGTCTAACCCTTTCTTAGAGACTATTGGTCCTAATCTACAGCTAGTATTTTTGCGACCAGTGAGGTATTTTGTGAACTGACCTATGTACTAATAAATTACCGAATCGTAGTGGGTCGCAATTTGACTTACCTCAGGAGTATTATTAGGTAGGTTGCAAGTTGTGACCCACTACGATTTGCTGCCATCACAGGGATTGTGGCCTGTTGGGCTGTGATTGCTTTTAAATAAGGCAGTCCTTTTTTTGTTTTAAAGGAAAACGGAATGTGTTTAAAGAAAAAGGTTTCTTTTTTCAGTTTGCTTAAGAAGATACAGTGATCTCTCAAAACACTGCACCATCCAAAAAATAAAATCTTTGCATTCACATAGGGGCAGGGGGATCAAAGGAACGCTTTCCCTTTTACAAATGGGTTTTCCACTTGATATGCCAGAAAAATATCAATGTTTTGCAACCGGATTTCAGTTACAAGACATTAATACAATACGCCCCTTTCAAATGCCAAATCCATTTCTAAACACATTTGGAAAAGTAGCTACATGCATTTAGTACATACAAAAATGGATTTTACAGTTTCCAATCCCTCTAATTTACTTATTTAGAGGGTTTACGACGAAAGCTAAAACCTTTAGTAAATCTGGTCCTCAGAGTTAGATTGGAATGAAACTATTATTTATTTCCCATTTCACTGACCTTAAACAATTATGTAGTTCCTCACTCATTCTTCCCACATCACTGCTTTCACAGGCATTTCATTGAAATAATGCCCGTACAGGACAATTGTACCTCATTGGAGGCCCACTCATTCTACATATTCCTAGCATCATATAAATCAACAGTATCATTTATTCAAACATCTTCCGCTTCTACTCTTTTCCTAGTCTCTCTCTATCAAATATCTCTACCCATACTCTTTGGTGAGTTGTACTCATTTCTAAATCATTGGCCCCTTAACCTTCTAGTCGAGTTTCATTATTCCCTGAACTGTTACTTTTTGAGAAGAGTGGTGTAATCATAGGCCCTGCAGCCCCGAGCTCCAGGGTTCCCGTGTGACTGAATCTGGAATTCGGGCCCCATCAAATTTCGTTATGGCACTGGGTGAGAATAATGTTATTTTACTTGTGTTCTCCACGTTCCCCCCTTTTGCCCACATATCAATAAAAAATGCTGAGGTACAGCCATTATTTTGTTTCAAGTACTAAACTAAACTAAAGTGTAGAGGTATAACGGAATAATTACCAACTCTGTTCTGGGTACTGGATGATAAACTTTGGACCATTCCTCTGTTAGACCCAGATTTTAACCATTCAAATTGTTTCTACTGTAAATAGTTTTTCTTGTCTGTGACAGTCTCCTAACTCAGCATTCTCATCTCTTTCAGGTCCCTTCAAACCATGTGACTACCTGTTCGAGAGCTGGATCATCCGCCTGGGAGTTTGGGTGATTGCTTTGATCTCCATCATTTGCAATGGATTGGTCATCCTGACTGTTTTTGCCTCTCCTGGTTACCTATCACCAGTCAAATTTGTCATTGGGTCAATAGCGGGATCCAACTTGCTGACCGGCATCTACTGTGGAATCCTGGCTTTTATTGATGCAATGACATTCGGCCAGTTTTCCAAGTTTGGAGCAAGATGGGAAACAGGAACTGGATGCAGGATCACTGGATTTGTGTCCATCTTTGCCTCCGAAGCCTCCATTTTGCTCTTGACCCTTGCTGCTGTCCAATGCAGCGTCTCAGTTTCCTGTGTGCGTGTGTACGGCAAGTCACCTTCGTTTGGCAGTGTGAAAATTGCTGCATTGTGCTCTCTGGTCCTTTCTTCAGTAGCTGCCACCCTCCCTCTCTTCTCCATTGGGGAATATGGGGCATCACCTCTTTGCCTTCCATACCCACTTCCAGATGGCAAGTCCTCTACTATTGGGTTCATGGTAGCCCTGGTCATGATGAATACGCTTTGCTTTCTGATAATCACCAGCACCTACATCAGGCTCTACTGTAACCTCCTCAAGGGAGAGTTTGACACTATCTGGGATTGCGCAATGATCAAACATGTAGCTTGGCTCATCTTCACTAACTGTCTCCTCTACTGTCCAGTGGCCTTCCTCACATTCTCCTCCATGCTGAACCTCTTCCTCATCACACCAGAGGTCATCAAGTCGGTGTTATTAGTGGTTCTGCCATTGCCAGCTTGCCTAAATCCTCTCCTTTATCTTCTTTTCAACCCCCACTTCAAGGATGACTTTCGCCTCCTGAAGCAGAAGAAGGGCACCATGGTCTCCAGTCCTCCATCATACGTGTCTGAGGACGTGGAGAAAACTTCGTATGACTCAACACAGGCCTTGGTAGCCTTCTCTGATGGTGGTCTGGTGTTTGAGCCCCCTAAAGCTCTCGAGGTCACCAGCAGACATCCTCCAACGTTAGGCAGCTGCAGTTTCCCTCCAGTCACTCTGATTCCGTGCCAGCAGAGGGCAAGAGCAGAGGGGCAGCAAAGCGAGCACCCCGCTCAACACTCCTGCCTTGCTGACGAAGAACTCTTCATGAAAACTGAAAGTCTCGACACAGCGATAGCCGGCCTCCGGATCAGCTATTTTCAAACACCATCCACACATTCATTCACGTCTCATTTTTGAATAACATTCTGGACAGTTCACAGCTGTGTTCTGCTGCCTGATAAATATAAAACAGTAATATAAATGTAGGAGGAGCTGGCCCATGACGTGGACGGCAAGCGCTCCACAGACTGGTTCATGTATGGCCTCAATACATTCCACCACTGGCAGGGACATCTCTGAATATAACCAGCAGACATCACAGAGAGATCAGCATCAGATCCGGCAAGAAAGTGTAGCATCTCACTTTCCCATACAGATGTGAGGAGTGCCAGTAGAAAAACGATTACATTCTTTGTCTATAAATAGTAGATTCTGTCCTCCAAAATTATGTTTGGCACTCTCCACTCCGACCAAACTGGGACAATATTCTCTGTTTGCCATATTTTCCATGAAAAGCTTATTCAAGACTCAGACACAATATACGTCCCTATGGGGCAAAGTATTTCTACAATCTCGGACAGTGAAGCTATAGCTTGGACTATCTAGTTCACATTAGAACAAAAGGCAATGACATATCATGAAAGGACTTCACACTACTCCACCTGAGAAGCAGGACTGACGCCCAATGGAAAGATGTGCATACGAATGAAAGAATCTGGGCATCCTGAACATTGCAGGCTGAGAGATATAGATTGTGGGGATATGGGTTTCAAATCTGTCAGCTCTGAATTTGTGAACGAAGCATTATCTGCTAAAGCCTGTGGCTTCCAAGCCCCAGGTGGAAATAAACAAAACTGCTTTTGAAACTCTCACATCGAAAACAGAGCAGACATGTTATCAGAGAGTATCCTCTGCAGACAACGCTGTATAAATGTATACACATTCGAATAACGCTGGTGTGCCCTGTTAAGAGGGACTGCCTGAGCTTTCTATCACAATGCTCGTCTTGGTGAGGTAGAACCTTACCAACATTGCTGATCATTTTATGGGGCTTCAAGTTTAGAAAGGTGTCACCTTCAGAGTCTAGTCATCATAGTATTAATTTTCTTCACGATTAGTGAGGAGTCGAGCAATAAGAGCCACAATTTAGAAAACAGCCATCAATTACTTAGAAGTGAATATTTCAAAAGTAACAAAGAGCCACACTTTCAAAAATAACTAAGGAAAATCATCTAGCCCTTTATCAGTCATATTCTAATATTGCATCTGAAATTTTGTCGTACGAATCTGTTAAGTCTAATCGTCTGGCCTTGGGTGTAAAATAAAAAATGTTGCAGGCATGTAATGTTTTTGAGTTTTTAAACCACCCATATGTCATGGTCTACACTATTAATATTAAGGCCCTCAATGCATGTGCTGTTTACCACGAGGCAATACTGCCTAGTGAAACACTGATACCGCAGCATTTAGTTGTGCTCCGGTGCGGTATTACCCGTCACCCCCTCTTTCGCAGGTCATAATGGAGTGAATATGGCAATACAACACGATTTACCACTTGATAAAGGTGCAAAACTTGGAACTTAGCACTTGTTTCCCACACAAATTTGCCATATATATCCTAATATGATTTGCGCATGGAAAAATGCGGAGACTGTGAGAGGTGCACAAGTTTAAACTTGATTCAGGAGCAAGCAGCTTTTCGTACCCTGGTCAGGTACTATATTTCTTGTAATGTGGGGCGCACTTGAGAATTGTCATAAAAAAACGGCTTTGCTAACAGAGCTCTGTACTTCTCATGCCAGTCATGTCCAAATGCCTGGATGAGACATTCCACCTTCTAATCTGCTGCTGCTTGTGGACTGCTTGGTTGATTCCGGTTTGAGCAAATGGCTAGTAAGTGAATGCTCAGATTAATGTTATCAATGTTTGAGTTTTACCGGTGTAGTCTTTGGGGACGTGGCAAGCAACACAGCATACTTATATTTAAGTTTATATATTCTATATACGTTAAGCAACAAAAAAGGAAAATTGAAGCGTAATGCAACTCACTATCCAAATAGTTTGAAACGCATCATGTACATATTGCCCCCGTCCACAGGTCAGTTATCCACAATCCGAATGTACACTTGATTATGATACAGAGGGGAGAGGCTATGAAATATAATCATGGATTCATAATTGCTTTCAGAAAGCTTAATAATTTAAAGAAATTTGAGATGCTTCAAGCCTTATAGAAAAATTCTTCATTTCAATTACATCCCTAACCATTAAGTAACTTGACAGCTAACGTGTTTCGCTCCCACTTCAAAGAACTTCTTTAGGGCTAAGAAAAGTAGAATTCAGGCATGTCCACAATCAAAATTAGATTTGATTTCCTTACAATATCTAATATAGGTGTATTGTATAGCTAATGGGTAAGTACATGTCCCAATACAATCAAAGTCCATGACTCAGTTGTTGACATGCATGGAACCGTAGAGCGCCAGGTGTATACGGTTGCCAAAGGCGGTAGCACCAAAACTAACAATACCAGGTTTGCTCTACTTGTAAAAAGAGTGCCTGAGAGACGTTCTGGGTGCTTAGCATCAGTGCTGACACCAAAGAGCTGCAAAATGTCTGTAATCCTGCACAAACATGGTGACCTGATGAGAAACAAAAAGCAGATTGTTCACTCTCCAAACAAAGATGACTTTGGAGTAAAAATATAGTTTGGCGGAACGGTTTGGAAAGAAAAGCAGTCTCTGTCAAAAAGAAATGCAGTTTCCGTAGAATACAAGTGATAATAAGTGTTTTTATCTATGCTCAAGATGTTAAGCGTGGTTTAGACTTTCCTTAGATGCCAGTAACTGGTTAATTGCCTAACCTCACAATTATAAACCTATACTGAAGGCAAGACCGCATAATAAAAGGAAGGGCAATTGACAGCGGTTAACCCTGCTTTGTCCACAGCATTTGAGCAAAACGTTTATTAGTACTTGCCCCTACTGTCATCCAACAGAAACAAAAACAGCAGCAGTTTGTGCTAGCATTCCGACTGGCTGAGCCACTCTCAGCATTACCTAATGGGTATTATTAATGTATACTATGTGAATGAAATCAGAGTAGACACTCTTCCACTACCAATTTTCTATATAGAAAATATGTACTTTTTGAAAATGCAAAGGGAGACAGAAATAGTTTTATGAACCATACCGATAAATAAAACACGTCTTATCATGTGAATTAATAATATATGCATCAGTTAGTGATTCTGTTGAGAAAAGAAGGTGATTACAGTAGACTGTACCAGGAGCCAGTGCAATGACGATGGCAGACGAATTCCAAACTCGAGATTGGTCCCATATTTACAAAGTTAGGCAGTCAACCTAATCTTGGTGATTTACAACCAACTTCGAATTCAGAAGGAATTGCAATGGCTGAACTAATGGTCAACATCTGTAGATCGTTTCATATACATCCACTTGCAGTAACACTTTGTGAAGTATACACCCCAGAAATGTAAAGAGTTATGACTGGAAAGGATGGATTGTGTTTTTATGTAGGGTGTAAAAGTCTGTTTGTTATAACTACCTCTATATTTGGATTTAAGATGCCTTGCCTTATTTGACAAACTCTCTCCTTGTTTGGTATTTTATTTTCACAGCCTCGTTTCCTCCATGACCTCCTTCACTACTCTTTCCTTGTGGCTACTATGCGAGCTAAGCGGGAAGGTTGCTGTTCATGTGCATGTTATCAAAGGGCGTGTAGGAATCCTAGGACTGCCCGGGTTATCCATTTTACCTGCCAAGATTTAAAGGTAGTTGTGAGTTGTGTTGAAGCATCACCGTAGCCACGCCGAAAATAAGTTTCAACACCACAACTGTCTCAGCAGAAGGATTGGATCTCCAATTAATGCAATCGATTTTGCCTGATGGTGACTAAACAATGGTTGGCTTGGCTCTGCAGATTCTGTGAACTTGTGTGGACTCGTTTAGAGCTAAAGCCCTGTTATCTCATTAGCCAACCCGTGAGAAACCATTGGCCCTTCTGGGACTTGATTCTTGCGAACTACTGGCCATAGATGATTTAGGCTCATGATATAAAGGGCTTCTCCTGAATCCTGAAATCAGCGTGATATTTTCTAGCAAGCGAGGGAGGCGTTATTGGTGTAAGTGATCCACGAAGGACCACCTGAGATCTCAGTAATGTGGACGTGAGTCATTTTTCTGTTGTGATCATGAAGAAAATCAATACACCTAACAACAAGGAAGCCCGAAGAGTGCTCATGTGTTTATTGTAAGAAGTGGATCAATGGTCTTCTAGATGATGTGCAAAGTATACAATATTTCAAGAAGAAAGGGAGGTTGACAGGTCATGCTAATTTTTCATGATGCTAGATTGTGGCTTGCCTCTGGCTAAGACATTTATTTAATTCAAATACATTGTGATGAAGGCACCTCAAAGCCTTAGTTTAATTCCCAGATATGTGGTTGTCGATCTTAGCGGTTCAAACAATATTTCACCAACTGTAACTTAAAAAGCACTTAATATATATTTTGTTGAACAGAGCCTTATATGAGCATTAGGATGAGTTGGACTGAAAGCATCAAAATGCGGCTTTGAGTTAGCCCCGCCTTGTAAAAATCTGCTAGGTAACGACCCAGTGAGCAGATCCACCTTCCTCATAACAGTACCAAATGAGTATACTTAAGGCAATTTTGTATCATTAACATGTACAGCGCCTGCATTTTGATTGAAGGAAACAGTTGCACGTGCATTTTGCATTCAAAATATTGTCCAAAACTCACATATATTACAAAGTAAGCAGATTCTCTCCTATCAATATTATTTTAAAAACAAAAGAGAAGTTTGTAGACATAGCAAATATTTTTGGATGTACATATTTTTGATTGTAAAACTGTAACTAAAGCATCAATAAAGTAAAACACAATAGTTTCATAATTTAGTCTGGTTTTATTTAATTTATTCTGATTTATGCATGTATGTAAAACTTGGCTATGATTCTTGCTCATGAAAGATTGAGTACACATTGCATCTTCTCTAGTGATATGGACTAGATGTGGGAATCTGCTGGCAACATATGAAATATAACTAGCATTTGCAATGGAATAGGTCTCGCAATTGACAGATTTTGAGCTATTTACATTGTAAATGACAATGCCTTTTACTTACGTTTAAAAAAAACAGCAATAATAAAAGGCATTGACATTTACAATACCAATAGGTCAAAGTTTCTAAAATGCAAAACCTATTGCATTGCAAATGATTGTTGTTTACAAGTGCCCTATGCTACGCTTTCATGTTAATAGAAGCCACACCCCTTTCTTTAACGAGCCGTGTCTGAAGAAAGGTCGGCAGCCCCTATGAAAGTGGCACTTTTACCAAAAGAAGCATTTGTTTTTCAAGTTGACAGACAAATGCTTTTTCTGTACAAGCACCCTGTGAAAGCCCTCATGGCATGCTGAATGTTGCAGGAAAGCATGCAGTGCCGTCAGTAGGAGAAACCATTAAAGAAAATAGTACTTACAGACTTAAGACATACCGTGTATGTCCCATGAGGAGGCCAGTCCTCATGGGAGGTTACAAATGGAGACAAGGAGGTACTAAGGAGAAACTAATAAGCCTATTAACAAATCAGTCAGCATTTACAAAGGACAATGACACAAGCCAATGACAAATATGGGCGGAGAGTGGGCGGAGAGTGGGCGGGGCTTCAAGTCCATACTCCAATACAGCATGGCTCGCAGAGCAGTGCATGCGCTGCCCAGGCTCAACCTAAAAATTGCTTGCCTTTGTCCGGGCATAGGATATAACAAGTTGAGGAAACAATAGGGGCAACAACGGGAGCAGACATTGCAGTGGTGCCCAGAGAATGTTGGATTTGCTGTATTGCCCAGTTTCAGTGAAGACGCATATTTTTATAATTCAAATACCAGTGATGAAGTCAACATATGACTTCACCAGGCTGCCCAATACAGAAGACTTCCACACAGTAGCCCAAGGTTGGTAAATCCATGCCCACAGGCACTCCCCCTTCTCTTCCAACTCTTAAAATGAGTCACTGATAATGTTTGTGATGACTACGATTAATTATGGTTTTAGACTGTATTCTTCCTACATTTTCAGAGATAAGTACTTTGCTATTGTTTGCCCTGTGGTGAACAGAATTGGCAACTGTTCTCTTGATGCAACACTTTCCTTTCCCTTTTGTGGTGGAACACTGGGTCGAAAAAATGACGGTGAATGTGGAGGCTTGTGAGTCGGAGTGAAAGGTTTGCTGATGGTCTCTGGACCTTTTCGATGTCATTCAATTACAATTCAAAAGCAGATTGACGGAGCAAAAAAAACTCTTAGAAAAACTAGACGAGATTTTACTACAGAAATGGAATGCTAGTCAACTTGCACATTATTAGTACGGGGAGGGGTGTGGGAAGCGACTTGCGTGAAAGGCAAGAGGGAAGTTTAGTAGAAATAATATCAAAGAAATTACAGTAGAAGAAACAGGGGAAAATTCTCAAAGAGATCAAGAGATAGGGAAAGCCTTCACCGATTTCTTTGAAAACCTGTATAAGGAAGACTGTTCGGCGACAAAATCTCAGATTGCGACCTGGTTAAGCTTAGGCTCCGTCCCCAAACTTTCAACAGACAGACAACAATATCTTAATAGCGAAATAACCTCAGACGAAGTTCTTAAAGAGGTTAGGAAAAGCCCCAGGTCCAGACGGCATTCCATCAGAGATCTATAAAGCCTTAGCAGAGGAGATAGCTCCAGAGTTAACCTCGCTGTTTAATAACATCTATTTAGGCAACAACACTATCCCAGCTACATGGAATGATGCTATAATTACCTTAATTTTAAAACCAAATAAAAACCCCAAAGCATGCAAATCCCACAGACCAATTTAATTACTTAACAATGACTATAAGCTATTCACAAACATCTTGGGCAAAAGATTGGGGGGAGTCATAGGTGGACAAATTAATGCTTCCCAAAAAGGGTTACTGACAGGGAGACATATTTATGAGCTGGTCCATGACTTGGTCTGTACAATTGATTTAGCTACTGCCCAACAATACCTACTAGCTATAATGATGGTGGATGCCGCTAAGGCATTTGACAGGGAAAGTTGGCCCTATCTATATGAAGTCCTTAAGTTTAACAGGGTGGGGGAACATTTCTTGCACACCATTCAAAATATAGTTTCTCAAAAGCAAGAATCCTGGTCAATGGTAAACTAACTTCTGTAATGGGGATAGGTAGAGGCACCAGGCAGGGCTGCCCCCTTTCACCATTATTGTTCAATCTATACATTGAACCATTGGTAAGGAGAATTAGAAGGGAACAGAATATCACTCCTTTCCAATATCAAGATTGGGTCAAGAAAGAGGCTCTGTACGCAGACGACCTCATGATTTTCACACAAGACCTCGTAGGCGCTTATCCCATCATCATGGATATACTAACAGACTTTGGGAAAGCGTCTGGCTATTTAATAAATGAGGACAAATCTGAGATAATGGCATGGAATACCCCCTTAGACACACCACTGAAAAAGCTAGAGAAGACCAAAATTAGGTACTTAGGCATACAAATCACGAAAGATATAGATATTATGGCAAAGACCAACTGGACAAAAATCACTACGGAAACCAGCAAACTCCTAAAACTCTGGTCCCATCTTCCTCTTTCGATTATAGGTAGAACCAACTTAACAAAAATGAATCTGCTTCCAAAAAATACTTTTCTGTTTAACGCGCTCCCCCTACATTTCGAGTCTAAATGGATGAGAAAAGCACATGTCAAGATAAGTAGTTTTATCTGGAATAATAAAGCTATTCGAATCTCTTAGAAAAAGTTGCGGAAAAAGAAAATCGATGGAGGACTAAACTTGCCAAACCTCCAGATATATTGTTGGGTCTTTCACATAAAACATTTTAAAGTTTTATTATCAGATAATTATCACCAAAGGAGGTCCTGCTACGGAGCTCTAACTGGGGACTTGGCAGACCAGAGTTCTGGGTTTCTTTTCAAGTTTGGGCATCCAAATATTTCAAAAAGGTGCGCCTCAGGGTCTTGATCACATCATGCAGACTATGGTCACAGGTTAGAAGACTTCTTGGAATTGCCTATTACTGTCATCTGGCGCCAATCTAGAATTCCCGGGAACCCCAGCATGCTTTTGGACTCACTGTCATCACCTCTTATTCAAGCCGGGATAGAGAAGTGGGGACAACTGTTAGGGGAAAAGAACATTATCTCTTGGGACCACCTTGCTCAGGAAACAAACAACATGGTTTCAAGGTTCAAATATGTACAATTAACTAGGTGGGCCCATGATCAACCAGATGCAGGACATGCCATGGACTGGGTCAAAATATATGTGATACTAATATGCATAAAAAAGAGATCTCAACCTGGTATTCGATGCTAATACAGGCTGAAGATGGCCCCAACAATCTACCAGAAGAAAGATGGAATAGAGATCTCCCTACCACCGATATACCATCTTTGTGGCAAGTATCAATGGCTACTTTATGGTTCTTTGTCAGGTACACTCCATTAAGAAAGAACCATCTGTTTACCTCATATAGGTATATTGGTCTCCTTTGAAATTGACTAAAATAGGAGAAGGGAACAAGCTTCATTCATATGTTTTGGCAAAGTCCTGGAATTCAACTCTTTTGGCAAGAAGTGGGTAAGATACTATCCACCCTATTGAAAAGAAGAATTGAGGTAAGCTTACCACTTATTGTTTTTGGGGCTCTAAAGGATAATGACCTTGAGGGGAGAGCCAGGAAATTTCAAGAGCAACTTTTACTTACACTGATAATTATAGCACGTAGGGAAATTTGTATTAAGTGGGTCTTAAAACTACCTCCAACCTGTGCTGAATGGTTAGCAACTGCAGAACGCATAAGTAACTTTGATCGGCTTAGTGGCTCATCAAATAGAATCAAAACCTGGGAGCCACTAGCTACATATATAAGGGGACTAGCACACACATAGTCATGGTAAGATCGGGGTCCAATAATTAAGACACTCGCCTCCAGAGAGATCCTAGGCGGGTGACCCTTATATCCCTCGCAATGGAGCAGAAGGTACATCAGGAGTAAATGTATCCGGCAGGCTGCGGGCATGGGGCGTTGGTACCACTTAACACCTGATCACATACCTTTGCAAGATTTCACATATGTGGACCAAAAAAAAAAACCTCACTCACATTCTTCACACACCCATATCATGCATGCTCCTCAACACCCGCTCACTCAGCAAGTGCACCATGGAGTTCTGGTAACTACTGACTATCGCCGCCCCGGACCTACTCTTCATTCGCGAAAATATGGCTGACCATAGCTTCAACACTGGACATCACTGATGCCATCCCCGCCGGATACAAGATCACCACACAACACCGCCCAAGCAGGCCAGGAGGAGGAATCGCCAATGTCTATAAAGACACCTTGAACACGACTGCCTCCTCTGAAGCCAGATCTAGCTACATGGAACACCTCAACTTTAAACTAGAAATCAGAGCAAAGTTCACCTTGAGATGAACTGTATTCCACTGCCGCCAAGCCAAATTCACCAGCAACATTCACTTCATCGACTCAACTAGTTTTCAACTCCAGTGCACTTATCCTCCTTGGAGACCTCAATTTCCATTCAGATAATTGGATTGCCTCCAACTCAGCCGCCCTTCTGAACAGCCCCAAAAACCTGGGAAGGAAGTGACGCGATTAGGGCCACCTGGGTCACTCATGACCACCTCTCAGCTTTCCATACAAATGAGGAGTCGGTCAGACAGTAGAAAATACAAACCAAGTATATATGTATTCAGATACACTCGAGTGGCACCCCGTCTGCCCAGTCGCTTAGGGGTGTTGCAGAGAGGACTGACTTGAGCAAACATAGCGACACATTATGTACATTTCAGAACCAAGGAAGACCTGCCCATAATGGAATCTTCTGAGCAGGTGCAGCTAACACTAAGAAATACAGTAGGATGTTTTAATTCTGAGGCCAGGCACACAGTATCTTTTGGCCAAGGTCATCCAGTCCGTGCCTGCCTCTAGACTGGTGGGAGAAAACCTCAATCTAGTGGGAAAGGCATGCGCTAATAAGAACAGTGCATTCATTAGCAGAGTAAGACCGAACCATGGAGAAACTAAACTTTCCACTGCCTGCTTTACCAGGAGACAATAAGCAGTCAGTGGCATGATTCAAAATGGCGACTAAACATAAAATGGTGCAGCGAATGCTAACTTACATGAAACAGTGCACGGATAGAATAGCAAAAACATTTTAATTTCATCACCTGGGACTATCCCAATGCATCACAGAGCCCACCCACGCTGCGGGACACATCCTAGATCCAGTCTTCGCATCTTCTACAACATCACATTAACACACCAAAACCCATCACCTGAATCGATCACGTCATAGTCCGTTTCACAATCAACACCCATCAACAGAGATGAACCCCACAGCGGGGCCGGCACGCTGATTCCAGAACAATCTAACAGATACAGATTGGACTTCGCCCCCCCCATGGGCCTCCTGGCACATGCATCAAAAACTTCAATAAGTGGATCCCTAACTGAGCCAACATTTTAGCCTTCAAGAAACAAAACTGCACATCAAAAACGAAAACACAAGTCAGCTAGTACACGGTAGATGCAGCACTGCAAACAATTAGAACAGAAAAGGAGAACCAGTAAAAGGGAAGTGGAAAAATACACTTTCAAAGCCGTTGAGAGGGGAAGGTACCGGTAGCTAACCTCAAGGTTTCATCAAGGTTTACACAACACCAACAACTGCCACCAGCAACATCAGCCCATCACAAGAACTCTCAAACTGCAGCAAGATCATAACCATATACAACAACGTCACCCCGCAAACGGACCCCTGACTCTCCAGAAGTCTCCAAGTGACAAATGAAGACAACACAATCCCCACATGGAACACCATCAGCACAGAGGAAACCACAGGTATCGTGAAGACTATAAACTCAAGCTTATCCCTACCCCAATCATGCTTTCGACAAAACAACATCATAGACAGCAAACTAGACATGACCACCTAAGTCAACAAAGTGGCCTCGTCCTGCTTCAACCTTAAGCTTTCTGAAGAAAATCTTTAAATGACTACCTGACAAAACTAGGAAAACGATCAACCGAGCCCTCTTCGCCGGTAGACTAGAATATTAGAACACTGTGCACATAGGTATACCCAACCAGCTTACAAGACTTTAGACCATCCAAAATGCAGCAGCCAAACTAGTCATCCATCTCCCACACAGAGTGCACATCAGACCACACAGTAGCATACTCCACTGGCTCTTGATACGTAAGAGTGCACACTTCAAACTTCTCACCCACCCTTACGAAGCACACTATAACACAGGCTCTTCCTAACTAAATAGCTGTATTCATTTCCACCAACTTTCCAGATACCACTGCTCTGACAGTCCCTCACTAGGACACACCTCAAGCATACACAAAAGAATGGCAGGAGGCTGCACCTTATCATAACTGGCCCCTAAAGCCTGGAACAACCTCCCGCAACACATCAGAGCTTACTCCTCTTCTCTTTGAGTTTCACAAGAAGCTGAAGTACTGACTCTTCAAGTAAGCCCTCCAGGGCTGGCCTCACACTCTGGCTAAAGAGCACCTGGATACACTCACAGGTGATTATCACGCTTTAAAAACACTGATAACATAAACCAATACCCTCATAGTTCAAGATACAGCAATACTTCTTGAGCTGCCCACAACCAGGTTCTGATGAATTTGTCAGATGAGATCTGTGCATTAATTTGCCATACCATCCTACAAACAACCTTTGAGGCTTTTTTACACTGTCAGCTTGGGTAAGAATAATGTTTAAACCTTCCATTATGTGTGTGACACTGCACGGATATTGTGAATGTGTATGATGCCTAAGTGTAGTGAAACAATCACACCACATGTGGTTCTATTCTGTAAGTAGGGTGTCAAATCAAATTTTTTTGTCTATCTATACCTATGTGAGATACATATTACACTATCTTCCTAAAGGTGACCAGAGGACCTGAGAGCAACAGCAGCTGCAAGTATTTTTTTCTAGATCGAAAGATACATGCAAGTGGTGTATACTTTAATAGGATACTGTGCATGTTCTGATGAATGCCGTGGACTCTTAGGAGCTGCCTTGGCAGAAACATGTCAACACTTTAGTGGGGTTAGGGTACAAATTCCCCTATTCTCCATGCCCAGTTTTAATACTGAGCGGTTAACACGAGAACAAACAATCAAGAAAATCAATTGATTTAGGGTCAACAAAACAAGCAATTACATATCACTTTAACGGGGGGAAATCAAGGGAGAAAGACAGATTAGATACGTCTCAGAATATGATGGGGGCAATAACTCCGGGCAGAGAGGAGAGATAGACAAGGCAGAATAAATAGTCGGGGTAGGGAGGTAAGGGTAGGAGAAGGGGATGTGACGAGGAAAGGGGATAGGGTCAAGGCAAAACAGGAATAAAATGAAAAAAGGGAGGGCGGAGAGAAGGCCAGGAAGAACAGAAAGATGACCAGTTTGGGGGAAGCTGTAAGCAAGGTTATAGGAGTGAACTTATGGACTCCAAAATGTATTGAGAAGGTGATGTTTTAGGTCTTTTTAGAGCTGAAATAGGAAGGGTTGCAGCGTAGGTCCCTCAGAAGGGCATTCCAGATGTTTGGGGCATTTCCGGAGGAGGAGCGAGATTTTTTTGTCTATCTATACCTATGTGAGATACATATTACACTATCTTTCTACAGGTGATCAAAGAACCTGAGAGCAACAGCAACTGCATGTATTTTTTTCTAGATTGAAAAAATGTAAACAAGTGGTGTATACTTTAACCCCTTCTATGCCTATGGTGAGCTGGACTCGTCGAACAAGTTACTTACCTTCGGTAACGATATATCTGTAAGAAACAGTAGTTAGTATTAGATTCCTTACCTTAGAATATCCCCAGGCGTCAGTCTGGATCCGGAAACTTTTGCGTAGCAGTACCCCTGCGCGTCGGTAGGCGTCGTCTGCAGGCGTCCCCTGCGGCTCCGCGTCGTCGGCGTCGTGCGCCGTGATGACGTCGCTGGAGTATATAGACGCCGCCTCCGCGCGCTGACGTCAGTTCTTTGCACACAGCTTTTCCGCGCCAGAACACGCAGAGCCATGTGAGAACTAACACTGGTGCCATTTGAAACTAGGGCCCTGAAAGGGATGACCTTAACCCTAGGTATCAGTTCGCAGAACGGGGAGGACGGGTGGGGCGGTAAGGAATCTAATACTAACTACTGTTTCTTACAGATATATCGTTACCGAAGGTAAGTAACTTGTTCATCTGAAAGAAACAGGTTAGTATTAGATTCCTTACCTTAGAATAGATACCCCAGCAATACCAACCCCGGTGGTGGGTCTGCGAACCAATACAAACCTACACCAGAAAGTCCTGGAGGACCGAACGGCCAAAGAAGCCATCCCTCCGGACTTGACTGTCCAGGCAGTAGTGCCTCGCAAAGGTGTGCAGCGAGGCCCACGTAGCCGCCTGGCAAATGTCCTGCAAAGGGACTCCCCAGCCCAGGGCAGTAGTAGCCGCCGTGGCCCGAGTGGAATGGGCCCTCAGCCCAACAGGAGGCTCCTTCCGAGCCAAAGAGTAGCATGCTTTGATGCACAGGACGACCCACCGAGAGATGGTTCGTTTCTGTACCGCCCTTCCCTTCTTCTCACCCACGTAGCCAACAAACAGTTGGTCATCCACCCGGAACTGGCGTGTGCGATCCATGTTAAATGAAAGCGCACGTTTTGGGTCCAGACGATGGAGCCGCTCTTCATCCTTTGAAGGATGCGGAGGCGGGAAGAAGGAGGGTAAGGTGATGGACTGCCCGATGTGAAAAGCAGAAACTACTTTGGGCAGGAAAGAAGGCCTAGTCCTAAGAACCACCTTGTCAGGATGGACGGACAAGAAAGGAGGTTTAACAGAAAGAGCCTGGAGCTCACTCACTCTCCTGGCAGAGGTGATGGCAACCAGGAAGGCCGTCTTTAAAGTGAGAAGACGGAGAGGACAGGAATGAAGCGGCTCAAAGGGAGCGCACATCAAGAATGTCAGAACGAGGTTCAAGTCCCACTGAGGCATCACGAACGGAACAGGAGGATACATGTGCGTGATGCCTTTCAAGAATCTCAGTACAATAGGGGACTTGAATAAGGATGGCTGATCAGGTAGCCTTAAGAAGGCGGAAAGGGCAGAAAGGTAGCCCTTGATAGTGCCCAGAGCAGAGCCCTGCTGGGCAAGAGAAAGAAGGAAGAGGAGAACCTCGGAAAGAGGGGCAGAAAGGGGATCCACAGCCTTTGCTGTGCACCATGCCACAAATCTTTTCCACCGGCAGGCGTATACCGACTTTGTGGAGGGACGCCTGGCTGCCAGAATCACATCACAGACTTCAGGAGGCAAGTCGAATGGCCTCAACTGTCGCCGCTCAATCTCCACGCATGGAGGTGGAGGCTGGACAGGTTCGGGTGGAGGACCGTCCCCTGCTGCTGCGACAGAAGGTCCTCCTGAAGGGGCAGGCGGATCGAGGGACCGACTGACATGCTGAGTAGCTCGGGATACCAGTATCTTCGAGCCCAGTCCGGTGCCACAAGGATAACTTGGGCCCGGTCGCGCCTGATCTTCTTCAGCACTCTGGGCAGAAGTGGTATAGGCGGAAAGGCGTACAACAGACCGCAGCTCCACTCGCGCCGAAAGGCGTCGCCGAGCGAGTGCCGTCTTGGAAACTCCAACGCGCAGAACTGATGACATTGCGCGTTCTCTTCTGTGGCGAATAGATCTAACCAAGGCTCTCCCCATTGCTGAAAGAGGCCGTTCGCCACGTCCGAGTTCAGACGCCATTCGTGATCCACCGAGCACCGACGGCTGAGTTCGTCCGCCCTGGCGTTCAGAGAACCTGCCAGGTGTTGAACCGTCAGAGTCACGCCCTGACGTTCCAGCCATTGCCAGAGGCGCAGAGCCTCCTGGCAAAGGGTCCACGACCCCACACCGCCCTGTTTGTTGCAGTACCACATGGCGGTGGTGTTGTCCGTGAACGCCTGCACTACACTCCCGTTGACAAAGGGGAGGAATGCCTTCAGTGCTAGACGAATCGCCCGCAGCTCCAACATGTTGATATGGAGCCGGGACTCCGCCGGAGACCAGATGCCTCTGATCTCCGCCTCTCCCAAGTCACAACCACGTGCTCCGGTTGGGGAAGGGAGAGGGATCTGCCTCTGACCCAATCGCGGTCCGTAAGCCACCACTGCAACTGTCTCGCAGTGCCCTCCGAGATCAGGACATGGTCGGACAGGTTGCCCTGATGCTGGGCCCACTGAAACTTCAGGTCCCACTGCAGAGCCCGCATCCGCCACCTGGCGTGATGCACCAGAAGGATGCAGGAGGCCATCAGCCCCAGAAGCCGCAGCGTCAACCTGACCGAAATCCGGGACAACGGCTGAAAGATGGGAATCAGAGCCTGAATATCCCGGACCCGCCGTTCCGGAGGATAAACCCGAAACTGCGCCGAGTCGAGAACCGCTCCGATGAAAAGGAGCTTTTGAGAGGGACACAGGTGTGATTTCGGCACATTGATGGAAAACCCCAGCTCGTGCAGGAGGTCTGCCGTCATCTGAAGGTGGTGGACGACTGTTTGGGGCGAGCCCGCCTTCAACAACCAGTCGTCGAGGTAGGGGAAGACTGAAACCCCTAACCGGCGCAGATGAGCTGCGACCACCGCCATCACTTTCGTGAACACCCGTGGGGCGCTGGTAAGGCCGAATGGGAGCACGATAAACTGAAAGTGCTCGTGGCCTACCGTGAACCGCAGGTAACGCCGGTGGGCCGGCAGGACGGGGATGTGAAAATACGCATCCTGCAAGTCCAACGCTACCATCCAGTCTTGTGGGTCTAGAGCAGCCAAGACCTGAGCCAAAGTCAACATCTTGAACTTCTCCTTCCGGAGGAAGCCGTTGACGTCCCGTAGGTCCAAGATAGGACGAAGGCCCCCTTTGTCCTTCTTGGGCACCAGAAAGTAGTGGGAGTAGCAACCACACCCTACTTCTGGCCCAGGAACGCGCTCGATGGCCCCCTTGGCCAAGAGGGCCGTAACTTCCTCCTGCAGAAGTGTCAAGTGGTCCCCCGACACACGGTGGTTCTGCGGTGGCATGGCTGGAGGAGTGGACTCGAAGGGGAGGGAGTAGCCCCTTCGGACGAGCTGCAGCACCCACCTGTCCGATGTAATCGTGCGCCAGTGGGAGTGGTGATGACGAACCCTGCCACCCACTGGCGTCACATGGGCCCGAAAGCTCGGACTAGGAAGATTTGGAGGCTGCAGCGGGGGGAGGTGTGGACTGACCTCGCCGCTGCCCTCTACCGCCACCACGGCGGAAACCACGGCCGCCACCGCGCTGAGGAGCGTTCTGCGGCGCGTGGCTGGCAGCACGCGTGGGACCGCCCCTTCCTTGGCCACGAAAGGGGCGAAACGAACCCTGCTGCTGGCGCTGGGTCGAAAGACCCAAGGACTTGGCCGTGACCCTGGAGTCCTTGAAGCGCTCAAGCGCGTTGTCCGCCTTGTCACCGAACAGGCGACTGCCATCGAAAGGCATGTCCATGAGGGCAGTCTGGACATCCGGCGAGAAGTTGGCGGATCTCAGCCAAGCATGGCGACGAATCGCCACCGTCGTGGACATAGCCCGTCCCAGCGAGTCGGTCGTGTCAAGACCACACCTAATCGAATACCTCGCCGCGTCCCGGCCTTCAACCAAGGCCTGGTTGAGCTTGTCCCGCACCTCCTGCGGGCACTGCGGCAGACACTCCGCGACCGTGTCCCACAGAGAGTGGGTGTAGCGGCCCAAGAGGCATGCGGTATTACAAGACCGCAGTCCAGCACTCAAAGACGAAAAGACCTTCTTGCCAAATTGGTCATATCGCTTCGATTCCCGATCGGGCGGAGCCGACGGGAATGCGGACTGGGAAGTGGAGGCCTGGATCACCAGACTCTCCGGGGAGGGATGGGTGGAAAGGAAGGCAGGGTCGTCCGAACACGGACGGTGACGCCTGGCAACGTTCCGGTCAACCGGTGCACCGGAAGCGGGCCTGGACCAGGTGCCCAAAAGGACATCCGTCAGGGCCTCATTAAATGGCAGCAGAGGCTCCTGTGGGCACGACTGCGGTTTAAATACTTCGGTGAGGATGTTAGGTTTCACCTTAGCGACGGGGAGCTCAAGGCGCAAAGCCTTGGCAGCCCTCATCAGGACCACCGAATAGGCAGCCCCCGCCTCCGACGCCACAGGGGAAGGCGAGACAAACCCAGGGTTGGGCGACTCGTCCAGACCACTGGCCTCACCTAAGTCACCTACCCAGTCCACGTCATACTGGCAGGCTCGTGACAAAGGGTCCTCAGACCCCTCCCAACCCTCTCCATATTCGTCCTCATCGCCATAGGACGAGTCGACGATGTAAACCGGCTCCTCGGAGCCAATGGGCCCCAACGGCGCCGGACTCGGCGTCTGACGACGCCGGTCCGACTCCGCGTCAGGAGTCAGAGAGGGATCGGGGGTGGCGCCGCGCGGCGCCGGGGGACCCGACGCCGGCCGGAACCGACGGCGGAGTCACGGCGCCGCGCGGAGGCGGCACCACGGGTTGCCCCAATGGAATCGGCGCCGGGGAGGCCGGAGGACCAGCCGGCGACGACCCTGAAGGGCCCAGCGGCGCCGGGGCCGGAGCCGCCGGCGGCGCCGGGGCCGAAGCACTCGGCGGCATCGGGGCAGGTGCACCCGAACCGCTCGGGCTCCCAGACGGGACCGACGGGCCCGCAGGCGCCGTAGGCCCCGCCAGAGGAGACATCGCCCTCATAGCCATGAGGAACGCCTCAATCTCCTCGCGCGACGCGCCTTCCCCAGGGACCGACGGGTATGGGGCAGACGGCGTCGGCGACCCACGCGGGGCCGCGGGGGTGGGGCCACCCGAACCCCCGGCCGCATCACGCGGGCGTCGGGGGGAGTCGGGGGTACGATGATGACGCCCAGACCTCTTGTGACGCTTACCTGATGAACCGGAGGAATGGTGGCGACTCCCGGAGCGCTCATGGCGGCTCCGCGATCGCTCCCTCGACCTCCGACCGGACCGGGACCGCTCTCGACGCGGGGCCGACACTCGGAGTTCGAGCAGCTTGCGGGACCGCTCCCATCTAGCTTTACCTGTCAAGGCCCGGCAGTCGACGCAAGACTCGACGTCGTGGTCCGCGCCCAGACACCGGAGGCAGAGTCGATGGTGGTCGGTGACCGACATCATTCGGTCGCACCCGTCGCAACTCTTAAACCCGGGCATCCTACCGGCACCTTGAAGACGAGTTAAAGTTAACAAAACTAGGTCAAACGACGCGGAGCCGCAGGGGACGCCTGCAGACGACGCCTACCGACGCGCAGGGGTACTGCTACGCAAAAGTTTCCGGATCCAGACTGACGCCTGGGGATATTCTAAGGTAAGGAATCTAGTACTAACCTGTTTCTTTCAGATATGGAGCACAGTAGCCGTGTGACCATGACGAGTTCAGCTCGTCATAAGACGCACCCACGGGGAAAGAGCTGCGCTCCCCCCGTGAGTGGTCAATCTTTCTGCCTCCCCCTGCCCCCCCTCCGTGTCATCAATGACGTCAGCGCGCGAGCCGCGCTGACGTCATTGGAGGTTTCCCCTTTGTTCTCCAACACGCAGGAAGACATTTGCTTCCTGCGCGTCAGAGAAGAAAGGTACATTTTGGGGCTGGGGAGGGTGGGGTCTCTCTGAAAGAGGCATTGAGGGAAAGAAAAGGGTTTTCCTTTCTCCCGATGTCTCTTTTATGCATTTCTGCTGCGCGATCGTGCGATCGCGCAGCAGGAATGGCCACTATAGCCAGGGATTTTTTTATTTTATTTTAAATTTGCCATGATGTCGTTTGTTTGGGGGAGCGGCCCCTTAGGCAAGGGTCGCTCCCCTTTTGGGCCACACTAATTATAATTGTTAAGTCCTCTCTGCGATCGTGCAGCAGGACAGGCTAGAGCCAGGGACTTTTTTTTTATTTGGCTTGATTTCTTTTGTTTGGGCAGCGGCCCCTTAGGCAAGGGTCGCTCCCCCTTTGGCCATATTATTTGTATTTAGTAAGTCCGCTGCACGATCGTGCAGCAGGACAGGCCTGTGAAAAGCAGCGAGTCTCCTAAGACACCCAATGCTGCCCGGCGCAGGGTCCCCTTTAATTCACTTTGGATTCGCTATCAAAATAACGAGGTAGGCGCTGGAAACTGGAAGGCAAGAAAAAGGTTTATTACTCTTAAGAGGAGACCACGTCAACTGCAGACACCGGGATGTCTCAGGGAGGTGTTCTGCTGGCAACTCCTTTAGCTCTTCCTTTTATACAGGTTTGACACAATGCATTGGCTTCATCAACATGGTTACACAAGCCCAACATTGTTTCATCAACATGGTTACACAAGCCCAACATTAATTCTCCTCCCACCCAGGTCAAAACAGACAATCTAATCTTGCAGCTGGACCTTGCTTCAGGGTCTAAAACATGTGAGACCGGCCAGATCTAAGAGTCTGTTCTGTTGATAAAAACAGGTCCCATTGTTGGTAAAAACAAGTCTTGCTGTGTGCAGTGCAATAAACCATGTTTGCAAGAGGCTGTTTGGAATTTGGAATCTGTTTGTGTAAGAGTGTCCATGCGTTTGCCTGTAAACAGAGATGAGAGGAAAAACGAGTTTGTGGCAGCAAGTGGTGTTGATGTTTGTCGTGGCAATAGTTTATAGCCCCAGCTCACATACCAGGTTGGTCAGAGGGATGCTAGTACGGGCAGGGTGAAACAAAGGTGACCAACAGAATACAAAATGGCTGCGGTCTGTCGGAATGACTGTAGCTTATGTGCACGCAGGAATTTCCACCAGACAAGATGGCGCAGGTAATGTTTATGATTGTCGTTTTGATTTTAACAGTCGCACCTTTGAACATAACTAGCCAGCTTGTCAGTCTATTTCAATCTCCATAATGTCCTGTATCTCTTGTTCATACATTACTCTAATTTTTGTTAGCCGAGTGTCCATAGTCTTAGGGCGCAAGGTACTTATGCAAAGAGAACACAAAGGTGGTATAGAGTGTACACCCAAACAACAACCACATATTGCCAATACTGGGACCAAGAGAATTATTGATATTTTCCAACCCCAGTCCTTCAAGATGCCCCAAAGCCAACTTCCAATTGTCCAAGTCTCTGATCCTTGATGAATTTCTGAAGACAGTCTGTGGAGACAGAAGGTGAACTATCAGGGATGTATATGCAGCAACTGGCACAGATGATGCGACATGCTCCTCCACGGTCCGCTAGTACCACGTCCAGGACCATGGGGTTTTGTAGGGCCACCAGACGGACCGCTTGAAGATCGGCAGTGTTGTTGTTGAGGATGCCAGCTGTGACGTTCAGGGCGGTTTCTACCGCTTGAGACAGATGTCTGATGGCTCGGCTGTTTGCCATCGGCCCCCATAGCGGGATGAGCCATTTTGCTGCGTCAAGGAACTGTGATGCGGCAGAGTCTGCTTGATCAGTGTCTTTAGAACGCTTTTCTCGATGATGCTCTGCAGGGGCTGTGTAGGTTGGTGGCAAAACAAAGGCGATGTAGCACGTGCCCCCCCCCCCCCCAGTTTCTTGGGAGCCAGGTGTAGGCTTTGGTTCCACAGACAAAGTACATGTTGGGTGATGCAACAAATGCTGGAGGGTTGGCAGTGTTTAAAGTCCTTACAATGTTACAAGTGCTGTGACCCACATTCTTAGTCCCACGGCCTTCAATGCATACAAGGCCAGAGACGTTCATCACTGATAGTGCCACAGTCAGTGTTGCAGCAGTTCTTTTCTTCAGGATTATTGAACACTTGTATTTCCACTCGTTCTTTGGAGGGGACATTCATTGGGAATGTCGCATTGGAGGTGTGAGGGCAAAAGGGAGCCGCTGTTCTTCCTGTTTTGTTTAGCCAGAACTCGTTGTAGAACTGAGCGATTGTCCCATCGGAAGTGGCATTGTCTTTGTAACGTTCTTGTAAGAGCATCATCCAGGCAAGGCAAGATCCGTGAACAGCAAAAAGGGGGAAGGGATGAAAGGGATGGAATGTTCAGTGGCATGTGGTAGCAGCCCACAGACCCAACAGTTAGTGGCATTGGTGGCAAGATTGTGCTGGTGCAGCATCTGTACGAAAGAATTATTCCAAAATTCTTTGCGTCGTTCTCGGAGATGTGGCGACAGTGATAACAGCCAGGTAGTGTTCTTTCTTGGTGATTGGTTGCATGGGTGGTGACAATGTTCTGTATGCAGGTGCATTCTCTTCAATGATCCAGAGTGTGACCATTAGCAGGAGACAGGTGAGAAATGCGGCCACAAGTGCAACTGTCTTTGTACTGTGCAGTTCAACAGTCTTGGTGTCTTTGCGGTGGCTTTGCAGGTGTTCCGTTTCTTCCATCATCTTCGAGGAGCTCACCAACTGTTAGGACCACAGACTTTTGTCTGGCGCTTTTCCTGGTAGCGTTGTTTGGCGGTGCTACCGATCTGAGACTCTAACTCAGTTAGTGGCCTGGTTGTTGGAGCTCCCCCCTTTCGTCGATCTTAGGTTGTACCCTTCCTTGGATGGCACCATGGGGTAGGAAATTCAGACAGTTGGAGGGTGTCTTCTTGTGGGTAGCAACTCAGAGCTGGTCGGTCCTTTGCGAGTACTTCCTCTTGCACCTCCACCTCTTCACAGGTTGCCAGCGTTGGAGGGACTTTCTTACAGTGATGGGCGTGCAGCCAGTTCCGTTTTCCTTCCACTTAGAGGGCAGTTCAAGTGGTGATCAGGACTTGCCAGGGGCCCGTCCACCTGGGCTCCAGATTCTTCGTTCTTTGGAAGTTGCGAACTAGGATGAAGTCCCCAGGCTTTATCACGTCTCCTGGGCCCCTGGATACGTCAGGCAAGGCTTGCTGCACCTGTTGGTGGATAATTGTTAGCTCGTTTGTCAATTTATGCAAATGATCTGACATTAATATGTTCCGGACATCGTTAATGGAGGTGGGTCTTGGTGCTGCCCATATGCTCATAGGCCTGCCGAAGACCACTTCATACGGGGTCAGTCTGTGTTTGGTTGGGGTGGAGCGCATTGATAGCAATGCCAATGGAAGGGCGTCGGGCCATTTCAACCCAGTCGTGGCAACTATTTTGGCTAGCTTTAGTTTCAATGTTGCATTGTGTCTCTCTACCAGGCCCGCTGATTGGGGGTGGAAGACGGCATGGAACTTTTGTTTTACCCCCAACCCTTTCGGTATGTTCTGTATCACTTCGGCTATGAAGAGTGGGCCGTTGTCGCTCCATAAAATTCTGCAAAGGCCGTATCGGGGGAAGAATTCTTTCAACAATACTTTTGCAGTGGCTATGGCAGTATTGTCGAGGGTGGGATATGCCTCCACCCATTTGCTAAAAGCGCACAAAACCACCAGGACATATTTTAGACCATGGCATCTCTCTAGTTGGATGTAATCCATTTGAAGGACTTCAAAGGGGTGGTCAGGGACTCCAAACCCTCCCCGTGGTACTACTGTCCCCTTCCCCGGGTTGTGTTGTAGGCAGACTATACATTGTTTTACTAGGCGCTTTGCAGATTCTGTTATCTTGACAGTATGCCATACTCTGGTGATTAGTTCAATCATGGGGGTGAAGCCTATGTGTGCTGGTAAATGTGCCATGGTCAATATGGGGATGAGGTAGGCATTGGGTAACAGCCATTTGTTTCCGTCTTTAGTTCACCAGCAATCTTCCTCGTCTTTTAGTCCCACCTTTTCCCACTCGGTCAAATCGTCTTGTGTGCCTGTAGACTGTATGTCCCTTACAGTGGTCCTAGCGTCAGTCCATTGTTCAGCTTGTGACCTGGTCACATACATTCGTGTCGTGGTTCTGTCTCCTGCCGTGGCTCGGGCAGTAACGTCTGCTAGTGCATTTCCCTGTCCAATGAGACCAGTCACTTTCCTATGTGCTTGGCATTTTATCACTGCTAACTTTTTGGGGAGGAGGACTGCTTGCGTCAAGGCGGGAACTAAATCTCCATGGAGGATGGGTGTACCGTGTGAAGTCAGGAACCCTCTTTCTTTCCATAAGATCCCAAAATGGTGAACCACCCCGAAGGCGTATTGGCTGTCGGTGTATATGTTAACTGTCGTGCCAGCTGCTAAAATACATGCTTGTGTGAGGGCAATGAGTTCTGCTGCCTGGGTGTAACGTTGGGCAATACGGGCAGTTTCTAGAATGGTTCGGGCTGTGGTGACAGCGTATGCAGCTAAGGTGGTTCCGGCGGGGAGTTTGATGCACGAACCATCCACCCATAGTTCTCCATCTGGCTCTAGAAAGGCGGTGTCTCTTAGGTCTACTCTACTCTTTGTTTGTTCATCGGTTAGTGTCACACAATCGTGTAGTGGAGCCACGTTAGGATCATTTTCGGGTAGGGATAACAGTGTGGCTGGATTGAGGGTGGTGCATCGTTTTAGGGTAATGTACGGTTCTAGCAGGGTCAACTCATATCCTGTCAGTCGGGCGCTAGTCAAGTGTTGGGTTTTGGTCTGGTTCAGTAGTGTGTCGACTGCATGGGGTACTAAAACAGTGACTGGATTGGAGAGCACTATTCCTTCGCTCTGGCATATTAATACTGCTGCAGCTGCCACAGCGCGCAGACACGCTGGCAGCGCTCTGGCTACTCGATCGAGGGTGGCAGAAAAATATGCACAACGGCGTTGTTTGTGACCAATTGATTGTGTTAGGACAGACAATGCACATCCCTCCCTTTCGTGTGTGTAGAGGAAGAATGGTTTGGAGTTATCTGGGGTTCCTAGGACTGGCGCTGAGCAAAGGGCATTGCGTAGTTCTTTAAAGGCTGTCTGGCATTCGGGGGTCCAGGGGAGAGGTGAGGGGATGTCTTTAGCTAGGAGGGAGAGAAGGGGTTTGACAATGAGGCCAAAGTTCGGTAACCACTGTCTGCAAAATGAGGTGAGGCCTATCAAAGAGCAGACTTGCTTCTGATTTTTGGGGACAGGGATGTCTAGAATTGTCTGGATCCTGTAAGGCGTGCGTTTTCTCCCTTCTTTTGATAAAAGGTGACCCTAATAGGTCACTTGTGATTTACAGAACTGCAATTTCTTTCGGGAGAACTTGTGACCATTCTCAGCAAGGAAATGGAGTAGTTTGATGGTGGCTGCGACGGCAATTGGTATGGTGTCTGCTGCTAGAAGAATGTCGTCTACATATTGTATTAGTGCCACTCCATCTGCCAATTGTATGGCGTCCAACTGTCTTTTAAGCGCCTGGCTATAGATCCTTGGGCTCTCAGTGTACAACTGAGGTGCTCTACAAAATCTATACGAACAGAAATTTAGGGTAAATCCAAAAAGATAGCGGCAGTCCTCGTGTATAGGTATGGAAAAGAAGGCGTTCTTGAGGTCGATCACAGTGAAGGTGGTGGCAGTGGAGGGGATTAAAGTAAAAATGGTCGTGATGTCGGAAACTACTGGGTATTGTGGCACTACGAATTTGTTTACCTCCCGCAGGTCAATGATGAAGCGGTAGGCTTTCCCGTCTCCCTCTCCCTGTCTCTTTACAATCGGTAGTATGGGACTGTTACAAATGTTGCTCACTACTTCCTCTACCACCCCTGCCTCTACCAAAGAGTGTATGATCTCAGTCAGTGCTTTCTCACCCTCTGGCGATATTTTGTACTGCGGTACCTTCGGTAGGGTTGCGTCCTGTCGTATTGTTACGTGTACTGGGTCAATCATCATTCGTCCTAGGTCTGAATCAGCCCTAGCCCATAAGTGTGATAGCAAAGTGTCTAGTAGGGATGCGTCAGTCTCGGAGATGGAAAACATGTGCTGAAAAGGGTTCTCTCTATGGCGTTGGTGGTTGTCATACAGGATGACACGCACTCCGTCTGGTGAGCATCTGATAGTCGCATGGAAGTGTTTCAAAAGGTCGAGATCCATAATGGCGTCTGGGGTGTCAGATGAGAGGAGGAATGTCGTTTTGACGCCATTGCTGTCAAGATTAAAAGGGATCGGTCGGGACAAAGGGTTGGTGGAGGGCGTACCGTCCAATCCTATTGAGGTCACATGTGAGCCTGACAAGGGTGCCCTTGGAATCAGTCGTTTGGATAGTGCACTACGTGTTGCTCCCGTGTCTACCAAAAATGGCGACTTTGTGCCCAGGACCTCAGTGGTAACATAAGGGCCTTGCTGATCAACAAAGAGCTCGACTGGATCCCTCCCTTGCCTTTGGCTGTCCTATGCAAAGTCGTACGTGTTGTCGTAATCTGTCTGTTGGTACTGATTCTGTCTGGGAGGGTCAACTGTGTTCACTCTTCCAGGCCTTTCCTCGCTTGCTTCACTCGCATACCCTCTCCCATGTCCTCTTCCTATCTGTCCACTTGCTATTTCCCTCGCCCCTATGCCCCTACCAGCTCCTAACAAAGCCGGGCATTGAGATTTCCAGTGTCCATATTCTTTGCAAAATGCACATTGATCCTGTCCAAGGTCTTGGCGTCCTACATATGATGTCGACGGATTGTTCCTAGGTGGCTGTACTCTAGGGGTATTCTGCTGGTTTCCTCCCCTATATTGCTCCCTTCCTGTATTCGCCCCCTGGAGTTGTGCTATTATTACCCTTTCCTTCAAGTCCTTCTTTTTCCTTTCTGTAGCCCTGTCATTTTAGTTTCTCTGATGCTCGTAGTACTGGGCCATTTGGAGAATGGCCGTCGGTTTAGATGCTGCCCAACTACTTTCGCTGGCTTGCAATTTCTGGGATACATCTGGCAGTAGTCCTTTGACCTAGTTCTGCATAAATAAGTGGTGTCCGGTTGCGGTGGACATGTCTTGTCCACTGTAATCGGAGAACACAGTTTCAAATCTGGAGAAGTACTCTTAGACATCCTCTTGTGGTTTCTGGTGGCATGCGGATACTATGGACCAGTCTATCTTTTTCTCTGGGATCAGCGTTTTCACTTTCTGCACTATTTTTTCAGGGAGGTCTAAGATTGCTTTAACTGGTTTTTGACCAGGGTTCCGCTGTTTATCTAGTGTGTCGAGTTGTTCCCAGGTATGACCAAACAGTTCGGTATGGTCTACTTTCCTAATCTGTTTCCACACATCTGCTGGCAAACATAACCCGAAGAACAAGTCTATGTCTGCAAGTGTCATTATTGTTGATCCCAGAGCAGTTCCTAGCACGGTGTAAAAGGCTGTGGGGTTCTTTCGTAAATCCCGCAAAGATTTATGGAATGTCAAGATGTCCTGTCTGTCCCATGGCTGATACACCAAATTGTAGACCACCCTTCCTCTAGCGTCTTGATGGTTTATATCGTCATTAGTCCCTTGTCCTCTAAGAGGTACCCAGTAAGGGGCAGCTTATTTTATTGGCATCATGCTATCTGGTTTTTCCACCGGGGGTCCTGCTATCTTAGTTGTCCTGTACCTCTCTATCTGTCCTTGTTCTTCGAGTTGACGCAATACTTCTAGTGTGGATGAAAATAGTTCTGCAACATCGTTGTCGCCTTCATCTCCGATGTCTACCTTCCTATAGAGAGCCACTAGTCGCTCGGGCCCTACGTCTTGGTACTTCTCTTCATATGCAGTAAGGGTGTGGTAACTGAGATGCATAGTAAAGTATCGTTTGTGGTTTTCAACATAGGAGTTGCATATGTCAGTTACATATTGTTCTGTTTCTTTCCTATCTATGAGGGTTTTAACTATTTTATCAATGCCTGCTCGCTCATTTTTACTTAATCGCGGGACCCTGGGTGCTCCTATTTCTTTTGTTCCTACCTCTACTACTGCATCCTTTGATGAGGCATTTGGTGTGGGTGACTCAGTGGGAGCAGAGGCGGTGGAGACTGAGGCGATCGTGCCATCTCCAGCTATACTTTGGGTGTCCTGGCGTTGTACTATGGGATGAGTAGGGGGCATAAGGGGATGGGATGTATATCATTGGGGGAACTAACAATCAATCATCATCTACCCTCTGTTTTGCTGGTAACTCGGGGTAAAGAGTTGAGGGCGTTCTAACAGGGCATTGACCTGATATTTTTGATTCCTGTTCCTTTTTATCGATTTCCTTTTCTTTTAGTTCTTCTTCTAACTTTTTACAGGCTTGGTAAGCTGATTTTCGCGTTTCTTTATCTTGTCTAGCTTCGTCTCTTTTCTTTCGTTGAGCTGCCTCTTTTCGCTATATACCAAAACTGTCAAACATGGCTGGTCTCGCTTTCTTTTTGTGGAGAGCTAATTCTAACGTTTCTATTTTAGCGGGATCGAAAGATCCCGTCAGTGACCACTGATTTACCCGGTCCTTCCTAGTGTACTTATGCCATAGTTTGCTATAAGCTACGGTGGCTAATCCATATTTTACGTACATGTCCTTGTTAGGGCTGCCTTCCGGCGGTGCCGGATGACTGACCTCTAACAAACGGTCCGGTCCAAAACAATCAAACAATCTAGAGAAAACAGGCTTGGTAAGCTGATTTTCGCGTTTCTTTATCTTGTCTAGCTTCGTCTCTTTTCTTTCGTTGAGCTGCCTCTTTTCGCTATATACCAAAACTGTCAAACATGGCTGGTCTCGCTTTCTTTTTGTGGAGAGCTAATTCTAACGTTTCTATTTTAGCGGGATCGAAAGATCCCGTCAGAGGCCACTGATTTACCCGGTCCTTCCTAGTGTACTTATGCCATAGTTTGCTATAGGCTACGGTGGCTTATCCATATTTTACGTACAGGTCCTTGTTAGCGCTGCCTTCCGGCGGTGCCGGATGACTGACCTCTAACAAACGGTCCGGTCCAAAACAATCAAACAATCTAGAGAAAACAGGCATGACGTATTTAGCGGTCAAAATGAATATCTCAATTAATTTTAGACAAAAAGCCTGCACTACCTGTCCTTCGCTGTCTGCAAAGAGAGAATATTCCTATTCTACGTTGATTGCGAGCAGGGAAATGTCTCAAATAACTCAAAAAAGGAATACTAGTATTTCTATCAATCAATCAATCAATTTAAGTCATTTTTTCACGACCTTACCCGGACCGTATGGACAGTTCTTCGTCTTCCCCTTCCAGTGCCTGGTTGTCCTCTTACTCCAACAATCAATGCGACCTTCCTGTAAGGTCCCAGTCAGGACCGCTGGTCACTCGAGAGAGGTCCGTTCGGAACCGGTAAATGTCAGTCGATCGGTAGCCAGACGAGGGTCTCTTTCAGGCAGGTGCACTCCAATCATTTAGTCGTTCACTCCGTCGTTAGGACCTCTCTACTGGACCCACGTGTCTCTGATGGGCCCCAACGTTGGGTCGCCAATTTGTGAAAAGCAACGAGTCTCCTAAGACCCCCAATGCTGCCCGGCGCAGGGTCACCTTTAATTCACTTTGGATTCGCTATCAAAATAACGAGGCAGGCGCTGGGAACTGGAAGGCAAGAAAAAGGTATATTACTCTTAAGAAGAGACCACGTCAACTGCAGACACCGGGATGTCTCAGGGAGGTGTTCTGCTGGCAACTCCTTTAGCTCTTCCTTTTATACAGGTTTGACACAATGCATTGGTTTCATTATCATGGTTAAACAAGCCCAACATTGTTTTATCAACATGGTTACACAAGCCCAACATTGTTTCATCAACATGGTTACACAAGCCCAACATTAGTTCTCCTCCCACCCAGGTCAAAACAGACAATCTAATCTTCAGCTGGACCTTGCTTCAGGGTCTAAAACATGTGAGACCGGCCAGATCTAAGAGTCGGTTCTGTTGATACAAACAGGTCCCATTGTTGGTAAAAACAAGTCTTGCTGTGTGCACTGCAATAAACCATGTTTGCAAGAGGCTGTTTGGTATTTGGAACCTGTTTGTGTAAGAGTGTCCATGGGTTTGCCTGTAAACAGAGATGTGACGAAAAACGTGCTTGTGGCAGCAAGTGGTGTTGATCTTTGTTGTTGCAATAGTTTATAGCCCCCAGGTCACATACCAGGTTGGTCAGAGGGATGGTAGTAAGGGCAGGGTGAAACCAGAATACAAAATGGCTGCGGTCGGTCAGAATGACTGCAGCTTATGTGCACGTAGGAACTTCCACCAGACAAGATGGCGCAGGTAATGTTTATGATTGTCGTTTTGCTTTTAACAGGCCACTAGAGCCATGGATTTTTTGTTTTAAAATGCTGCATGATTTTGTTTGTTTGGGGGAGCGACCCCTTAGGCAAGGGCCGCTCCCCTTTTGGCCACATTATTTATTTTTATTTGTAAGTCCCCCAGAGCGCTTTACGTTACATGTGGCAATAGGGACAATTATGCATGTATCAAGAGCAAACAAAATACAAGAGGTAGCAGACAGTACGTTATAAGAGGAAAAGTGACGTGTGCATGTTACAAAAGAGTACAAAGTACAAGTAGAGGTATAAAACTGCAATAAATGGCACACACTCAAAACACAGGAACACACTGGGAAGGCACTTCTACAGGCATGGAGAACATCATTTCCTATAATGGAAAGATAATAGAGAGGGCGTGAATTAAGTTTGGAAGTGTCTTTGCAGGAGGAGAACTTTGAGGGCCAGTTTTGAAGGACTGGGAAGAGGGGGTGGCCGGAGCGGAGGCGGAAGTGAGTTCCAGATTATCACCACGTTGCCTGTAAAGGATTGGGCCATCGATCTTTCCTTCTTGAAAGTAGGAGGTTCAAGCAAAACATTTTGCGCATTACGTGATGGTCAAGTGCCTCCAGAGAGTTTCAGTTTATTCGCTAGGTAGAGAGGAGAGTGTAAGGCTTTGTGGGTGATACAGGCATTCTTGTAGATAGATCTTGCCTCGATGGGTGGATAAAATGGGTGAGATGTGGTTGCTTCTTTTGGCCCCATATATAAAATGTGCTATGAATGGAGAACATATTGGAGGGGGGACAGGTGGGATTTGTGGAGGCCAGTAAGAAGAGAATTGCAGTAGTTCAATCTGGAGAGAACCAGCGATTGGACCAGGGTTTGAAGGTCTTGCTCCAGGAAGAAGCAACAAATCCCCCAAAGAAGGCACAGGAATTGATGTGGGAGAGTAGATTGAGTTTTTTGACGAGTATGACACTAAGGGATTTTGCGCTGTTGACAATGATGAGTTTTTTGTTAAGTAGATTCACCAGTGTTTTTTACATTTTTGTGTTTGGGAGTGGCTGCAAGGGTTGCTCACCTTTTACGGGGTGAATATTTAATTTATACTCTTAGGTCCACCTACCCCTTATCTTTGTTGGTGGATTGTGTGTGGACTGGTGCATTAATTGCATATATGATATTAATGTTTTTTTCTCCTTTGTATTCTAGTCTAAAGCTTTTGATTCCTGTTTTCGGTTTCAACAGTGGTTGTTCTGCAGTTTTGTGTAGTTGCATCTTTGTTGGTAAGAAAAACATTGTTGTTGTCTTTACTCTAAATGAGTAATAGTGTAATGTATGAATGAATTTTTTTGTAAGTGGTGTCAAAATGGCAGCATATGTAGTTAGTGTTTTGAGCATGAAATTCTTTGCGATGTGTTTTGCATGGTCTTATGCGTAATTTCTTTTCTCTTTCATTTTTAGTGGGATATTGTTGATCCATACTGTGTGTGTGTGCAGAGTAGGTGATGGTGAGTTTAGCTGCCTCTGGCAAGTGAGTCGTATTGGTTTGGAGTATATATGTGTTTTTGATAAAGGTGCTTTTTGTTTATTACTTATTTTACAAAGTGTTTGTTGTTGTTGACTTGTTTGATAAGTTACCTTTATTAGTAAGCATTATGGCTAGCCGTAGAATGACCGCTCAACAGGTGGTTGGTATGCTTCTTGAATCTTCCTCTGAGCATGATTATGAGACTGACAGTGCGTCTGAGGGAGAGGAGGGAGGGGAAGATTCTGGCAGTGAGTTTTCTCTCCACATGGAATCATCCGATGATGAAGGTTCTCGCAGTGCAGATGAAGGTACTCTTGATGTGGATGAAGCAACTCTCAGTGCGGATGAAATGCCTGTTTTAGAGGAGGACACTGCTATGCCGATGGTGCAAGAGGCATCTGGATTGCAGTCTGATGCTGCTAGGCTTCCTACTGGAAGTGCTGGACTCTGGGTTGATCCAAACATGGTGCAGCCGGTGTTGCCTGCCTTTAGCGGTGATGAAGGGTGTAGAGTGGATTGTGAATTTTTTTTTGCCTGTAATTTTTTCAGTTGTTTATGGATGATGTATTTTTGGGTGAGATTGTTGAACAGACTAATTTGTATGCTGAACAGTTTTGAGGGACAACAGTGACAAACTCAGGCCCCAGTCTAGAGCTACCGGGTGGACTCCCACAAATCTGGAAGAGATTAAGAAGTTTTTGGGTTTGACTTTATTGATGGGTGTGGTAAGGAAGCCGAACCTGGCTTCATATTGGTCTACTAGCACCTTGTTGGCAACAGCCATATTTCCTGCAGTCATGACTCGTAATCGGTATTTACTTTTGCTACGTATGCTGCATTTTGTTGATAATTCTATGGCGTTGCCACCAGATCACCCGGACTGTGACCGTCTTTTTAAGATTCGGCCTGTTCTTGATCATTTTGTAGATCGATTTTCTGAGATCTATACTCCAGGGAAAGAAATATCTATTGATGAGTCTTTGGTCTTGTTCAAGGGCCGTTTGTTTTTTAGGCAGTACATCCCTAGCAAGAGGGCACGCTATGGAATTAAGCTGTATATGTTGTCTGAGAGTAGGACAGGATTTGTTTTTAATTTTCGTGTGTACACTGGTAGAGATTCTACTATTGACCCCCCAGGTTGTCCATCCACTTTTGGAGTTTCAGAGAAAATTGTGTGGGATCTTGCTAGAAGACTGTTTAACAGAGGCCACCATTTGTACCTTGATAACTTCTACACTGCTGTGCAGTTATTTAAGGAATTGTTTAAAGTGGACACTTTTGCATGTGTCACAATCCGCTCTAACCGTAAAGGTTATCCGAAAGAGCTTGTTTGCAAAAAACTTCAGAGGGGACAGAGCAGTTCCTTGCATAGTGATGAACTACTAGCAGTGAAATTTGTGGACAGGAGGGATGTGTACATGCTGCCTACAATCCATGATGAGAGTACTTCACCTGTGGCTGTTTGGGGGTCAGGTTGCTGAAGTGCGCAAACCTGTGTGCATCCTAGACTACAATAAGCACATGGGTGGTGTTGACAGAGTAGATCAGATGTTGGAACCTTACACTGCTATACGGAAGGCTTATGGTTGGTATAAGAAGTTGGCCATCCATTTCTTTGAATTAGCAAGTTTCAATGCTTTTATTGTGTTCAAGGAGTGTTCTCCTGCGTCAAAGTTGACATTTCTTCAGTTTCAGCATTCTGTGATAGCTAGCCTTGTTGTTGTGGAACAGGCAAGTGTTCCTAGATTTGGAGTGGTGGAGGATGTGGCTCGATTGACATATCGCCATTTTCCAGATTACATTCCTCCCAAATCTTCAAAAGATTTTCCTACTAGGAGATGTAGAGTCTTTTGGCGAAGAGGTTTGCGGAAGGAGTCTTGTTTTTTCTGCCGCGGGTGTCCTTCTAACCCTGGGCTGTGTGTGCCTGCTTGTTTTAGAGCGTACCACACGCAAAAGAAATTTTGGGAGCATCCATGAGTGGTAAAGTGAACTGCCTGGTCTGTATTGTTTAAAAAAATTATTCTGTTTAAAGGTTGGCATTAGTGCAATGTATTTAGTTTCAGATTTTGGGTTAGTAGATTTGTATCTATTTACAATTTGTTTGTGTTTTTTTTCTATAGAAAATCCTAAATGTGATGGCGGTGTGTGCAGACTGGCGCTTGGCTGGCGGTGTTTGTGGACTGGCGCTTGGCTGGCGGTGTGCACTGACTGGCAGTTGGCTGGCAGTGTACGTGGAGTGGTGCTTGGCTGGCGGTGTGCGTGGAGTGGCAGTTGGCTGGCATTGTGCGTGGACTGGTGCTTGGCTGCAGGTGTGCGTGTACTGGTGCTTGGCTGGAGGTGTGCGTGGACTGGCGCTTGGCTGGCGGTGTGCATGGACTGGCGCTTTGCTGGCGGTGTGCGTGGACTGGCGCTTGGCTGGAAGTGTGCGTGTACTGGCGCTTGGCTGGAGGTGTGCGTGGACTGGCGCTTGGCTGGAGGTGTGCGTGGACTGGCACTTGGCTGGAGGTGTGCGTGGACCGGCGCTTGGCTGGAGGTGTGCGTGGACCGGCGCATGGCTGGAGGTGTGCGTGGACCAGCGCTTGGCTGGAGGTGTGCGTGGAATGGTGCTTGGTTGGCAGTGAGCGTGGACTGGTGCCTGGCTGGTGGTATGTGTGGACTGGCTCTTGGCTGGCAGTGTGCGTGGACTGGTGCTTGGTTGGCGGTGTGCGTGGACTGGTGCCTGGCTGGCAGTGTGCGTGGACTGGCGCTTGGCTGGCAGTGTGCGTGGACTGGCGCTTGGCTGGCAGTGTGTGTGTACTGGTGCTTGGCTGGCGGTGTGCGTGGACTAGCGGTCGGCTGGCGGTGTGTGAGTAGTGACTTGCTGCTGGTCACTACACACACTGCTAGCTGAGCACCACTCCACACAATCCATCAGTTTGTGTAGTTGCTGTGTGAGGAATGTGGGCATGTGGAAGTGATGGGCCCTTGAATGGCGCTGTCTGGTGGTGTGAGTGTTGTAAAGTGATGGGCCCGCGGCTGGCGGTGTGAATGTTTTGTATGTGTCACACGTATGAAAGCTGTATGAATGGCCTGTAAAGAGGTTGGTGCCTTGTGGTGGCTTTACAGCTCACGAGCTGTGAGGCAATGGTTCAGTTTCTCGTCCTTTCAATTATTAACAGTGCATTTCATTTTTGTGAAATCACTTGCTAATACAATTGTATATACTGAACCATTACTCACCCTCGTGCCAAATCCAACCAGTATCTGTGTGTGCTTTAGGATTATATGGCTGTGCTGTAATATTTGTCTTGTTTGTCTTTCTGAAGCAGGGTGTACCATGTCCCTTTTTGTGAATGTTGTGATGTGTTGGTTTTGTGCCTGGTGGTGTGAATGGTCTTGTGTGTATCACGTATGAAAGGTGTGTGAATGGCCTGTAAAACAGTTGGTGCCTTGCCGTAGCTTTACAGCTCACAAGCTGCGAGTCTCTGGTTCGGTTTTTTGTCCATTTAATTATTAACAGTGCATTTCATTTTTGTGAAATCTCTTGTTAATAAAATTTTATATACTGAACCATCACTCGCCCTCGTGCCAAATCCAACCAGTATGTGTGTGTGTTTGAGGAATAGATGGCTGTGCAGGAATCTTTGTCTTTTTAGTCTATAAGCCAAGGTGTACATTCCATCTAAGAATAACCTACCAACTGCAGATATTGTTGTTAACCCATGGGAGTACATGGTGATGTCTCTATTGTGAATTCTAACAAGTTATCTTATCCTCAATGTCCTGCAAACTCCAAAATGTCTGTCGCATTTTCCTTGTAATATTGTGCCAAAATTCTCACGCTGCAAAAATAAACAACTAATTATGTCAAAACAATTTGGTTGTGCAAGGAGGGGTCACCTGGTTTTCTGGTCCTGGGCATCTAGGGAAACCTACCAAACCCACACATTTCTGAAAACTAGACACCCGGGGGCTTCCAAGGAGGTATGGCTTGCGTGGATCCCCCTACGTTCCCTTACCCAGAATCCCTTGCAAACCTCAATTCTAGCTGAAATAAAACAGTTTTTTCACACATTTGTGTGTGGGAAAGTGTGGCATCACCGGGCTCACACAAATTTCCTACAACCCAGTGTTCCCCCAAGTCTCCCAATAAAAATGGTGCCTCACTTGTGTGGGAGGCGCACGTACCCGCCACAGGCAAGGGCCCCAAACGTAGTGAGGCGACATCAAAATTGCCTATGTCAAAACCATCTGTTTTTGCAAGGGGGGTCACCTAGGTTTTTGACCCAGTGCTCGGCGGCCATCTAGGGAAAGCTACCAAGCCCACACATTTCTGAAAACTAGACACCCGGGGGCTTCCAGGGAGGTATGGCTTGCGTGGATCCCCCAACGTTTCCTTACCCAGACTCCCCTGCAAACGTCAATTTTAGCTGAAAAAAAATCACCTTTTTCACGACAGCTATACACTTTGCAAAAAAAGGGTACATTTTCATTGTGAAAATGTGGTGTGTTCACGGTGGGTTTTGAGCCCTTTCCGGTCTTGGACACTATGCCTACCCACAGAAGTGAGGTACCATTTTTATACGGAGACTTAGGGTAATGCAGATTTGATGCATTTCTGCCTTCCAAATTAAAGACATTGTGTAAAAAAGAAGTCATTTTGAAAAATCACCAACAATTCTCATGCTAGAATGAGTATTCCCAATTTTGAAAATGTGCACATATGTACTGTTTCTAAACTCTATAATTTGTACCCATTTCAGAAATACATAGGTGTCTTTCATACCGATTTTTCCATGTATACATTTTCACACAATAATTGCTATATACCCGGTATATAATAAAAAGCCATTGCAAATTGCTACTCTGTTTTTGACTCTGGGTTCATCAGGTTCTTGGTGAACCTACAAGTCCTATATATCCCCACAACCAGAAAGGTCCAGCGGATGTAACGGTATATTCCATTCAAAGAGCTATCATAATTACAAGAAGTTACAGGTGAAAACGTTGACACAAAAGGCTGTTTTTTTCAACAAATATTCAATTTTTCCAATATTTAACTGTTAGTTTCTATAAAGAAACCTTGATGGATCTAAACAAAAATTACCCCTTTCTAAATTTAGAATTTTGTCTACTTTTCTAAAATGTATATCTTTCCAGGATCCATTATTGTTTTCACACTAATTTTTACCATTAACTGGAAGGAGGTTGAAAGCACTAAAAATAGCAAAATTAGGCTATGTCCCAGAAAATGCCAAAACTGTGTAAAAAAAAATGTTGGTTTTCTGACAAAAGACTGTCATTTCCTAAAAGCTGGGAAAATGGTGATTTCAGACCCACAAACACTTTTTTGATAACATTTGCAGGGAAAAACCCAGACACTTTGCTTTGTAGCCCATTTTTCACCAAAAAAACAAAATGTTGCTGTATTTTGGCTCATTTCTGGGACCCCTCCAAGGGAATCCACTAACCCTGAGTACCTTTAGAATCCCCATGATGTTGGAAGAAAAGGACGCAAATTTGGCGTGGATACCTTATGTGGTCAAAAACCTACAGGGGCCTTAGCGTGCACTACCCCAAATAGCCAAAAAAAGGCGTGGCACAGAAGGGGGGAAAGGCCTGGCAGCGAAGGGGTTAATAGGATCCCGTGCATGTTCTGATAAATGCTGTGGACTCTTAGGAGCTGCCTTGGCAAAAACAGGTCAACACTTTAGTGGGTTTGTGGGTACAATTTCCCCTATTCTACATGCCCAGTTTTAATACTGAGAGGTACTCTGCTAAGAAAAATCCACACTGTTCAGGGATTCCTAGCTTGAACAGTGCCCTCCTGATCTCAGGGTGTAGGCCTGCAATCCATCAAACAAGGGTTTTGGAGAGCGAAGGGTCATCCAATGATGAAGTATGACACCTGGTTGGTGTGTGAGGACATCTTGTCAATTTCTTTTGTGAGTCAAAGAGTGATTAGACAGATGGTAAGAAGCTAATAGAGAGAGACTGTGAAACAACCCAGGTTGAGTTTTACGGGGATGCTTTCACAGTTGATTCAGGTTCGCTTTTGTGAAAGGAATTCCATAACTCTCCAGCATCTCGCTGAACAAGGCCGCTTCCTGGACTGGCAACAAACCAAGGTTAAAATTACCACTAAAAGAATAAGAAGGGCCCTCACCCCGCTTTAGATGCCCGTTTTACAAACTGCTTAAAGCCGCATAGATTCAACAACTCTCCCACTAACCAAGTCTCCTGAAAGCAAATGATAATTTTTATTTTATTTGATTTGAAAGGTTTTCTATAGCATTTGCTAGACCCAGAGGTATCAGAGAGCTTTACATGAGCGGGAACAGTCAGGAAAAAGCTATTGTACATGGAGAAAAACAAAATAAGCAGGTACTTGTACATTTAAATTCAAAAGGGGGCAAAAAGCACTTAACATGAGAAGAAACAATCAAGGAAATCAATTGATTCAGGGTCAACAAAACAAGCAATTACTTATCACTTTAAAGGGGGGAAAATCAAGAGAGAAAAACAGATTAGATACGTCTCAGAATATGATGGGGGTAATAATTCAGGGCAGAGAGGAGAGAATAAACAAGGCAGAATAAAAAAGTCAGGGTTGGGGGTAAGGGTAGGAGAAGGGCTTGCGACGAGGAAACCAGGTAGGGTCAGGGTAAAACAGGAATAAAATGAAAAAGGGAGGTCGGAGAGAAGGCCAGGAAAAACGTCTTTGGAACACGGCGACCGGGAACACACAGAGGAGGGATACCGAACCTTAGTTTGTTTACCTATGGAGATTCCAAACTAAGAACCAGCCCTAAATGTTACTAATCGGATCCCCTCCCGGTACTGTTAAACACGCACACGTGTTTAGTCTCATTTCGGAATTAACGAACAACATTGATTTTAAACGCTAATATAGCTGTGTGACATACAGCTCAGAACCCGAACTTGGGTTCTCTGATCATTTAAGATATTGATATACCCGTCGATATACTTACAGGATCCTTCTATCAACTTTAAATCACTTATCGCATCAACCCATAGATGCCTGGGTCTTTATACCAGCCCTGAAGAGTCGTGTTGACTCCACTTTAACACGACGAAACACGTGTCGGCTGATTGTGGATCCAATAAACATCCGTTTGAAAAAGAACACAAACGTAGAGATCTGCTGCTTTCTGCTACGTTATTACATTATTGTCTTGTAATTTTTATACTGTTTTGTGGTTGCGAGAGCTTTGCTGTTTACAAAAACAGAAAGATGACCAGTTTGGGGGAGGCCGTAAGCAAGGTTATATACTTTCTCAACATTTATTGAGAAAGTGATGTTTTCGGTCTTTTTTAAAGCTGAGGTAGGAAGGGTTGCAGCGTAGGTCCCTCGGAAGGGCATTCCCGATGTTCAGGGCATTTCGGGAGAAGGAGCGAGATTGGGTGGTTTTCTTTTTTATTTAGTAGTGGAGGTACCACAGCAAAGCAGCAGGGGGAGGAGGAGTGGTGGGCCCTGCTGTCAGCGTGCATGACCGGTTGGCCGGCCATCTTAGGACGGCCAAACCATCATGCGCACTGACATCTCTCCAACCCAGCTGTGTTGCTGGGTGGAGAGATCAGCAGACATAGGCTCCAAGCTACTGATGAAGCACAAAACAAGCCAGCTCCCCCCAATCCCGATACTACTCTCATGGTGACAGCAGCCTTGGGATTGGCCACAGGGGAAGCTGGGAGCTTCAGCCTGTGCCACGAGTAGAAGACTGGAAAGCAGGAGCCTGGCAGGGTCGTTTAAAAAACAAATTGTTTCAGCCTCTTGGTGCTGACACCCCTGAACTGCACCGCGCTGCCGCACCACATTTCCCCTAGACCAGCCACTACTGGTGGGAAAGAAAGGAAGTGGCGTGATGACTCCGAGGGGGAAGGGAACAATGTACATTGAGATAAATGAAAATTAGATGGAATAAATGAAAATGGGCAATACCATCAGCCACCAGCTGCTACTTCTGGCATTTTACAAACAACACTTCATTCTGGGACTTGTAGTTGTGTCTCTTCAAATATACACCTGGGGCTGTCAGGCCTGCATGCAAACTATTGTTGACTTTAAATTATACCACAAGCCATCGATTTTTCGAGACCCATCCGGGGAGTGTCGCTCATAAAACCTTGTTATTTTCTTTGTATTCTCGTTATTGTAGTGTTCTGCACCTATAATGGGGTAAATAAACTAAAATTACAAAAATGCAATGTATGGACCTGCTGCACACAGCTTACACAAGATTCCTGCTTCACTTGCCTATTTCAAATCAGTCCGTCCGTGCATTATGAACTTGCGAACTGCCACAAAGGAGCTCGATAAAACAAGTGGTAGGCAGCCAACTTCATGAGCTACAAAGGCGTCAGGGACTCATGAGAAAATCTGAGCTGCTGCCTGCTGAACACGGGGCAGCAAAGCCCCGTGAGAGAAGAGGGAAACTTTAAAACAGTAAATTACAGGTGAGCAAACCAACCAACCGAAACACACTGCAACGTGTTTCCTGCAGAAGCAAAACTCCTCGCACACAGAAAACCACATTGTCTACATCACACCCTGTCTATTGATATGGGACAGCTCTCTCAAAGAGAGAGAAGGCGCATGGAGAGAACTGTGACAGTTTGGAAATGTAGGCAGTGGCACCATCAGCCCCTGCCAGCACGGTGAGGGCGGAGAACAGCACAGTCGCTTGTCACCGTAGTAGCCTGCATTTGTGAAATACATACCTGCCAAGTAGCCACATGTCAGGTGAGACACAGCTAGCAACACTGGGACCTGCGAGCCATCTCTAGCCACCGGCACCAGCTCCCGCAGCACTCACACAATTATGGGAGGCAGGCAAGCTGCACAGAGGAGCAACCTAGCCTACTGGTATATTACTTGCTGCCAATTGGGGAGAGTCTGTTATTATTTAAAGCACACTCCCCGAACATGCCGCCTACCACTGCAGCACCAGCGGTCTCAAACCATGGAGTTCATGCCTACATACGACGATGACAAGAGGTCCATTAAACAAGTGGAAAAGGGAAGTGCACCTCGCCCGGGTCTGCTGAAATTGTGTGTGTGCCAATGAAGGAGGGGGAAGTGCAGGAATAGGCGCCCTCAAAAGCATCTAATGAGTCAGGGTTGAGGGGAAGTGTGTAACTAAACCTGCAGCAAAACAAATAGAGCTGCCGACTTTGGCCCTGGGGAACCATGTTCTAATCTTGACGTGAACTCTATAAAAAACATTTCTATGTTAAAAATTAAGCTTATAATATGCAATGCCCCCTGAGATGCAAATGCGTATGTGCCAATGCAGGAGGGGGGAAGTGCACAGAACAGGCTCCCTCGGAAGCACCTGATGAGTCAGGGTTGGGGGAAGTGCATAGCTGTGCCTGCAACCCCAGCTACGACAAAAAAGTGATTAACAAAAGAGTGCTTTGAAACTGTAAATACAACATACAGAGTAACGTTACATGTAAAAGGGGCTGGTAACAGGAGAGATGGAGGTACTAAACAGGAAGGAGGAACTACTAACAAGGTAAACCAATGAAATAAAAGAACTCCGAAAGACACTGCAAGGAGCCAATAAAATGTGTGGGTGGAACATGGACGTAGCTTAATGCCCCTCTCCTGAATACAGCATGTTTCGAAGCGACACCGCAAGCGCTGCCTAGGCGAGACCTAAAAGGGGTATGTATGAAGAAAACTCATCTGATCACTGGGGTTGGAATGTGGCTAGGGCTTCGCTGAAGTGACCAATTGAGCCCATTTTTAAAGCGCTCTGATACCTGATTCGGGTCAAGTTTGCGCTATATAAAACTCTATAAAATAAAACAAATCTGCCTTCAATGGGTAGCCAATTAAGGGATCTAAGGCCTGGTGTGATGTGGTCAAAACGTTTACAGTCAGTGATGAGTATGGCCGCCAAGTTGAGCACAGCTCTAAGGAGGGCTAGGTGTACTTTGGGGGTTCCGGTGAGGAGAGCGTTGCCGTAATCTAGTTTAGCGAGGACTAGAGATTGGACAACCAATTTGAAATCACCTGGAGGAATAAAGGGTTTGAGTTTCTTAAGGTGTCAGAGCTTAAAGAGTGCTCCTTTGGCAGAATTTTTGATGTGGCCTTAAAGAGCCAGATTTTGCCAAGAGTGAAACTAAGGGATTTTGGGGTGTCAGACAACGTGAGCGTACAATTGAGGGCACTGAGGTCTGTGATCCAACCTTAGATGGGGAGAAAGTTGTTTTTAGGTGAGAAAATAATTTCAGTTTTATTGGGGTTCAGTTTGAGGTGGTTGGAATGGAACAAGGATTGGATTTTGATCAGGGTATTGTTTAAATGAAGTACATCGGAATGGGATTTAATCTTATGGTAGAGTTGGGTGTCATCAGCATAGAGTTGGTAGTGAATTCCTGCTTGTTTTAGAATGATGGTGAAGGGTTCCATAAAGAGGTTGAAGAGAGCGGAGGAAAGGATGGAGCCCTGGGAGACACCAAAGGAGATAGGGGTAGGATTGGAGAGGCAGGCATTGATTTGGATTTGGATTTGTTGTGTTCTATGCTGGAGGAAAGAGGAGAACCATTTGAGGACCAACCCATTAAGGCCAAAGCGAGCTTTAAGCAAATTAAGTAAGGAAGAATGGTTGACTGTATCGAAAGTTGCAGAGGTCAAGAGAGTAGAAGCAGGCAAGCTTCTCCATTGTCCAGTGCGCTGTGGATATCATCCACAATGTTAAGCATAGCGGTTTTTGTACTGCAGCCTTTCCTGAAACCGGATTGAAAGGAGTCAAGTAAGTTAAAATTACTTATGTGATTGTCAAGTTGAAGCAATGCACATTTTTCAAGGGCTTTAGCAAGGAGTGGGAGGTTAGAGATGGGACAGAGGTTGTTAGGATCATTAGGGTCAGCAGAAGGGTTTTTAAGAATGGGAGTGATTTGTCAGTTGGAGGAAGCCAGGGACACAAACAGTGGTAAGGGAGGTGTTAATGATTTTAGTCCAGCAAGGGGCGATGATGTGGTTAACATTGTGAACTAGGTTAGAAGGGAGTGGGTCTTTGGTGTGCGAGGTCGGCTTACATTTAGCGATGATGTGAAAGACTTCGAGCTCGTTCATAGCACGGAAATTATACCAGGAGGCATTATTTTTCAGCTGTGAGTTGGAAAGGAGGACATCAGGCAAACTTGGTATGGGAAGGAGAGAGAGTGGATTAAGCAGCAGGGAAGGGGAAGAGCAAGGGGGGGATGGAAGGGGGAGTCTGTGGCAAAGTTAAAGGTATATTAGGGGTTGGATAGGGCCAAGTTTTGAGGGAAGGATTGATTAATTTTAGAATTTTATCGGAGAGGAATTGGCAATTTCTTCACATTTATCAATTGAGGCTGTCAGCTCTAGAGGGGCAGAAGACATATGTTTTCTAATAATGTTAAACAGCTCTCTGGGCCTGTTTTTGGCACGATCAAGTTGAGCTCGAAAGAAAGATGCCTTTTCATTGAAAATGTGCTTTTGTAAGTTCATCTAGCAGCTCTGAGGAGGGCCAAATGGGAGGATGAGAGGCGTTGTCTCCATGTTCTTTCTCATAGTCTAAGTTGGCTACTTTCATTGTTGAGTTCAGAATTGAACTAAGATTTGGATTGGATTTTTCTTTCTTGTTTAAGTTTGAGAGGGGTGATTTGGTCAAGGACAACACTAATGGTCTTGTTAAAGTGTTCCATGAGCTCATTAGCATTTTGTGAGAGAGGGGTGTGATGAAGTTGTGCTTGGAGTTTAGTCTCAAGTACACCGGTGGGGGGTTAAGGTTTCTGGTCCACTTCATGGGTTTGTTATTGGATGTTGGTGGGAGTAGGGGAACGGTTGCGATTTTAAACAGAATAAGGTGACGGTTGGAACAGTCAATAGATATGATGTTGGAAAGGGAGGTCAGATCAGTATTCGAGATGCTTGTGTTGTGTGGCCCCTCTGATATGAGTTCGGAAGTGGCATAGTTGTTTAAGGTAATTCATCTCAAGAAGGTTGATGAGGCGCATGACAGTGGGATCCATTGAGTTATTCCAGTGGATATTGAAGTCGCCTAGAAAGAGACTTTTAGAGGTAGAAAGGGAGGCATAAGTGAAAAGATTGGAAAATTCATCTGCGAAGCAGAGAGTATCACCCGGAGGGTGGTAGATGGTATGTAGCCTAATCGGAGAAGAGCCCTTGACAGTGAGTTCAACACCAGGGTATTCAAATGACAAGTGAACCGTGTTCTTTAGAAGGGAGAGTTGAAATTCATTTTGATAGATTATAGCTAGTCCACCCCCTTTTCTGTTGAGCCTGTCTTGTCTAATGATGGAGTAACCTGGAGGGGTGAGTAGGTCAAGCATAGCCATGGAATGGTCATTGAGCCAGGTTTCGGTGAGGAAGGCTATGTCAATAGCCTTGATGTGGATGGTTTCTGATATTTCAGTAGCATGTAGGACGGCTGATCTGCAGTTAACAAGCATCCAAGAAAGGGGATTATGGTTATCTTTAACAGGATTAAGACAGTGGACTGTGGTGAGTTGAGCTGGGGGTCTAGGTGAAATGGATGAAGAGGGGACTCTGTTAATACCCACAATAACTGGAATGCAGGAGTAAGGAGGTAGGATATCAGTAAACAGAAGCTTAGGAAGTTTGTTGGACTTGGCCCTTTTTGCAGGGTCATCCCTAAACTTTTTGCCTTCCTCCTATATTTTTTTCGACCTGTTGTTGGCTATTTTATAACTCTGGGCACTTTACCACTGCTGATCAGTGCTAAAGTGCATATGCTCTCCCTGTTGTAAATGAATATATTAATTGGTGATTCCATGATTGACTATTTGGTTTACTTGTCAGACCATAGTACAGTGCACTGACTGTGCCCAGGGCGTGTAATTCCAAATGCTGCTAGTGGGCTTGCAGCACTGGTGTTCCAGCCACAGAAGCGGCCTTGTAAAATGTGTCTAAGGTCTGCCATTGCAGAGCCTGCGTGCAGTCTGGAACTGTCATGCTGACTGGGCAAGTGCACCCACTTGCCAGTCCCTAAACCTTCCCTTTTCTTCATATTAGTCACCCCTATGGTAGGCCCACGGGCAGGGTGCATTGTAAGTATAAGGTAGGACACGTCCTGATGTGTGTGACATGTTCTAATAGTGAATTACAGCAATTTTTGTTTTTCACTATTGCAAGGCTACCTGTTCTCCATAGGCCAGAATGTGCTGCTAGATTATTACATGTTTATAATCCTAGCAGACTCGGAGAACATGGTAGAAATTCGAGTTTAGTATGCCTGGACTCAGAATAATAAAATACATCTTTTAGTGAAGTTTATTTTAATATTCTGTGTTTGCAAATACCACTAGGTATTTGCTTGCCTAACCATTTAAGCCTGCCTCTGTGAGATTGTGTATTCCTTGTCTGGAGTTTGAGTGGCAGGGCTGGGGGATTCCAGGAGACAGAATGAGTCAGCCCAGTGGTGAATAGAGAGATCTGCATCTAGATGGGAGGGAGGAGTTTCACCTGGGACCTGAATAGGACTGTGCCCGCCCCTCTTAGTGCGGTCTCCACCCCATGTGGTGCATCTGATGTCTCTGCCCTGCACACTGAAAGAAGAGAAGGAAGACTGTCAACAAAGTGCTCCAAGTCTATACTTGCCATCCACAATGCTGGCTCCACCTCCTGTGGGGCGTCTGATGTGCCTGCCCTGCGCTGTGAAAGGAAAGGAGAAGTCTGGTAAACAGCGTGCTTCAGAACTGGTTTGGACTGGGCACAGGCCCCTCTCCCCTCAGAGAACAAAGGATTTTGGGGTATAAATATTGGGACCCTGATCCCATGAAATTAGATCACTTCTGGACTTACAAGACGAAACCTCTGCTGAGGAGAGGAACCTGAAGAAATTGAGGAGAGACTATTCCCAAGCTGAAGTGCTGCTTGGGGGATTGGCCTGCAGTGGTTGCCTGACTGCCAAAGAGAGGAGAAAGAACTTTGTGTACTTTACTTTCGACTTGTGAAAAGATCTCCAAGTGCTTGGAAGAGAGCTCACCCCGTGACCGAAGTCTCAGGACCAGTAGACTTCCCCAGCCTTTGTGAATTGCTGCTGGAAACACTGTTTCAATGGCTACAGAGGCAGGGAGCTGTGACCGACTATCACAACCGGCCCGGTGTCCTGTAGGCACCGCATCAAGCAACGTCCGCCTCGAACAACGCAAGCTCTGAGCTCACCGACTCCGTCCTGACGCCATCACCGAGCCATTGCCTGCACCGCGATTGGTGGACACCGCGACGTGCAACGCCTCGCTACACCAACTCGTACGGGTCTGACCGACGCGGTCACTGCTGCTGACTTCGAGTCCTGTGAATGCACCAGAGTTGGGCACCACCTCGCACGCTTCGTGACGCACCCCCCGACTCGCACCGCTGTCCGGACTGATCGACGCTAGCTCCCGAACTCCGGCTCTGTCGCCGAACCGCAAGCTCCGCATTGAAGCACCGTCTCGCCCTGCAACACACGCCTTGGATCCACCGACTCTATCAACGGGCCGCTGCCTGCACCACATCAAGGGACAGCGTGTCCTGCAATGCTTTCTTTTCTGCACTGCGACGAACACCGGAGTCGGCTCGCACATCCGCGCCGGCCACCTGAAGTAAAAGGTACTGTGACTGAGTCTGTCAACATTTGAGTGGGCTCGTACCGACGCGGTCCGCTGGATGTGCTAGACTCTGTGTTATTTCAACAACGCTGTAGCCAGACCGGGCTACCGTCTCACACAGAACCTTGAACTAAGCCTTTTAACCAGAACTCTTGGAATCTAATAGTACTGTGGATTATTTTTGTCGTTTATTGGTCTTGTGGTAACTCTATATAAAATATAAATCAATTTTGATATACAACCTTGTGTGGTGTCCATTTGTAGTGTTGTCACTGGGTTACTGTGTGTGGTCACAAATGCTTAACTTACAACGCCTCTGAGATAAAGCCTTGCTGCTCGTGCCAAACTACCAAGGGGGTGAGCAGGGGTTATTTTAGGAGTGTAATCCCCTTATCCAGGCTAGAGGAGAGGGTCCCTATTTGTCACAAGTACCTACCTGTGCCAACTAGAGACCCCCAATTCGAACAAAGTTACATAGGTTAATAAGGTCCGAAGTGGAGAGGCGGCTAACATCACGGAGAGGCCTGCGAGTTCGGTTGCAAAGGGGTGTATTAAGCCATCGTGAGTGTTGGGTAAAGTTATGGGAGCAAGAGTGACCGGTGTCAGCATGTTTAGGATGGGTTCTGGTTTTAAGGGTGTTGCTATCACCTCTGAGTTTTGTTGTTTCAATGGTCATAGCAGAAAGTTTGTGTTCTATATTGTTTAGTGCCTGTACTATAAGATTGAGGGGGAGGCTCGCTGAGAGGGTGGAAGAGGATGAGGCGGGACATTGTTAACAGGGGAAGGCAGTCTAACGAGGAGAGGGGGAGAAAGGCCATGGATGGGGTCGGAGCCGTGTTTAGATAGTTAGGGAAAGAATTCTGTGTAGAGAGAGACGGGTCAGTGGAAGAATCAGGAGATGTGGTAGGAGAGGGCAAGAGAGAGTGGGGATACGGGGATCAGTCACTTTAGATTGGGAGGGAGGATGTGACGTAGGGGAGAGAACAGTAGGAGATTCTGGGGGAGAGGGAAAGTGAGTAGGAGTGGGGTTAGAGGGAAGGAGGGAGGGACAGGGAGGGTAATCGGGGCTGGAGGGGAATCGGACTAGAGTAGGAGCATAATACCTTTAGGACGGTGGAAAAGAAGTGTCAAGGGGAGGCGTGTGAGTCAGGGTAGAGTTAGTGGGAGACTGGAAAGATGGGAGGGACAGAAGTGAGTCAGTCGATGAAAAGTCAGATGAGGAGACATAGCGGAGTGAGCAGAGAGCGTCCCCAGTGGGGGCAAGAGAGAAGGATCATGAAGCATAGCTCCATGAGAAAAGGGCACCCCCAGCAGGGGCAGGAGAGTAGGCAGGGAGTTAAGGGGAGAGTCAGGTAAGGTGGTAGTGAAGAGATCGAAGGTAGGAGTAGGAGGAGGGGGAGAAGGATTAGGCAAAGAGGATAGAGTAGGTGGGAGTCTCGGGGAGGGGCATGATGGTATGAATAGGGAGAAGATCAAATGGTCTTGAGGGATTAGGGTGGGAGGGTCCACCGGAGAGGAGTGAGTGAGGCTAGAGGAAAGAAGGCCAGCATCAGGGTGGAGGAAGACGAAAAATGGGCATCAAGCCATTGAGTAACAGAAGGGTTAGGAACTGGTTGGGAGACTAGGTAGGAAAAGGTGCTGAAATGGTTGTCAAAAATGTTGAGGTGGAATTCAGATGCTTGGCTAAGAATGTTACCGGTTGTAAATATGGAGATGTCAATTTAACCGTAAGAGGCTAGGGATGGGGTTATGGATAGTTTAAATCCGTAGGGAATCTTGCTTAATTTAGTGATGAGAAGGTGGAGAAGGAAAATGTTGTTCCATTTGGTAGGGCGTTTGGAGTAGAAAATAAAGTTTGTTTTCATTGGAGAGGACAGGCTATGGTAGGTATCAACAATTAGCGTTTCAGGATGAGGTATCAGTAATTTATGTTTGAAATATTTTTGGGAGCTTTTGGAAAGATTAGACTGGTAAGAGATGATCCATGAGTTGGGGCCATGTCTGGAGGGAGCCAGGTCAGGGGGAATGAGTGGGGTTTGGGGGAGGACATGGTAGGTAGCACAATGGGATAGGGGGAATGGAAGGACAAATGGAAGGAGGGTATGGAAATTTAAGATAAGGGGAGAGAAATTCAGGAGGGTAGATAACCGAGAGTGTGAGAGGAGAGTCCAGTATAGGGAGATAGGAGGGGTGATATGAGAAAATAAAATTAACAATTAAAAATAGCCACAAAAAAAAGCAACAATATTGAGAACAAGGATAACATAATTTGAAGGCTAGCGAAGTAAGTCCAGAAAACAGGAAATGTTTTCCTCCCAAACGTTTGTAAGATCAACTGTCCTATTCAAACGTTCCAACCCATGTACATTCCAGGAGAAAACGTCAATGTTTGTGGAAGGGCCTTCCACCTAGTCCACCTGCCCACCTCACGAGGATTCGCTCTCCCGATCAATGCTTAAACAACCAAATATATTGTAAAGCCGGAGAGAGTCCACCACCCTATCTCTTGAGTAGGCTGCTACAGTTACTTCGAGTCTTCCATACCTGTATCCCTCTGAACAGGTTTCGGGCGGAGAGTCTGCCACTCCGAATACCAGACTGAACTACTGCAAATTGAGGCCAGCATGATTCTTTAAGAGAGGCTTATTTGACTAAAGAACCTCCACTTCATGACCTATACACATGCGATTTCCTTAAGCTCATCTTTGGCTTTTAAAACTAATTTAACAAATGCAGGGCAACTGAAGCTAACTTTCGTAACTTCCCTCCCAGTTAAGGATTTCCTAAAAGCCACTTGATCTATATCTATATGTAATTACCTCCAATGCTTTACAATTTAAAAAATCCCTCAGTAGGTTAGATCTATTCAGAGGTTTCCATTTGTTTACCTTTATTCCCTTTCAAATAACATCCAGATACACATGTGGTGATTTCAGGTCACTATATTGGGCATAAGATGACTTCTGCTCAGGTTCGGGATCTGCTTGAGTAGCCACAGTGCAGGGTGGGGTATATACTGAGTGCTCTCTAATCTGGATGGAGAGGGATTTCCACAAGTCAAACTTGAAGTCCTCCTGTCCACATTTCTTTCTTGAATCCCTTGTTAATACTCGATCTGTTAGATTCTACATACTCGGCTTTGGCAACTTGCTGGTTAGAAACCGAAGCCTTTCCTTCATGTACCTTATAACCTTCCTGTTTTCCTTTCCCTCCTGTATTTACTCTTGTATTTCCCCTGTCTTTGCTTCTAACCGTGTTGGCTTAGCTGATTCCTTAGCAGTACATGGCTTCCTAACCTGCTGGGGGAGCTTCCTAGCACCTTTTTTCATTAATACATTTTTTCTTACCCTCAAGCGCCGAAGGTGCCAATCCCCGATTCTCCCTTGTTGCCATCTCTTTACCAACATTGGCCACCTGGACACATATACAGAAGGACTTCCTCTCCTACCTCCGAGATCAGCCAACCCCTCTCCTCCCGGGGCTCAGATTTTGGGAGTGCACAGGCCTTACAAGTAATGGCATACAAGAGTTTATTGACTTTAGTTTGTAAATAAACTCCTTTAAAATACGAGCCTCGGATTTCAGACACTTGTTTGTTGTAAATTTCAATTCCAGTAGCCCATGAAGAATCTTTTGCATTAGTAAAAGGGCATCCAACATCAGTGAGGGGTCTGAGAGTGAGGAATCTAGGTTTGAGGTAGAGTGGCCGAATTACATTGAACTCCCTCGGGGGGTTCTTTCCTGATCGGCCAATGTTTCTACCTTTAAAACCACCCGTAATATCCATTCAGACCAGCGACAAGTTCTTGTCCACCTCAGTCCCACTCCTGACTTGTCCTCAGAAACAGCAAAGCTTAAAAGATAAAAGAAAAGGACGGATCAAACAAGGGGATGAAGATAGGAGGGGATTCATCGTCACAACATCTTCCACCATGTTACGATTCTCCCTCTCCTGCATGATCAGCTCCTCAATGTAGCAAACTGAAGAGGAGGCTGCAGGGCCAACATTTGAGAAATCCTGCATCGCTATGTTGAGATGGATAATACATTAGCTGATGAGTGTGTCGTAATTGACCTGTTACCTGAGGTCCGATCTAATTGCGGAAGCTCGAATGGATCTCATTCACGAGGGAAGAATTCTCCAGCCCAATGAAGTCCCTTACATGATTTTCGGGGTCCTTCACACATACTGCTCCGTTTACTGTCTTAGAGGGAGCCTGTGGCTTAGCTCCTCTTTTCCTTTGGGGAGGCACCCTTTCACAAGCAGCAAGATTAAATCAAATAAATACCTATAAAATAACTCTTGCTGACTTATGACAGATCATGAAATAAAATAAAACAAAGACTCAGTGGATTTCTAGCTCACACAGCACGTACCTCCTCCTCCTGCAACTGCGCCTGCTCTGTGAAACAGCCGCCACCACCCTAGAGTACTGAAACTTTAAACTTTCCAAGCACTTTTCACAAGAGTTTGTGGCAATCACACAGCACAAGGGACCACCCCCCCCCCAGTAATTATTCTCTACTGACCTCCAGCACAAACTGGCTGAAACTGCATACCAACATTGATCCAAACAATTGATCCATTGATCCACTGAGTCTCCTAGTCCAGCAAGATCCTCCAGTAACAGCGGAAGTTGGGGAGATACTTCCTGGGAGCAACCTCCTGTGATTCCTCGAAGGCTGTTGCATCGCTCCACGTGGAGAGCATACATGTTAACATTTTGTAAGAGGAAAGTTTAAGACTTTGAAAAAAAATTGGGAGAATGCATTTTTCCCATTGACTTCTATAACAGCCTGCATCAGGTCTATCGGTGTAAACCTACTTCTTTTGTAAGTGGTGTTAGCACCAACTTACACAGGCTGCAATGGCAGGCCTGTAGTTACAAATTGAGTGGTCTCCCTTGGGAGGCACAATATATGCTGCAGCCCATGGGGGACCCCTGGTGTACCTATGCCCTGGGTATCTTAGTACCATATACTAGGGACCGACCGGTTTGCACTAGTGTCCAATCTGGGATGTATCCAAGTACTTACCAAACCAATTTAGGGGAGAAAGCGCAGAGGCTGGGGTCCTTATTAGCAGGATCCCAGTCGTAATAGTCATAAACAGCATTGCAAATAGTGGGGGTAACCATAGAAGCAGATCCTACTTTCCTACAGTGTGTAAGCAAGAAGTCTTGAATGTCTCTAAAGGCTTCCTCCGGAGTTCTTAGAGAAGAACATGCAATACAAAATAAACAGTGCACATTATACTGTGTGCCATATCTATGAGAAAATATAAACACACAATGATTATGGAACAGCAGAGCACCCATCCTATTTTTTTTTTTTTCTTTTAAGTTGAGGCCTGGTTTGCACAGGCCAGAAATGTTCTACACATCACAGTATTTTCGTTTTCATTGCAAGAGACTAATGTTAATAAGCATATATAATTCTAATCAGAAAATAACTTTCATACAGTCACCAACCGCTTACTTAAGTTACTGCTCAATTTTCAGGAAATATGAAAGGTCACAATTCTCGAATTTTAAATGCATCTTATTTTGGCCAAACAAGTAATTACTGATGCGATTTTTTATACCAAAATAAGAAATTGCACAGGCTATCAAGTTTAAATTTGTCCAACAAACCATGTACGAAAATACAGCAAAACTGGGTTTCGTATTCAAATTAAGCACCCCATTAACCAGAAACTTTCAGATTGAGATATTAATGCAACTACTACATATAATGGCAATGTATTTTATGGAGTAAGTACAAAAGCGATGTGTCCAATAACAGTCCTCCCATTTTTCATCACGCCGGGAAACCCAGAATATGGCAAGAATGGGGGGAAAAATGAATTACAGGGTGGAGCAGTATTTAGTGATGTCTGCTTAAACAAACTGGAGAAATTACAATGCCCCAGGCACTAAGGATTGGATATGGTAAAATGCATGTCGGGCGCCAACTAAAAGCAGGGTTAGAATACGCATCAAAACCATGTCAGGCGGGAGCCAATTTAAATCAGGGAGTGTGCAGGATTTCCTAGTAATGAGCAATCGTCATTTTCTTCAATCTGGGAGCCCTAGTGGGGCAACGATTCTCAGTAACTGCGTTGCTGCTATGGTACTGCATTTACTCATACAGGGCACCAGTTTCTAATGACGTAGAAAAACGCTCTAAAATGAAACATGCACTTCATGAGGCTAGGCGCAATGTCAAATTTTCTGTAATTCTTTTGGGAAATAGAAATAACAGTAGAACTAAAATGTACAATTTAAGGGCTAAGGGTCATATTAACAAGGGCTTTATCTCCACTTTTTTGGCTTTAAATGCCAAAGAAGCGGAGATAAAAATATCGCCTTATCAACAACAGGGTGCTAGCGTGCAAAATCGCATGTTAGCACTCTTTTTCACTACGCTTCCTTTGCATTGTTAATGAGATGCAAAGTGGGCGTTCCAGTGCAAAATAATAGGAGAAATGTCGCTAAGCGACATTTCTGATCAAGCTTCACGCTAACCCTGTTAGAGAAAAAAAAAGCAGCACTAACCGCGGTTAATGCTGCTTTTCTACGTCGTCTGCTAATTTTCAGACTTACGGTACAAGTAGAGGGAACCAGTTCTGGACAATTTTTAACGGGGTCCAGTGTACATGTCCAATCAATCATGAAATACAGGAGGTACAAAGTTCCCCGAGAACATAAGAGGGAGAGTGTGTGAAATAGTGTATTAGGAGAGTTGAGGCAGGGAGCAGCGAGCTCCCTTGTTGGAACTGAGAGGCCTCACACACCCAGCGAGCTAGATGTCAAGCTTCATCATTGGCCTCTTGCTCCTCGTCAGACTGGCGCTGCAATGTCTGACGGGCGCCTAAGAGGCGCTCTCTGTCGGAGTTCTTTTGTTCCAGCCAATGGTTGTGTGCGTGTGAGGGGTAAGGTGGAGGTGTAGTCGTGTGGGGATAGTGATATTAAAAAAGGTGAATCAATTCACAAGGACATTAATTCACACGACTGATTCCCTTGGTTAAAAGGTGGGAGGGGAGGTAGAGGCTGTAAGGGGCACAGTGGAACTACCTCAACCCTCTGATCAGGTCGACATGTTTCTTGCTTGATTAGCAATTCCTCAGGACCTCAAGTGAACAGTACTACACAGTGAAAATAAAAGTAAAAGTAAAAGGAGTCAATACAACCTCTCTGGGTCTGTAAGGGTGCAGCTGTTCCGCGCTACTGCGGGAGCGCCTAGCGTGTGGGTAGGTTTGCAAGCTTGGGCTGCATGCATCATAGGTTATTACACCTTTTTGTGCTGCCCCACGGGAACAGACTGCGAGGCCCTTTAGGGAAACCTTTAGGGTCATCCCTATACTGCAGAACCACTAGGCCTGCACCCTTACAGACCCAGAGAGGTTGTATTGACTCCTTTTACTTTTATTTTCACTGTGTAGTACTGTTCACTTGAGGTCCTGAGGAATTGCTAATCAAGCAAGAAACATGTCGACCTGATCAGAGGGCTGAGGTAGTTCCACTGTGCCCCTTACAGCCTCTACCTCCCCTCCCACCTTTTAACCAAGGGAATCAGTCACGTGAATAAATGTCCTTGTGAATTGATTCACCTTTTTTTAATATCACTATCCCCACACGACTACACCTCCACCTTACCCCTCACACGCACACAACCATTGGCTGGAACAAAAGAACTCCGACAGAGAGCGCCTCTTAGGCGCCCGTCAGACATTGCAGCGCCAGTCTGACGAGGAGCAAGAGGCCAATGATGAAGCTTGACATCTAGCTCGCTGGGTGTGTGAGGCCTCTCAGTTCTAACAAGGGAGCTCGCTGCTCCCTGCCTCAACTCTCCTAATACACTATTTCACACACTCTCCCTCTTATGTTCTCGGGGAACTTTGTACCTCCTGTATTTCACAATTTTCAGACTTAGCCAACACTCTGGCGCTCAAGCTGCGCTTTCACAAAGGTCAAGTGGTACCTCAGTTACCAAACAGACAAGAGAAAAGAAATCAAATCTAGCATAAAGAAAAGAACGTCTATTGTGATATATGAAACAATTCATGAAAGCATTCATGAACCAATTCAGCCCACATGATCTGGATAGCCATCATGTGGGCTACTGAATTGTGATTTCGGCCCACGACTTGTTGACTGAAGGTGTCTATGATCAAGAGACTTAGCATCTGAATTACTGGTTGACCAAATGATAACAATGATCACATAGATTAATCGATGGCTATCCAGATCATGTGGGCTGAATTGGTTCATGAATGCTTTCATGAATTGTTTCATATATCACAATAGACGTTCTTTTCTTTATGCTTGTTTTAATTTCTTTTCTCTTGTCTGTTTGGTAACTGAGGTACCACTTTACCTTTGTGAAAGTGCAGCTTGAGCGCCAGAGTGTTGGCTTTTAGACCCCAGGTTCCTTGTGTTGTTCATAAATGAGTAGTGGGGGATATGAACCTAGGCTGGTCTTTAAAACTTTCCCCTTTGACCCTGTCTTACCCGTTTTGTTATAATAATTTTCAGACTTAGCCATGTAATCTAATGGGAGGTGGATTACATGGCTAAGTCCACCATGGGCTATCAACAAGGATATCCCTATCCTTGTAGTTTTATCGCTGCATTACCGTGATAACCTCCCACAATGCCGCTATCGCTGGATTTTTTATCGCCTAGGCGGTTAGCGTTGTTAATAATGCGATAACCAGGCGATATTATCCAGAGATAGTGGGCATTAAAAAAATTAACGCTATGCGCCCTTAGCGTTAATTTTCCCTGTTCCTTGTTAATATGCCCCATACTTGGTTCGATGACAGTCAGTCCATGGAGCGGCGTCTAAGCCAGCAGAACCAGGTGCTAAATACGAACTCTCCCGTTCCCAGCATGCAAGGTTAGTAGGAGTCTTTACGTCTGTGAAGCTACTTTCTGTCCGAGGACATCCTTAAAGTTGAGTCAATAAGGCGGCCATCTTCAAAAAACACAGAGCAGCTATAAAGCAAATACAACATTGGGCAAATACAATGAAGTTGCCCTACATATTTATAATAATCCATTTTTAAATTAAAAAATGAATTGTGCCCTAGAAAATGCGAACATAATTGATGTCATGCTCATTTGTTGACACCTCAGGTGGAGTAAGCAAAGAACAGGCTGACACACAGACTTACATGGTGCTGCGTACAGCCTGCGGGGACACGCAGAAAAGAAGTGAACAACGGAGTGCTGCTGCTTGCTTTTATCTCAGGGAGGAGCAAGTGCTTGTTGGGTTCCCCCCGGCCATTGTGCACAGTCTTCCAACACTGAGTTGGCCACCTTGGATTTCTGCACTTTGATGACTGACTAAATTGAAATTAGGTTGCTGTTTTGCATATGGATACTTGACCGTGTGAGATGACAGTCTAAAGGAGTGAACGGTCATGTCACACAGAAGCGACCCCAAGGCTGAAGCTGGCTGACCCACTGTATCATTCTACATGCTACGGTGGTCAGAAGCAAAACGTGAATGTAGCTACTACAGAACAATGGATGAATAGGGCTGAATGAAAGTTCCTGTACATTTGTATGTATATTTAAATCATTTCAAAGTTTTCTTTTTGTGAAATAAAAGTTAATGGGGAGGGGGCCGTCAAACAGTGACATTTAACATTTGAAATTCAAAAGAACTTTATTTCGGCAGCAATTTAAAATTTTAACTCTCATATAAAACTTTGTTCTCCACTACAGACATAAAAACAGCTGAAAGCATTACACCAAACTGAACACAAAAGTAACTTTGTTGCGTAGTTTCGTGTAAATCCATTCAGCAGTTTTCAGCATTCCAATAATTTATTGTGGGGTAAACAGTTATAGGTATCTGGACCGTTAGTACTCAGAAGGTATCTGAACCCGGGATTGAGAACCATCTGTGGAATCAAATTTACAAAATAAATGAATGCGATTGGATGAAGGAGATTTTCTTAAAACATGCCCTTAGACCTAAAGCTCCGATTCGCAGTCAGGGAAAATCTGTTGTGGCTGCCATTAAATAATTCCGGTTGGCTTGAATAGTATTTTACCAGTCCAAAGCTGTAATACTATGCCTGGAGAGGTAAAAGGCTTTTTTAAAATAATGTTTCAGCTTGGCTTGAATGGCATTTTTTAAACCAATACTTAACTGCTGGACAACAGATGTTTGAGCTGAGCAGACTCAGAGTGTCGGTGGTGTTGTAGGGTGCTCCATATAAAGGAGCTGCTCTGAACCTAAATTTGGGAACTACGCAGAGTTCCTGGTTTCCTTTTTTGCACAATTTATGCAACACTGTAAGCCTGAAAGAGGATTATATATACATATTACCTACTGACGCTTGCCAGTAGGTAGTTATAGCTAGGACCTAGTTTCAATAGACAGAGTGGTTTTTCTTTTGCTAATAAATTTACAGTTTGACGAATCTTCACGAAGTTTTCAAAACCAGTTTGAAACTCACTTCAGCTGCTGTCTGGAAAGTTTCAGGGTGATCCATCAAGCAAGGGAAGAGAAAAATGGGGGAGGGGGGACAAAATGCATGCAATTTCCCATACAGATTTTTAGAGACTAATTCAGCCAGGACCGCTGAAAGGACTTACATCTAATTTGGCAGAAAGCTAGATCTTGGGCCAGCAAAATGGGCTTTTGGTAATTTGGTGTTGATCTGTTTAGTAGTTCTGGAGTTATTAAAAGAACAAAGATGCATGTATATCTCGTCGTGGATCCACAGGCAAACAGCAATGCCATGATTGGCTGGCTGCAACCTGAAAAAGTTGCAGCCACCATTTTGGGTGTCGGGACTCAATCTCGGGGGTCGGGAGGGAGGGAATAAAAGTTTAAAATGATAAAAAAGGGTCAGGGTAATGGCACACTGACCCCATGGGACTGATAGAGGAGTCTGTGAGGGACCCCTCACGGGCAAGAAATTGCCCCCAAATTTTGTAGGGCAAGCGAGGATTCGCTGATCCACCGCAGCACTCAGCATAACCCCCCAGTTTAGATCCACAACAGATCCAGACCCCCCCCCCAAAAAAAAATATGCCCACTCACAGATTCCCTCACACACCTACTCATACAGCCATTAACCACTCACACACCCATACAGTCACTCACATATCCACTCAGAGACCCACTCACAAACCCACACAGGCACTCCCACACCCATACAACCACTTATACACCCTCTCACAGCCATTCACACACCCATACAGCAAAACCACTGACACAGCCTTTCATACACCCACTCAGAAACCGACAGCCACTTACAGTCATACACCCACCAATCACGCACTCACATGCCCACTTACACAACCACTCACACACCCAGTCATGGACCCAGACAACCACTCACACACCCAGAGACACTCACACACCCATACAATTACGGCTACATCCACTCAGAGAACTACTCACATACGCATTACAGACCCACACAAGTAGTCACACACCCACTGTATTAAATATGTTGTTGTTTTGTACAGAATGTGCGATTTTGGATGGGGATGGATTTGTCGCGAATCTGCTTGCAGCATAGCCAGCAGTCCCTTATTTGGCCGAGGATTTGCAGTGATCAGCAGATCAGAGTGAGAAATAATTTAAAAAAAAGTGTTTTAGAAAAAGGCTGTGAAAGACTCCTTTGTGTTTATGGTGTGTAAATGATAACTACAAATAGAACAGGATCCAGTCTTTTACATTGTTGAGGAACACCCTGTGGCTTGTGTCTGTGAAATAGACGCCATCTTGTCGATATATTCCGTCCATGTCAAAACATAAGTTGTTTTGGTATATAGAGCCATGTTTTGGTCTCAGAGAAATGCAGAAACAGCTTTATTGACATGTTTCCTGGATTTCTCTAACTGTGGATAAAATAGGGTTGACCACTACCACTTTTGTCTTTGGCAAATGTTGGAGAAAACTAAGGCAGTATGTGGGAAAAGTGACATTAATTTACCAACTGTATCCTTCTTTAAGATTTCCAGTCCTACCCCAGTAATTGTGCCTGGGTCATTGCCACCACATAGCACAATCAACAGTTCCGGCTGCTAGCAAGCCACATTTCTTTCAACCAAAGGCAGCAATTGATGCCACTTTTACCCTCTCTGGCAAACCCAAGTAATGTTTACATTAGGTAGACCTAGGTCCCATTCAATGCCACTCTTTCTAGCACTCTGTCTGGCTCAAAACACAAAACTATGGCTCCAAATCCAGACTCTGATAATTTTGGAGTCAAGCAGTAGTACGCAGTAAAAGGCTGCAACAGAACAAGGCAGTTTTGATATATTGATATTGAGGGATTTGTAGAGTGCAGAAATGCCATAGGCGTCTTCATGCTAATATCCACTGCAAAGAGTTGAAGATCGACCTAGGTTATAAAATACATTATCCTAAAACCTCGAACTCACTGCTCATCCTGAAGAGAAACAGTTCTCAAGGTTGACTGCAGAGTATGATGGGCAGGGGAGAAAAGCAAGGTTTTAAGGTGCTTGCTGAAAGTTATTAGACTGAAGTCTAAGATGTCCTGGAAGATTATTCCACAGTTAAGCTGTGGAAAGGATGAAGTTCCTGCCTCCCCAATTCTTCGTTCTACATTTACCAACTGCCACTGTTCTAGAGTTGGTTAAATGCAACATTCTTCCGGTGTAGTACCGTTTTTTTTTTTTTTTAGGTAGGTTGGGCCATCTCTATACAACGTTTTATGCGCTAGCCATAGGACCTTAAACCTAATTCTCTTGATTACAGGAAGCCTGTAAGGTTCATGCAGTCCCTCTTCCATTGGCTTAAACGTAGGAATTTTCAATAGCAGGCTGGCTGCTGCATTCTATAGGCTTTGAAGTTTTTGCAGAGAGCTCTGATGAATGCCCAAATATAGAGCATTTCAATAGTCCAATCTTGATAACAGTAGGGCAATGACCATTGATTTTTGACATTCAAATGGAAGCACCTTCCTTAGCATCTGCAGCAGGAAAAAGCAATAATAGGTCAGTTTATTTATCTGTACCTCGAAGAACAAATTGGCTGCAAAAATTATTCCCAGACTCCTCACAGAAGACACAGGGGAGGGAGGGGGCCGGGGCAAGTTTCTGGGTCCACCAGGAAGGATCCCAGGACACACTCTTTCTCAAAAAAGAGAATTTCAGTTTTGGCTGAGTTCATCATTAAAATATTGCTACTCATCCAGTCTTCAATGGCTCCCATACAACCATTGAAATGGCCTGCAGTCTCCTCGTCATTCGCAATGGCTATCACAATTTGTGCGTCATCAGCATATGCAACCGCAATAAAACTAAAGATCCGAATCAGTTTTGTTAGGGGCGCCACATAAATATTAAAGAGTGTAGTGCTTAATGAAGAGCCCTAAGGGACCTCACACTGCAATGTGAAAGGCTTGGAAACAAAACCCCCCAGGGTAACGGTCTGTTCTCTACACAAGAAAAAGGAATGAAACAGCTCTAGGGTAGAGCCTCCTACACCAATATCGGCCAGACATGCCAACATAACATCAAGACTTACGATATCAAAGGCAGCCAATGGATCCAATAAGATAATCTGTTCCTTCCCACCGTTGTCTAAGATGCTCCTCAGCGGCCACAACCAAAGTGGATTTGGTGCTATGATTTGGCCTGAATCTGAATTGAGCTGTATCAACAATATCATTCTTGAGATTGGACTGACGAGGGGGAGGAACACCGTGGCAGGCTGAGGGAGCTAGGGGCATGAGGAAGGGTGGTGCATGCGGTGGTGCATGCGGTCGGATTTTGATGTGAGATATTGCCACGGTGGTGGCAATGTGTAACTGCAAAGAGGTAATCATATCTGGGTGTCGGGAGATGTGAAGTAGTATTTTCGCCCTCGGAGTCAGGGACAGCTGGGTCAACAGATGAACTACAATGCCGGTTGGAACGGAGAGTTTCAGTGGTGCGTGGTATCGTCTTCGCTGCAGCGCACTCGCGTCTGTGGGCCATACGTGTTTCAGAGCCAATCCCCGCAGAGCCAGTATTTTCAAGAGCATCCGAGGGGAGTGAGTATGATGGAAACCTAGGATGCGAGAGAAGCAGTAAGGGAGAGAAAGTTTCCAGGGTCTTGCCTGCAGTGTAAGCTGGTTCTCAGGAAATCCACAAAAGAGGAAACAGTCTGAGGGGGAAACTACAAATGTCAGTGGAGCAACGAGTGCTCTCTCCGGTACCTTCACATTTTTATGGTGTGCCGGCTAAGGCGGGAGGGGGGCAAAACAGGAGTAAAAAAACTGCCATCCTGCTACAAACTTCTGAAAGCATCGTAGTAAGAGCCCTACTTCTAGTGGAGTACCCTCAACTACTACCAGCTGAAAATAGATATCAGTTACATTCTGAGCTGGACAAAAAGACAAGGAGCCCAAGAGCCAAAGTCCAATTGGGGAAAGAAGTAATTACTGTTGGCCCAACCAAAAAAGCAGCAACAAGCATTGCCAAGGCAAAATGTATGGCTGGAGGGAAAAATGAAAAAGAGGAGACAGACTTTTTGATACCAACACCAACACCTTCACTCAACTCCTCCATGGAGCAGTCTAAGACATTTCATTCGATGCTGGCAAGTGAGACATCAGTGGAAAAGGGGGTACAGGGCAGAAACCCACACAAAGGAATGAGAGGATTTTTATTACCACTGGCTATCGCTTTGACCCATTGGCAGTAAGATGATGAGGAGGAGCTCTCTGCAAATACTGGTAGGCGATGTAATGTGTTGATATACACTACAGAATCACAAAATATCAACAGCCTAGCTCTGGAAGATAACTTCTAAACAAATGAGGAGACAAGAATTAAGAGCACATGATTCTTTAGAAGGAATTCTGTTCAATTTGAGAACTGAAATGATGAAGAAATTTGAGATATCAGAAGGAAACCAGAAGGCTATACAAGGAAAATATGCTGCCTTAGAGAAAAAAATTAGACTATCTGGTAGATCGCACCACAACCTTGGAGAAGAATATGAAAGAAAAAACCTTGGCTGGAAACATCAATTCTCAGGAAACTGAAGTATTGAAGCAACAGAATAAAACATTGATGATTTTGAAAGGCTGGAAAATCATTTAAGGCACAATAATTTAAGATTACTGAATATTCTAGAAGGCTCAGAGGATGGAGAGGTGAAAGTGTTTGTGATCCAACTATTACGAGAGGGGATCCTGTCAAATAGATTGGACTTGGATCTCGATAGGGAGACCCAAAGGGTGCAAAGGGACCCATTTAAGCTAACCGCTAATATAAGATCCACCAGGAAAATCCTTGTCAACTTTTTCACCTATACTGTCAAGGAGTTGGTCTTAATTTGAGCACTGAAGAAGAAAGCCTTGAATTATTGAGACTTCACCTGTGGTGAGGCCAGGCATTGGAAAAAGGACAGCACAGAGGCAATGGAAGCTGGGCTCCAGAATGGCCGATTTACAGAGGTTAGGGGATAAGGTACAGATTAAATTCCCTGTGATGCCAAGGATCAAGTGGAGGAACAAGATGCATAATCTTCAGGATCCTGATGTCCTGATAACATAGATGAAAGAGGCTTCTGGCGATACCCCAAATATAGTCACTTTAAGATGCGGGGTAGATGGGATTAAGGATAGAAAAAGTGCACATTTATACACTACAAGCACACATTAATGACATAGGCACCTCATTCCTTAGGTAGGAGCTTGTGAAGGGCGGAAGGATTGCCTAAGGATAGAGGGGGTACCTCGGGGTGGGAGAGCACTGGGGGTGTGGAGCATAGAGGGAAAAATAAGTTCTCATCTCACAATGTAGTAACAACAGGAAACACAGCAAGTTCAGTCAACGTTCATTAAATAATTTTAAGTATGAGACCATATTGGGAGGGATAGTAGGGAACCAGGAAAATCAAGTTTGTATATGAAGGTAAAAATAATCACCTGGAAGGTAAATGGTTTGAGGGCGAGGAGGAAGCAAGGAACAGTGGCAGAATACCTTAGAGACAGTGGGGCCCATTTTATAATGCTGCAAGAGACTCAATTAGAGTGGAAAGAGTGTAGATTTTGTTGCAGTAAGTTTGGATGGGTGCAGAAAGTAATGTGTTCAGAGCAATGGGGAAGCACTATAGGGGTGGCCTTAGTTATACGAAAAAATTCTGGAATAAAATGACTGAAAGAGGAAACGGGTAGCTCTGGTAGATGGTTGGTGGCAAACCTCTCTGTTAGAGTTATGCAGATCACCTGTGCAACATATTATGGCCCAAACAGTGATGAGCCAGAAGCTGACAGGTTGCAACAATATCTTCTGAAAGTGCCCACTCCTATTGTGATAGAGGGAGATTTTAATGTAGTATTAAATAAGGACATTAACAGAATATCTAGAACCAAATATATAAATACCCCCAAGACATTACGTAAGTTAAGGGAAATGATGGCAGAACTGAATTGCTAGCACTTGGCGTAGAAAGTTGATCTCCACTAAGGGTTTCACCTTCTATAGTAAAGAAATACTGACATCATTCAAGGGTAGATTATTTATTGTTGGATCATACTTTATATGATGTAGTGGAATCAGTAGCCCACGATCCATCCATACTCTCAGATCACTCCCCAGTATGTTTAAACCTATAAATCCACGAATGGCAGAGTCAGAGAAGATGGACCCTCAATAGAGCCATATTGTTGGATGAGGTGCTTGTATCAAACTTGGCAGGTAAGACCGCCAAGTTATTTATATGTAATAAGGATTCTGTTAGTCTGCCCATAGTATGGGATGTGTACAAGGCATACTTAAGGGCCAAAATCAGTACTATAAAGAATAGAAGCAGGTGTGAAACACAAAGTAAAGAAGAGACTCTTCAAGTCAAAATAAAGACAAAAGAGAAGGAACTCCAAGGTGCCTCATTGGAGAAGCCGGTTAGGAGCTACCTGCTCTGCGGGTGGAATTGGAGGGTATGTAGGCAGAGTATGAGTGCCAGCTGACTAGGAAAATTCAGGACAGGTGGAGAGCTAGCAAGCTACAACACTTCACATATGGTGAACATTGTAGCTCTCTCTTGGCTTGGAAAGCAAGAGTAGACATAACTAGGAATATGAACCGCGTATTGGTTGATTCAGAAATAGGTCGGCCCTTAGATAGTAACAGCTCATGTCATCTTGTTTTCTGACTTTGACTATTGGCTATGACATGGCCTTAGGTCATCTTGTTTTTTGACTTTGCCTTACTTCTGCGTGCACATTAGTGCTTGGAATTATAAGTGCTTACTATTGGCTTTGACATGGCCTCATGTCTGACTTTGCTTTGCTCCTCGATGCACAGCAGGACTTGCGATTCACATTCAAGGTCTTTCTGCTGTTGACTTGTTTTTCGCACCTCACCGACAAGAGTGAACTGGAATATGTTGGAGGAAGTGTCTGTGGAATGTGCAACTCTGCCTCGAAATCAAAATAAGGGAGCTTGGCCAGTCTCCGTCTTGGCCTTGACGCAGACTGGTACAGCCAGCTCAGTTCCTTCTTATGAGAAGGGGGCGAGGCTTTCTAGAAGCTTTGCCTCACGTTGAGTAATGGTATTAAAGCGGACAGTCTTCGGGGGCCAGGTGGAAGTTCACCACAGAATAGACGTATTGCTGTGGAGGTGACGGAACTTGAGTCCTGACTGAACTCCTTCCTGGGCTGGTGACGGGCTTCCTCCAGCTTGAGTTGGCAAGGATGATGGTTCATTCGGTGAGGTGTTCCTAACCATTCTCTTTTTGTATATATTTCCTACTCTTTGCTACTTGTATATACTGCATTTTATTTCAATTGTTTATTTACTTGTTAACTTGACATTTGGGAATCTGCAGTTACTGATATATTTGGCCTACCGTTCTAAACTGCCTTAATAAACTTGTGTGTGTTATTTTAAATGCACCAGAATTTGTTTTCTTGCCTTGCCTAAAGGGAGTGCTGTGTCCTTTCTTCGTCTTTAGGAAGTGCTGTTCAAAGTGTATTTTCTAAAGTTGCAGTGGTATATTTGCCTCCAAAGTGGAAGTGCAGGGTTTGGGTGCGTCCATTTAGTGAAAAGCACATTCATTACAGGCCATCAGAAACCAACATCATAATCCAGACGGTGGAGATGTCATCCTTAAGGGATTATGTTGCCTTTCCGACTGACCGACAGGCTCCTATAGCCCGCTGGAACCAAGTCGGATTCCCCTGCAGGTCTAAACTCTGACCGCCGTCATCCTAATACAGTGATCGGGCTTTAAACTTATCATGTCGGGTGGAAAGCCTCCGACCACGGTCGGAGGCTTTCGGCCTGACATCGCAATCGGGCCCTTTATGTTGTGCATTTTTTAAAAAGTTTCATGTCATGTTAATTGTTTATTTTAAATTGTAGAATAAGAAATGTGTTAATAAAATGTATTTATAAACTTGTAAAATAGTATATAAATAATTTGAACCTATAGGTAAAATTGTAGTACAATTTACATTTTAAAAACGGTGAAAATCGTTAAAAAAACGTAGGGTCACAAGGGCGTTACAGCTAGGACACAGCATTAAAAGCTTTAGAAATTCACTGAAAAAAACCCAAAAGTTACAGGGATGTTACAGTTAGGAAATAGAATTAAAAAAAACAGTAGAAATTCTCTGAAAACAACACAAAGGCTATAAGGACGTTATAGTAATGTGAACATTTTAAACACACAACACCATAGAAATTCAGCAGTTCTAGTTACCCAAGCGAACTATAACTTAGGCCCCAGCAATGCACTGCTTATGACCTCGCATATTACATCACTCATGACATGGTTATTGACATCATTGAGCAAAGTAAACTTCAATATCCTTCATAAAAACATTTTTTTAAGTAAGAAGATTACACAGGTGAGAGACGTACAAGCACAGACCTCACTGTAACCTTCCAAGTACTACACTCACTTAGCACATAAGAGACAGTATTCAGCAAATAGTCCTGCGTTTTCTAAACCATTAGTGAAAACACTAATGACCAAAGTAAAAAGTCTATCTGTATAGGTTAATCTATTGCAAACCACAACACCACCCTTCATGAATCTGAAAAGAGGTGTTACTGCAAATGTCAGATTTACACAAACCACTACAACATACTACCAGTAGCAACGTGTTAGATGGATGGGGTTCCCAGGGCCTAACGTAGCTCGGGGTTGGGGGGTGCGCTCAGGCCCCTTCCCCTTTAAATAAAATAAACGACCCTGGGGGATGTGGTCCCCAGGGCCTACTAATGTTCAGGGAAGGGGCCATGGACTACCCTCCCTGTTCATAAAAAAGGCCCTGGGGGATGGGGTCTCCAGGGATGTCATAAATGAGGTCATAGAACATGTCATGAGGGTTGTAATATGTGAGGTCATAAGCAGTGCATGGCATGGGTGCAAGTTATAGTTAGCTATGCTAACTATAAATGGTTAACTTATGGGTTTTTAATGCTCAAAACGTGAATTTCACTGACAAATTCAACTAACTATGTTGTTACTTTAACCTTTACTTTGTTCAGTGAAAAAAAGAATATATATATCTCAATATCCACTTCAAAAAAGGGGATGACGATGCTGTGTGAGAGCATATATATATTCTTTATTTGTCGTTCTGCATTGAACGCATTTCGGCCGTAACCAGCCTTCTTCACTGATAACGAAGCAGCATTTAGTTCCACATTTTAAACATAGATCATGTGACATATGAGTGAAAAGTGAAAACAGACTAACTTCTTGCTGTTCTTTACTGCCTAATAACAATTTTGTGTGGTAACATATGGCACTAAAAAAGCTTATTTCATACATTCATTATAATCTATCAACATGTGTTGAAATATATAACACTTGTACAAAAATAATATATATAAGAATGATAAAATCATTCTAATTAACAGTGCTGGTTACATGTTGCCACTGTTGAGACAATTAATTACTATACATGTCAAGTTCATTGACACTCTCCATGGAATAAAGTGCATGTGATTTGAATAAATACCATTTGGAATATACAAAATTAGGTATAAAATATACATTTTGTTCACAGTGTGGCATTGCTCAATTCCAAGCCCAACACTCTTTCCTACAGCTGAAAATCCCAACATAGTAAAATACTAAATACAGTTAAAATTGCTGCAAGAAATTACTATTTACCATTCATAATTTAACTGATATTCGCACCTGGTCTAGATTTATTAATAACGCACTGTTTCCTCCTTGTGTACTTCAGCCAAGCAAAAATCGACAATGTTAATAGTAATGATAATAATAAAGCCCAAGTGAGCTCTGTCCCCTCTAATAACTCCTGCGTTTGGTGATTATTTCACCCCAGCTAGGAATGTCCAAAATACATAATAAAGTGCTAAGTGCAATGTGCAAATCACGTCTATGTTAAAATAAATTTAAAATACTGAGTTGAGCGGAGAAATGATTCACTGCTTCTTTATAAAAGTGTATGCAAGTCTTATTCACTATTGAGACCCGATGGCTGTTTCGTGTTCATCAATATAATGTATCTAGACTCCATCCGCCTAGGCTGTTTTTCTCTATCGCCTCCTCATATGTTGGGAGGGACCGTATCCAGGACAAAGTATTTTAAACCTGTTGTTTCACTGTTAGGTACTAGGTACTAGTTCAAAATGACGGGCTATCGGATAACTTCTATCACAGTTCTTAATTGTCTGCAAATGCTTGAGTGGTGCTTCCTATAAAGGACAAGTCACATGAACATTGTAATATATACACTGCAAAGCCTGTCTAGCACATATAACTACCTCTGATGCTTTTCATGTGGGAAGTTACCAGTAGCTCATCTTCCCTCGTATTTTTGCCATATTGACAAGCCTTACATCTACTACATTAGCTGAATCCTGTTTTATTCATTTTAGTTAGCCATGTGGTTTTAATTGGCTTTCGTATTTCAATGCTGTTATTCACCAATTCTGGTCTTCTGGCTTTAGCTCTTCAGAAAACAATTCCTGGTTTAGGTGGTACACATTTCCCTATTACCGGGTCATTTTTAACTAAATGGCAATACTTATGAAGACTGGAGCAAATTGACCCTTCTTGCTTACTAAATGTAGTGATGAGTTTAGAAATCTGGATTTCTCTAGCCTGAAAGTTTGATTTATTCTTTTGGAACAATATTTTTTCCCTTGATCTCGGTTTGGTCTTCTCAATAGCTTTGTCAACGCATGTCGATGGGTATCCCCACACTTAAGGAATCTAGATTTCATTTGATCAATGGCAATTTGCTCTTCTTTAGGCTCACTGCAAATGCATCTTACCCTTTAGGTCTCCCCAAAAAGGATACTATGTACTAGATTACGTGGATGGAAACTGGTTGCATGCAAGACCGTGTTTGCAGCTGTAGGTTTTCTATACAATTTAGTTTGCAACTTGTTATCCTTAATGTAAATAGTCAAATCCCAAGAAGTGACCTGTTTTACTGATTACACTGGTGAAATGTAAGTTGAGATTATTCTTTTCAATTTGGTTAAGAAACATTCTTGTGCTCTCCTCAGAACCTTTCCAGACTATAAAGAGATCATCAATAAAACAACACCAATGTATTATGTTCTGCTCCAGCATATAGTGATAACTGGTTCGGACCACCTCCTCCTCCCACCAGCCCAAATGTAAATTGCACAACTGGGTGCGAGGCCGGTGCCCATAGCCATACCATGTATCTGATGGTAATATTCACAGTTGAAAATGAAGTAGTTACTGTTTAAGCATCGATCAACAATGGTTAGTAGCATTTAAGTATTTGCCACATATTTAATGGCCTAGCTCCCCAAAACTAGCTGACTGCTCTTAGGCCATCTTGATGTTTAATGCTGGAATGTAATGTGTCAACATCAACTGTAATCAAAACATACTTTTCTTCCCATGGAAGATCATACATCATGCGGTATCTTGCACATAAGATCGGAGATTTCGAACAAATTCACCTAGAAATTGATCAACATATTTAGATGTGCTCTCAATTGTACTTCCTATAGCAGAAATAATGGGGCAACCTGTGGGGTTCTCAAGGTCTTTGTGGACTTTGGGAATAAGATACATCACTGGTGTTATTGGGTGCTCTGATTTGAGAAACACGTATTCTTCATGACTAAGTAGCCCACATCCCTCCAACATTGAGGTTCTGATGTAAATGTTATCTGAACTGCTGTCATCACTTCTTTATATATAATACAGACACACAAATATATATGTATGGAATTGGTTAAAATGTTTGATCTTGCAGCACTTCTCTCCTACCAGTGACTGCTTATATAGTAAAACAAAGTCTTTTTCCTCAATGAAGAAGCAATATTCTTGAGAGTATCAGGATATCAAATATTAAATCCTGGCAGACTGAACAGAAAAAATTTAAAGAAATTATGTTTTAAAATGTATTTGGTGAAAAACATGTCCCATAATGCAGCAGTTGGTAGGGAGATTCCAGTCCAATGCCTCCGTCGCTTGTGATTATGGTACTTGCATAGGTGTGGAAACCCCGCTTGTACACCAACACTTTTTTTTAGCCCAAGCGTCTAGAAAATGCATTAACACTTGGAACCATGGTCAATGCTTTTTTAAATACAAGTTGGCTAGCAGTTTCAACGAGTTCCGGAAAAAAGTCTTGCTCTTGTGTCAGGGAACCTTGCTATAAATACAGAGCTTTAGTGCTCAAATGGTAAACATAAATGATGGTTCAAAGACTGTCCCGCAATATTATCTTATAAATAGTCGTCATCTTTAAATGTTTAAGTACATGTTCATGTGAAGGTATGATGTCCAAATTTGCTAGCATTATAAGTCTTAGCCAACACTATTGTATCATTATTATGAACATATTGATTATGATTATTAATATCATTACTAATTCACATAGAATGTGTATGAATGCAACCCCATTAGCAATACTATTGCATCAATAGTCACCATTTTGAAACGTTCAAGCAGAGGTTCATGTGAATATATATTGTCCCATATTGTGAGCATTCAAAGTCTCAGTTATCACGGTATTATTATTACAATAAACATTGAGATTATGATTAATTCACACAGAATATAAAATAAATGCAACACAGTGTTCATCTCATAATACATACCTTCCATTCTTTACTAGTGCTCTGAAACGGTAATGACGTCATTACATGCTATGCATAAATTCATCTTCTTGATCGATCATTCAGATAAATACTTAACTCTTGAGCACGACTCCACTGATGTAATCATCAAACGTTTTTCAGCCATCCCAGGTGTAAAAGTAACATTAACGATAATTTAATACGCACTAAAATAAATGCTACGGCAAATAGCAGATTACCTCATGATGTGTTATTGCTTATGACCTCAAGGCAGGCTTTAATAGCAGTATTCCATTAATTTCTGCTACCCAGCAAATACTATATTGTCTGTAGTTCCCCAATGGATGAGTCCTACCATAATACTTTAGTACATGTCATATTGCCCCACTGGGCTATGATCCACATTCTAAGAGAGTCAATAACTCACCACGTTCAATGCCGAACATCTAAGTGTTCCAGTATAAGGTTAAAGCCCATTGATCAATATGCTCCAGCAATTATCCTTCCGAGCCATACTAAAAAAGCAAATAATACATCTAATTGCTATTTTAAAACAGACAACACCACAAAATTCGCAAAAAATATTATTAGTTGCAGATAATCCACTCCAGAACTGAATATTAATCATCATCAAAGTATAGTCCTGCTGATTTAAGGATTCAGGAAGTACATTAAAGAACGTGTACAAAACATTCAGCAATGCTTCTCAGAGTGCTTCAAAAACACTTTATTAAATAAACGTCACAAACACAAAAATATGACAAACCTACAATAACAAAAACAGTTACACTGTAGGGACTACACATATTGCAGGCTTCCTATGCATTTTAACAAAGGGAGCTTCATCCTAGTAACATTCATTGCGCTCTTCAAATTCTGGGCCTCTATTCAGATACTTTTGCCACCTTTCAGGTAACAAAAAAGATGGCCTTTTATCCTCTTCTAGGAACAGGCACTTTCAAGAGAAACGAGAATCGAAGCGTGGCTTCATGAAGCAGCAGTATATTCCAATTAGAACTAGAGATAGTACAATATTTAACTTTTAATCTTTTGGCTACGCTTTAGTCATGTCAGAAGAAATCTTCTATTAATTTTCCAACAGCAGGCTTTGCCTCGGGTGGCAAAAAACATGAAGGCCATTCACGCTGAACAAAGCCTCATTCACACCATCATGGTCCCAGACAGGCTTTTTTAGCTTTCCCGTCCACAAGGGTTGCTGGTCTTTTTTGGGATTCAGAGGAGGTACACACACCTACAGGGATCTCCACTTTGGCAGACGTTTCCAGATTCTAAACAAACAATGAGACAGAATTAAATAAAATCATTGGTATTCATATCATTTAAAAGTGCACTTATAAGATTGGGCATGTCCTGTTAGATAATTAATGCAGGAAGTGCGGAAAGCCAGAGGTAATTCTGGCACAAAGTTCCAACAATCGGGATGCTTTTTACTAATATTTGCATAATTTACCTCTGCTAATAGCTTGGCATGATAGCCCTTTTGACATGTCCAAGTCTGAATTACGGCTTTGTTTTTGGCTACCAGCACTGACGTGTTGCAGGAAGAATGTTAAGACGTTAAAGGTAGCACGGAATCAGGGCACGAGTCGGGGGTACATGCAGGTGGACGGCATTCACCCACTATTTTCACAGGGTGAACGCCGTCCACACTGCAGAGAAGTTGAGCCCTACTAAATGTGCTGAACCCGCCCCGGTGTAATTTCCAAACACTGGGACACTTTCAGCAGCGCCTGCACGTATGCAATAAGTAACAACGTGCAGGCCTTTCATATTTTAGACTCCTGCTGGGCCCATAACAAAGGGCGAATTTGAGGGGTCGCAAGGCCTCCTTTTGTTCGGGTCTCCTGGTTGGGAGCAGTCAGGAGCCTCACACCTAGAAACAAATGCAGCAGAGGGGAAACAGAGGTTAGCACATCACACATACTTAACGGAGGAAGCTTTTCACTTTGTTCAGGCTCTGTTTACTAGATATGCATGCACTGTAAGAATGTCAAAGTGTTGGTCTCTCCCAGTATTTACACAAAATAAATGTAATTTATATAGCGCTTACTACCCCTGAGGAGCCATTGAAATAATTTAAGTACCACTATTTTTTCTTGTATTGAGCTACTCATCCGAAAACAGAGTGTCAGAGCACTTTAAATCACATGTACATATTAAAGTCGTGGCTTGTGATACCACTTCCTAAAATGTCAATTCCGGTGATGCCACATGTAATGCAATGCTCCGTGATGTCATGTGCCGTGATGTCATGTGCCGTGATGTAATTTGCATACTGCCTATCTAGGTTAGTTCCCTCACTTATTTTTTAGGACTTGTTCCCTGCAAGGAATAGATAGCTAGCAAAAGTGTAGAGGAAAAGCCTATTGTGAGTGCCTATGTAGGATGACAAAATTAACAGACTGAGGTAAGTATATGAGAAAAGCCCTACCACAGCCTTGCCTACCAGTGGAAGAATGAGAGTAACATTGCAAACTGGACGGCTTCTAGTTTATCTAAATGTGCATGCATACAAGGGATACCGTAGGGAGGGCAATTTGACAGGGCAAGGGAGGGGAGAGCCTCTGGTGCAGTGGTAAAGTGACAAAAGAACATTTGGAAGTGTAGGCCCTTACATTTAGCTGGAAGTAGGTGCTTCAAGTGGCATTCACTTTTTGTAGCTATGTCTCAAATTTACTGTAATTCCTTGGCCTCATAAGAGTGTGTGAAGAATGCTATGTACAGGTTGTGGCTTGTTTACCAATGGAGGAACTCCACAGAGTGAGGATATGGGTTGAGATTTTATGACGTTCCACCTCCTCTGAGTAAATGTATCAGTGTTGTCCGCAATTGTGGTATTTCTTTGGGGTGGGGCTTCATGGAGTAGGGAGGTGAGAATAAGAGGGCAACTAAGCTCTGCCAACATTTTAGTGTGATAACATGTTGGAGGTATGGTGGCAGTTGGGACATTTGTAGGTGTTGGAGATTCTGGGAGAGGTACACTGGGCTATCAAACCACCAGAGCGACCAGCTATTGCTTGTTGCTGAAACAAATTCATACTCTAGAAAGGGTATTGAAGAGTCACAACAGAAAGCCCTTGGGTGGTCACACTTTTGTGCATTTGTAAGTTACACTGTTGAAGCTAGGCTTTTACACACAGTTGCAGATGATATGAAGACAAATCAGAAATTGAACACACCCCTGGTTTGAGCAGAGAAAAGTAAAGAGTGTCCACTTATTTCTTTTATGGTCCCCAAATATGGAAAATTTGTCTCATAGATTAAAACTCTTGTATAAAAAATAAAGCCAAACGCAATTCTATTAAAGTCCGCAAAACGGGAAAAATAAAATATAAGTAAAACTGAATGGAGTTCAGAGTCTGCATGAGTTGGAGGATGACCGCTGTGAATGACCGCAAAGTAGTCAAATATATCAGAAAGACTTTTAAGATGAAAGGGGTGAAGGATAAGGATAAGTAACTTACCTGGAATCCTAGTTCTCTTCCAGGGGTATACTCATCAAAGTCATAAGCACTGAATATTCCTGCCCACGTGCGGGATCCCGGAGTAATAGCCAATAATATGCATATATCTACATATATACACATATAAATACCCATATATATAGATAATATGCATATACATATGCAGCCTGAAAAACACCATATTAGGCTCCAAAACTGCCATTATTGCATGTAAAACTTTTACATTTGACTAAATAAAGACATATACGTCACCATATATGATATATGTAAAGAAGAAAACTGCCCTGAGTTTCTTTGAAAAACATAACCTTTATTTTCAAAGGTAACAAAAGGCAGGATTATAGAGGCAGGTTTAGTCTAGACAGGCTGCATAGAAAAACATTGGACAATTGGTGCCGTGCCTTTAAAACCTCCAGGAACCCCCAGGCTCCCATCATGGCCCACAGATGGAAAATTTGTCTCAGAGATTAAAACTCTTATATAAAAAATGAAGCGAAATGCAATTCTATTAAAGTGCGCAAAACGGGAAAAATAAAATATAAGTAAAACTGAATGGAGTTCAGAGTGTGCATGAGTTTGAGGATGACCGCGGTGAATGACTGCAAAGTAGCAAACACATCAGAAAGACTTAAGATGAAAGTGGTGAACGATAAGGATAAGTTACTTACCTGGAATCCTAGTTCTCTTCCAGGGGTATACTCATCAAACTCATAAGCACTGAATAGTCCCGCTCACGTGCAGAAGAAAACTGCCCTGAGTTTCTTTGAAACACACAACCTTTATTTTCAAAGGTAACAGACAGTATCATAAAGGCAGGTTTAGCCTAGACAGGCTGCATAGAAAAGCATTGGAAAATTGGCGCTGTGCCTTTAAGACCTCCAGGAACCCCCAGGCTCCCATCATGCACCACAGGTGACAGTTAGGTCAGTTCTTTTGGACGGCGTATAACAGGGTAATCACAGCATGGGTAACAGGTACATATACAGGCCTGGTATTCATCTGGGGAGGAGGGAGGGTTGCTTATGACTTTGATGAGTATACCCCTGGAAGAGAACTAGGATTACAGGAAAGTAACTTATCCTTCTCTTCCAGGGGATACTCATCAATAATCATAAGCACTGAATAGATTAGCAAGCCCATCCCCATACTCTGCGGGTGAATACCAGCCTACCAAAACAGTTTACCAACAGAAATTACCCAAGCAAATTTCTCAGGGATGCTTGACCAAACGGAGCATCCGCCCGAGTGTCAGAATAAAGGCAGTAATGACGTGCGAAGTTATGAACCGAACGCCATGTAGCTGCCTTTCAAATTTCATGAATTGGTACATTTCTAAGCATTACTATTGTAGCAGCTTTGCCTCTTGTAGAATGTGCTCTCGGCCTGCCCTGGAGCTGCTTTTGTGCCAACTGATAAGATAACCAAATGCATGACACTATCCATCTGGAAATGGACCTTTTAGAGGCAGGAAAACCTGTATTCAACGGAACATAATTCACAAACAGCTGGTCAGACTTTCGTACACTCTTTGTTTTTATCAAGGTAGAATTTCAACACTCGCTTTAAATCTAAAGAGTGCAGAGCTCTCTCAGCCGGAGAGTCCGGATTGGCAAAAAAAGTGGGAAGTGTGACTGACTCGTTAATGTGAAAATCCGAGACCACCTTAGGGAAGAACCTCGGGTGAGTACATGACACCGCTCTATTCGCATGAAAAACGAGATATGGCGCTGTAGAGCATAAGGCCTGTATCTCGCTTACCCTGCGCGTAGAAGTGATTGCCGCAAGAAAAGCAGTCTTCCATGACAGGTGTTGCAGGGAAGCCTTATGAATGGATTCGAATGGGGGCCCATTAGTTTAGATAGGGCCCCTTCTCCTCCGTGGGAGCTAAATGTGGTCCTAACAGGAGGATAGACTATATTGAGGTCCTCCAGGAAATCTTTACAACTGGCATTTGAAAAAAAGAAGCCTGAGTGGGAGACTTTCTATATGCTGTTATCGCTGCCAGGTGAAATTTTATGGAGGAATACTGTAAACCTGCTTTGGCCAAAGACAGTAAGTATGGCAACAGTACCTGTTCTTGACCTCGAATAGGATCATGACCTTCAGTAGTACACCACATGAAAAAACGCTTCCACTTAAAAGCATAAGTCCTTCTTGTAGAAGCTCTCCTAGCCCCTTTTAAAATCTGCATGCAGTCCTGTGAGAGGCCTAAATGTCCGTATTGGATGAACTCAGGAGCCATGCTGCTAACCTCAGGGAAGGCAGGTTGGGGTGGAACACCTTGCCGCTCGCCCTGGTCAGCAGATCCGGATGACATGGCAACCTCCTGTGTGGTACTCTGGATAGGTGAAGAAGGTCCGGATACCACCACTGGCAAGGCCAATCGGGAGCAACCAGGATCATGTCTGTCTTGGCCTTGTACAGCTTCCTGATCACCAAGGGAATGAGTGGAATTGGTGGAAAGGCGTTGAGTAATGTCTCTGGCCAATCTATCCACAGAGCATTCCCCTTGGACCGTGGTTGCGGGTACCTGGAGGAGAAGACGCTGCATTTTGCGTTTTCTGCGCCCGCAAAAAGATCGATGTCTGGTGTTCCCCAGTCGTGGAAGATGCCTTGTACCACTTCTTGTTTTAGCACCCAGTTGTGTGCTTCTGCGAAGTGCCTGCCTAGGTCGTCCGCTTGAACATTCAGGAAGCCCTGCAAGTGAACTGCAGATATTTTCATCTCTCGCGCCAGAAGCCATTTCCAGATTGCTTGTGCTTCCAGAGACAGGGGTCTGGATCTTGTTCCGCCCCGCTTGTCCAGGTAGTACATCGATGTTGTGTTGTCCGTCTGAACAACCAGAGAGGTGGATGTTATGGACGGAAAGAACGCTTTGAGAGCTAGATGTACAGCTCTGAGTTCCAGCATGTTTATGTGGTATAGTTGGTCTTTCTCTGACCACATTCCTTGGATCTGTAATGATCCCATATGAGCGCTCCATCCTTGAAGAGACGCATCCGTCATCAGAGTCTGTTGAGGCATGTCCTCTCGAAAAGGGAATCCCACGATGAGATGAACCCGTCGCATCCACCATCTGATGGAGAGTCGGACTGACAGAGGTATTGACAATCTGTATTCCCAGCGATTGGAGATTTGGGACCACTGATCCTCCAGAGCCTGCTGCGGAGGTCTCATGTGAAACCTGGCGTTTGGAACGAGAAAAATGCACGAGGCCATAGGCTGAGGTGTCTTCAAGAGTCTGACACTTGAGGAGAATGGATGATAGTCTCTCCTCTGAAGGATACGCTCTTGCGTTGACTGAGTCCAGAGTTGCGCCTAGATAGTGTATCCTCTGTATTGGATTGAGGATGGACTTCTTAAAGTTGACATGCAGACCGAGCTGATGCAACTGATGAATACATTGCGTGAGATGTTGTTGCTGAAGAGTGGGAGATGCACTCTTGAGAAGCCAGTCGTCTAGGTAAGGATAGACGAATATGTGCTGTTTCCTCAAGGAAGCCGCTACTACTGCCATGCACTTTGAAAAAGTGCGAGGAGCCGACTTCAGCCCGAAAGGCAGGACCGTGAATTGGGAGTGGTTTGATTGGATGCGAAACCGTAGGAACTTCAGATGCTTTGGAGAGATTGGTATGTGGAAATAGGCATCTTGAAGATCTATGGAACACATCCAGTCCCCTTGATGCAGAAAAGGTATTATTTGATGTAATATCAGCATTCTGAACTTTTCTCGGAGAATGCATTTGTTGAGACATCTGAGATCTAGTATAGGCCTGAACTCCTTGTTTGGACCTTTCTTTGGGACCAAAAAATATCGGGAGTAGATCCCTTGCCGACGTTGTTGCCATGGGACCTCATCGATGGCGTTCTTTAGGAGTAGAGCAGACACCTCTTCCCTCAAGAGATTTATACGATGGGTGACAGTCTTTTGAGGAGGAATGGAAGGTGGAGGGGACTTGAATTTGATGGTATACCCATTCTTTATAATATTCAGCACCCACCTGTCTAGTGTGATTTTTGTCCACTCTTTCAGGTAAAAACATACACTTCCCCCCACCGGAGTGGGTAAAGGAGATAGGGGAAGCAAGCACTCACTGCTTTTGTTGCTGTTGCTTGGCAGCAGGTGTGGACTGTCTTGAATTGCCACCTCTACCAGGACGACGCTGGGAGAATTGTGACCTTCCTTGGTTTTGTTGCGAGGAGCATTGAGGGGTTTGAACCCTCTGTTGGTTTTGTCGTCGATCGTAAGGACGGTACCGTCGCGTGAAGTCCTTCCTCTTCTCGAGACCCACAGCTTTAACCGTATCAAGCTCGGTTTTCATGAGATCCGAAGAGTGATGACCCATTGAAAGCAAGGTTAAGAATCCGATGCTGTGCTTCAGTCCTGTGAGCCTCAGCCAAGCTGAGCGTCGAGCACAAATCCCATGCGTGTAGCCATGTGCAGCTAGATCTGAAGCATCCGCCGCTGCACTGACCACTTGATTGGCTACTAGGCCACCTTCATGCAGGATTTCAAGAAAATCTTGTTTGTCCTCTTTAGGGAGCTTTTCTGTGAAGGGTGACAGGGAGTCCCATAATGAGCAATCATATCGACCCAGCAGGGCCGAGCCGCTGGCTACTTTCATGAAGGAAGCTGAGGTAGTACACATTCTCTTCCCCACAGAGTACATAGCCTTACTGTCTTTATCAGGGGGCACAGATGATGATGCTGCCCCCGTCTGATTCTTTCGTGCCGCCGACACAATAACAGAGTCCGGTGGAGGGTCAGCCCTCAGAAAGAAGGGATCATTATCAGGAGCCTTATATTTCTTGGAGATCCAAGATGGTACAGCCCCCACCGCTGCTGTAGTAAGAAACTTGTGTAATGCAGGCTCCAGCAATCCAGGCACTAGAGAAAGCAAAGGTCTGGAGGAGGACTTTTGGTGCAGGGTTTCAAACATCACCGATGTCTTGGTGGTAGAGACCGGCATTTCAATGTGGAGTTTAGCAGCCTCACGGCAGAGAGCCTTATTAAAGGTTAGAACATTATCAATGGGTGATATTCGGCTTGGAGGAGTTGAGGAAAGAGTTGGAGAATAGTCTGCCTTGGAATCCGACAAAATCTAGACGATCGGTGGCGTGCTGTTCTACTCCTGGGAGCGTGATGATCATCTCCTCACCGATGGGGACCTTCTCGGCGTGGTACGCTTGGGTCTCCCCGAAGAATGCATTAACTGTATCAAAGGGGACCTTGAGCTTCAAGAAGACCGTGGTAGGTTAATTCTGCGGATCTTCCACTCTCTAATATCTCCTAGCCATCTTGGCGAGATATTGGTTGGTCGGGCTGGAGACGGTGCTGGTAAGGGCTCTGGAGATACTTGCACGATCTGAAGCACTGGGGAGGAAGAAGCACTCCCTGAAGTCACAACCGGGGTGTCACAAGTCGAACGGTCCTTCGACACTGCCCTAGGTCTCTTCGCTGGAGGAGAGGCCGATTTAGATCTCCTCGACGTCATCCTAGATCTCGACCTCCTAGACCCAAAAGGACTTTTTCTTGATCTGGACGTCGATCTCCTCGACGGCGATATCTTCGGCGACGACGTTGGCGGCATGTGCCTCGACGTCGAATGGCTGGTTCTCTTCAGCGTCGAAGCCCTTGGTGTTCGGCTCGACGTCTATGCCAGTGGACCTCTCGCCGTCGATGGCGATCTCGAAGCCGGTCCAGAGCCTCTCGGCGGCAAACTTCGATGTCGATGGGTTGACGTCGAGTCCCGACCTTTTGCTGTCGTAGGCGAACCAGACTTAGACCGCCTACGCGTGGATGGAGACCTCATCCTCTGTCTCTTCTCAACCTGTCTCGACGGCGATGGATGTCTCGCCGAAGAAGGATGCTTCGACTGAGAGGGATGTTTCGACGTCGACGGACGTCTGGACGGCAATTTCGACGCCGACTCGGAGCACTGCGGTACCTTGGATGAAGATCTGTCCCTTGACGGAGAAGAACAATGCCTTCTTTTTACCCCTCTCATTGCGCTCTTTAGGATGAGAAGAGGGCTTCCTGGAATGATGCTCTTCTCGCCCACTCACTGTTTCTCCTCTCTCATGAAGGGAATGCACCTTGATCTTCTCCCTCTCTCCAAGGGTTCTCTTGGAAAACTTGCTGCAGTGGTAACATTGGTCTGGCTTGTGGGATTAAGGCAAACAAGCAATACAGACCGAATGAGGTCTGACTTAGCCATCTTTTTACCACAGGCCGGGCACTTATTAAATAAGGCCGGCATTTTGACTGGAAAAAATAGGCAAAAGTCAGAAAAAAATTGTAGAATTAGTCAGACAGAGACTAAAGACATCGAGTGAAGTCAAAAAAATTAAGTTTCTACCAGAAAAAAGTGATAAAATATCACCAACTGGCGAGCTCAATGCTCCAATCAATCAATCAATCAATGACACTTGTAGAGCGCGCTACATACCCGTAGGGTCTCAAGGCGCTGGGGGGGGGGCGCATATGTAGATATATGCATATTATTGGCTATTGCTCCGGGATCCCACACGCGGGCGGTACTATTCAGTGCTTATGACTATTGATGAGTATCCCCCGAAAGAGAACCAGCAGGAAAAGTCTTATAATGGTACACATCAGTAGCGAGGCACTGTAATTGACAGTCTCCACTGAGACGTATTTCTGGAAAAATGAAAATAATAAAACTATAAGCATATGCGAAGACACTCATTTCCATGGTTAAAACCGCTATTCTAGAGGGAAATTGTTCAAAATCCTCTGTCATTATGATGGAAAAAGGAAATTAGCAATTCGGACTCAAATATAAAAAGCAGATATTGGGAAGCTTTTTCAAAAAGTGCATCCTTAAAATTGTCAGTGTGGGAAGTAGAGGGGAATGAAAGCTTTCTTATAGCCTTAGACCCCGCTGTTAGGCCCGCTGCAGCGTTATCCATTACCAGCTTTTAAAGTCCCACTCCCTTGTTAGAACTCGCTACGGGTTGACTTTAAGGCTATTAGAGCATTCCACCCATGTGCCCATGTGAATGCAAAACTTGCCTTTTATTTATATCTTTTAATGCAACTGTATAAGAAGTCTTTAACCACTTGACCACGGCGCTAATTCCGCTGCGGTGCTGACGGAATAATGAGTGGGTGGGGTTCGGACAGCCCCCAGCTGTCTTCCGCACACACCCACTGTGACATCGAACTGCCGGGGGCAGTCTGACGCTTTGAAGTGATTAAAAATTAGAACATTTCAAATTGATGTATGCATTAATTTAATTTAATGAAGATCCTCTTCATAAAGAAGGGTAAGTCCCTTAGCAGAAACAGAAGTTTTTCTGTGGCATAATTTTCATTAATATTTATATACACTGAACAGTACAGTAAGATCATCTCTTTTTAAAATAAAAGCAAGGGTGACAAAAATGCAAGATACATGTACCGGGAGGCTGAAGCTCTTTGTCGTTAACCATTGTAGCTAAGTTGGCAAAATATTTAGCTAGATCGCTTATCAGACTTATGCTCCATTCTGTTTCTTCATTAGAGCAACACAAGAACTTTAAAGCAATTTATGGAAATCTTGGACTTTAACATTTGCTGAATGCAATAACGTCCGCTAAAATAAAGAGCAGTGATAGTCATTAACGAAGTAATGGAAAATTACTGGAAGTGATGAACACAAACCAGATTTTCTGGATACTGCCGAACTGGTGAAACATAATTCCCCTGTGTATGGTTGCTGCAGTTAGATGATCACAAGTGATCTGTCACAAAATATTCTTCACCGTAAGGACAAACGGAATATAAAAAACACTAGCCTTGGGACGTTGGGTGTTTAGTTAAAGTCAAAGGGCCTTATTTATAATTTGGCAGGCAGCCCGCTCTACCTCAGGCTGACTAAGTTACTTCATCGCTGCCAGCCAAAATTTAGAAATAGCCGCTGGCTCAGCAGACGTTTCAAGCATTGGCAGGAACCACGTCATGGCGGTTTCTGTCAATGCATTGTAAGTCTGCCATATGGCTTCATCAACATGATGGATCCATAGGGAAAAAGTAAATTTTTATTTATTTTGAAACAAAAAAATTCTAAAGCGTGATTTACTTTTTGATAATAAAAAACAATGAGCCCCCTTGCCATGGGAGTGCCCTCCCATGGCGAGAAGGGCATTGAGCACTTTTCAATGCCCTTTACCGCCAGATTTTTCCTGGTGGTGACGGGCATTGAAAAAGAGCTGTGTGTCCACCCATCTAAATTAGGTGGGCAGACATATAGACAAACTTCCGATGCCCTTACTTCATTGATCCACTGGAGCCGTCTGCCCACGGTAGACAGAGTAGTCTCTGCCGTTGTCAAACCATGGAGGTTCAACTCTAAATCGAGCAAGCAGACTATATTGTTGGCAGGCAGGAAACTTAATTGATGTTGTGACAGAACTCTCCGCCAACATATAAATTGGGCCCAAAGTCTTAATTATAGATTCCATGTAGGTATTTGGTTTGACATAAAAGGGGTGTTTGTGCTAATCGAAATATAAAATAAGGATATGGCTAAATAATTAAGACATGCTATCACTTACAAGGGGTGCCCTAAGTATCACAGCAGTTGTCAAATATTCTATACAATCCTAGGATTAGGAGTGGGATCAAATAATTTATTAAAAACTTAAGGACTTTGGTTATGTTAGGGCAGAAGTTGACGATCACCTGTACCATAACCCCAAGTATTCTCTTTGAGCCTGTAAGTTGGCCTCTCTTGTTGCATCAGTTTGAGAACCCCTATTGCTGAGGGACTCAGAAGCTGCAACCAGACGCCCCTAACGGATGCAGTTGGTGGGCCCTGCTAAGAGGAGACCTTCCATTTTTCAAGCAAATCTGTAGTCACAAGCAAGTGGTTCCACCTGACTCCTTCTGCACATGTCCTGGATGGTGCAGCATTTATAGTTTATAGGGCACAGTAGCTGCACCCAGAGGTAATGCCTCCAAGTGTACAATAAATGCAATGGGAAAGGACAGATTGGGAGACTTGGTGATTATTTTTTGTGTAACTGGAAATGTCAGCAAACATTAGGTGAATAGGTTTTGCAATTAAGACTATAAAAGGCTAAACATGCTAATGGTAGGCAATTCGCAACCACTAGAAGTGCACTTGTTAGAGTTACCCTTAGATGATCACAAATACCTCTATGTGCGAGTTTGAAGGCAGAAGTGACCCTCCATTATCAGAGGACAAGAATAGCCCACTCCCCCCTTCTTCCTCTTCTAGTCCTCATCTGGTGACCCTCTTAGGAGGGGAGCAGACATGGTTTCACAGGACAGTAGGCCCTTAAGGTAGTACATGCAGGGCCAGCTTTTGGCATGGGCGATCTGGGTAAACGAGTCCAGGTCTCAGCAGATGTAGCGGACTCCTCGATCTGTCTTCGTTCAGGAGGTGACCTGTGAGCACAAAAGGACCTCCTACTAGAAACACCAATGGCAGGGGGCAGATGGGGAAGAAGTGTAGGAGAAGGATCAGGAGAGGCGCCAAATGTAGTTTTGACTGGGGCATTGTCTCAGGAAAGGCTGGCCCAGAGTACATGCCCAGCGCATGGAGGCAGCTGTCATTGTCTGCTTCCCTGGTGCACTGCAATGTGAGCCATCTGCAGAAACCACCTCTATTCCCCATCTAAAGAGGGAAACTCCACAGACTCCGATGGGCAGCGGGCTGTTTAATATCTCACTGAGTTCGATAATATAAGCTACAGCACAATAAACCCCGCTTAAGACACAGATATAGTCAGGGGCTCCAGAGAGGCCACAAGAGGACCTAGAAGCCATCTCTCTCTCTCTATGACACTATAAGTAAAAAGAGAGCTCCCTTGAGAATGCACTTCTACAAGCACATGTGAGTCCAGTTGTGGTTCTGCCTGGCCAGCGCTACCTTTGTTTTTCTGACCTTATTTGGTTGTTTGCCCAGGTTGTTTGCCCAGGTCCTGAACTGCATTTTTCTGTGCTAGCCGAACCAAGAAGGGCCCGTGGACCCAGTGTGTGCCCTTTCACCTCAGCCTCATACACGGTCTGCTGGTTGGACACACAGCGTCTGCTGCTCGCCAAGGCAGAGGATTACCTCACTGAGCAGAAGTGACTGACAGGGACTGGAGTGAACATGGACCCCAGAAGATCGGTATTGGATATATCCCAGTTTTAAATGGCAGGCATCATTCAACCCTATGCAGGAGATTGTTTGATACTCCTAAAAATACTTACTCCACTTCCTGTCTTCCAACATACTCTGTGTTTCATTTGCAGGACACTGTTTAAACGTGTTTTCATTTCCAATGTGGATCAGTGGTAGAAGTGGGCGGGATTGGCAGGCACGGCATGCCCCTACTTCTTTTATTCAATAGATTCTGTTCCCCTACTTTTTTGTTTTAAACATTCGTCCTAAAGTGGCAGAAACTGCCAAGGCCGGTTGAGAAGGCTTGGCGTTCGTGGCCGTTCGGGTGGGCAGAGAAGGATAAGGACTCTTTTCCTGCTTGCCCTGAGAAGACAAGGACAGCTTACACTCCTGCTCTGTCGCTGGCAACTGCCCCCACACTCCTTCTCTTTCTTCCTCTTATTCCCTCTCTTTATGACTAGATCCTCCTCACTGACTGAAAACCGTGACTTCAAGCAACAGTTCTCACCCTCTCTTTCCTCCTTTCGTTTTTTGTTCCCTTGTGAAATGGATCCAAAAAGAGAAAAACACTTTTGTCGTCTTTTTCTTACATTTTTATTTTCCACAGTGCAGCCTCAGGAATAAAAGGTTCAAATTATGAAAAATAAATAAAAAACGAAATAAAACAAGACACAGTGGTCGTAAAGTGGGCAGATTTATTTTATTCACGCCCAAACACATTAGCGACACTTTACCGAGTTTGCCAGTGATGCGCTACTTTTGTATTCTTGTCTTTCTTTGAACAGCATTGTTTTCACCGGGTGGGTAAGTGCACCAATCCTGGAGGTACTGCAATACCTGGTTCATGGTTGGATTGGAAAACAAAATGTGTGCTGCGGCTCGGTGTTCACGGATGTGGTCTTTTTAAACCATACTGCTTACATTTTGTAAGGATATAATCAACGGACATTGAAATGGGTCCCTTCCGGGCCCTGTAGTCATGTCCTTAACGAATAAGTTACTTACCTTCGGTAACGATATATCTGTAAGAAACATAGGTTAGTTATAGATTCCTTACCTTAGAATTACCCCCAGGTGTCAGAATGGATCTGGAAAGTTTTTTCGTCAGCAGTAACACTGAGCGTCGCAATGTGGCATCGGTCGACTCCGCGTTTGTCATCGTGGTCACCGGGATGACGTTGCGGTAGCTACTTAGACACTGCCCTCGCGTCAGTTCTGTACATGACTTTCCAAGCCAGAAGCGCAGAGCCATGCAAGCACCCGACATCGCCATCGCCATCCCGGACGGATACAAGATCACCCGGAGGGACCGCGGCAATCAGACCGGAGGAGGCATCGCCATCATCCACAGGAACACCATCCGCATCACGACCAACACCGACGGCACCATCACATCCGCCGAACACCTGCACTTCCAGATCCACACCAACCCCAAGACCACCCTCTGAGGCACCCTCATCTACAGACCCCCGGGACCACGCACACAATTCAGCGAAGACATCGCCGACTTCATCAGGCCGCACGCCCTCCCCTCCGCTGACTACATCCTCCTCGGGGACCTCAACTTCCACCTGGAGAACTACAACGACCGCAACACCACCACCCTGCTGGACAACCTCGCCAACCTCGGTCTCAAGCAGCTGGTGACCACCCCCACCCACTACGCCGGACACACACTCGACCCCGTCTTCTCATCCAGCAAGGACATCGCCTTCAGCCATGCCACCGGTCTCCACTGGACGGACCACAGCTGCGTCCACTTCAGCTTCAGAAAGAACACGATCCACCACCAACAAGATCACAGCCGACCAGCTCGCCGCATCCCTGAGCCGGGACCCCCCCGCCAGCTCAGCGAACCCCAGCCAGGCCGCCAGCAACCTCACGAAGTGGATCAGCAACTGCGCAGAAGACCTCGCCCCTCTGAGGACCCCGCCTAGCAGACCCGGCAGTAAGAAAGCACCATGGTTCACCGACAAACTCAAGAGCTCCAAGAAGAACTGCCGAACCCTCGATAGAGACTGGCGCAGAGACCCAACACCAGACAACATGACCACCCTCAAGCTCGCCACCCGAAAACACCACCAACTGATCCACACCACCAAGAAAACCGCATTCAAGGAACGACTGGACAACAACGCACACAACAGCAAGGAACTCTTCAACATCGTGAAAGAGCTCTCCAACCCCAACGCCGGAAACAACGACATCACCCCATCTCAAGACCTCTGCAACTCCCTCGCCTCCTACTTCCACACCAAGATCGCAGACATACACAACAGCTTCATCACTCAACCAACGCACCCCACCGCCACCCCCCACCGCCACCCTCCGCGCCTGGACCCCGATCAACACCGAAGAAACCCGACGCATGATGAACTCCATCCACTCCGGATCTCCTACCGACCCCTGCCCTCACCACGTCTTCAACAAGGCCGACGCCGTCATCGCACCCCACCTACGAGACATCATCAACGCCTCCTTCGACACCGCTACCTTCCCGGAGAGCTGGAAGCACGCCGAACTCAGCGCTCTACTGAAGAAACCATCAGCAGACCCCACCGAACTCAAAAACTTCCGCCCCATCTCGCTCCTCCCGTTCCCGGCCAAAGTCATCGAGAAGACCGTCAACAAGCAGCTGGCCGCCTTCCTCGAGACGAACGGATCCCTCAACCTCTCCCAGTCCGGCTTCCGGGCCAACCACAGCACCGAGACCGCCCTCATCGCAGCCACCGATGACATCCGAGCCCTGCTCGACAACGGGGAAACTGCGGCCCTCATCCTCCTGGACCTCTCCGCGGCATTCGACACTGTCTGCCACCGCACCCTAGTGCAGCGCCTCAGCAACGTCGGAATCCAAGAGAAGGCACTGGAATGGATCATCTCCTTCCTCACCGGAAGAACACAGAGTCCGCCTCCCCCCGTTCAAATCAGAAGCCACCAAAGTCATCTGCGGCGTTCCTCAAGGCTCCTCGCTCAGCCCCACCCTCTTCAATGTCTACATGAGCCCCCTTGCGGCCATCGCACGCCAACACAACCTCAACATCATCTCCTACGCCGACGACACCCAGCTGATCCTCTCCCTCACCAACGACCCCGCCACCGCCAGAGCCAACCTGCACGAAGGAATGACAGCCGTAGCCGAGTGGATGATGAACAGCCGCCTGAAACTGAACTCAGACAAGATGGAAGTCCTCATCCTGGGCTCCTCGCCCTCTGCCTGGGACGACTCCTGGTGGCCCCCCGCCCTGGGCAGCGCACCCAAACCAACGGACCACGCACGCAACCTGGGCTTCATCCTGGACTCCTCCCTCTCCATGACCAGACAAGTCAACGCCGTCTCCTCGTCGTGCTTCAACATCCTGCGCATGCTACGTAAGATCTTCCGGTGGATCCCCACCGAGACCAGGAAGACGGTCACCCAGGCCATCGTCACCAGCCGACTGGACTACGGCAACACCCTCTACGCCGGAACCACCGCGAAACTCCAGAAGAGACTCACGCGGATCCAGAATGCCTCAGCAAGACTCATCCTCGACATCCCCCGACACAGCCACATCGCCAGACTCCTGAGAGACCTGCACTGGCTCCCGGTCAACAAAAGAATCACCTTCCGGCTTCTCACCCACGCACACAAAGCCCTGCACAACCACGGCCCAAGATACCTCAACAGCCGCCTCAACTTCTACACTCCCACACGCCAGCTTCGATCGACCAGCCACGCCCTCGCCGCCGTCCCCCGCATCCGAAGAGCCACCACAGGAGGAAGGTCCTTCTCCTACCTGGCCGCCAAGACTTGGAACTCCCTCCCGACCCATCTCCGCCTGACCCAAGACCGCCTCGCATTCAGGAAGCAGCTCAAGACCTGACTGTTCGAGTAGTAGCAGAACCCCCCCCCCCCCCCCCCCAAGCGCCTTGAGACCCTCCGGGTGAGTAGTGTGCTATATAAATGCACTGATTGATTGATTGACCACTGGAACACAAAACTAGGGCCCTGAAAGGAAATCCTTAACCCTAGAAGTCAGTTTGCAGAAAGGAGAGGATGGGTGGGGCGGTAAGGAACCTATAACTAACCTATGTTTCTTACAGATATATTGTTACCGAAGGTAAGTAACTTGTTCATCTGAAAGAAACAGTTAGTGTCAGGTTAGTCAGAAGGTGGTAACCCCGTTTTGGAAATGCTTGCCACTAACCTTGGATTGTATTGCCTGCAGGGACCACGGCTTGTAGAGAAACCTCCCAGTTCCCTTAAACGCAAACTCCCCCAAAGTGAGGGACACTACTGGGAGAGAATGCACCCCAGGGAAAAGGGAAGGGGAGAAACAATAGTGGTCTTGTGAGGAAAGAACACTCCTCTCGGTCTGGTCTCTGGGGAATGGCCTCCGTACCTTGAACAGCTAAGGAAATAAAGAGGAGAGTTAGTACCACTCACAGGGTTTGCGCGTCTCCCACGTGATCAAGGAAGATATCGAGGAGCACTTACGCAATGTTCAGAACGGTGGGAATCTTTCTCCCTTCCTGTTGCTGGGCCAGTGTTCGTAGTATCAAAGCACTGCTCTCACGGTTTAGGTCACCGCGCTCTGGCAGTTGTGATACGCCGACAAAAGGTTCGAGGCGTATCAAGAATAATACTTGGAAGGGTCCACGTAGTTCTTTTCACTACGGCCCCTGGGGGTTGTAGTACAACAGTGGGTGCACTCTCTGGGAAACAAAACCTACATACAATGTCTCGCTAGCACAGCTGCGCGATACCCCTACCTTTCCTGCGGGAAGGCAAGCGTCCGCGGTGCTCCTACGGCGTCCTCAAATGCGGGAAGGCAAGCGTCCGCTTACTTCCCAACGGCGTCCTCAAATGCGGGAAGGCAAGCGTCCGCTTCCTCCCCAACGGTGTCCTCACAGGTGGGAAGGCAAGCGTCCGCTTCCTTCATGCGTCGGTCTCGGCTTCTCTGCGGCGCTCTCCACAGCGGGCCTCGCTGTGACATCCGGCTTGGACCTGGGTCTCGGGAAGGATTGACAAGCACTCTCCTCTTCCTGGGAGGTGCTTATGTAACCCAGCCGCCCCGATCTCCGTACTGCCTCGGCCCAGGGGATTCTGGGAGATGTAGTGCGGCTGCGTTCCTGACGCCAGGTAGGACGGCCTGAAATCGCTACAGAGCCCCCTCTCAAGGACCGCCGACTCGGCGGTTGTCCGGGCTTGCCAGGATGTACCTGATGAAACTGCTCAAGTAAGTCGGGACAATGGAGATTCTGCTCAGGTTCCCATGTCCTATCCTCAACCCCGTAGCCCTTCCAGCTCACCAAGTATTGCACTCTGCCGCGATGCACCCTAGAATCCAACAGTTCCTGCACTTCGTACTCCTCCAGACCCTCCACTAGTACAGGTGGGGGGTGAGTGGGCAGCCTAGTGTCTAGGGAACAGGGCTGCAACAAGGACACATGAAAAACAGGATGTATATGCCACGAGCGGGGAATAGTTAGTCTCAGAGCTACCGGATTAATGACCTCCTCTACACTATAAGGGCCAATGAACTTGGGTTTCAGTTTGTTTATGCCCCTGAGAAGTATGTGTTTAGTGGACAGCCACACTTTGTCTCCCACCTGGTAAACCGGCTCCTGACTGCGTTTCCTGTCAGCGAAGTGTTTCTGCGAAGCCTGAGCGGCTGATAGGTGGTGTTTCACGTCTCGGAGTACTGCCTGCAAATGCGAGTGGTGTTCTTGGATGCTAGGAAGGTTAGAGTCTCCAGGCCATTCGAAGGGTAGAATGTTAGGATGATAACCCAAGAGGCAGAAAAAAGGGGAGCACCCCAATGTAGAATGGTCAGTGTTGTTGTAGGTGAATTCGGCCAACCATAAGAGGGTAACCCAGTCGGTAGAGTTCTGGAGAGTAAAACACCGCAAGTACTGTTCGACGGTCTGGTTGAGGCGTTCTGTTTTACCATCCGTTTGGGGATGATAGCTCGTTGAAAGTCGGGCGTTAATGTCCAAAGTGCTACACAATGACTTCCAGAAGCGGGACGTGAATTGGGACCCTCTGTCCGTGATGAATACGCTCGGAAGGCCGTGAGCTCTGACGAGATGTTGTAACACTACTATTGCCAGTTCCGCTGATGTGGGCAACCCCTCCAAAGGCACGAAATGACCCATTTTGGTCAAATGATCCGCTAACACCAGGATCACGGTTTTCCCCTGACACACGGGCATTTCCACTATGAAGTCCATGGACACCGTGTGCCATGGTCTTGGTGGTATAGGTATGGGGCGGAGCAGTCCCGTTGGTTTGGTGTGTGGCGCTTTGCTCTGTACACACACCGCGCAGTTCCTGATATACTTCTTGGTATCATCTCTTAAGGTGGGCCACCAAAAGGAACGTTCGATTGTGGCGATGGTTTTGAACACACCCCAGTGCCCCCCTAACATGGAGTCGTGTGCCCATTTAAGGATTTGCAGATGAAGTCCGGGGTCAGGCACATACAAAGCATGATGGCGATACAACAGCTCGTCCTTCTGCATTCGCCACAGAGGTTCTTCTTGGAGCCATGCTGCGACATCGACATCCGCCAATGCTACCTTACATCCTCGAGAAAATCCGAAGACGTGAGCAATGCTTTCGTGGTTCTTGTAAATGCCTTGTCGGACACGATGGAAGGCGGCTCATTGTCATCCCTTGTTTGATGTTCGAGGACATCCTGGTTCCGGGAGAGGGCATCGGCCTTTCCGTGTTGCGAACCTGGCCGGTATGTAATGACGAAATCATAGTCTGAAAAGAAAAGAGTCCACCGAAGTTGTCGAGGAGTTAGTGCCTTGGCTGTCTTCAGAAACATCAGATTCCGGTGGTCGGTGTAGATTTCTATGGTGTGGCGGGCTCCTAACAGGTAGTGACGCCATTCTTCGCACCCTCTTTTGATTGCTAACAACTCTTTATCGGTAATGGAGTAATTGACTTCGCTGGGGCTTAGTTTCTTGGAATAGTAGGCCACTGGGTGTATTTGACCTGTTGTTGGATGTCTTTGTGACAGGACTCCTCCCAATGCGTATTGGGATGCATCGGTTTCGAGAATGAACGGGAGTTGTGGATCCGGATGGCGTAAGATGGGAGCCTGAGTGAACTTTTCTTTCAGGAACTGGAAGGCCCGTTCCGCTTCTTCGTTCCAGATGTAGGGTACGTTTTTTCGTAACAGACAGGACAAAGGATGGATGATCCTGGAGAAATCACGTATAAAACGTCTGTAATAATTGGCAAAGCCCAAGAAACTCTGCACTGATTTGACACACTGGGGGGTTTTCCATCCTGTGATGGCCTCCACCTTGCCGTTCTCCATCTGAAAGCCGTTGGCGTTGATCACATATCCCAAAAAGGTCACCTCCTGCACATGAAATAGGCATTTTTCTAGCTTAGCGTACAAGGAGTGATGCTGAAGCCTTTCCAATACAACTCTGACGTGTTCGATGTGTTCGTGACGGGTAGGAGAGTAGACGAGGATATCGTCAATGTAAACCATGCAGATGGTGTCTAGCAATCCTCTCAACACTTCGTCCATAAAATACTGGAAGGCTGCGGGGGCGTTGCAGAGCCCAAAGGGCATCACTCGGTACTCGAAAAGGCCGTACTTGGTCCGGAAGGCAGTCTTCCATTCGTCCCCGTGTTTAACTCGGACCAAATGGTAGGCCCCTCTCAGATCTAGCTTAGTGAAGTAATGAGCCCCTCTCAATTGGTCCATCAGTACCGAGATCAATGGCAAGGGATATCTATTTTTCACCGTGATGTTGTTCAAGGCCCTGTAGTCTATACACGTTCTTAACTCGGCGCAGTCCTTCTTCGGGATAAAGAAGAGGGGCGAAGAGGCAGGGGACGTGGAGTGTCGAATAAAACCAGAAGCCAGATTGTCATCTATATAAGTCTTCAGATATTGGTTTTCTTTTTCGGTAAGGGCGTAAACCCGGCTGCAAGGAATGGTCGCTCCTGGAAGTAACTCAATACAACAATCATAAACCCGATGCGGGGGTAGGCGGGTTGCTTGCTGTTTACTGAAGAGAGAATGGTACTCCTGGTATTCGACTGGCAGGGTGGTGGCGCCGCAAGCGCTCTCTGTTGAGCATGCCGAGGCTATACAACGTGCACAGGTCGGGACCTCATCGGTGTCAGCAGGCGAAAGGAGAGGAAGTCTGCAATGTTCCAGACAATAGGCAGAGGTCAATAACACTGTACGTGCAGTCCAACTCACTGTAGGGTCGTGCAAAGTCAGCCATGGCATACCCAGGATTAGGCGGAACTGCGGGGCAGCGATTAAGTCGAATTGGATATGCTCTGCGTGGTCAGGTCCGATCTGCATACGAAGAGGTACGGTGTGTTTGGTTACTGGTCCTGAAGACAAAGCGGATCCATCCACTGCCTTCACGTTTTCTGGGTCCTTCTTATTTTCCCAGCTGATTCCCAAAGATGAGGCATACTCGATGTCCATATAGTTTCCAGTGGCTCCGGAATCCAACAGGGCATCCACTGTAATAATGGATTCCAAGGAAACCCACAAGGACACGGTCATGTTAATATGGGCCACCGCTGGCAGTAGTGTGTTAGCAATGCACGAGGAGATCGAAAGACGTCGCTCGCCTGATCCAGTAATCTCCGTCTGGCTCAGGCTCTGTAGTTTTCCGCCCCCTCCTTTGTTCCCAACACGGCGGTTTTTCGGGGAGGTGGATTCCTCTCTGGTTGTTGGGCCCGGGCTTTACATTCCCTGATGAAATGACCGGTCTTCGCACAGTATAAGCAGAGCTTCAATTTTCTTCTTCGGTCCCGTTCTTCCGTCGTAAGAGGGCCCCGTATGACTCCTATCTGCATAGGCTCGGTCCCTTCTATGGTTTTGGGAATCTCCTCCACAGATGTCTTTGGTCTGGGGTACCATCCTCGCGCCTCACTCTTGCTCTTATCCCCTCGTCTTTCCAACAAACGATGATCCAACTGGACAGTGAGGTCAATCAACTCCTCACAGGTGGCTGGCAACTGTACGACTTGGGAAAGAACATCCTTGAGTTCTCCTCGCAACCCTTGATAGAACAAGGAGATCCTCTTTGCGGGAGGCCAGTCTGTTTCAACCACGAGGCGATTGAAAGAAGTGATGTAGGACAACAGATCCTGTGATCCTTGACGGAGTGTTAGGAGTTCTCGATCAAGAGTCAGCATATGTGATTTGCGGTCGAACAATTTCCTCATTTCGGAGCAGAAGTCAGTAAATTGGTGGAGTACCGGATCGTTCCTCTCCATTAAAGGGATCGTCCAGCTTGCGGCATTTCCCCCCATGTAGGACATCATAAAAGCGGTTTTTGCTGCGTCATCTTGGAAGACGGCTGGTTTGCAGAGGAAGTGAAGGCGGCACTGGTTCAGGAACATTTCAAATTTCTTGGGGTCCCCATAGAATCTCTCAGGAGGGGCCAATGGTATGCCTGTGTTCTGTATGACATGGACGGTAGGTGTAGCAGAAGGGGAAGGAGGAGTAAGGGTAGTGGCTGTAAAAAACCCACCCCCTGATGGGCCTGGAGAAGTAGGAAGGGTTGTTGGTTGGCCAGGAGGGGGAAGAGTCGCTTCTCTGATATAGGATCCAGCGCCCATACCTTTGCGCGACATCCCTGCGACTTCTCTACGCATGGAGCTCATGTCGCGCTTTAGTTCCTGATTTTCCAACCTAGCTGCATGGACTTCTTGTTGTAGAGCGTTAAAGCTCTCTAGGAGCGAGGCCAAGACCGCTCCGGTATCCATAGTCCGGGCAGGCGTTTAACGTGGGCTTGTCAATCTGTCAGGTTAGTCAGAAGGTGGTAACCCCGTTTTGGAAATGCTTGCCACTAACCTTGGATTGTATTGCCTGCAGGGACCACGGCTTGTAGAGAAACCTCCCAGTTCCCTTAAACGCAAACTCCCCCAAAGTGAGGGACACTACTGGGAGAGAATGCACCCCAGGGAAAAGGGAAGGGGAGAAACAATAGTGGTCTTGTGAGGAAAGAACACTCCTCTCGGTCTGGTCTCTGGGGAATGGCCTCCGTACCTTGAACAGCTAAGGAAATAAAGAGGAGAGTTAGTACCACTCACAGGGTTTGCGCGTCTCCCACGTGATCAAGGAAGATATCGAGGAGCACTTACGCAATGTTCAGAACGGTGGGAATCTTTCTCCCTTCCTGTTGCTGGGCCAGTGTTCGTAGTATCAAAGCACTGCTCTCACGGTTTAGGTCACCGCGCTCTGGCAGTTGGGATACGCCGACAAAAGGTTCGAGGCGTATCAAGAATAATACTTGGAAGGGTCCACGTAGTTCTTTTCACTACGGCCCCTGGGGGTTGTAGTACAACAGTGGGTGCACTCTCTGGGAAACAAAACCTACATACAATGTCTCGCTAGCACAGCTGCGCGATACCCCTACCTTTCCTGCGGGAAGGCAAGCGTCCGCGGTGCTCCTACGGCGTCCTCAAATGCGGGAAGGCAAGCGTCCGCTTACTTCCCAACGGCGTCCTCAAATGCGGAAAGGCAAGCGTCCGCTTCCTCCCCAACGGCGTCCTCACAGGCGGGAAGGCAAGCGTCCGCTTCCTTCATGCGTCGGTCTCGGCTTCTCTGCGGCGCTCTCCACAGCGGGCCTCGCTGTGACATCCGGCTTGGACCTGGGTCTCGGGAAGGATTGACAAGCACCCTCCTCTTCCTGGGAGGTGCTTATGTAACCCAGCCGCCCCCAATCTCCGTACTGCCTCGGCCCAGGGGATTCTGGGAGATGTAGTGCGGCTGCGTTCCTGGCGCCAGGTAGGACGGCCTGAAATCGCTACAGTTAGGTACAGATTCCTTACAAGAGGATAGATAACTCAGCAATACTAACCCCGCAGGTGGGTCTGCGAACTCAGTTAACACCAGAAAGTCCTGGAGAAAAGAATGGCCAAAGAAGCCGTCTCTTCAGACTTGGCTGTCCATGCAGTATTTTTTTGGTGAACGTGTGCAGCGATGCCCACGTAGCTGCCTGACAGATGTCCTTTAGGTGGACTCCTCGTCCCAAAGCAGTAGTAGCTGCCATTGCCCTGGTGGAATGGGTGCGCAGCCCCACTGGAGGCTCCTTCTTTGCCAAAGAATAGCAGGTTTTGATGCCCATATCGTATATCTTATGCAATTGCTTGCAAAGAGATTTCTCCAATATTTGTTTTTGCTTTGTTTAGTAAATCTATAGTGTCACTTTAGCTAAAAATGTGTCTTCTAAGACATTAGTATCAGTTTGATCGTAAAGGTACAATGTTTGGTAGAAAGAGGAAAGGGTATTAGTAAATCCCACTGGATTGGTTAGTAGTTGACCCAGTCTATTTTGGATAGTGGGGAATGGATGTGTAAATTATTTAGCGTTTATGGTTGACATTACATTTTAGTTTAACTAAAGACATTTGGTGGCACAGTGTAAAGTGATGTGAGATCTTTTACCTCTCTTTTCAATGCCAGGTTTTCCTCTTAGCTAAAACCGAGTCGCTCATGATTTCGTCGCTCTCATATACTTTCCCTGTGGTCCATTAGTTATGTGCAGAGGTGGCCAAGCCCTCATTTTAAGTCAAGTATGTTGTGAGGGAATTCCAGAGTCATTTCTCATCTTCCTGAAGACTGTATTTATGTACAGTCACCAGAGGTCTTTGGAAGAGCTTATAAGGTCGATTATTAAGAACAGAATAATGAGGTCATGATTAGATGCACAAATTGGTATGATAGAAACACCAATTCTATGTCAGGACTGGAGGTGAGGATTATGCTTTCTCTCTTCACTTTATTCAACAGCAGCCAAATTTAACAAAACAAACTACTTGACCCATGAAACCTTGGGAAAAAAATGTAGTAAAGAAAATTGTCTAATTAGGAACAGTCTGAGGCCTCCAAACAGGGCTCTTCAACTCCAACATAGTCTGTCCCCACTGGCCCTTAATCTTCTTTCTTCGATGCTGTGCAGCCGAGATAAGTGCCTTTCCTACTCTGTGGGAATTTACTGCCTTTTTTCATTGTTGATTGCTTCTAGGCTTATCTATTGTGAGTTCCATATGCACGGGTTGATTTGTACTGCACTGCTGTGTTTAAATTGTTACGGTTTGACCTTGTTTTCTTTTTGGTTTCAGACACGGGGCTGCTCTGCGAGCCTCAGCGCGTTGTTCCTTAATTAGTGTGTCAGTTACGATTCCAAGGTTAATTACCTCACCTGCTCGTGTTAGATTCAGACGCGTTGCCGCTGTGCTTGGTGTATGGTTTCCGGCATGCGTGTCTGTTTGCAGCGTTATTATTTCCCTTTTATGTGCCATGATTGAAGCTGCATGAGCGTTTCTGCTCCTCCTGGTTCTGGTGCACTTGTCCTGACCTCCTGCCGCCAGGGGGCGTGGGAGGCAGTGGGACAAGGCACGCGCGTTTCAAATCCCTGAGGGGATTAAACAGCGCGCTGTAGTCCCGACGAGTCTTGACCTGAGGAGGACGCCTCTGGTGGAACGGTTGAGCTGTGTTGAAGTTTACCGGCCTATCGGTGTAATTTCTTACGCTCTGCTGCCCAGGCGTGCGTGTGTGGCCATGACGCCTTTAGAGGAGAGACTCTCAAGGAAAATAGACAAAGTCTGCTTTCCCATGGTTCTCACCACCAAACCTGCCCCCCCCCCCCCCCCAAGGACTCCCCTGAATGCAGATTCCATCCCCCCACCCGCAAAGCGCGCATATGATACATGTCAATTGTCTGGAACTCCTGGCAGGCTCCTTTGCGGTCCGCTGTTGGACGAGGGATTCCATCCAATCGTCTGTCCGTCTAAAAATGGACAACATATCCGTGGTTCGCTACAGCAACCACTTAGGGGGCCGCAAGGTCCAAGGCCCTCTCAAACATGGAGGCCGACTTTTGGCAATACTGCCTGGACCATCAGGTCTTAGTCACGGCAGAATACCTCCCTGGACGAGAGAACCTGTTGGCAGACTTTCAGTCCAGCAACTTCAAGGATACGACCTCTGGAAGCTGGAACCAGATGTGTTCCGGAAGTTGAACGACCTCTGGGGTCCTTTTTCAATAGACATTTTTGCCTCGAAACTCGACCACCAGCTCCCTCAGTTTTACAGCAGGAGGCCGGATACACTGGCAGTGGCCATGGAAGCCTTTCTCCAGGACTGAAGGCTGGAGAAAGAGTACGCCTTTTCCCCCTTTGCAATGATCACGAGGGTAACGGCCCAGATCAGGAGACAGCAAGTGGAGGTGGTAATAGTCACCCCGTTTTGGAGATCGCAAGTTTGGTTTCCAGTTCTTCTGGAACTTTCTTGGGAATCTCCAATCCTTCTTCCCCACTTTCTGGCTCTCCTTCGGAGCCCCGATCAGACTCTACATCCTCTGATTCAGGGGAACTCATTGTGGCTCATGGCATGGAGGATTACAGGAGACAATGGGAGGTCCCATGCCTTTTGAGGAAAGCTGAAGAGTGTTACAGGTCCGCTTGGGGCAGATGATCCCGCTGGTGTGTGCAACGGGGTCTCAATCTCTTGGATGCCGATGCAGTTTACATCTTGAATTTTTTTAGCCCACCTGGCCTCTTGTGGGCTAGCATACAGATCAATAAACACTTTTCGGTCAACCATTTTGGCAGGCCATATGGCGCTTAACAATGCGGCAGTAGGAGAACATCCTCTCGTATGTAAGCTGCTCCGAGGCATCAGTCTGTCCTTACCCCTAGAATACAGTTATTCGGTCCTCTGGGATGTGAACCAGGTCCTCAACTTCTTCCTATCTTGGCAACCTAACAGATTTCTATCACGGAAGGATCTGTCGGCCAAGCTGGCCATGTTATGTCAAGTTTCATATTTTCCATCGTGTCGGATGTGCGAGCTTTGGATATCACAGCCAGAATGTTTACTCCGAGTGGAGTGACTTTCACACTGCAAAGAAGGATTAAATGTCATACAAGACGAATTTCATAACCGGAATTTCTGGATTTCCCCAAAGTTGTGTGTAGTCCGCTGTTTAAATTTTACGAGGAGATGACGGAAGAATTTCATTCTCCTGGGGAACAGCAACTCCTTATTGCCTTACGCAAACTATTTAAGGCAGTATCTTCCACCCAGATTGTCAGATGGGTAAGGTGGGTTATGGAGGAGGCAGGCATAAGCCTTACGAATTTCGGAGCCCACTCAACTCTAGGGGCAATGGCCTGGAAAGCATTTGGCTTGGGTGCCCGTTTGGAGGATATCCTCAATGCGGCAGATTGGTCTTCGAACTCTACCTTTAAGAGGTTTTACTTCAAGCCAGTGGTGGACATGGCTCACCTCGTAGTGAGCAAGCTTAGAACTAGCATAATCCTTGGCCCCAGTCCTGACATAAAATGAAAAATTTCCAAGCTATCGTAACGTAACGTTTCAATTCTATGAAGGGTTTTCAATGAAAGGAACCCACCACGTATTGGAGTAAGTAATACAGTTTGATTTCTAGATTGTTGAGATTAATGATGGTTGTTCTTTCCTGTGTGGAATACTCTGTCTCACAGCGTTGGTTTGCAGGCTTGCCGAGTTACATCCGTTAAGTGACAATGTTCCTTTGTCCTCCTAGGTTCTGATACGAATAAACAGGACTCTTGAAAAGGATCCACGGCTGACTTTGACCGACGAAAGAGGATGAAGGGCCAGTGAGGACAGACTATGTTGGAGTTGGAGAGCCCTGATGGAGGCCTCAGACTGTTCATAATTGGACAATTTTCTTTACTAAATGTTTTCCCAAGGTTTCTTGGGAAATGTAGTTTGTTTTGTTAAATTTGGCTGCTGTTTAATAAAGTGAAGAGAGAAGGCATAATCCTCGCCTCCCAATCCTTAATAGAATTGAAACTTTCTGTTACGATAGCTAGGAAATTTTTCATTACTCTTTGTAAGATTCACCCTTTCAAGCAAAAGTCGACATGAAGTCCCATGTGTGAAAGAGGTCAATGTATAATCCCAGTATAATGGGTTTGTTAATTGCCGGGAGTCTACTAAACTGTGGTCCAAGATTACCCGATTAATCAAGTGCGTTGTAAAGTACTAATGTTGCATAAACTAGGACTCTGGCGTAGTTCTACAAGATTTGCTTTTCCACCCACACAGGTGAACTCAGTTCAATGCATCAATGCTGAAAGTGAGACAGGTTATTGTAGTCCGCAGAACTCTACCCAATACACTACTGAAGCAGAGTTATTGCTTTTGGGTTACTAACAATCCCTGCAACAGGATCGGGGGCACCGTTGTAACAGAAACAAACCTATTTGTTTCTTCAATCTGAAACTATCGTTAAGGGTGACTCTGCATGGGGTTAAGAATGCTTTTTTGACTTATATGTCCAATGAAAGGGAAGTTGGAGGTCTGTCCTTGCCTTCTGTGGGATCCAACATTTTGGTTCAAACTACTTTGTTCTTGGAACCTTATCTAAATTATGGTTTGTCAAACACTTTTTGCTTTTGTTGACACGTTTCAGGTTCAATTTAATTAATCGGTTGCATGTGCAAATGCCTGGACTGCAGAAGACATTGATACTCCCTGCCTTTGTGACAGAATTAATTTTTGGCAAGCCATGCCTGAACTGCTATACTTACGGAAGTTGGTTGATTTCCAAACTTGCTTTCGTTTGCCTGTTTTTTTTAAATTGTGCTGTCAGAATGAGGAACACTAAGATATTAGATTGATAATTATTTTTGTGAGGTTTTCTAGACTTTGCCTATTTGAATTATTGCTTGTCCTTGGTCATCAATGCAGCCCAACATGCACTTGATAGTTGGTTTTGATTGTATTTCAATGTTATACTGTACAGCATTATAATTCTTTTATGGTTAACTTGTTTTGAACTGAATAAAGAACTATTGATTAACTTTATACTTCCACAGTGCTTAGAAAGATAAGATCAGACAACATCTGCATCAATGGCAGGCATGACAATAATTCTGCATAAATCGGGAAAGATGGAGAGTTGCAGCACCTAAAATGGAGTCGGACCATAGGACTTTAAATCATCAGGTTCCAGTCCCCGCCTAGATTACTACATTTGTCCTTGCAAAAGACAGTAATGTTCTATATAGGGATGCCAGAAAGTCTTTGTCCCCAAAAGTAGCATATATTGACTCTAACACAACCTTAATTTTTTCAATTTTTCTTTTAGCAAAATATAGTGTCTGGCTGGTTCAGACCATGTTTGCAATACTCTTGCTAGCAGAGGTTTCCTCATTAAAATATTTCCTCTGCCTTTGCTGTAATGGGTATGAGAGCCTGTGCCTAAGCTTGTGTTGTACGTCTTACTTGCACATATCGCTTTCGTCACCAAATCCTGTTTTAGTTTTGAATTTCACCTCGTGGTGAGCAAGCTTCACTCTCTTTTTTGAAGTAACATTAAGCAGGACATTTGGAGTCAATGGACTTCTTTCTCTCTAAAATGTGTCAGCCCATTCACAAATGTTAGACTTATGTAGCAGCCTGTACCTGTAACTAAGCTAAAGGGGTATTAAGGTTGATCCCTGATAATATAGTAAATTATTAAGTGGGTACTTTGAAGTGGTCTCTACAGCCCCTGGGGTTATTTTGAGACAATATACCCTGCTGTACATTGTCTATGTACCTACTCAAGTCAGTTGGAATGGTCAAAGGAGTTTATGTTTGGGCGTGATCTGTTGATACAGATATCTATTAACTGTGGGCTATGGGTAACGTACTATATAAATTCTTTTTTAGCACTTGAGAATGGTCTGTGTACCGAGGGGGGCTGTAGTCCCCTAAAAATTACATAGGAGTGGGTTTAGGGGTTGATGCACATGACATATGATTATGGAGGGTGTAAGAATGGACAGGTGTGAATAGAAAACAGACTGGAGGAAAAAAGGGACGGGAAGCAGTCGGCAAGTCAAGAGAAGCAAGGAAAATAAAAAAGGTAATTACAAGGCGAGTTAGTGGTCCGTCAAACTAGAGGGCCTATTTGCAAATAGCTCATAATGCACTACAAAGTTATCCAGTCCCGAGTTGTGAGGGTGAGGGCCTTGTGTCATGCAGGAACTACGGTCTTGGATTTTCTCAGTTCTGAGCAAGTTGATATAGAGTTGGTATGAAACATAATACACCTATCTTTTATTCTAAACCCTCCATTCTGTTGATGGTTATTATACTTTATTTTAACAATCCTCTTATAGCTCACCTTCCTCATTTTTAGAGACTTTTAGGTGTGTCAAGAACATCGCAGAGAAATGAGATGGGCACTCTTGGAAGGAGATTCTTTTCATTCATTAAGGGGTGATCTTGATTTGTCTCCTGGCCTTGATATACGTCAGACCTGTACTTTTCGTTGGCGGTTCAACAACAAGTGACTTCCTATAGGTTCCTACGTTCTCACTGCGAGGCATAAGTGGGTCTTTCTGGAGTTGGGTGCGATGTTCACACTTGTATAGTCCCTTCCTGACAGTTGTCCATAATAGATGTATCTGTTGAGTTCAGTCATTTCTCCAGTGTTTAACAGTCATCATTCTTTGGTTTTCCCATCTATGAACATCAGGCCTAACAAGCCGCAAAAAATGTCCCACACTTTTAGCAAACTACAGCTGCCTGGCCAGGTTTGATTTAGACATGTGTTACAAGTGTAAAGTTTGCTGTAACATGTGCTCTTTCCCTGGTTCAGGAATTGTCCATCTCTAGAACATTAATGCAAGTCTGATTGCTTGGGTAAATGTGCACTAGAGTATGACATTCACGTATACCACTTATTTATTTATTTTTACATTTGTATGGCGCGCAGCTACCCAACAAGGGTTTCCCGGCGCCGATGGCAGACCGAAGCGATTGAGGAAAGGTGGTCACATGACAAGGAGTTTATTTCTGGAACAGCCAGGTCTTCAGGTGCTTTCTAAAACTGACATAACTGTCTTCTTTGCGGATGTGGAGAGGGAGTTTGTTCCAGAGAGTGGGCCCTAGGACAGAGAAGTATCTGCCTCCCATTCTCGCGAGTTTGAACCTCGGGGTCGTGAAATTTGCAGAATATTGAGAGCGCAATGCTCTTGCCGGAATGTAGGGGGTTGCCAGGGCTTGTAGATATTTAGGTTCAAACAATTGTAATAGTCTTCCGAGCACTCCAAAAACAGTCCCTATAGGAAATTTCCGTTTAGTTTTGATGTCCACAACAAGTGTCTCTCACTCCAGTTCATATAAGAACAAATCCAACACAATCAGTTATCAATTGTATCCCTACATACTCAAAATGTACTCGTTACTCATAACAATTTATAACCACAAAGCGTGCTAGCCGCTCCAAAAATCATTGTCCTTTCTCCATCTCAGATGGTTTTCTGAACATTCTACTATGCTCACTTCAGTAATTGGAGCGGATGTTTATTACTTGAAGAGGACGCCCGAGATCGGCATATGGGACACTACTCTTTCTGAGATGGAGAAAGGACAATGATTTTTGGAGCGGCTAGCACGCTTTGTGGTTATAAATTATTATGAGTAACGAGTACATTTTGAGTATGTAGGGATACAATTGATAACTGATTCGATATTGATTTGTTGAGCAAAATAAGGGCGTGGACAGACTATGACTAATAAGTAATATGCTATTAATATAGCGTAATTTACTACTTAAAGATGGTGGCCGAGATCGGCCTGTGATATACTGCTCTTTTGAGATGGAGGAAGGACAATGATTGTTGGAGCAGCTAGCAACGCTTTGTGGCTATAAATTGCCATTCAAAGATGGCGCTGGTGCTGAACGCCACCACTTTACGCTAGACATTTGATAGATACGGTAAGACGAGAACCATCGTAGTGAAACTGTAATCATGTTATATTTGGCGCTACATTATTTGATACTATTTTTGTGTATTTGGTTACAGTACACGTACACGCCGTACTGAAGATATTATGTGGACTGGACGGAGTTCGTCCTTTAATTACAACTAACTGATATAAGGTGGAATACTCGTTTTGAAACTGACAAACTCGTGGGGAAGTTAATAATAATTTGAAGATTGACTGGATTACAATTATGGATATGATCTTGAGGTGAGGGTTTATATATATTATATATGGCTGTTGTGAGTATAGATTATATACTGTGAATAAGAACTGAGGGATGTTGTTTATTCCTCAGAAGTGTTATTTTGGACTAGTGGAATACGTTGGATACTGATGCTATGAGACATTGGTGAGTTTTACTTTCAGCATGGACTAGAATTGATAGAACCTTCTATTAAGATAAACTGGGTGGTTGTTTGTCACCAGAGAATCACGACAATTTCTGTATTAATGAATTTTTACTAATTTAGATACTGGTCGAAATTACCTACACCTTTTTTTTCCTATGCGGTGTTTTGAGCACGTCTTTCGTGGAGCCTATTCTTTCTTTTTCATCTTTTATGAATTGGAATTTCAATTTTCATTTCTATGTGTGTTGGCTTGAGGGTGTTTATCCTTGAGAATCTCTCCTAGGAACTTTATAGGAGTGGTAATTACTTGATAGTAACAATGTACTAACTTTTACTTATATTATTAATTTTGGGTTGCAGCCCTGAAGAAGTCATATGTCAATACTGACGTGACGAAACACGTGTTAGCTGCGTTATATCGTATTTTGGATTTGACATGAACCAGAGTGACATTTGATTTTGGACATTAAAATCAAAAAGAAGTATCTGTGGAGACTGTGTTGGATTTGTTCTTATATGAACTGGAGTGAGAGACACTTGTTGTGGACATCAAAACTAAACGGAAATTTCCTATAGGGACTGTTTTTTGAGTGCTCGGAAGACTATTACAATTGTTTGAATCACAACTGTGATTTACCTTTTGGGTTGTGGTAACCGGCCCTCCTTCTTCCAGAGCACCATATTACGTTTTGCTACATTACATTACCTATATTTGCTGTGCGCTCTTTCTAACTGTTACCGAATTGTAAGTATTAGATATTTAGGTGCGGTGCCGGATTTGATCCTAAACATATAGCTCAGGGCTTTGAACCTGATGCGGCTCTCTACCCTGAGCCAATGTATGTCTTTCAGATGTTTTGACACACTGGAGGTTTTTGGAATGTTGCAAAGCAGCCTTGCCTCTGAGTTCTGGACCAGTTGTAAACGGTTAATGATGGTTTGGTTTGAGCCCAAGTAAAGAATGTTGCCGTAGTCAAGACGAGATGTAATGAGTGCATTGACTACGGACTTTTGAGTAGCAAGGGGCAGCATCCAAAGGATCTTTTTTAACCATTTCAGGATGGTAAAGCAAAGGCCGACCACTTTATTTGCCTGTTGCTTCATGGACAGGGTGTTATCAATGGTAACCCCCAGATTTATTACTTGGGTGGCTGGTGTGGGGATGGTACCAAGCTTGGAGGGCCAGTGGGTTGCGTTCCATAGGTCTTTGTTTTTCCCCAGGACGAGGATTTCGGTCTTATCTCCATTTGACTTCAGCTGGTTAGTGGACATCGAGCTGAAGATATTTTGGAGACCTTGTTTAAGACTGGATGGGATCAGTGGGTTTGATTCTGACAGGGAGAAGATGATTTGAGAATCATCTGCGTATGTCATGAGAGTGAGCCCTGATTTATCAGCTAAATCAGCCAGGGGTCTTAGGTAGAGATTAAAAAACAGTGGGCTCAGGATAGAGCCTTGTGGTACTCCGTGGGAGGCGCTAACCGTATCGGAGCAGGCGATCGGGGATGTGATTTGAAATGTTCTACGTGACAGAAAAGACTCAATCCATTTGAGCGCATCCCCCCGGATGCCGTTTCTCCCAAGTGTGGCCAGAAGTTTGGAATGGGAGATGGTGTCGAAAGCCGCACTCAAATCTAACAAAATGAGTGCGACTGTCTGACCATCATCTAGGAGTTTCCTGATGTTTTCGGTTACTCCTAGTAGGGCTGTTTCTGTAGAGAAACCAGCTCTGAAACCAGACTGTGATGGATGAAGAAGGCAGTTATCTTCGGTAAAGAGGGTGAGGGCAGACTGAATGTGCCTTTCCAGCAGTTTTGAAAAGATGGGGAGAAGTGAGATGGGTCGATAATTCGCGGGGAGTTCCGGGTTGGCTGTGGGTTTTTTCAGGAGTGGGCTAATCATAGCGTGTTTCCAGAGTGAGGGCACTGCGGAGAGCAGGAGGGAAGAGTTTATAGTTTCGGCAATAATGGTCAGGGAGGGGACATCCAGTTTCTTGAGAACAGAGACGGGTATCGGATCACGGGGGGAGCCTGATTTGACTGTTTTGAGGGTGGAAATGAGTGATTCCAAGGTGAAGGAAGGCTAAAATTCAATGATGTTAATGTCATTCGACCAGGGGGGGGGATTACTTCTACAGGGTCATGGATAGGGAGGTTGCTCCTAATACCTAAGATGATTTTTTTAATTTTCTCATTGAAAAAGGAAGCGAGATCTTGGCATTGTTTTTTGTTCAATGGGCGAGCCGATGCAACCGTTTTTGCCCCTGCGAGGTCCTTTACTGTGTTGAACAGCGTTTTCTCTTTGTTGGGCGCTGTATTGATGGTATTAGCCACATAAAGGGCTCGGGCTTTGGTACAAGCTGAGTGGTATTAGTTTCTGGCTTTGTGGTATATGATTTTTTTGTCGTGGGCATAGTCTTTTCGCCATTTTCTTTCGAGGGTTTTGCATTTTGATTTAATGATTTTCAGGGACTCAGTAAACCAAGGAGCTGGGGGGCGGTGAATATTACTTTTTACTCGGGATAGGGGGGAGGCATTTTTCGACGGCACTTTCTAGCCAAGAATGTGTGGCCAGAGCTATACTTTCTATGTCAGTGTCTGGGCCTGGAAAATGCCTTGCTAGAGTGTGGTTGAGTTTCCCAATATCGAGTAGTTTCCAGTTCCTTATCGTAGATGTAGGCCAGGCAATGTTTTTTTTAAGGAGGTGTAGGTAGTTTCAGGCAAAAATTAACAAGATAATGGTCTGACCAGCAAATTGGGATCGTGTCTAGCCAGTTAAGTTATTAAAAATTATTTATTGTTTAGTGTATACCTGTTCCACTTTTCTGTTGTGGTCACTGATAAGATCTCTATTTTAATAGTCTGAGGGTTTTGCAGCAGGAAAGAGGTTTCATGAGACTTTGTTGCCAGGTTATGCACTTCCTTGTTTCATTGGGTATTCCACAGAGCCAAATTCCACTGACCACATTAAAATGACAAAGAAAATAAGTGATGGGGAAGAGTCCTTTATTGATAACTACTCCCTTAAAAAGACTTGGATCCCATCATTTTTATCCAGGTAGTGCTTGATAAGCGAATGTGTGCAGGTACCTTGTTGCCTGATCTACTGATCACTTTCCACAATTCACCAATTCTTTATCAAAGATCTCTCTTTTATGTTTATTCCCTCCTATTTTCTCTTTCTACAGTACTATTTTTATGACCCAACCACCATTGGTGGTTCATCTGTGTTCTCCTATGGGTCTAGTGACAAGTCTCTTTTTCTTCATTTTGTGCCAGGTCGCAGGATGGCTGACATATGAAGCTCTACCCGCAGATTTTCCCATGCTACTTACTCTCTTTAGTGTCCTTTGAGTCAGCGAACACACATCACCAGGCCTACAGGCCTCAGCAATTCACTCTGAGTGCTACCTTGCCTCGTGGCCTGCATCATCAATGTCAAAATAACTGAGAGCATGCAGACCATCCAGTCAGGGGTTCCATCTGACCCTTACCCACACCACGCTTCACCAAGGGAATCCAACAGATAAGCACACTAACACTAGCATGCATTCTCAATGCCTCCATCAACTCAGCCGAATTTTCAGACACCTGGAACCAAGCAACTGTCATGTCCTTGCTTAAGAAACCATCGACTAATCCAGCCACGCTTTCCAACTACGGACCGGTCTTCACTCCTACCATAACCAGCAAAGGTCTTAGGGAAACTAATCAACTGACGCCTAACTGACCACCTCAGCAACAACCACCTCTACGATGCCAAGCAGTCCAGATTCAGGCCCAAACACAGTATAGAAACTGCATTAATCACCGCCACAGATTACATCTGCACGATCCTCGACAGAGGAGACTCAGCACCCCTCACTCTCCTGGGTCTCTCTGCAGCATTTAACACAATCTTACATCCCAGCCTGATCAGGTGCCTACGTGAAATTGGCATCCAAGGACCTACTCTCCGCCTATTTGCTCCTTCTTAACAGATAAGAGACAAGCTGTCAACCTGGCACCTTACTCCTCAGAAGCCGGCAAACTCATCTACTGAGTGCCTCAAGGCTCATCGCTCAGCCCCATCTTCTTCAACACATACATGATCCCTCTTGACTAACGTCATTCGTTCACACAATATCAAAATCCTCTCCTATGCAGACGAGACACAACTAAATTCTCCCTCTCGGACAAGACCCCAACACAGGAAACATGTTGTTAAAACATTTATGAACATGGTGTTCACATAAAGGCAACATGACAAAAGACAAATTGGGGTACAGGTTGTTTGAAGAATGAGCCTACCTTGTCTCATACAGGGGAATGTAAACCCCACAGTCTATCTGCCACTTCTTCATTTGGATAAAAGTATATGCCATTTTCCTTTGAATAAATGAGCATTTAGTAACACTTGGCTAACGCAGAGTTACTAGCGCAATTATCTAGCTAAATAATTTGTATAGTTATTAAAACTGCATTTTGTTTTACAAAATGAATGTATTTGTACAATGCTGGAAACATTCAATCATAACACATTCATATAAGATGTGTTCATTTTCAAACTATGTAGATAAAATGACAGCTTTATTCATGACATATTTCTAGATATTCATGTGTACTCCACTCTGTTAGTTTGATGTCTTGTCATATAAACCAGCGTTTGTGATGATAACGTTTTCTTTAATCTGTGGTCAATGTTGCTTTTAATTAAGTCTTTTTTCATGTCGCTTTTATGTGCACGCAATGTTCATAAATGACCGCTGCTGCTGGATGGTCTGCTGTTTTTAAGTCTTTGTCTTATATGTTTTTTAGCAGCCCCGAAAAAGTCCCTATGCCTTGGGACGAAATGCGTTGGTTGTGTCCTTGTTCCCTTTTAAAGTGGAAGTAAAGAAAAAGAAAGAACATTAAAAAAAACACAACTCACGATTGTTTGGACTGGATTGCTATACATTCGTTGTTACTCTGTTTCTTGACTTCTTTGGGATATTAGACCTGATGCAAATACTTGTTGTAGACTCACGTAATGCAAGAGTGCTTCTAACTTTTATTGTGATTATCTTGATTATTAGGGCAAGAACACCTTATCTTGCGGGAACTATATATTGTGTGCGATAATATTGAACCAAAACCGTTCTAGTGGTGCTTTCTAAAAGAAACAAGCTCACTGCCTGCATGGCCGAAGTCGCTAACTGGATGAAGGCCAACTGTCTCAAGCTCAACATCGACAAGACAGAAGAAGTGATCGTCTGCAAAAACACCTCACTACGCCAGGAACCTCAGAATAATCCTGGACATGACCATACAAGTCAAATCAGTCACTGCATCTTGCTTCTACATACTAAAGACGCTGAGGAAGGGCTTCAAATGGCTCCCAAGAAAACAAAAAAAACTACCACTCATGACCTAGTCACCAGCAAGTTGGACAATGGGAACACCCTCTATGCCCAGATCACCAGGCAACTCACTACAAGACTACAAACTATCCATAATTCGCCAGCAAGACTTCTCCTCAACCTCCCACCTAGAACTCACATCACACCACACCTCAGGGAACTAAACTGCCTCCCAATACACAAACCTGCCCAATTCAGACTCCTCACACACACATTCAAGGCACTACACAATGCAGACTCAACCTACCTGAACAGTTACATCTCCTTCCACCAAACACTCAAACACCCCAGCTACACAGGACTCCTCCTCGGAAGTATCCCACACAGACACTGAACTAGATCAGGAGGAAGGGAGTATAATTACATCCCGCTCCACATCAGGCCTCCTTTCTTCTTGAATTCTGCAAGAAGCTGAGGAGCAGACTTTTCAGTTAAAGTAACTAAAATAGGCAGGTGGTGTGGCTTACCCGAGCAGCAAAATGGCCACTCCTTGAGAAGGCTCTGCTGGCCAAGGAAAAATACTTCACTTATTAGCACTGCCCGGCAGAACTCACATCGTCACAATGCAGAAACGGGTGTGCAGACCTTGTAGCTGCGATCCTTGGCGCCAGAGCATGAAAAGCGTTGTTGGGAGTGCTGCCGGTGCTCTGGGCCAGTTGTGGAAGATAGGCTGTAGGGCCTCGGTGAGGGGCGCCGGAGGATCGCTGCACACCGTGCCGGATACTGACTGCTGAACTGAGTGCGACCTGAGACTGTTGGCCTGCGGGGAAGATCGCCTGCTGAGCATACCTGATTGCGGGGGGGGGGGGGGGGGGGGGGGGGGAGAGCCGGTCATGCATCCAAGTAGGTGAGGTGCATAACCCCCCCCAGACTTCGGGACTGGTGCTGCGGCTGTTGTGCTGGGCGACAATGCCGCAGTGTGGCCAATAAATAGTAGCTGGTGCTGGACTGGCCTAGACAGCGAGATCTGTGGAGCACAATAGTGTGAGGAGGAGAGCTGCACTAGGGTGGGCCATGACTAGACTACAGGGAGTGCGGCAGGATAGCCGATCCCCCGATGGAGGAGGCATGCAAAGATGGCGTTTCGTGCTGAGGAGCCCAAGTTGCCTTAGAAGCTGTAGACAGCACGTATATACTTGCCCTACTAGTGTGCAGGCACAACATCCTGGCCCTACACAAAAATAGAAATCTTCGCACCGACCACCTTTAGGGGCTCGGCTGAGGAGCCGGTACACCCTAAAGAGCAGAGTGAGTTGGACTGAACAGTAAACATTTGCCTGACACGGCTCCTGATCACAGGGAGAGTGCGTCCAGTATCCTGTAAGGAATGGAAGTGAATGATATTCACAGAGCACCCCAACCAGATCCCGGTGGGCTGTCGGTATGGGGAGGGGCTGCTGCTGCCCAGTGTTGGGGGACTACCGATATCTGGCCACAGTGGGGCCAACACATATTACGCGGTCGTGGTTGCCGAGTATTCTGCTGTAGCGAACACAAGATGGGGAAAACAGACGCCAAGCAGTCGAAACTCAGATTTGACAATAAAAAGGCAGACCCGACACACGGGTGCATAGGCGCTGCAGGATACAGACGCGTCCTCTAGAGAAGAACCTGTGCAATAAGATATAGACCTCCATACTATACTATTGGCGGTACAGTGTAGCCTCAAGACCATAGACGGAAAACTAGACGCTTTGAATGTCAGCTTGTATCAAGTAAGGAAAAAAAGTGGATATACACGAAAACAGGCTGGATACACTAGAGACCATAGCAGCAGATGCACAGGAGTACCAAGTAGACACCATGGAAGAGATGCTACAGATGTAGAAAACCCTCTCAGTTATAAGAGCCAATAACGAAGACCTTGAAGCCCACCCCTGGCGCCGTAACCTGCACATCACGGGAGTGCCTGAAACCACTGCTATGTTGACAATGGAAAAATATGTGGAATCACTGCTCAGAGACTTATTTGGCACAGATCTATCTACCATGTTTATAGTGAATTGAGCCCATCGCTCTCTGGGCCCTTAACCCCTGGTCGGATACAACCCTCGGCCCATTATTGCACAAATATTAAATTACTGAGCAAAGGATATCGTCTTACACCAGGCTAGAGAACGTGGCACTATCCAGCATCAAGGTAACATTCTAGCCTTCTACCCTGACTTCATCCCTGGGGAGCTCGCGCCACGTAGAGACTTTCTCCCTGTGAAAAGATTGCTTCAGTAGGTAGGAGCACCTTATGCTCTTCTCTCCCCAGCAAAACTACTTATCAGTCAGCGTTGAAATTTGCCAAACACATAGGTGATCCAAAACATTCCTCCTCAACATCCTCCAGAGCTGGGGCAAATACCACTCTGAGTGACAATGACTAATCCTCTATCCTGCTAATTCCTAACATAAAGCAAGCACCCTAACAACCCTGATAAATATGTAAAAGGTCAGCGCAGAGGCCCGGTTCTGGTGGTTTAAAATGAGACACATGACTGCTATCTCCCTATCCAGAATGTCCACCGGGCACTTGATATGATTGGCCACATCACTGGTTGTGGTAGGCTGTTTGTCGGTGACACCCAGTCCCCCAAGGGAGAGCTCCCGTTTTGGCGTGCGTTTACATGAGGTTATGTTGTTGGGGTGGAGGGGTGGGTATGGGGTCACAACCTTATGGGGGGTTGGTGTGGTTGGGTGGGGGCAGGTTTTCAAGTTGTTTTTGGGGTCATGTGAGAGTTCAATGTCTATTGTTATGCCAGGGTGAATGGAGGCCCGAGCATACATTCAGCACAATCAACTAACGCACTGGTCAGAAATTGGGTGACAGGGTGGACATGGGAGGCAAACGCAACATCCTCGGGTGCGGCACAGGGACTGTCTACAGTGGATCTCACATCACATAAAACTAAGATAACATCAGTCATGTTCCTTACTTGGAACATTCCCAGTCTGAATGACCACAGGAAGTCACAACTGGTACAGTCCTACTTACTCTGGCACAAAATTGATGTGTGCTTCCTACAGGAAACCCATCTTACGACTGACTCACTACCTAGATTGCGTTCCAGATGCTGGGGCCATGCATCTACAGCAAAATATTTAAACTACTCAACCGCACAGACTTGGGCTGGATCACAATACAATCCCTGTTCGATCCATAAGGCAGATAGGTCATAGTGAGCGGACACTTTGGAGGGAAGCGCATTACACTGGCGGCGGTATACTGCCATAATACAGATGACCCCGAGTTTTATTTCAGGGAATGGTCCGAGGTCATAAAAGTAGATGGCGATACCGTGCTTTGGGGGTTTGGGGGGACTTTAATGTGATCCAAGATGATAAGAAAGATAGATTGGGTGCCGCCCGCTGCTTGCACAGCAAGGCCATGGCCCAGCTGTAGTCCATTATGGAGGAGAGCTAGCTTGTTGACATTTGGAGACAGATGTACCCGGACACACTGGAGGGCACCTGCCTCTCCACGCATGACAGAGTGGTCTAGATTAGACTTCTGGTTGTTGACCAAAGACGCTGTCTCCAGGACCATGGAAACTGAACACATGCCACACACACACTGTCGGACCATGCACCAGTATTGCTCAAATTATTGCTCCCGCAAACAGCCCAGAGGGCCTTTATGTGGCAAAAAAATATATATACTAAAAAATGTATAATAATTATATATACACACACACTAGGCAGGATTGGGCACCGACATCTGCTCAGTGTCAGGATACCCTCGCGGGTGAAAGCGCGCTTTAAAAATACACCTAACAGAACCCCTCTTTTGCCTAGCCACAGTCTTCCACTGGTGCAGTTGTCGGTCTACGTGCAGCTGTGAGAAAATTAAGCTGTGCTCATTTGAATCTTCAAAAGGCCTATTCCTCTTTGTTTTTATCTATTTAGGCTTGCACAGGCGCAGTTAAAGGGTCTCCAGGCTGACAACACATTCAGACAATCACTCAAACAGCAGTCTGATTTCGTCCACTCTAGTACTTCCGTTTGGGAGGCTATCAGTGGGTGAGTCTCAGCAGAGTCTAGCTGGATGTGGCAATGTCCATTTCCACTGGTTTTGAAAAATAAGAGACTTGCATGGTATGCTGTACTTCTCACTAATGGTTTTTACCAATGTTTGTTTCTCATGACTGCTGCCACCATACATAATATGCAGTCAGGCAGTTTTTAATCTGGTGGAAAATTTGAAACTATGGGTAAAACTAAACATTCAACACGCCTGATTTCGGTCCAATTCAGTCTCTGAACCAGATTGATGATACCGTAAGTCATATCCAAGAAAGTTAGGATCTATGGTGGTAGTCGTAAACGACTCTTGGCCTGAAAAAAGCCAGACTTCCCGACTGGTTCTTCAAACAGTGACTGAAACAAACTGACCCAGGTAAGGGGGTTGATATTGATCCCTAATGCCTTCTAACCAGTCTTTTAATCCTGCCTTTGGAAACTAAAATAAATGAATTAGTAGGTTAGCGCCAGGTAATTTTAGCTGTGTTATGGCCCCATTCCCTTCAACAACAAGCAACAGTACAACATGGATAGCATCTAATCTTTAAAAAGCAAGGAAATAGATGATCTACTTAGTGCTCCTTGTTTTGAGTCCACCCAAGCATGAGAAGAGTCTGGTGCTGTGGTTTAGGGGCCAAATCAGTGATGAAGCATACCTCGGTGTCAGACACCTTTTAGACAGAAATGTCTTTAAGGTGAATAATTAAATGCCATATTTCTCTACCACCTACATTGGCTGGTCATGCTTTTTATTGAATATTTTAAGTCATATGCTGAACAGCACCAAATCATATGCTTGTTACCTGTAGATGTACACAGAAACACACACTACTGAGGTGTCCTCGAGATGAGAGGAGCAAGAATGGCTGGGGAAACAGGAGAATACAGAGCTAAGAATATGAAGCTACAACAGTCACTTTCATTGGAAATACAGAATTACTGAAATACAACAGTACACCATGGAAGTAGTATTACAGAGATAACAACACAATAAGATCATGGACGGAATGCTGAACATTGTCAAACATTCACTCCCAGTCACAGATCTGGGTTAAATCCAGATCATTGTGACTGGTGGTGAATGTTTGTATTGCTCAGCATTCCGTTCATTATGTGTTCTTTTTGTTTTTGTCACCCTAAGTGGGAAGGGTATGTCCAGACACGGGTCCCTTGCTTACAGTGACACTGGATTCATGCTAGCCTGGCTGATCAGGGGTGATACTCTGAAACCGGTCCCAGGTTACTTGTTTCTGGTCCAGGGAAGTTCGAGCTGGACTGTTCCCATGAGCAGCAGGGTCATGACTGATTTGCATATGGCTGGGTCCAAACTGAGGTGGCATGGTGATGAAAAAAACAATGGATTAAACCCAGATCTTTGTGACTGGGGGTGAATGTTTGCATTGTTCTGCATTTCGTTTATCATTTGTTCTTTTTGTTTTTACAGAGGTACCAGCCCGGTCTTAGTGACCATTTGAATAGCTAGGTGGGGTTGAGTGTTCCTGGAGTACTACAAGAGAATTCCAGGGCCACGATCCACAGACACTGAAGGTGTGGCAGCCAGCTTTAGACTTTCTAAACTGGGGGACAAAAGAAACTTGGTGGCTGAGGGTGAAAGTATCCGACAGGCATGTTGTGGGAGACTTTTTAAAATGAGGAAAGGATACCCTTTTAGGTGGATGGCTCCACATAAGAAAAAGTTGTTTGAACTGGATTTCTTTTGTTAGAGTAATGGGGAGTCATTGATGAAGGGAAAGTTGGGGAAGATATGGGGAATTGTTACCCATATCTTCCCCAAAGAAGGAGAAGGATTATGGTCCAGGCCCTTTTACTCTCTCGCCTGGACTATGGGAATGCCTTATATCTCGGAGCCCCTCAGGCTACGATCAACAAGCTACAAGTAATACAGAACGGAGCAGCCCGTCTGCTCTTCCAGACCCCACATTGGCAATCTGCAAGACCAGCACTGAGTAAACTTCATTGGCTCCTGATTTCATCTAGGATACAATTTAAAGCCATGTGTCTGGCTCATAAAGCCATCTGGAAGACCGGCCCGGCTATCATGCACCCTCTGGTCACCTATCTCCCCCACAGAACTTTGCGCTCAAGCTCTTTGTGCCTTGCCACCACCAAGAAAATCCGTAAAGCGAGATCGGGCGGACGATCCTTCTCATATAATGCTGCAATGATGTGGAACGCTCCCCCCCTAGTTCTCCGAGAGAACTATAACCTCCTGGCCTTCAAAAGCTCTTAAAGACCCATCTATTTAGATCGCTTCCATAGCACTGCTGGTCTGACCTTCTCTGCCATTCTATTAATCAGCGCTGTGAGGCCTAAGGGTAGTCATGCGCTAAAGAAATAGAAATTTCATTCATTCATTCAACTTTGTGTAGTCTAATGAGAAGATAAGTGATGGCATTCTACTCTCTTTGGAGATGGTGGACGGGGAAAATCATTATGGCTCAGTAGAGATGGTTACCAAAGTCTATGAAAAAACAGATGAAGGCAGAGTCATGAGACTCTGACCAGTAGTTTAACAAAACTTGATGAAGCCCCCCTGCAAGGTACATGGAGGTGCCACTCTCCGGACTTAATCAGGAGCCCTCAGTTCAGGGTACTGTGCTGAGGGACCCCCAAATCGCAGGGGTTGTGGGGCCTATGTTACACCACTGACTCGGACTCCAGTAACTACCCTGCATCCATCAATGAAGTGCAACATCTGACAATGGCATGAATTCTATACACTTCATTATCCCTAACAAAGATAATGTCCAATTCTACTTAAGCTGTGTTTCTGAACAGGGAAGAGACTTAGAGACTTCATTATCTAAACAAAAGAGACAGCATCAAATTCTATTGTGGCAGCACCACTAATGTATCCACTCGATAGGCTTTCTCACCAACTTCAGTAAATAAAATGGCACAACTACAATCAGTTCAGCCTCTGGCTTTTCTCATTACATTCAAAGCAAGTATCCACCAGCCACATCCCTAAAACCTTAGATTCTTGAACACAGTTACCCAAGGAATACAATAATGAACCATCTTCTGAGCATGTCCATACTAAATTAATTCTAGATTTACAAATTCAATATACTCACTGTACAACTAAACCAGTATCACCCTTTCACCTAAAGCACACGTTGTCGTACTCCCAATATTAATGGTGTCTCAGCAATTATCCATACTCCAAGATATAAGGACATCAGGCTTGGGCATGTTTAGTAAGAAATTTCCTTCCAAGAATGGCCCAACACAAATCACACTCTGGTTTCGTCACGGGTACAGTTAAAAAACAAACGGACAACAGAGTCTCAAAATCATGACAGTAAATCGCTGAAATGCTAACTACAGGTGTGATGTGTTGCAGGAGATAAAAGGACAAATAAGCTTGCCAGTTTTAAGAATGTATTTACACGGTTAAAGTGAAGACGGCTAATTCACATATTATAATAAAAGCTCCCAGTTTTCTGTTTTCACAGATTTTAACAGATAAATATGTTGTAAGTAGATTAGGTAGGCAGCAGGACACGTCTTCAGGTCATTAAGATAGATTTATTAAGTTAGTACAGCAGAGCAGTAAACCTCACAGCTGACCAGACCACCAACTGCCAAGGCTGGAATCCTCACATACCAGATAGGAACACCAAGAAAGGACTACCGACACCAAGTAGCCATATGGAAGTAAGTATAAATATACAACATATCTTCTCCCTTTACAGATAAAACAAAAATCAAAGACTCAAACACATAGTAAGAGTTAAAGCATGGACAACAAGAAGAAAAAACCTATATCACATAGGAGGTCAGCGACCTCATGGACTTCCAGATCACGAAGGAAGAGAATCAGGATCAAGATGAGAATGATGATGAAGATTATGATGACCACCTTCTCCCCTTTGATTGACAAAACATGAAGAGCCAGTCTACTCTCTACAATCCGTCATTGTGGCCAGCAAAAACGGGAATAGACAGTTTACTTTCTCCAATCAGTATTTGTCCGTCGCGGCTTCTCGCTTAATGTTGGAAATAGAACAGTTCAACAAGTGCCTCAATGGCTCAAAAGTTCTGGAAGGATGTTCCCGTAGAAACATTTAGAGCCAGATCTCTTGTCCAAGATGAAGTTCGGGACCAGGTGTCTAGGTTCTGGTTCTTATTCTCGGGTTATGGGCCTCTAGTTGTCATTTGGGCCTCTGGGTTACCTTTTACATTTTATTTCTTTTACGGACAAACTGTCTCAGTACTGTGGACTGTAAAGCCCGGTTCAAATCGCGGAACATTTATCCCGGTTCAAAGAACCACCTTGTCACAACTTTGTGTCATGGTGCTGGAGCTCTTGTCCATCACAAATCTTAAGTCGTGAACTCAAATCTTAAGTCGTGAACTCTTCCGGTCCTGGGACACACTTTGTCCACTCCCGGTGCTGATTCTGGGACATCTGTTGTCCCCTTCTAGTTCTGCCGGTCCTGGGACTTCCATTGTCCTCTCCCGGTTCTTTGTTCTGCCGGTTGTGGGACTCCCTTTGTCCACTCCCGGTACTGATTCTGGGACATCTGTTGTCCCCTTCTAGATAGGTTGGAACCTTTGTTCTCTCTCTTACTTTTTCTTCTGGGACCTTTGTCCCCTTTGTGGGCTCTCTGTTCCAGCTCTCCGTTGTGGTTCTGGGACTTTTGCACACCTCCACCTTTACCAGTGGGTCCTTTGTCCCCTTAGACCACAGGACTCTCCATCTAGGTCTAGGGACACCATGTTGTGGCACAGGATGTTTGCCCACTCCTACATGTGCCAACTGCCAGTTTTGGAACTTTTGTGGGCACTCTGTTGTGATTTTACGTCGTAGTTCCAGGACCTTCGCTCACTACCACATTCACCCACTGCTCATTATGGGCCCTTTGTACCCTGGGACCACAAGACTCTCCATCGAGGGCTTAGGACTCTTTCTTGGTAGTGAGTCACTGTCCCTGGAATTTTTTTTTTTTATAGGCTGCGAAGAATTATGTTGCTATGAAGGTATTCCTGTTTTTATAGTCTCCTTTGGTGCTTCATAACTGTATACACTTAAGGTTCTTGACATATACTTTCCAAAATATCCAATTGCAGTTCTTTACTCTCTCCAAGGCTTTCAAATTAATTTTAAGTTTCGCCCACAACCGCACTATCACCTTCACATTTCTTCTGAGACTTGACTTCGTGCTTTAGAAAATCGCCTCCAAAACCATCACACGACGTGTGTATTCTCTAACATCAAATGTCTCATAGTACAAATCTCATAGTTGTTGTGATCCAACATGTCTGGTGGAACTTCACTTTGTTGTGTTTCATAGATGACTCATACTGCCAGATAAAAATGCTTTCACAAACCACTAGATGTTAAACCTCTCAGTAAGTTTTATTAATCTCAAATACAGCTTTCAGTTCTTTTCTACCGCCTGAGTTTTATTCTGGTTTTCCAAATGTAGATTTACTGTGTGACCTTCCTATTTGTCATTAAAAGGAACAAAATCACCGATGAAATACTTTAAAAATCCACCAGATGGCACTGTTGTCCGATATTTCACACTACAAATGCCTTTAAACACGCTTGCTCGTGAGGTGAAACCCACATCAAATCAAATGTGATCCTTCTATCACCAAACCATTTAATTGATAAAGACCCGTTAAATTTGCAGCTTATTTCCCAAGTTCACAGCTTATATTCCTTTGATGGGAAAGCCATAAAGCGCAGGGTAATGACCTTGAAAGTGCTATAAGACTGTAGAGATGCAAACGCTCTCTTACCTTGACATCAAATTTGTGTACCTGATGGCTTCAGTTTCAGAGACGGGCCGTCACTTCATTAGCGGATGTAAGTACAGGCAGCCCCCTTTCGCTTAGGCTCTCCGACATTGCCATCTCGTGCCAGTTTGGCAGTTTCCTTTAATTACTCGGCAGTACTTCAGATGAAAAAAATAAAGCATACAAAATATGGCAGCTTTACGTCGTGCGCCAAGACTTGCTGGAAGTCCTTCTCCGGCCTCATGCTGGTAACTAGGCAACAGGGGAAGCACTGGAACGCGTGTGACGTAGGACACGCTGACCCTGTGCTAGCACCAACAAAATTTCTATTACGTCATCAGTGTGAAGATGACTGTGCCGCATAAAGATCACTTGGAGGACAAAAAGGGACTAAATAGACTAGGTGAATCCTTTGCCCTCGTGAAAGACGTACCCAGGTTCTTCAAGTAAGGCTTTAAATTGTTCCGTTTTGATGGGTTAGATTGCGGTCGGTTTCTTTTAAATCTTATTAAGAGTTTGGTTGAAAAATGTACTTCATTTGGATCTCGATGATTTCTCATGTAAAATACTTGTTTAGTTTACAATACTAACAGCAAATGAGGAATTATACTGGTAGATTTAAAAGAGTTAATAGTTTCTTTTCTTATAGGAGGTTTTCTTTGAGATGACAGTTTCTTTACCTCAAGGTTCTTGCTGCAGTGGCACAATGTCTTGTTTGGGATTGTCTGTTACATGCAGCTAGTTTCTTCTTACTTGTTGCAAATTTCACATGATTCTCGCGTTTCACAGGTTTCTGGTTTCATTACTTCATGTTTCCAACCGCAATTTGGTGGGTTCTTGGTTCTGAGGTCTTGCTCGTGCTGCGCTGTTCTTCTTGGTCTTCTTCTCTGGTCTGCTCCTCTGGGCTGGTCAGCGCAGAATGTCGCCAAAATGTTGTAAGTAGATTAGGTAGGCAGCAGGACATATCTTCAGGTTATTAAGATAGATTTATTAAGTTAGTACAGCAGAGCAGTAAACCTCACAGCTGACCAGACCGTCAACTGCCAAGGCTGGAATCCACACATACCAGATAGAACACTCTTAGGTACTATGGGAGATTGGTAAGATAGGAACACTAAGAAAGGACTACTGACACCAAGTAGCCATATTGAAGTAAGTATAAATATACAACAAAATACAGACAGAAAACCATCAGTTTTTCTGTCTGTAAATATTTTTAAATATCGAAAACAGGTCTTTTTAGTTCTCTTTGATTAGGTCAGTCATAACTGCTAGGCAAATCGCTGTTTAGACTAACATGCTAGGGTGAATAAAAACATTTCTCTGATGAAGCTTTAACCAGTTGTGCATTGTACTAAAGTTTCAATGTCATGTTATTTGTATTGCATGTGAGTGATGCATTGTAGATGGATTTGTGTAGCACTTAAAACATGAGATGTTAAACTACAAGTGTAACTTGATAATTTTTAAATAAATGTGAAAATATACTTGTTTCGGGTTATTCATTTTAGAGAACACAAAATAAATACGGACAAATACAGATAAAAAGAGCAAAAAATAAATTTGGATAATTACAGATGGAAATGTCTAAAAAAATAAATACCATACAACCGGCAGCCCTGATCATAAACAATCAAAGGGATACTTGGACAAAACGAATTATGTACCAAAGGAAAATCATTCAGTCCCCCCCCATAGGCCAAGTTCTATTTTTTCAAATTTACCAGGCTAACAGCTAAGGAAGTTTTAATCTTACCTCCTTCCTCTGAACAGCATGCTTCTCTGTCCAGATGGCAGCATTTTTTAAGAAAATCTGCTTGTTGTATTTATACTCCGATGACTAAAAAACATAAATGGATTCAAATTAACAGGTTAGTTAATAGAATAGTTGTGATGCTTGGTACAGATCATTCAAATGAAGTTACAGCAATGTGCAATTTATGTGGAAGATTTAGTGAAATGCGGACCACACCCTTGTCTGTGTAAAAGAGCACTGTAAAAAACACATAAGCTGAACACAGCTACAGTTTGCAAAGTTATGACACATTCAGTTTAGAATTATTGCAATAAATATCCTTTATTTTAAAACTCAATTGAATGGATACACAACATACTGTGCTCGGTCAAGTAACGTGGGTGGATGCTACCTGAATATTAACTATAAGTGGGCTAATTTTCGCTGAAGATTGGTTCAGAGCTACTGTTAGAATGAGAACTCAGCACATTGTGTTTACAAGGAAGAGGAAGATATTTATTTGTAAAAGACTGGATGTTTTCTCAACACATCTTTGTGAAACTCACAGCCATGCAGCATGATTTTCATTTAACCATCCTGTTATTTTAGGATTCTATTCAGAAGGTCTCATCACCTTAAGCTTGAACAATCTGTTTTTTCTTGATCAGTGAATACGATTTAAGGGTCTCTTTTTTAAAAAACAACTTAATGTGTGTCCTGAAGATGGTCTGACAGACGATATCGCCACCACAGACCGAAAAGTCGACTACCGCATCTACTTCCCCAGCATGTTTGGCTATTGAGGAATTGTTCTCTATTGTTTTAGACTAATTTTCTCATCTTGTTTTTTTGGAATAAATGTTTACATCATTGATCTGTAGGTTCTTTCATGTTTCCTTAATCATGGTGTTGTATTGTTTTTCATTGTACCCCTTTTGCATTCTTGGTTTACATTAAAAATATGTAATTTTCAGAAAAGTAGCTAGCTTGGATTTATTCAAGGTTGAGCTACCTCTTGGGGCCCAACATACAAGAAATCAATTTGTACAACTGTTGACTGAGACTATTGAATGAATTCCCTTGTAGGCACCCTTACCTATCAATACTTCATCTGCCCAAGCCTCCAAGGGTCTTTTGGGTCACGCACTGTTCTGTTACTACATTTTTTAAATAAGGCATTTTCTTATTTAAATTTTTCAAATTGGAAGGGGTTCCTGATGAGGCACTTTCTGATAATGGATGTCAATGAAATTCATTGGCATAAAACACACAAGAACCTCTCTATACTATCCTAGGAACAATGATCTCGTAGAGAGATTTAACAGAGTGATCAAGGAGAATGTACAACTGTCAAAAGCCAGTGGGTTGAATCGAAATTTGCCTAGCATTTGTAACGGTAAGTTTCAATTCTATTAAGGACACGGAGGCGAGGATTATGCTTTTCTTTCTTCGCATTTATTACAAACTTGAAAACACAGCAGCCTTAGAAAAGCTCATAATGCAGAAAAATGCTTCAAACCCAACAATAAAGCATTTTTTGTCATATAACTTCAAGGAAAACAATGTCTCTGGGACTACAACTCCCATTACGATAATATAACAGTCCAAAACGGAGTCCTTCCTCTATGTCCACAATCCATAGATAGGCAGTCCTTTCTCCCTGTTCCTCCTCTTTCTTCGCGCAAGTTACGCCATCAGTTCATTGGTCTGGCTTGGAACCATCATTTCCTAACAGAAGAAACAGAACTGCGTCAGCGCCGTAACGGACAATTCAGGATTTCACAATCGAATCAACTATGCAAGGCTCAGATTTAACCATGATGAAAAACTTCAAAACCTGGTTACTTACTGCCATACGGGGGGGTGTCGCTTGACGATATACCGGGTGGGATAATCCTCGCCTCCGTGTCCTTAATAGAATTGAAACTTACCGTTACAAATGCTAGGCAAATTTCGATTCTATGGCAGGACCGGAGGCTCAGATTATGCTAGTTCAAAGCTTACTTACCACCAAACTTGCAATATCCACCACCGGTTTAAAATAAAACCTCTTAAAGGTGGAATCGGAGGACCAGTCCGCGGCCCGCATCAAATCCTCTAAACGAGCTCCTGCAGAGAAAGCCTTAGAGGCCATGGCCCCTCTGGCAGAGTGAGCTCCGAAACGTTTAGTATCAATACCTGCCTCTTGCATGACCCAACGCACCCACCTGGCTATGGTGGGGGAAGAGACCGCATGGTGTGGTTTACGCAAGGCAATTAACAATTGTCTCTCGCCCGGAGGGCGAATGTCCCAAGTCATATCTTCATAAGCTTTCAGACACTGAACAACACATAGCTTCGGGACATCCATGAAAGCCGGATAAGAAATCGTTCTAGAAGCCGACTTTGTGCGGCGACCAATTGTGAATGTGACACCATCTGGTGAGAACACGCGTGCTGAGACATCTAGAGCACGCACATCCGATACTCTCCGGCAGGACACCAAGCATAGCAACATAGCCAGTTTCGCCGAGAGTTCCTTGATCGATAGGTACCTGTTAGGTTGCCAGGACAGAAAAAGATTCAAAACCAAATTGACGTCCCAAAGGACTGAGTACCGGGGCTCCGGTGGCAACGCTAATCGGACGCCCCGCAAAAGTCGGCATACAAAAGGGTGTACTCCGATCGGAGCACCGTCAACTGGGTGATGCGCCGCCGATATAGCTGAACGCACAGCATTAATCGTGCGGTAGGCAAAACCACCCACGGCCAATTCCGCCAAATAATTCAGCACGGGTACGAGCCCTGCGACCAAGGGATCCAAACTCCGTCGAAGACACCAACGCACCCACTTAGACCAAGCGGATTTGTAGCGCTTCGACGTACTGGCAGCCCAGGCCTTGGATAACAGACCTTCAGCTGATCTCGAAAGGCCCGGGAGCGACCAACGTCTCCTGAAAGCCTCCATGCCATGAGGCGGAGAGAGCCCTGAACGATGAGAGGATGAGGATCCCGATCCGGGTTGAGGAGCAGGTGAGGAAACCGGGGGAGTAGGATTGGAGAATCCCAGGAAAGTTCCAGAAGAACTGGAAACCAGACTTGGTACCTCCAGAGCGGCGTCACCAACACCAACTCCACTTCCTGCCGGCGAACCTGCGCCGCTGTCCGCATCACCATCGAAAAAGGTGGAAACGCAAAGGGCTTCTCCTTGCTCCAGTCCTGGAGAAACGCATCCGTGGCCTCTGCCAGCGGATCCGGCCTCCAACTGAAGAATCTCGGAAGTTGATGATCCAAGCGGGACGCAAACAGGTCCAGTGAGAAAGGGCCCCACAGCCCGTTGAGCCAGCGAAAGACCTGGACATCCAACATCCACAGACTGGAATCTCGAAGGTACCTGGAGTGCCAGTCTGCCACCTGGTTGGCCTGACCCGGCAGGTACTCCGCCGTCACCGATACGTGATGTTCTAGACAGTAATCCCAGAACTGCTTTGCCAAATTCGCCAGTGCACGGGACCTCGCTCCCCCCAGGTGGTTCACATACCGCACTGCTGAAACATCGCCAGAAACGTTGCCATCTTTGCATCTAAATCCGGTGTCATGGCAACTTTCCCTTCCAAGGTGGGCCTAGGACATTCCCCACGGAGACATCCCCTGGCTTCCTGCTCCAGAGGCTTGCGCAACCGACTAGCCACGAACTTTGCCACCTTGTCACCCGGGGCCCAGGCCGCGGACCGCGGATGCATGATTTCATCCGGGTCCAGCATACCTGAGCTGTCCCGCGGTAACTCAGTGGCCGAGCTCGAAGGTCGCCAGGAACGCACCGATTCCTCGTCCCCGTCCGAATCCTGGGAGTCCCTCGGAGACGAAGGGGCAGTCCCAGTAGCCACCACCGAGGCGGGGGCCGCAGGCTGGTCAGGTGGGGACTCGGTCGCCTTAGCCAAAAACGCATCACGCAGACGCTCAAAGGCACCCTTGTCCACCCCCTGAGCACCCTCCGACAACCCCCCTTTGCAGGGTTTCTTAGGAGCAGGGGGGCCCTCACCTGATGAACCTGGGAGGGCATAAGGGATTTCCGACTGCGCCTGAGCTAACTTGGCGCATTCCTCAACTATGCACGCCGAAAGACGCTCCTCCATAGGGGCTACCACCTCTGTCACGCAGCGGTAGATGGAGCTGTCTACTGCGTGGTAGAAGTCCTCATCCTGCAGATAGGACTGAGAATCACCCCCATAATAGTCGTCCTCCATGCTGCACACAGGAAGCTTTAGGGGTTTTACACTCTACCCAATAGCTTGGGTGTCACTGAGAATTTTAGGGCAGACCGGAGGACTGCAACAGTTTTGGTTGCCAGGGACTGGCAAAATTAGGGTGCACTCACAACCCCCAGTGCGCAGACCCACCCCAGGGGGACCAGGTCAACTGCCTCACCGCGCACTGCCACACCAAACAACACGAGTGCAAAACCTGCCAAGCCGGCGTTAACGCGGTAGAACACCGCAATACAGACCCCCCACCGGGGCGTTCACATATGGGGCAAGATGGTACAGACCCGGTATACGGGCGTTTTATGAGGCAGAGTAGAGGGCTCGGCTCCGCGGCGGTTGGTCTCCTCAGCGCGGCTCCTCTGTGAGGAGAAACCCGCGCTGGAGACCAACGAGACGCGGCCGCGCCCCCTAGCGGTTGACTGCGCACCGCAACACACACACCGGGAACAGTCGCGAAGGAAGCGAAACGGCGCTTCCGCGACCAGAATGGGGCTCTGAAATAAAAGTATTAACACCAGAGACCCTTTTAGCCCCAAAAATTACATTCACAGTGCATAAATACTGTACAAATCCCCTAACAGCAACAACTGAGAGAGGGAAAGAAAAAAACACTTAACTGGCTGCGGAAGCAGCGAAGAAAGAGGAGGAACAGGGAGAAAGGACTGCCTATCTATGGATTGTGGACATAGAAGAAGGACTCCGTTTTGGACTGTTATATTATCGTAATGGGAGTTGTAGTCCCAGAGACATTGTTTTCCTTGAAGTTATATGACAAAAAATGCTTTATTGTTGGGTTTGAAGCATTTTTCTGCATTATGAGCTTTTCTAAGGCTGCTGTGTTTTCAAGTTTGTAATAAATGCGAAGAAAGAAAAGCATAATCTGAGCCTCCGGTCCTGCCATAGAATTGTAAGCAATAACTGAAGAAAATGTTATGGGCAGTGCGCACGAAGGCCAACGCTGATGCAGATTTCTTTGTTCATTTTGTTGAGAGGACGAGTTCCCTCTTCCAAAATGTTGAGGAGGTGGATGGGTGAGTTTGAGTTACCCAAAGGAAAAATAAGGGAAGCAGGCAGGAAGAGAGTTGAAGCTCAAAACAAATAATATTCAGCGAAGAACAGAGAATTGAGAGTGAATGTTGGTGATCAGGTTAGGGTAAAATGTTCTAGGATTCTACCTTAAGGAGAATGTAGGTTCTCTGACCTCAAGACTGTTGCGAGAGTCAACAGCAGTGCAGTGAAATTGGAAGATGGCAGAGGGTGGAACAAAAGTAAAATCGCAGTGACTTAAGTACATCAGGATGGTGTGTCCAGGAAGCATGGATCTGAAGCCGATCATGGAGAGGAGCACTTTGAGGCGAGGGCACCTGTAATACCTTGCAGGATAACTAGGTAAGTTTCGAGAGTATGTTAAGCATTCATTCAAAGGTAATTGTGTAGTCGTCAACATTTTGTTTTGCTATGTAATGCTTACAAGCTTATGGTATTTTTAGACAGGTCATAGAAATATTCCTAATTTGAATGTGTATGGTTTTTCATTTTCTTTTGTTTATTGTATTGGGGAAAGATGTGTTGGGTTGCATTGCTTCTGCTCGGGCCGCTTCCGTGGTCGCATGCTAAGGTATGAGTTGAATGTTGTTGGGTTGGATTCTAGAATGGAGGGCGGTTGTGTAGGTACAGTTGTTAAAGGAAGAAGTGGCTGCATCTGTCCTGCTGGCTTAATAAAAACGTACCTGCGTAGCTCCAATTTAGCGCCGGGACACTCTGTGGAGTAGCCGTGCGCTTTATAAGTACCTATGTTCATTTCATTTTAGTGTCCTGATATTTTCAGTACCCTCTTGCCAGCCTAACAGACAGACTCCCAACTCACATGATTCTTGCCACAAGGCTCACCATTGCTCGTTCCTGCAAATTGTCTACCTCCCTCAGCCCCCCAAACTGTGGTGGTCCATGCTGTGAGCAACTTAGAGAAGAGGAGTATATATGAAAAAACTAAAGAATCCATTTCGTAAATATATAAAGATGCACATTCTTATTATTGAGGCTCAGGTTATATGTTTGCGGAACTGCACAGCAATGTTTGTTCCTGTTATACTAGGGTGGGTGACACTTTATTGCCTCTTGCTTTGACTGTAGGGTGTTTTTACCTCCACGGTCAAACACAGTTTCTGCATTTTACTCGCCCATGGTTATATGCCATATTGAATTGTGATTTTCAATTATACCTGTATGCGAAGATGAGACTTGCCTCTGTACCACAAACACGTAAACATAGTTCTGAAAAAAACAGCACCAAAATCATGCATAGGTTTCGTGAAGCAATGCTCTTCACTGCCAGAGAGAATAACAGTGAGGGCACTAATTATCTGGAGGCTTGAGGTGCATTCCTAGCCGTCATTGAAGATTTTGGTCCTCTTCCTCTTGAAGGCCTGTGCTGGTGAAATCAAGATCTTTGCTTAACTGTTTTCCTTGCTGCTGCTGATATGGTGCAAACTGACAATATTGTTGTTAAACCCTCTTCTCCGAGTGCTTCGACTATGATTAGGAGTATTATTTTCCTTCTAGACTCACCACTTGAAAAGGATCTGCTTCATTCTTCATTTTGTACCCTTCATGATTTGCATAGTAACCACAAACAAATGAACCCAAGAAATAAATACATTTTATGAAGGATCGAGTTTCATTCAACTTTTTAATAATCTCAACACGCATTGATAAGGACACTGATTTTAAGAAAAAAAATGTGCCACATCGACAGACACACTAATTATCTGACTAGATAAGATTTGATCTTCGATGACTAACTCAAGTCTTGCCGGTCATCACTAAGTAGCTTACCCAAACCCACAAAGCTCTAGTGAGCTTACTGATTTTGAGGGCTGTGGTTAAAGCTCTAAATGTTTCTTTTGCTGTGGCATACATCCTGCTGCTCTCTATCTATAGGAGCAGAAGTAGAGGATATATTAAGAAACTATTCTTTCCTACTGCCACATTTGGTGAAGTCCGTGGAGTGTATCATTTCACTCCAGTAGACAAGAACTTTAAATGAGATGCTGAGTAGCTGATAGGGAAATGGAAGTAGCCAAACATTTTCATTAATAGCTCGCTCAAGCCTGACACCGAAGGAATCGGAAGCTTTGCTTTATGATGTGAAGACTCAAAGATCGCAGGAAAACAGTGTCTGTAGTCTCTAATGGAATGCGGAGTTTAATTGGTCCTCCCGCTAATGCCTCATGAAAAGTGAGAATGTCATCTACTGGAGCCACTCTTCTGGGTGACTTAGGAGTAAAAAAGATAGACTGTCTTCACTGTCTCCATCTCTTGTTGGTGTTCTTGATCAATGCCTCCTGATCCTCAATCTGTCTGTAAGAGGTGAATGAGACCTATGCAATCTTGCAGCAGAGGCTTGAGGAACTATCATTGATAGCCAGGTGCTGGACCAACAGGTGCAGGATAAATTGTCTGCAGTACAGGTTGAGCCCTTGCTGGCATAGGTTGATACAATGCCCGAGGAACCACCATAGGCCAATGAGGTAGCTGGATAGGCTAATCTAGAAAGATTATCATTGCTTCTCTTTTTTCACAGAGAAGTTTGAGAGGAAGGTGGACCCTTCCTCTAGTAAAAGATAAGGTGCTGTCGGTGAGCCAGAGTCCTCATTCATCATTAACTTTTCTGGGGTGGGGAGAGGTCTTATCGCGGAACAATGGTGTATGATCTTACACTTGATGATGAAACCGATGATTGTGCAACTAGATGATGGTAAACTTCTTGATATCACTTTCCTGGATGCCAACCATAAATGTGACCAGGACTCCAGAAACTTAAACACTTGCCTCAATAGTGTACAGAAACACTATTGACAATTGGGTTTTTAAATTCTTCATTTCGTTCTTTGATGCCGGCTGTGAGAATTCGAGAGAGTGCACATAAAGTGGTGAGGTGCAGGCAAATGCTACCTGAGGCGTTTCCATGTAATTTGTGCCAAAAACATATCTGGAGGTCCTTTTGAGTATTCTTTTACCTTCAGCTTTAAGAATGGAGCACTGCTGGTGTACCAACTTCAGTGCTGCAGAACTTTGCATTTTTGTGATAGGTTTATATTTTGTTTTAATTTTGTACACGTTTTGAAAAATTGTTGCACAAGTTACTACTTGTGTAACGATATATCTGTAAGAGACATTAGTTAGTATTAGATTCCTTACCTTAGAATATTTCCAGGCGTCAGACTGGATCCGGAAATTTTTTGCTTAGCAGTACCCTTGCGCGTCGGTAGGCGTCATCTGCGGCTCCGCATCCGTCGTCGGCGTCGTGATGACGTCGTCGGAGTACTTAGTCGCCGCCTCCGCGTGCTGACGTCAGTTCTTAGACAGAGCTTTTCCGCGCCAGAAGCGCTGAGCCATGTTAAAAACCAACACTGGTGCCATTGAAACTAGGGCCCTGAAAGGGGGTAACTCTAACCCTAGATATCGGTTCGCAGAACGGGGAGGATGGGTGGGTCGGTAAGGAATCTAATACTAACTAATGTCTCTTACAGATATATCTTTACACAAGTAGTAACTTGTGCATCTGAAAGAGACACGTTAGTATTAGATTCCTTAACTTAGAATAGATACCCCAGCAATACCAACCCCGGTGGTGGGTCTGTGAACCAATAATCACACCAGAAAGTCCTGGAGGACAGAACGGCCAAAGAAGCCGTCCCTCCGGACTTGGCTGTCCAGGCAGTAGTGTGTTGCAAACGTGTGCAGCGATGCCCAAGTAGCTGCCTGACAGATGTCTTGTAAGGGCACTCCCCGGCCCAGGGCAGTTGTAGTCGCCGTGGCTTGGGTGGAATGAGCCCGCAATCCAACAGGGGGCTCCTTTTTAGCCAAGGAGTAACATGCCTGGATACACAAGATGATCCACCGGGAGATGGTCCGCTTGTGTACCGCTTTCCCCTTCCTAGCTCCCACGTAACCAACAAAGAGTTGGTCATCCACCCGGAACTGGTGTGTGCGATCCAAGTAGAATGAGAGCGCACGTTTTGGGTCTAGACGGTGGAGCCGCTCTTCCTCTTTAGAGGGATGCGGTAGCGGAAAGAAGGTTGTCAAGGTGATAGACTGCCCGATGTGGAAGGCCGTGACAACCTTGGGCAGGAAAGATGGCTTAGTACGCAACACCACTTTGTCCGGATGGACAGAAAGGAAAGGTGGAGAACAAGAAAGGGCCTGGAGCTCACTCACTCTCCTGGCAGAGGTGATGGCAACCAGGAAAGCAGTCTTCAGTGTAAGAAGGCGTAGAGGACAGTTGTGAAGTGGCTCAAAGGGAGCGCACATCAGAAACGTAAGAACCAGGTTCAAGTCCCACTGAGGCATCACAAACGGAACAGGAGGGAATGTGGGTGTGATGCCCTTTAGAAATCTATTTACAATAGGGCACTTGAATAAAGAAGGTTGATCAGGCAGCCTCAGAAAGGCTGAAAGGGCAGAAAGGTAGCCCTTGATAGTGCCCAGAGCAGAGCCCTGCTGGGCAAGAGAAAGAAGGAAGAGAAGAACCTCAGAGAGAGGGGCAGCAAGAGGATCCACAGCCTTTGCTGTGCACCATGCCACAAATCTGTTCCACCTGCAGGCGTATACCGACTTAGTGGAGGGACGCCTGGCTGCCAGAATGACGTTACAGACTTCAGGAGGCAACTGTCGCCGCTCAATCTCCAAGCATGGAGGTGGCGACTGGACAGGTTCAGGTGGAGGACCGTCCCCTGTTGCTGCGACAGAAGGTCCTCCTGACGAGGCAGACGAACCGGGGGATCGACTGACATACTGAGTAGCTCTGGATACCAGTACCTTCGTGCCCAGTCCGGAGCCACAAGGATGACTTGGGCCCGGTCGCGCTTGATCTTCTTCAGCACTCTGGGCAGAAGTGGTATAGGCGGACAGGAGTACAATAGACCGCAACTCCACTCGTGACGAAAAGCGTCTCCGAGCGAGTGCCGCCTTGGAAATTCCAACGCGCAGAACTGATGACATTGCGCGTTCTCTTCGGTGGCGAATAGATCTAACCAAGGCTCTCCCCATTGCTGAAAGAGGCCTTGCGCCACGTCCGAGTTCAGACGCCATTCGTGATCCATCATGCACCGACGGCTGAGCTCGTCCGCCCTGGCGTTCAGAGATCCTGCCAGGTGTTAAGCCACCAAGGTCACGCCCTGGCGTTCCAGCCATTGCCAGAGGCGCAGAGCCTCCTGGCAAAGGGTCCACGACCCCACCCCGCCCTGTTTGTTGCAGTACCACATGGCGGTGGTGTTGTCCGTGAACACCTGCACTACACTCCCCCGGACAGAGGGGAGGAATGCCTTCAGTGCTAGACGAATCGCCCGTAACTCCAACAGGTTGATGTGGAGCCGGGCCTCCGCCGGAGACCAGAGGCCGCTGATCTTTGCCTCTCCCATGTGGCCTCCCCAGCCCTGGAGGGACGCGTCCGTCACAACTACGTGCTCCGGTTGGGGAAGGGAGAGGGATCTGCCGCTGACCCAATCGCGGTCCGTGAGCCACCACTGCAGCTGTCTTGCAGTGCCCTCCGATATCAGGACGTGGTCGGACAGGTTGCCCTGATGCTGGGCCCACTGAAACTTCAGGTCCCACTGCAGAGCCCGCATCCGCCACCTGGCATGATGCACCAGTAGGATGCAGGAGGCCATCAGCCCCAGAAGCCGCAGCGTCAACCTGACCGAGACCCGGGATAACAGCTGAAAGATGGGAATCAGAGCCTGAATATCCAGGAACCGCTGTTCGGGTGGATAAACCCGAAACCGCGCCGAGTCGAGAACCGCTCCGATGAGGAGGAGCTTCTGAGAGGGGCACAGGTGTGACCTTGGCACATTGATGGAGAACCCCAGCTGGTGCAGGAGATCTGCCGCAGTCTGGAGGTGGCTGACGACTGTCTGGGGCGAGCCCGCCTTCAACAACCAGTCGTCGAGGTAGGGGAAGACTGAAACCCCTAACCTGCGCAGATGAGCTGCGACCACCGCCATCACCTTTGTGAACACCCTTGGGGCGCTGGTAAGGCCGAAGGGGAGCACGGTATACTGAAAGTGCTCGTGGCCAACCGTGAACCGCAGGTAGCGCCGGTGGGCCAGCAGGACGGGGATGTGGAAATAAGCGTCCTGCAGGTCCAACGCTACCATCCAGTCTTCTGGGTCCAGGGCAGCTAAGACCTGAGCCAGTGTCAGCATTTTGAACTTCTCCTTCCGGAGGAAGCCGTTGACGTTCCGTAGGTCCAAGATAGGGCGTAGGCCCCCTTTGCCCTTCTTGGGTATCAGAAAGTAGTGGGAGTAGCAACCACACCCTACTTCTGGCCCAGGAACGCGCTCGATGGCCCCCTTGGCCAAGAGGGCCGTAACTTCCTCCTGCAGAAGTCGCAAATGATGCCTCGATACACGGTGGTTCTGCGGTGGCATGGCTGGAGGAGTCGCCTCGAAGGGGAGGGAGTAGCACCTTCGGACGATCTGCAGCACCCACCTGTCCGCCAGTGGAGGAGGTGATGGCGAACCCTGCCCCCCACTGGCGTCACATGGGCCTGAAAGCACGGACTAGGAAGGTTTCGAGGCGGATGCTGCGGGGGAAGGTGTGGACTGACCTCGCCGTTGTCCCCGACCGTCACCACGGCGGTTCCCAAGGCCGCCACTGCGTTGGGTATTACCCTGCGGAGCGTGGCTGGCAGCACGTGTGGGTACACCCCTTCCGTGGCCACGAAAGGAATGAAAGGCAGCAGATTGCTGGCGCGGGGCTGAGAGGCCCAAGGACTTGGCCGTAGCCCTGGAGTCCTTAAAGCGCTCAAGCGCATGGTCTGCCTTGTCGCCAAAAAGGCGACCGCCATCAAACGGCATGTCCATCAGTGTGTTTTGGACATCGGCCGAAAAGTTGGCGGACCTCAACCAGGCGTGACGCCCGACAGCCACTGTCGTTGCCATCGCTCTACCTAGTGAGTCGGTGGTATCCAGCCCACACCGGATAGAATATTTGGCTGCATCCCGGCCCTACACAAGGGCTTGGCCGAGTTTGGCCCGTACCTCCAACGGACACTCTGGCAGCACTTCCGCAACCGTATCCCACAGAGAGTGGGTGTAGCGGCCCAAGAGGCATGCGTTGTTGGAAGACGGCAATCCCAGACTAAGGGATTAGAAGATCTTTTTACCATACTGCTCATACCTCTTGGATTCCCTGTCTGGCGGAGCTGACGGGAACGCGGTCTGGGAATTGGAGGCCTGGATAACCAGGCTCTCGGGAGTAGGGTGGGTGGACAGGAAACATGGGTCGCCCGGGGCCGGGCGGTGGCGTCTGGCCACGTTCCTATCTACGGGCGAACCCGTAGCGGGCTTGGACCAAGTGCCCAAAAGAACGTCGGTTAAGGCCCCATTAAACGGCAGCAGATGCTCGGCTGAGCATGACTGCGGCTTAAGGACCTCGGTGAGGAGGTTAGTCCTCACGGCCGCGACGGGGAGCTCAAGGCCCAAGGCCTTGGCCGCCCTCATCAACACCACACTATAGGTTGCCCCCTCCTCCGTAGCCACGGTAGGAGGCGAGACAAAGCCAGTGTCAGGCGAAGTGTCTATACCACTGGCCTCCCCAAGTTCCTCTGCCCAGTCCTCTTGAGACTGGCATTCACGTGCCAGAGGGTCCTCAGACCCCTCCCAATCCCCCTCATCACCCATCACCTGGTATTCAGGGTTAGGAAAAGATGGGGCCGGTTTTTGGAAAACGAATTCTCCGAACGGCGTCTGAAGCGGCGCCGCACCGGTGCCGGAACCGGGTCGAGGGAGGCGTCGCCCGAGGACGGCACCGGGGGTGACACCTGCGGGGTCGGCGCCGGGGAGGTCGTCAAATCCACCGGCGACGACCCGGATCCGGAACCAGATCCAGTGGGGCCCTGCGGTGCCGGGCCCGAAGGCGCCGGCGGCGTCGGAGCCGGAGCACCCGACGGCGTCGGGGCCGAAGCCCCCGACCCACTAGGACCCCCAGACGGGACCGCTGGGCCCGAAGGCGCCGCGGAGCCCGTCAGAGGAGAGAGGGACCTCATGGCCATGAGGAACCGCTCGATCTCCTCCGGCGTCGCGTTAGGCCCAGGGACCGTAGAGTATGAAGACGGACGCGGCGCCTGCGACTCCGACGGAGCCGCGTGGGCGGTGCCACCTGAACACCCCCCCCCCCCCCCGCCGCGTCGCGCGAGCATCGGGGGGAGTCGGAAGAGCGATGACGTCTCTTCGACTTCTTGTGCTTACCTGACGACTTCGACCCTGAGGAGTGATGTCGACTCCCGGAGCTATGATGGCTCCGCTCCCGCGACCGGTCCCTCGACCTCCGTCCGGACCGGGACCTCTCTTGGTGCGGGGCCGACTGCCGGAGTTCGAGTCGCTTACGGGACCGCTCCCGTCTAGCCTTCGAAGTCAGGGCCCGGCAGTCGGAACAGGCCTTGTCGTCGTGGTCGACGCCGAGACAGACAGTGGAGACACCGCCGGTGAGGGTCCGTGACCGACATCAGCCGTTCGCAATCCTCACAGGGCTTAAAACCAGGCATCCCTACCGGCACCGTATCGGAGTCGAAGACTCGAAAAGGGAGATCAAAAAGAATTAGTCAAAAAGTGACTACGGTACCGCTTTTTCCGGACTGACTTCAGCACGCGGAGGCGGCGTCTAAGTACTCCGACGACGTCATCACGGCGCCCACGATGGACGTGGAGCCGCAGACGACGCCTACCGACGCGCAAGGGTACTGCTACGCAAAAAATCTCCGGATCCAGTCTGACGCCTGGGGATATTCTAAGGTAAGGAATCTAATACTAACGTGTCTCTTTCATATATGGTTTTTAATAACTGAAAACAGTAATTTCTTCTTCAATGTTTGGGCTTGGGATAGCCACAAAAGGAGGAAGCTCAGTTGCCTTCATTAAAAACATTGCATTCGTTTTACATTTCCCATTCCTGATTTTGTTAAGGGTAAATTGATCATCAGTCTATCACTCCAACACGGTTCATTATGCATTTAGCAGAAATTGCGATGAAGGAGAACTATTTTCGCTTCGAGGACACCACTTACCTGCAGGTGTCCGGGACCAGCATGGGCAGCGTTTTTGCGCCGAGCCTGGCGAATCTTTACGTCCATAATTTTGAACAGCAAGTAGTTCTGTCACCCGCCAACCCCTACTTACCATCACTACACGTATGGAAACGTTACATCGACGATATCCTGGTAGTGTGGCGAGGGACAGAAGAAGATCTCGTGTCTTTCCACGGATGGTTGAATAGTAAGAACACCTATCTTAAATTCACCATCGAGGATAGTCGTACATCTCTGGCTTTCCTCGACCTGAGGTTACATGCAACTCCAACTGGAATCGAATCTGAGCTCTATCGGAAGCCTATGGCAAGAAACACGCTTTTGCGATATGATAGTTGCCACCCGCGGGCTCTGAGGGACAACCTGCCCTTCGGGCAGTTCCTCAGAGTCCAAAGGAACTGCTCCAGTAAGGAAGCCTTCAAGACCCATTCACAAAATCTGGAATGCCAACTGATTGAGAAAAGCTATCCAAAGAAGATCATCCGCCAGTCTAAGAAGAGGGCCTCCAATAATAACAGGGAGTCCCTTCTGGAGATACATCCTCCCAAAGAGAAGACTGACCGCATTGCCTTTGTCAATACTTTTAACAGTCGATCTAACCAAGTGCAACGGATTATAAAGAAACACTGGTCTATCCTGAAAACCGGCGGGGACGACATAGCTTTACCAATCTTCGCCTTTAAGAGAGGACAAAATATAAAAGACCAGCTAATTCATACACGTCCACGAAACAAGGAACCCAGACAAGTTGGCATGCTGTGGGACCTACCTCCGGTGGTCGGACACCACCCTTGTGGATCGTGTACAGTCTGTCCCCAAACTTGTAAATCAACGGTGGTGGACATAGGGACAAATCGCCCATGGACACAAAATAGATTTACAAACTGCAACAGCAGCAATCTAATTTACCAGATCACATGTCCGTGTCCATTACGATATGTTGGGATGACGACTAGGAAGATAAGGACACGCATACAAGAGCATAAAAGTACAGTGCGTTGCCGTAAGCAAGCCACCCGCCTCACGGCACACTTCCTGGAAAAAGGGCATGGCCCGGATGACTTTTGCTGGGCGGTCTTGGAACAACCTCATATTCCGGAGTCTTGTACTGACATCAGTCGCTTCCTTTTCAAGATAGAACAAAAATGGGTCTATCGATTGAACTGCGATAAGGAGGGTTTGAACGAGCCAATTCCCTGGAGTTCTCTCTAATCCTTATAATGACCAATAGTATCACTTCTAATGAACCTTACACTATTAGATAGACCAGGGTTCTATCCAGACCTCTCTACAGTTCCCTGTGCTTAACAAATAAATTTTATTTATAATCACTTCCAAATATCTTCTTGTATTGGAGGCCTTGGTGATTTTTATGATTAATACTATAATACATATCACGTCCTGTTAATTATCTGGACATTTATACTTGTATTTATCATAATATTTGTGAAAGCACAGTTTGAACTACATGTTCCATCATGCCCTGCATCACGTGACTGTTCTCTCATCACGTGATGCGCCTCAGCAGAATCCAAGGATACAAACATCTGTTCTTGCTGCTCGCCGGTGCCCCCCCAGACAGTACAGACGACTGCCCGGAGACACCGACGGAAAGGTAGGCGGCCGCTTTGCCTGCTAGCACGCATCCATCTGTTGTTCACACACCCGCGTATGCTAGGGAGCGGTAATGGCTTCGCTCAGTGCATCGCGGGCGGCGGGCGGCCTGTTTTGACCTGTCAGCGCGTTTTGCATTCAAAAACGCGTGTCCAGCTAGATGCACAATACGCGCTTGAATGACACGCGCTATAAATTAAAACAGCATTGCCTAACCTTGAGAGCATACTCGCTCGCCGCATTGCTATCAGATTTGCAATCTGCCATTTGATTCTGCATGGGTACTTCGGTGGAATATTCCACTCTGATACGATCGCTGGGTGATTGTGGTGGTGGGGCGCCCATGGAAAATAGTGAAGGAGTGACAACAGCCACATCTGACCTCTGCCTAAACCTTTTTAAATTCTTTTATATTCTTGTGTAATCAACTCTAAAAGCAAAATAACATTACTTTTAGAGCGGTGCTCCTTCAACCTGAGCTGCAGCCAGGTGGGGTGAAGCCTCTCAACCAACATCTATGGGTGAGTGAAATTTGGAACGTGACGTCCGAATAGTTGTGAATGGGTCTCCATCATACGGGGTTTGTATTGCAAAAAAACCCCTGAGAATATGATTTATTCATGTTTTTCTGTTTTTGTGTCTTTGTCTTTCTGTTTGGATCCAATACCGTGTGATGCAACGCAATAACAGTACATGGTTGAGTACACACCTGGGACATTCAGGTGATATTTTTTTCATTATTTATTATAAGCAGTAGTGTTTACCACCAATAGGTCCTGACGAATGCATTGGAAACTTTGTTCCACTTACATGCAGAAACATGTTGACCACTATTAAGTACGGTTATTATTTCAAACCCGCACTTACACTTGCTTTTTAAACCTTAGGGATTGGGAGATACTAATAAATTCTGTTTCTCTACCCAATTCACCTAATTTTACGATTACCTTTCACTTCTCACTATTATCACTATACACTGCTTTATTCAGGAGCCTCCTTAATTTCAGCACAATATACCTCCCCCTTGTCACATTTATCGGCTACGGTAACATCTGACCAGCCGTTTTTGTCTCCTGGGTAAGGAGAACCCAAATGATGAGAAAGAGGGCGGTACAGTGTGGCTTCTGATGGGAATCATTTTCTCCATATGCTCTTGAGCCTTGACTTGGCCGGCATCCTTAACACACAAAATGTCCTCACGGGTGTTATTGGTGTAATTTCGGTGTTGTGATCCTTTCTGTTTGACTTATGATTTTGACCCCCAGGTATTTCGTGTTGTGATGGGCTCCATGCCAAGACAAACACAGAAAAGCCAGTGGACATGGTAGTATCAACATATGCTAGAGATTAAAAAAAATCTGAAACTGTGAAGCAAAGGTGTTGACAGGTCTGGCTAGGAGAGGCCTGCTGCTAGTGAGATTAAGTAATTGGATTTTGTTTGATCTGGTATTAAAACATCTGCAACAAGTGTGTTCAGCACAGTGTCCTGGGAGTTTTTAGCAGTATGATTTAAATTAGATATTGAGATGGTGGTGCACGATGGTGGATACCTATTACTCTTTTGGACCAGCAAAGAACTTTGAAGTGTGTTCCTCAAGGAAAGTCAGCGTTGTTTTTATTTTAAATGGGCAGGCATATCAGCTCCTTCTGATTCTGCAGCACTGAACGTTTTTCAAACACTACTTTATTTGACTTTTGAAAGAAAATGGAGCAGGAGTTTCTAAATAATATTCTGCAGAGGATCTGGAATTGGCTAATGATCAGAGAAAGATTGGGGGATTGGAATTTTTAAGAGGTGAAGCATAAAAATATCAGTGTTGAAAACATTTACCATCCTGTGGATGTTCTCACTGAAACACAACGAAGCTATTTACCACAATGCAGGTAATGCAATAGGTCAAAGTTTCTATTTGTTTCATAGCACAGGCTTAATTTTAATAAGTGGACAGAAATTCAGTTACTGTCTTTTGTAGACATGCCTTGAGTTTTAAGAATGAATTGGCTTAGTCAAGCGTAAGAATAATCTTTGGCAAATAGTTCCACTTATATGTTGAAAAATATGGGGATGGTAACCATGCACAAGGTCAATGGTGATTCAGGAAGGTAGAGGATGAATACCAGGGTAATTTCAATTATCCAGTGTTTACCTCTTGCAGTTGGTGAACAATGTTGCTTAGACTGCTAAAGAGTGATCAAAACAATTGTTGGGTCCATGAGAGACTGGCAGGGAAGACAAATCGTGCACTTCATGATGATCTTCAGTTCCAGTTATTGTATCCATTCACAGTGATCCAGTCTGGTTAAAAGCTGCATTTGAGCAGTGAGGGTGGACATCTTGAGTAGTGGAGTGACTTGGGTGCAATTGAAATAGTCTACAAAGATGCCTCCATATTGGCAATCCTATTGACACATTAGATCTAAGGTATAACACATTTCATCCTCATTTCTTGTAAACTGTGTAGGCATTAGTGTTTGCCTTGAGAGGTGTTTGGGGAGGTGGAATCATACAATACTAGGACATTCTTCTCTCTACACTGTGTATCCTCTACTGTGATGCCTTAGTTTGCTGGGAACTTTCAACCTCTATGTCATACTAATTTTACTTTGGCCAGTGTATAACACATTATATCTCTAGACTTAGAAAAATACATTCTTCACTGCTCCCAACATAAGAAGTCCAAGACCTGTGCCCCATTAACTTGTAAAGCGATATACCACAAGGAAACGTCCAGCCAACTTAGGCCCACTGGTTAATCTTTGTGGCTGTGTAACATGTACAAGACTCTTCAAAGAGAGGAATATCTCCCAGAATCTTTTAAAAGGAAACCCCAATTTCTAAACCAGAAGAAATATGCCAAGTTATACATCGGTGAAAACCATCAGTGGGAACAAATACCACGGATACGTACGTGGTTATCAGGTGAAACTTCTTTCTTAGCTTCTTAAAATAATCATCCATTTAGTTTCGTGCTCTTTGTAATGACCCACCAGTCTAATTAAAAACATCAAAATCCAACATCTTCTGTACCATTATTTTGAGTGGATTAAAACACACTTATACTTGCATGCGGTAGTGTGATCCCTAGGCCTCCAACATTGGATATGATATGTGGTACAGTTACAATGCAAACTTGCACACCTTAAACATTGACCATAAGGGTCTCCAGCATGCAAGAGACAACCTCTTACAATTCTGGAAATTATACATACAGGGCTTTGCCAACAGTTCTGGCAACAAGGAAGTCCCATTAGGAGAAATATGGTCTTCAGAATCTAGAACAACCATCACAAAGAAGGAGATGGCAAAGTCTAGAGAAGACAACGCCAAGAATATCAACTGGATTTCTAAAACCATGACTTTACAGTAGCGAAGTAGGTAACAAGACTGAGCCACCTGTTCCTCTTGTACTTCCCCATTTTCCTCAGGGATACTTCACTCACCTTTTTTCCTTAACAATAAAAATGAATAGTGTACCCTCCGACCAAACGTCAATAAGATGCTGTGGGGCTAGTGGTTGGAAAGGAACATAGAGGTCCTAAGATGTAGGTGGCAGAGTTACTTATGATCCAGATCATCTCTATTGCCCTACACACTCAAACATATAAAATAGTCTCACCAACGTCTCAACAATCCACCCTGTTCATTCTTCTCAGTAAAAGACCTCCATTCCTATTCACTCCATTCGTTTTGTGAATAGTTTAATATGAACAGCGTGAAAAGACCATGCAAATAATTTGAACTATTACTCCATATGTATAATTGTTGATGTGACTGAGTTGCACATTTCACGTAACAACATTTAACATTGAAGAACTAGAGCTTACAATATCAGCCATGAGGGGATCATCAGGGTTGGGTTCTGCCATCAGCAGCTGTATAGACGTGAGGACGGTGGATATGTTCAAAGAAGGTCTCCAGGCCCCCTTTGGAAAGGAGAAAGCAGTTACAAAAAAAGCATTTCTAGAAGAAAGACTATCTATCTCATTGGAGTCAAGGAGGCAATGTACAGGTTTGTGAACCACAAATGGCTTCACAAGGTGGTACTTCAAAAATGTAATGTGAAAAGGAGGAATAAGGATCACTCCTGCCTGCTTCTCCATCTGCTGAGTTTTAATTTACAGAAGCAAACAAATAACAAGTTTTTTTATGAGTTTCACTCAAGCATGCTGTAACATAATACACGCTAAATGACCAGAATAGCTGGCTTTGAAGTAACTTGGGATTCCACACTTGGCAATATAAAAAGGCCAAAAAAGCACTAGAAGAAGATATGGTTTCATTCTGAACCCTGTGTATAAAACAAATAAAGCACAGAGAAATAAATGGCTGCTACTTGTCCTAGATACAAGTCATCATGTATGTGTTTGTCGAAAACATGCAGTGAAACAGTGGTCTCTTAAGAGCCTTTACTAAAAGCCACCCCTAAAGCTGTGCATCATTCATACCTTTGGTGGTAGTTTGAGAATGTCCAGACAAATCCTTCCTGCAGTATCAATGTTGGGATGATAGATGGGAGTCAAAAAACGGATTTTCGGGGGTTCAAATGGATATCTGCAAAACACGAAAAAGTTATTAAGAACAATGACTTCCGGAGGAAAAATAATTGCTATAATTCCTGTCCACTCAAGATGATATTGCAAGAGATCAGTATTCTAGTAAAGGTTTAAGACTAACAGAATGACGGCCAGCATTGTGTGCGCCCCAGTACTCTGCTGAGCATATGCAAAGAAAATATTTTGGTAGTTGCTCTAATTCTCTTGAAAATATGCAAATATTTATTAGTCTACATTTGCAAAAACATGTTAACAAGTTGCATGTATGTTGATATACACCACTTATTCACAAACTCATGACAGATTTTGCTGAAGGGTGAGCTGCAACCTGATGCAGCCCCTAAAAGATCATGGCAATCTTTATTAAGTATTGATTGTCCATGGCACCCATTTCACTACAAAGGCAATTCACGTTGATATTTGCTGTTATTTCCAACGTTAGTTTCAATTTCCCATTTTTAAATAAAAATTCCTAGACACTTCACATTTTTAAAAATATCAAAAAGGTGGGGTAAATTGTAGAAGATGTTACGCTAACATAATATATATAGATTTTTTTAAACACATGCAAAATAACAAACTGCAAGAATTTTACCAATGTGTGCCTTTTTAAAATTACCATTCAATTTTCCAAAAGTAAGGTGGTGATAAATTCATGTCTTGGCTATGCTCATGTCAGTGTAGGCTTGGCCTAGGAATATTGCCACAAAGTGTTGTGTAGCAAGATCAACCAATGTTTTAGTTTAAACATGCTCATTTAAAATCAAAATACATCCTGTTGGAACAGTTGGTATTTTTCAAATGTTAAAAACGAATCAATTCGAATAAACTACATTTCTGAAAAAATGCAGTTGTATGCCACAAAATGTGCTAATCCACTTGCAATATCCAGGAAAATATGCTTATAAGTCAGAAGCATTGTGGAAAGTTGATACCAGAATTAGGTCAACTAATTCCTACTCATACTTCCTGCTGCTGTGTTCATGTGCAACATTTACCTCTCCGGGATGACCAATTCCAGGCTGAAAATTCCTTTTTCGTATGGAGTATCCGCACCACCAACTATTTCTTTAATAAAAATAACACTTGAAATTAGAAGCTTGTTATTCAGACATGTTACTCATTTCGGTACTTTAAATTCGGTTACCGTTCTGACAAACTTTGTGCTCTACTCTTTCTCCACTGCAACCAGCAAGGTAAGAGAGCCTCATATGCCTTACCCAGCACACCACACTGCTAATCCAAGCAATCACACCTAGCCCTTGGAAAGACTTACACAGCATCCGCATAACAGACTCATCATACACGCTCATTAAACATCGAATACCCTCAAACTAAAAATCCCACACTACATCTCATGCTCATCAGTGCACTCTGCAGTACCCATGCTTCAGACATTACGATCTTAGCACAATCTTCATCAAATTTCTCAACCCCACTTCCTCGCAAGCCCTGGACAGGATACCGCTGCTAGTTGCAGACCGTGCCAATAAGCATAGAGGACTCTGCATCCTTCATACATTCTCCTGGTACTACTGTAAGCAAAACTAAACTACATGAAGCTCCTCACATGCCATTTCCCACTCTCTGCTACTTTGTCCACAGCCTCCCACTAATCTACAGGCCTCCTGCACAGACGAAGACTTCAGATACAAATTCTCAGACTTCCTCGGAATCTCATCAATCCAACATGCCCATACCACTATCAATGGTGACTTCAACCTCTCAGACAATTCCAGTATGACAAAAACAAAACACCATCTTCAACCTCTTTGAAGCACTTAATGTGGTACAGCATGACAAAGAAATCAACACAGGCTCTTAAGGCTCTTTGCACATGCCACCACATTTTGTGCGGGAAGGCACCTTCACCGTTACAGGACCTGGTTACTCGGTATGAGCCTCCGCGCGCCCTGCGCTCCTCTGGCTCAGGGCTACTGAAGGTCCCCAAAGTGAAAAAAGCACGTATTGGGGTAGGTCCTTCAGGTACTTGGTTGCCAAGAACTGGAATGGTCTGCCAAAGGAATCAATCAATCAAGGCATTTATAGAGCGCACTACTCACCCGTAGGGTCTCAAGGCGCTAGGGGGGGGGTGGGGGGGGGGAGTGCCGTTACTGCTCGAACAGCCAGGTCTTGAGCTTCTTCCTGAAGGAGAGGTGGTCTTGGGTCAGGTGCAGGTCGGTTGGGAGGGAGTTCCAGGTCTTGGCGGCCAGGTAGGAGAAGGACCTTCCTCCTGTTGTCGCTCTTCGGATGCGGGGGACGGCGGCGAGGGCGTGGCTGGTTGATCTGAGGTGGCGCTTGGGAGCGTAGAAGTTGATTCGGTTGTTGAGGTAGCTCGGGCCTTGGTCGTGTAGGGCTTTGTGTGCGTGGGTGAGGAGGCGGAAGGTGATTCTTTTGTTGACGGGGAGCCAGTGCAGGTCTCTCAGATGTCCGGAAATGTGGCTGTTTCGTGGGATGTCGAGGATGAGTCTGGCTGAGGCGTTCTGGATCCGCTGGAGTCTCTTCTGGAGCTTGGCGGTGGTTCCGGCGTAGAGGGCGTTGCCGTAGTCCAGTCGGCTGGTGACGAGGGCCTGGGTGACAGTCTTCCTGGTCTCGGTGGGGATCCACCAGAAGATCTTCCGTAGCATGCGCAGGATGTTGAAACACGACGAGGAGACGGCGTTGACTTGTCTGGTCATGGAGAGGGAAGAGTCCAGGATGAAGCCCAGGTTCCGTGCGTGGTCCGTCGGTTTGGGTGCGGTGCCCGGGGCCACCAGGAGTCGTCCCAGGCGGAGGGCGAGGAGCCCAGGATGAGGACCTCCGTCTTGTCTGAGTTCAGTTTCAGGCGGCTGGTCGTCATCCACTCGGCTACATCTCTCATCCCTTCGTGTAGGTCGGCTCTGGCGGCGGCGGGGTCGTTGGTCAGGGAGAGGATTAGCTGGGTGTCGTCGGCGTAGGAGATTATGTTGAGGTTGTGTTGGCGTGCGATGGCCGCGAGGGGGCTCATGTAGACGTTGAAGAGGGTGGGACTCAACGAGGATCCTTGAGGGACGCCGCAGATGACTTCGGTGGCCTCTGACTTGTACGGTGGTAGGCGGACTCTCTGTGTTCTTCCGTCGAGGAAGGAGGTGATCCATTCCAGTGCCTTCTCCTGGATTCCGATGTTGCCGAGGCGCTGCACTAGGGTGCGGTGGCAGACAGTGTCGAATGCCGCGGAGAGGTCCAGGAGGATAAGGGCCGCTGTTTCTCCGTTGTCCATCATGGCTCGGATGTCATCGGTGGCAGCGATGAGGGCGGTCTCGGTGCTGTGGTTGGCTCGGAAGCCAGACTGTGAGGGGTCGAGGGATCCATTCATCTCGAGGAAGGCGGCCAGCTGTTTGTTGACGGTCTTTTCGATGACTTTGGCCGGGAACGGGAGGAGCGAGATGGGACGGTAATTCTTGAGTTCGGTGGGGTCCGCTGTAGGTTTCTTGAGTAGAGCGCTGAGTTCTGCGTGCTTCCATCTCTCCGGGAAGGTGGCGGTGTCGAAGGAGGTGTTGATAATGTCCCGCAGGTGGGGTGCGATGACAACGTCGGCCTTGTTGAAGACGTGGTGAGGGAAGGGGTCGGTCGGAGATCCGGAGTGGACGGAGTTCATTGTGCGGACGGTGTCTTCGGTGCTGATCGGAGTCCAGGCGCGGAGGGTGGTGGTGGGTGGCGTTGCTGCGGTTGTGGCGTGCGTCGGTTGGATGCTGAAGCTGTTGTGTATGTCCGCGATCTTGTTGTGGAAGTAGGAGGCGAGGGGGTTGCAGAGGTCTTGCGACGGGGTGATGTCGTTGTTTCCGGCGTTAGGGCTGGAGAGCTCCTTCACGATGTTGAAGAGTTCCTTGCAGTTGTGTGCGTTGTTGTCCAGCCGGTCCTTGTATGCATTTTTCTTGGTGGCGCGGATCAGTTGGTGGTGTTTCCGGGTGGCGAGCTTGAGGGTGTTCATGTTGTCCATTGTTGGTTCCCTTCGCCAAGCTTTCTAGAGGGCTCGGCAGTTCTTCTTGGAGCTCTTGAGTTCGTCGGTGAACCATGGGGATTTTCTGCTGCCGGGTCTGCTGGGCGGGGTCCTCAGCGGGGCGAGTTCGTCCGCGCAGTTGCTGATCCACTTCGTGAGGTTGTCGGCGGCCTGGCTGGGGTTCGCTGAGCCGGCAGGAGGGTGCTGGCTCAGGGAGGCGGTGAGCTGGTCGGCTGTGATCTTGTTCCAGCTTCTTCGGGCAACCCGTTGCTGGTGGTGGTGGATCGTCGTTCTTTTGAAGGTGAAGTGGACGCAGCTGTGGTCCGTCCAGTGGAGTTCTGTTGCGTGGCTGAAGGCGATGTCTTTGCTGGATGAGAAGATGGCGTCGAGTGTGTGTCCGGCGAGGTGGGTGGGGGTGGACACCAGCTGCTTGAGTCCGAGGTTGGCGAGGTTGTCGAGCAGGGTGATGGTGTTACGGTCGCTGTTGTTCTCCAGGTGGAAGTTGAGGTCCCCCAGGAGGATGTAGTCGGCGGAGGGGAGGGCATGCGGGCTGATGAAGTCGGCGATGTCCTCGCTGAATCGTGTGCGTGGTCCCGGGGGTCGGTAGATCAGGGTGCCTCTGAGGGTGGTCTTCGGGTCGGTGTGGATCTGGAAGTGCAGGTGTTCGGCGGTGGTCAGGGTGTCGTCGGTGTTGGTCGTGATGCGGATGGTGTCTCTGTGGATGATGGCGATGCCTCCTCCCGTCTGGTTGGCGGTGCGGTCCCTCCGGGTGATCTTGTAGCCCTCTGGGATGGCGATGTCGGGCGCTGAGGAGGCGTTCATCCAGGTCTCCGTGAGGAAGGCGATGTCAGGGGCTGTGGTGTCGAGAAGGTTCCAGAGTTCGATGGCGTGTCTGTGGACGGAGCGGGTGTTGAGCAGGATGCACTTGAGGTGGTTGCTGCTGATGTTCGGCTTGGCTGGTGCAGGGTAGGTCCGGATGCAGGAGAACTTGCAGGCGTGGCAGCTGAAGGGTCCGTGGGTGTGCTTCGGGGTGGCTCGGTGGCACCCCGGGATGGCGCCGGTGTTGAGTGCGATGAGTTCGGCGGCGTTGTAGGTTCGTCGGGTCGTCTTCCGTCGGTGGGGGCCAGGGGTCCTGGCACTGGGCGCGGTCCAGGCGCGGACGGGCGCAGACGGGCTTACCTTTGGCGCACCTTCGGCGCTCAATCGGTGCTCCCGCTGCGCGCGTCCGCTGCGCGGTCGCTGAGGGGGCGTCATAAATAAGGAGCCGGGAGGGAGGGTCAGGCGGGGTGGCCAATGGGCAGGGAGGGGAGGCGGGACTGGAGGCGGAGGAGGAGACTGGGGCGGCGGCGGGAGAACGGGGGTCAAGTGACCGGGTCAGCGGCGGCGGTCAGCGGGTGAGGAGGGGGCAGCGGCGGCAAGCAGAGAGCGTCAGGTGGTTCCTGCGAGGCAGGCAGGCTGTAGGCAGAGGCAGCGACTCACTCACCACACACAGCGGTAGGCAGGCAGCGGCAAGCAGGCAGGCGGCAGAGCAGTGGGGAGGAGCGACCGGCTGTGGGGGCACAGGGGGTCACACTGACCAGTCCGCCACAGTCCTTTTAAATAAGGAGCCGGGAGGGAGGGTCAGGCGGGGTGACCAATGGGCAGGGAGGGGAGGCGGGACTGGAGGCGGAGGAGGAGACTGGGGCGGCGGCGGGAGAACGGGGGTCAAGTGACCGGGTCAGCGGCGGCGGTCAGCGGGTGAGGAGGGGGCAGCGGCGGCAAGCAGAGAGCGTCCGGTGGTTCCTGCGAGGCAGGCAGGCTGTAGGCAGAGGCAGCGACTTACTCACCACACACAGCGGTAGGCAGGCAGCGGCAAGCAGGCAGGCGGCAGAGCAGTGGGGAGGAGCGACCGGCTGTGGGGGCACAGGGGGTCACACTGACCAGTCCGCCACAGTCCTTTTAAATAAGGAGCCGGGAGGGAGGGTCAGGCGGGGTGGCCAATGGGCAGGGAGGGGAGGCGGGACTGGAGGCGGAGGAGGAGACTGGGGCGGCGGCGCGAGAACGGGGGTCAAGTGACCGGGTCAGCGGCGACGGTCAGCGGGTGAGGAGGGGGCAGCGGCGGCAAGCAGAGAGCGTCCGGTGGTTCCTGCGAGGCAGGCAGGCTGTAGGCAGAGGCAGCGACTCACTCACCACACACAGCGGTAGGCAGGCAGCGGCAAGCAGGCAGGCGGCAGAGCAGTGGGGAGGAGCGACCGGCTGTGGGGGCACTGCGTCTGGAGCTCTCGGAGCCCAAATTCAGGAAGAAACTTAAAACATATCTGTACACCCGGTAGGCTGGGTCCGCTGCCGGTTAGGGTGACTCTGCCACCACCACTCACCATAGCGCGGGGACACGCCGCCGCGCGTAACCAGGCGCTTTATAAATTTCCCTTATTATTATTATTATTAACTCAAAATATGAACTCCCTCAAAACGGAATTCCTCCTACTCGCCTCCCCTCAATAAATCTCACATCATCCATGATTAGATGAAGCACCTAACAGCACTCAATGGGCAACCTCTCGTAGAATCAGCGAAATTGCTGGGTGTGACACTGGACAGAGACCTAAAGATGCAGAAACATATCAGCGCCGCCACAAAAGGAGCACATTTCCACAAACACCCTGAGAAGACTGAAACCCGATCAACGGCAGCGCCACTTAGAGCCTTTATCAACTCAGCTGCGAGACTCATCACTGGTTCAAAAAGAAACTCACATCTCTCCAGACCTTAGAGCCCTCAACTGGCTACCGTTCGAGGCTACAATTCATCTAAAAATCACTTGTATTACACTCACATAATAAAACCCCATACTACCTGGCTCAGAAACGGGTTCTCACCTCTGGTAATAGAGCCTCCAGAAGCACCAGGAATCTTCGACTGAGACCACAACAATTTGCCAAAAAGAAAACTTACAATCGGTCCTTCTCTGGAATGGCTTCCAGGATCTGGAATGTTCTAACCTCTGAAACAAGTCTGAACTCTTTCATGGCCTCATTTAAACAAGCATTTACAATGCAATAGGTCTCGCAGCATTAAAGTTTGAGTTATTGGCATTGTGTATGACAATGCCAATAGTTATAACTTTTGAAAATGTGACACCTATAGCATTTGTAACGCAATATGTGTTGTACTTACGTGACTTAGATTTATTGATATTAACAATAATAATGGCTGTTAATATTTTTAATAATTAATACTTAAATAAAAGTTATTGCAATTGAGTCGGTGGAAAGGTGAAGTGGGTCGTGTCCCCGAGTGATGTTGTGGTGTAAATGACAATGCCTTAACAATGTCTTCACTGGGGCTTAATGCAGCGTGCCTTCACACATAAGAGGCACTATTTGTTTTTTCAGTAATGAACCATTACCTCAGAAGCTACTGCGGTTTCTGTGCACACCTTAGGGCCAGGGAGCTCGAACCAGGGCCTACTGCAGCTTACCCAACTCCTGACAATGGCCCAGACACCCCTCCCTCTGCACTTCCTCATTCCCCTGCAGCCACGAACTTCTCTGCCAATTGGGGGACACCAGAGTCGCCGTTCTTTGGCTTTCTGTTTTCAAAGTAGTCAGACAGACTGTCATCACCAGTCCTGGTGTACTATCGCCAGCTCTGCCCGGCCCGCTCCTTTGGTACTCTGCCCGGTCACTCCCGGTATATTAGTGCCCGCTCTGACCGCACTGTGCCGGTCCGGGCTTATCTTACCTTACGTCAGAATCCACAGTCCAAAGATCCCTCTCTCCGTGTCCCCAAGTAGCCCGGCTCGCTGTCTTGACAACTTGCACCCACTAACCCGGCGTCACGGCGTGGTTGAAACATTTCCCAGAGCAACCGGCTCATGCCAGGGAGCAACTGCTGCCTTTAACCACGTGATGCGCGTGCACTGACTAAAACGAAACCAGTGGTGGCGGGCCGGGCCATAGCAAAGCAACTTCCACGCACAGCAGAGAGCCCGAGGGAACACAAACCCAAAACACACAGCATTAGTTTCAAATCGCAGTGTCGGAGGGGTGGTCGCTAAGCCTCACCTAGCAGTCTCTGGGCAGCTGATTTATTTATTTATGCGATTTTGTATAACTTTACCCGAAGGTGTTAGAGCGCTTTACATAAGCACCAGTTGAGAAACATAAGGACTTAGGATTACATGCGTTACAAAAAGGATACACACGGAAAAAAATTGCAAATGTACAAGATGTAAAGTCACACAAGGAGGCGATACACGTTGATATACTCTAAGATGGTATAAAGGTCTACTGCATATACTAGTGATTACTCTATATACATAGGGAAGGGATAGACATGGATATACTCTAGGAGTCACATAGAAATGGAAGAGAGCACAGCGGTCTACTGCATATACTCTTGATTAGAGTTATCTCTATATACATAGGGAGGGGATACACATGGATATACTCTAAGAGTCACATAGAAATGGAAGAGAGCACAACGGTCTACTGCATATACTGGTGATTAGAGTTATCTCTATATACATAGGGAAGGGATACACATGGATATACTCTAAGAGTCACTTAGAAATGGAAGAGAGCACACCGGTCTACTGCATATACTAGTGATTAGAGTTATCTCTATATACATAGGGAAGGGATATGACTGGATATACTCAAGGGTCACGTAGGAACGGTAGATGGTACAAAGATCTACTGCAAATACTAGTGATAAGAGTTATCCCTATAAACAAAAATAAGCACACATAGTAGAGATCCTCAGGCAGAGTTCCCTTAAGTGGGGTTGTAGAGGGGACGAAGTCACAACACCATGGTAGGGTGGGAGGGAATCAAGGGTAGGGAGAGAAGGCAATGCATAAAAGGGAGGAAACATTTGAGGAACATCAAGGGGGAAACGAGGGAAAAGGGTAAAAGACGAAGGAATGGGCAAGAAGTCAAGCCGGGGACAAGAGAAAAACGTCCGAGAGCAGCAGCAAAATGGCGGGCAGGAAAAGTGAGGAGGTCCATGAGAGTCTGTGGTCCACCAATACAGTGCCTCAAGTGTCAGGGTGAGTAGTTAAGGTTATCCGACACTCCGATGCATCTTATAAGAGTGCCCCTCGCCTAAATGAAAGAGCCCTGTTCGGCCTGATGCCTGCTTGTAGACAGAGACGGTTGGTATGAAACATTGTCCTGCAAGGCTTCGATATTCCCTACCACAGTCATGGTGCAGGCATGTGGTATTCCTCAGCACGCTGTGTGGTAGGCTGCCACGCGCACACCACCATGAGCAGGTCCGTGGAAATCCAGATTGTTGGACTTGGCCCGTCTGGCAGGTCCGCCCCTGAGGTTTTGTGCTTATTATATGTGACCGGGGGATGGTGATTCCCCTTCTGAGTGTGTGTGTGGTGAGAGAGACCTGCCGCCATAGGAATGCATGGGGGATGTATGTGGCTCTGGTAGTTCCTGATGCGTGGGGCGTGCCGGGCCGTGTTTGGTATGTGTGCGCTCGTGAGGTTGAATGCTACAAGATGATGTATGCGGCATGCATGTGGCTAGAAGGGAAGGGCCCCTTCTAGACCTTGGTGTGTGTGTGCAGTAGGTGTGCTGGCGCCTGATTGGCTGAAGCCGGCTGGGCCTTCCCCCACCAGGCTGGCCCCACCCCCCGGGGGTGCGTCCAGTGTCCCTGGCCTGGCCAGTACCAAGAAATTCCTTATAACCAGTTCCAGCTGGTTCTCTCCCTGCCTGCCCCTTTTGGAGACAAAGGGAGCTCCTGTATAAAAGGAGTGTGGGCCCTTTTCTCTCTCTCTTTTTCTTCCTGCTTGAGACCCTGCCTGGGTCGTGCTGCTGCTTGGGGCTCAGGGAAGGGCGTGCCTCCCTGGGCCCTGCTCTGCTCCTGAACTACAGACTCCCTGGAGCTCCTATGGATTCTGCTTTCCATGCCACTTGCCCGTGGGACCGCTTCCCTGCGGTCCTAGCGCCCTAGGGCGCTTCATCTATGCTCCTAGTGCTCGGGAGCGCTCTCCTGCTGGCCTAGCGCCTTGGGGCGCTTCATTCATGCCCTCGCGCTGGGAGCGCTATATTTAACCAGACCGGCGTCTGCCCCGTGCTACCGAGGGTCTACAACCCCAGCGAGTGCCTACCTCGCTTCATGTCCTGCCCTTGGGCCCTACGAGGAAGCCTACTCTTCGTCGATTTCCCCCCGAGCTCACCGCCGCCGCCCGGGACCCTCGTGACGTCATCCCCGGGCCGCGCTGGTATTGGGCGCCGGCCCGGGATTCCCCTGTCACGTGGTCCCCCAGGCCGCGCCGTGATTGGCTGCTGGCCCGAGGGAAGGAGAGAGGCCGGCCGAGGGAGAGCGACGAAGCAGGAGCGGCGGGAGCCTACTCCGCGCTCCTGCCCGACCCCCGTGAAGCTGCTGATTCCCCCCCCCCGGGGCCCCCGAGAGAGAGAGAGCCCCGGAGCACACGACTGAGGCGGGCGCAGCCAAGGAGACCGGCGCAACAGACCCGGTGAGTGCAGCAGAGGGGAGGGGGCATCGGGCACATTGCCGGTGCTCGCCCCGCCCCTCCGACAACCCGCCTGTTGTGCCTTGAGGCCCGGAGGGCCCCCAGTGATGCCGGGTCCCCCGAGGGGGGGGGCCCCGCCTGCCCGCAGCTTGTCTCTCTGAGCCCCGAGAGGCTCACTCATGGCCCGTGGGGCCACCATTGATGCCGGGTCCCCCGAGGGGGGCCCCGCCTGCCCACAGTTCTCTCGCTGAGCCCCGAGAGGCTCCACCATGTGCGCCCCTGTCTCTCTGAGCCCCGAGAGGCTCCACCATGTGCGCCCCTGTCTTCCGAGCCCGAGAGGCTCCAGCTATAATCCCCGAGCCCCGAGGAGGCTCCACCATGTGTCCCTATTCCCCCGAGCCTGCAAGGCTACATCCAAGCCCCTCAGCCGCCCAGCACTTCGTGGGCCGCTGCCACGTTTAGGTTTGCCCCGGGCCCCTTGCAGCCCACTCTGGACATCGAGACTCTAAGGCGCCCTCGCCCCAGGAAGGCCACCTGGCCTAGGGGGTGCTACTGGCTAATATCAATGTGATGCTGAGAATTATTATGTGTTGCCCTGCTGATGGGGGCCTCTGTTGTGTTATGTACCTTGTCCTTTCCCTCCTGAATACCCGATGTCTCATGTATGTGATCCCTGGTCCGAGTGAGTTCTACTGCTAGTTCTAGGAAGCTCCCAGGAGATAGGTGTTCTAATGCCAGTCCCATCAGATGCGTATCCCTGGCAGTGGTCCCTTGGCCCTGCCCTGTACCTTTTCCCTGGTGACCCCTGCCGTGCCTTGAGCACCTTGTAAAGTGTATGTTCCTATGTGCCCTGTCTAATACAAAGACTATTTTCATATATACTTCGTGTGGAGTTCCTTTTGTGGGAGGCCTGGGATGCTGCTGTTGGTGGGTGCGTGCGCAAATGCTTCACACATGTCCTCCGAGATAGGCCCGACTGCCCGCGCCGCGTTACCTAGAGGGCGAGCAGGGGTCGACTTTATATAGGAGTGGCGGTCTCTGACTGGCTGTGGCGCCAGCCCTGGCCGGCCGGGGGTCCCATTTCCTACACTGGTGGCTAGCGGTTGGATCCGGACTTGTGTTTGCGCAGTACCGCAACGATAACTGGCCTCCCTACAAAAACTCTGTATTGTAAATGGTCGCAAAGAAAGGAGATTATTGTTTTTAGGAGGTTACTTAAATGTCCGTTCTGTGAAAAATGTGTTCTGGTTAGGTGACCCTAGCCCGGGAGGGTAGATCAACCCCCTAGTGCAATGTGTTTTCTGGATTCACCAGAAGGGTGGGATCCAGTGGTGGCAGCGTAATTGTGTTCAATGTGTATGGTCCCTGTCCCTTCCCTGGAGTAATGATACCTGCACCACATGGGGTCAGGTCAGGTTGCTAAAAATGTCTGTTCTATGGAAATGTTTAATGATCAATAGAAATACCTGTTCTGTGGAAAGTTTTAAAGGTTACTTAAATGTCTGTTTTGGGGAAAAAGTGTGCGTGTACACTGTTAGTTAGTTGCCCCTAGCTTGGGAGGGTAAATCATCTCCCTGGTACAATATGGTTTTCTGGATTCACCAGAAGGGTGGGATCCAGTGGTGTCTGCGGAGTTGTGTTCAAATGTGTATGGTCCTTGTCCCTCCCCTAGAGTAATGGTACCTGTGCCACAAGGGTCAGGTTGAGGAATCGGGGCGGGAGAAAACTGTCTTACCAGTCTAGGGGACGATGTGTGGATGAATGCTGAGGTGTGCTGAGTAATGGAGTGTAAGTTCTCTGGGATGGGGAGCTTGCTGAATCAACGATAATCCTGTCCTTCCTTACCCCGCTGAATGTATTGGATGCATCAGGTCTCCTTACCCCACTGGTTGTGTCTTAGGCGTCAGGTGTCGCCCTGGCTGAATTTATGTTGAGTTGTACTGAGACCTGCTGGCGCTGCCGCGGCTCATCTTGTGGTGTTTTAGGTGTCAGGTGTCGCCCTGGCTGAATTTATGTTGAGTTGTATCCCGGACAAGGAAGACCTGCTGGCGCTGCCGCGGCTTGCCTTGGGGAGAGCTGAACACTGAGACCTGCTGGCGCTGCAGCGGCTCATCTTGTTGTGTTTTAGGCGTCAGGTGTCGCCCTGGCTGAATTTATGTTGAGTTGTACTGAGACCTGCTGGCGCTGCCGCGGCTCATCTTGTTGTGTTTTAGGCGTCAGGTGTCGCCCTGGCTGAATTTATGTTGAGTTGTACTGAGACCTGCTGGCGCTGCCGCGGCTCATCTTGTTGTGTTTTAGGCGTCAGGTGTCGCCCTGGCTGAATTTATGTTGAGTTGCACTGAGACCTGCTGGCGCTGCCACGGCTCATCCTAGTACAAGAGGGAACTCCTGCCTGCGGAGGGAGAAGAGGAAGTGTTAGATTCCATTTTTTTCTTGTAAAAAGTCCTGGTGCGCCAGGCATCTGGCCGGTAGGGTACTGCCCGCGGTTGGGGAGCCAGTAGTCGGTGTTTCCGGATCTGGACGTCGGGGCGACTGTAGCCAGTGTCCTGGCCGGTTTTGTCTTCAAGATGATCCGGTGAAGTTAGTTCCCAGGTGGAAGACCAGTGGAGGGAGGAAGCTCCAAGACTGGTAGGAAAGTGTGTTCTGAGGGTGTTTCTCCTGGGAGAACGCGGAACCTCAGAAGTAGAGGTAGGGTGGGGCATTCTTGCCCGTGACCTCTGGCAAACCTGAGGGTGCGGACCCTAGGTGGAAGGAACAGTGGTAGTCGTGGCTACACTGAGAAAGGGAGTGGAGAATGGCTATTGTGGGCCAGGGGTACCGCCCCCCACTTCGGATTAGCAGGGACCAGTGGTATCTGGATGGCTTAGGGCCTGGTCCTAGTCATGGACAACTAAGGAGTACCAGGTGGGTAGCCTGGTTGGGCCTATGTCTTCATTTTTTTTATTTTTTTTTGTTTTAACTTTTATTATTTTTTAATCTGGGTATCTCTATTGGTCCGGCAGTGCGGGCCGCGTCCACTTCCTATCGCCCTGCCGCAGGGAAGTCCATCACGGTAGTGATTGGTCTGCCCTGCGTTTGGGCTGGGAGGGGCATGTGTTGGACTTGGCCCGTCTGGCAGGTCCGCCCCTGAGGTTTTGTGCTTATTATATGTGACCGGGGGATGGTGATTCCCCTTCTGAGTGTGTGTGTGTGGTGAGAGAGACCTGCCGCCATAGGAATGCATGGGGGATGTATGTGGCTCTGGTAGTTCCTGATGCGTGGGGCGTGCCGGGCCGTGTTTGGTATGTGTGCGCTCGTGAGGTTGAATGCTACAAGATGATGTATGCGGCATGCATGTGGCTAGAAGGGAAGGGCCCCTTCTAGACCTTGGTGTGTGTGTGCAGTAGGTGTGCTGGCGCCCGATTGGCTGAAGCCGGCTGGGCCTTCCCCCACCAGGCTGGCCCCACCCCCCGGGGGTGCGTCCAGTGTCCCTGGCCTGGCCAGTACCAAGAAATTCCTTATAACCAGTTCCAGCTGGTTCTCTCCCTGCCTGCCCCTTTTGGAGACAAAGGGAGCTCCTGTATAAAAGGAGTGTGGGCCCTTTTCTCTCTCTCTTTTTCTTCCTGCTTGAGACCCTGCCTGGGTCGTGCTGCTGCTTGGGGCTCAGGGAAGGGCGTGCCTCCCTGGGCCCTGCTCTGCTCCTGAACTACAGACTCCCTGGAGCTCCTATGGATTCTGCTTTCCATGCCACTTGCCCGTGGGACCGCTTCCCTGCGGTCCTAGCGCCCTAGGGCGCTTCATCTATGCTCCTAGTGCTCGGGAGCGCTCTCCTGCTGGCCTAGCGCCTTGGGGCGCTTCATTCATGCCCTCGCGCTGGGAGCGCTATATTTAACCAGACCAGCGTCTGCCCCGTGCTACCGAGGGTCTACAACCCCAGCGAGTGCCTACCTCGCTTCATGTCCTGCCCTTGGGCCCTACGAGGAAGCCTACTCCTCGTCGATTTCCCCCCGAGCTCACCGCCGCCGCCCGGGACCCTCGTGACGTCATCCCCGGGCCGCGCTGGTATTGGGCGCCGGCCCGGGATTCCCCTGTCACGTGGTCCCCCAGGCCGCGCCGTGATTGGCTGCTGGCCCGAGGGAAGGAGAGAGGCCGGCCGAGGGAGAGCGACGAAGCAGGAGCGGCGGGAGCCTACTCCGCGCTCCTGCCCGACCCCCGTGAAGCTGCTGATTCCCCCCCGGGGCCCCCGAGAGAGAGAGAGCCCCGGAGCACACGACGGAGGCGGGCGCAGCCAAGGAGACCGGCGCAACAGACCCGGTGAGTGCAGCAGAGGGGAGGGGGCGTCGGGCACATTGCCGGTGCTCGCCCCGCCCCTCCGACAACCCGCCTGTTGTGCCTCGAGGCCCGGAGGGCCCCCAGTGATGCCGGGTCCCCGAGGGGGGGGGGCCCCGCCTGCCCGCAGCTTGTCTCTCTGAGCCCCGAGAGGCTCACTCATGGCCCGTGGGGCCACCATTGATGCCGGGTCCCCCGAGGGGGGCCCCGCCTGCCCACAGTTCTCTCGCTGAGCCCCGAGAGGCTCCACCATGTGCGCCCCTGTCTCTCTGAGCCCCGAGAGGCTCCACCATGTGCGCCCCTGTCTTCCGAGCCCGAGAGGCTCCAGCTATAATCCCCGAGCCCCGAGGAGGCTCCACCATGTGTCCCTATTCCCCCGAGCCTGCAAGGCTACATCCAAGCCCCTCAGCGGCCCAGCACTTCGTGGGCCGCTGCCACGTTTAGGTTTGCCCCGGGCCCCTTGCAGCCCACTCTGGACATCGAGACTCTAAGGCACCCTCGCCCCAGGAAGGCCACCTGGCCTAGGGGGTGCTACTGGCTAATATCAATGTGATGCTGAGAATTATTATGTGTTGCCCTGCTGATGGGGGCCTCTGTTGTGTTATGTACCTTGTCCTCTCCCTCCTGAATACCCGATGTCTCATGTATGTGATCCCTGGTCCGAGTGAGTTCTACTGCTAGTTCTAGGAAGCTCCCAGGAGATAGGTGTTCTAATGCCAGTCCCATCAGATGCGTATCCCTGGCAGTGGTCCCTTGGCCCTGCCCTCTACCTTTTCCCTGGTGACCCCTGCCGTGCCTTGAGCACCTTGTAAAGTGTATGTTCCTATGTGCCCTGTCTAATACAAAGACTATTTTCATATATACTTCGTGTGGAGTTCCTTTTGTGGGAGGCCTGGGATGTTGCTGTTGGTGGGTGCGTGCGCAAATGCTTCACACATGTCCTCCGAGATAGGCCCGACTGCCCGCGCCGCGTTACCTAGAGGGCGAGCAGGGGTCGACTTTATATAGGAGTGGCGGTCTCCGACTGGCTGTGGCGCCAGCCCTGGCCGGCCGGGGGTCCCATTTCCTACACAGATCAGTCTTGCGTGACCCCGGGGCAGTCTGGTAATGTCGACAGCCTCAGCGCTCCAAGTGGAAGAATCCAGCAATTCTTAAGATCAGGGGCAGCTTTTGGTGTGTGAGGGCAGTGAGAGTTGGGTTCAGAAGCTCAATAGGGGGAGCCGATCGCCAGTTGCAGGTCGCCGCCAGCCGCCATTTAAAGGTCAGGCATGCGCGGGAAGGAATATCGTTATGAGGACTGCCTCCAGTGAAATGCCGCTAATGAAGCACCTGGGTTTTGTAAAGCTTGTGTCTGCCTCTGTGCTGCGACCTTCAACCGTACCTCCTGTTGGGGATAGCAGCTGTCGGCGCTCTCGGCAAGGTTGCGACCGCCATTTTGTACGCCGCCGCCTTCTCCCCCGCACTGCAGATTTTCACCGCTCCCACGGCACCAGCAACGATCGGAGCAGCCCTGCAAGTGCCCCACACTCTCTGGTTCAGGTAGGGAGCATCGGTGTCGAGGAGAATGCTCTCCAGTGGCCAGGAGCCGTGCCGGAGCAGAGCGTGGACCGGGAGCCGAGGCAGACCCCCACCTGTTGCTCCGCCCCTCCACTTAGCGCCCTCGCCCGCATCCCGCTCCTATCTCACTGCAGGCACCGGGTGTTCCGACGCAGTATGCAGTGCCGGGGGCCCAGATTAGAGATCGGGATCGGAAATTAGGTAGGGCAGCCGCGGAGGAGCTCCGGAGCTCCTGCTCCTCCGCGGCCGGAACCGGAAGTCGAGATCACCGCACCTCCTGTGGCTGCGGTCTCCTCTCTGGGCTCCGGCAGTGGTCGGCTCCTTGTTTTGGCCGCGGGTGTGGTGAAGCAGCTGTCAGCCTGCGGGTGTCCCCAGCCCTCGTGGTCCGCTATTTGCTGGTCCGCCCGCTGGAGTCTGTTGTTCGTCCTCTTCCCCGGGTGGGCGCTGCACCAGGGACAGGGCCTGGCGGCGGAGTCCCGCCCTACACGGACTCCGAGGAAAGCCGGTCCTAACGCTGCTGCCGCTGCGGGCCCAGACGATGAGAGAACCCTGAACCGCAACTCCCCCCGCTCTGCGGATAATTAGAACAAGCACGGAACTGCACCACAGAGGAGCCGGCGCGCGGACCAGAGGAGCGGGGGCAAGGGAGCGAGAAGACACGCTGAGATGAGGTAGGAGATGTGTGTGTGTGTGTAAGCGCCGGGGGTTCTGTGTGTGCGTGTGTGTATGCTCGGCGGGGGGGGGGGGGGCTGTATGTGTGTGTATGCGCGGCGGGGGGGTTGGGCTGTATGCGTGTTGGGAAGAGCCTGCCGGAATCGGAGCGCGTGTTCATGCACGCGACCTGATCAGATTCCGGCAGGTTGCGTGCGCGTAACAGCCTCTTGTCCGCTCTGCCTAGTCCTTGAAAGAAAAAATGCCTGAAACGATTACAAAAGACTCGCTCTGCGAATCGCAGGCGAGACCTAAAAAAAAGTGAAAGCAATTCTCATGGCCAAATTCACTTGATTTATTTACTTATTACTGTAATAGAATTACTTGTCTGTATTATTGAGCACCTTGTATTGGAATCACCTCTATATAGAATTTGTTTTTATGCCTGTACCGGTTTCCGTTATGTGCCATGTAAAGCGCTCTGATACCTACAAGGGTCTGGTTCGCGCTATATAAAACCTTCAAATAAATACATTTCAAATGCCACATCCATTCTTCTCAGTACCACAAACTATTCAGTACAATCCTCCCACACTCCTAAACTGGACCGACCACCTTGCCATAGCCCTCACCCTGCACATCAAAGGTCAAACCAAAAATAGATAACAAACCTTCAGATACTTCAAAGAGTTCTCCACGGACATTCCAAAGATTAAACTCCCCTCTCGCCCTACCAAATCCACATCTGAAGTCAACACTCTTCTAAATTACTTTTGGGAAAACTATGTGTACACATAGTTTCCCCAAAAGTAATGCTGAACCCTTCCACAGTGGCATTCAGGAAAGAAGAAGGAACACAAAAGTACTAAGTTACCGAGTTCCTCCATGTTAAAACACAGAAAACTCATCGCATTAGTCAAATCTAAGTCTGTAATTAATTTGTAAATAAATAAGTGCTAGGGCCCAAGGTATTGCTCATGAGGCCACTGCAGCTTGCACTACCAGCAGGGCCTGACACTGTTGCCACTTGTCAGTATAAATGCTCCCTACTAAACATCACACTCTTATAAATGTGACAGTTTGGACAAATCCATGCTACCCAAAGCAGTAAACAAAATGGCCTGAACACACAAATTATTTTCTAAATATTTATTTAATTGTTAAACTGATGTGCTCGGCTCACAAATAGACAGCACCACCATGTGGTGTACTGTCATAAGTGCCAGTGTAACGAATTCAGTGCAGAGCACCAGCACAAATTAAGCAAGGAGTTAAATACTAAACACCACCATCAATTAGGCTGCCTACTAAAACAGAACACTCTTCAAAACAATTGAGCACTTCACCACCCCTCGGTTTGAATCTTCTAGCCCCACTTTACAGACAAGTGCAATGTCGTCAATGGTCCAACAGCACATCGGCAAAACCAAATTGGTTTGGATCCTGACACCCTCTCCTCCCATGCTGCATCCAACAATGCTCCTCTTCGAAAGGTCTGTTACTCACCGACATCCTCCAATTCAAACCAACCACTTATGTAGGTGAAGTTTTAACCTAATTCTTTATCAAAGCCCTCTATGGAGAAACCGTCTGACCATGTCTTGCCATCTTCAACGCCTTCCAACCTCCAGGAACCTTTCAAGACAGACCAGATCCTCCCAGTCCAGAAGAAAACTACATCAGGCATTGAAGACCTTCCCAAATATCGGCTTATTACTCATCTACACTTCATCTCCTAGACTATTGAAAAATCTGTCTATGCACAACTTCAAGATTATATCAACACCAACCATCTCCTTCAGATCCCACTGCATGAAGACAGCAAATGTACAAACCATGGTCTTCTGACCTGTCTCCTAATATTACCGGACCTCTCAACGGCCTTTGATACAGTCTTCATCCACACCCCAAAGCCTCAAATGAAATTTCCAGGAAATGTATTTCTCTTCTTCTCCTTGACCTTTCAAACCAGTACCCGTTTTTTCACATAAACACCTTGAGGTCTCAAAGATACCTATCACTTGTCGAGTTCTCCATGGTTCCATTTAATGCTCCCTCACGCTTCCAGTTATTCTTTAACCTCGACAAGGGTCCCCCGAGTCTATACTCTCAAAGATCATCAACATTTACCAATATGTTGACAACTGTAGTTAAATGTTTATCTGTTGCATAAATACAAAGCCTAAAACACTGCTTGCACCCATCTTATCCCGACCTGGATGTCCAGTATCTACCCGAAGGAAAACCAAATGAAAATTCCTGATGTTTGCACAGAACAACAAGCAACAACGGGTCGAAACTTAGGTCAATAACATGAACATTGACAGACCAGTCAACTCTCACCTAGGGGAGAGGATGTGGCCTACCGGCTAGGGCGGTCGACCTCGAATCTGGGGAACCGGGTTAGAGTCTCGGCAACGACGCTCAACATCTTGTGATTCTGGGCAAATCACTTAATCTCCCTGTATCTAATAAAAAAATGAATGTGTCCGTCTGTAACACAAGTGGTGCTAATGTAAAGCGCTCGGATACCTTCGGGTCAAGTTCGCGCTATATAAAACTCCGGAAAAAAAAAAGTAAACAAATGATACCAAGCCCCTAAAACTCACCCTGGGCACACTGCAGCAACACATCACCAAGAAAGCCAAGACTGCTAAGAACCATTTCTCTCTACCAAAGAAAATTAAATAATTTCTCCCAGAAAGCAACTTCAAAACTGCTGTTCACGCACTTTCTCCATGGACTCTCAGACTTCACGCTGGTTTCATTTAGGGCCATCCTACATGCAGCAGCAAGCCTCACAAAGTGCATGAAGAAATAGGACCATATTATCTTCACCTTGATAGAACCCCTCTGGCTGTTCGTCAGCCCACACTTCAAAACCAGCTGCACCATCTGCAATGTCATTAAACTGGTCATGCCTTCCTATTGACTAACATGTTCACCATCTGTGGCGGCATGCGGTACACCTGCAGCCAGGACACCACCACGCAGGGGATGAACAAGTGCAACAAAGCAGATACAAGGCACAAGGCCTTTTCCAACTAAACATTAAGGATCTGGAACAACCTCTCTGTATCCATTAGGACTGCCCCTCAATAATGCTCCATTTTGGGGAATGTCTCTTTAAAGAACACTACATCATAATTCAGTAACTGTCCAATTATGCACTTAAAATCAGCTACCGCTCCATTCACACATTCACTGTGACTTTGCCTTTGACCTTGTAACAGCGCTCTACTTCCCTGGGAAATATTCATGCTATATAATCAATGATAGAATTTTAATTAACCACCAGGTGATTGCCATGGAAAAGAAAAAGGTAAATACATTAAAATTATTCTGCTTATTAATCATTAACTTCATAAACCACATAAGTGTCAATGAACCCTACGTAGAGTAATTTCCTCCAAGAGAAATACATCTTTTTAAGGGAGACATCTTTTCTAGAGCATCTCAAGGCGATTTATTCAAACAATCCAAAATGTTGATTAGCAAGTGCTTGCACTTAAATGTTGTTCGGAGATTCGACAGCAGTTTGGGTTGTTACAGCTACATATTCTTGCAAGTGGGTTGCATGGTTTGAGGCAGAACCGAAACATAAGGGGAGAGGGGTTGGCCTAACGGCTAAGGCGATCTGGGTTCGAGTCTCGGTAACGACGCCAAAAAACCACTGTAATTCTGGGCAAATCACTTAATCTCCCCGTGCCTAAAATGAAAGTGTGTCCTCATGTAACGTAACTGGTGCTATGTAAAGCGCTCTGATAACGGATTCGGTTCGGTTCTAGTTCGCGCTATATAAAACTCTGCAAAAAAAATAAAATCCATTCAGTTTACAAAACCATTGCAGAGGAACACTCCCAACAGGCATTAAGAAGGTTCAGCAGCATCAGAGCTCTCGAGTACAAACTAGCCGAATTTTAAACACAATCTGTGAAAACCGTAATACTACACATCTTTAGTAAGCAGAACTGGATGGCACATGAAGCACACATCTGGAAGATATACCTGCAGTCCTCTGTACCAACATTTACAAGACCAAAAGTAATTAACTGAGTTCCTGAGTTCATTTTTGCAGCTCTTACCATTGATATAAGAAATTAATTGTGACAAAATGATGTGCTTGATCTGAACCCCTACTTATGAGACAATTAAGTTAACATTGGCTTGATAATATACGTCTGGTGTGTTTATATTAAAACAGTCTCTACTTCCTTGAGGGGGATGGAATGCGGGAGGGGAATACCACCTTTACTCAAAACTATATTAGACCACATAAACCACAGGAATAAACGGGGCCTTAAGAAGTGACTCATCTCATCAACAAGAATCCATTATTCAGGAAGAAATACACTTTGAAGAGCTTCCAAAACATGGGCTGCATAAGAATAGCCCCTTGTTTACCATTTTCAAAGGAAAGCTAAAGGGAAGCCTGCACATATCCTCTCGCAGAACCTTACAATTCCAGCATAGCATCACCTCCTCTACATATCTCTGTAAGAATCCATCTCATTTCGGATCCATATCATTATGAAATCACTACTCATTTGCATATCTCCATCACCTGTAGGTGTGGTTTCCATGTTCTCGAATTCCCACTACCTTTTATTATTGTTTGTATGTAAATGACCATTTTTTTGATCCTCTCTCTATATGTGTAACTGCTTCTCTGTCTCTTGTGTTGTCATTCTTTGTTCTGAGGTATGACTGATTATTTCATAAACTGCCTAACTGCAGGTCAACAGCATGCTAGATCAAGAGAAAAAAAAAAAAAAAAAAGAATAGTATAATATTATAGGCCACTGCTGTTGGCTACACTAGCTGTTATACACCAGCTGTAGAGGCCCGAGCCGTAGGCTAATACCAATTTAGTTGTTAACATTCTGTCAACCTTGTAAAGGGGAGAGGGTGAGCTTCCCCTGCTGGGATTCACGTTTTTGACCTGCACTCCCCTAATATATGTCAGTAGCAAAGGCTTACTCAGCACATGGCGCGATCTTGCTAGCTTGTATCATAAGTGGTTTACTCCCTTAAAAACAAGAATATATATATATATCCAAAAACGCTCTGCTGTAAGAACTCACTCGACAGTGAGCTACAAAGCAGGCACACCGAGGCCTTAAAACTAATTGGCACACGTGGGAACGTTTTGAAACTCCAGCATTCGTAGCGCCAATTATGCCCTGGAAGAAGCGCACAGCTTCGAAACGCGTAGGCAAAAGGGTTGCCAATGACGAAGTGAATGTGACCTCACAGAATGCAATAAATGAGGTTTCTACCTACCTGCAGTCGAGTGAGTTCTTACAGCAGAGCGTTTTTGGAATAATAAAAATAAAATAAAAAAAATAATTAAAAAAAAAATTATATATATATATATATATATATATATATATATATATATATATATATATATATATATATATATATATATATATAAATAAATTGCACACCTAATTTTCACTGTCAAATATACGATTTTATTGCAAATAAAAATGATATAATAACAGTATGGACTTCCAACAAATAAGGAAGTTGTACTGTTTCCCTAATGCATGTAATTAAGGTCAGCTGGACACCTTTACCCAATTTCTGGTGGTTTAAAGCTACTTGCCTCTTTCTTCGAATGACCACCTGGCAAGGGAAGCCCCCCTCGTTGAATCTTTTTTAGGATTGTCAATAGTCACAAATATAACGGCATTGGTGTTTCAATAACTATTATGAACATCACAACTGTTTTGGACAGAAGAATGACAGCGATTAACCTGCCGTCAGGTTACCTTTAGATGATTACAAAGATCATTTTAGTATAAATGGGGAGTGTAAGATGGAGGACGCTGCTGAACTAAGATAAGCAACAAGGACCCGCCCACTCCCACTACCTGTTCCACTCCCAGCTGCTTTGTGTTCAGGTCTTTCGAAAGAAAATACACAAATCTTCTTACCACAGCAGCTTAATAGAGATTGGATATGTTTTCTGTCACTTCGGAACAAGCTTCCACAGTGCATTCTGGGAGCAGGGTAATGTCGGGCATTTCCAGAAAGCCTTCTGGGTAGGAAAACTCTTCCCTAATATAGCTGGTTAGAATCTCGAATTCTGTGAATGCAGACACCAATTGGTAATGGGCTGCTGCCAAACTGCCATGGCTACTAAGTTGGAGAACCACTACAGCTTATGGAGGACCGACACCAACGTAGACCTGCGTGGACCCTGTTTTGGTACTTCTTGAAGTGGAGCTATATTCTGGTCATTTTTTTTAAGGCTAGAATGACGTGTGAAGCTCTGCTGACCTTTACTGTACCCTGCCTGCTTTGAAGTCCCACACCAACCCACGTGGTTCAGTCATCCCAAGAGAACGCAAAGAAGCCTGCTCTACCAGTTAGAGAACAGAACAGGAATACCCAAGAGCCAACAACATACTAGCACAAATAAGTTGAGTTGTGACTACCTTGCGAGAACACACTGTCTACGAACGAACATTTGCTTCTCCCTGAGGGATTCGCCTCTCCCCACCTGCCTTTTCCAGTACTCACTTGTCTGTCTCGGCATGGTTTGAGCACTGGTCCAGCACCAACCTAAGTGGTCAGAATGCCAGAAGAAGTGGTCCAAGGTGCACACACACACACACACAGGGATCTGCGGAGGTCCTCCTACAGGCTGGACTGCCTACTAGTCGGATCTAGATCACTCGAAGAGAGCTGGCATGGTTGTAGTGTGCACCATTGTGACTTTGGGGTCACACTCCAATGGGTCCCACAGCACTCTGGCCCTTTTAACATGAAGCTGTTGACTGGCTTTGCTAGACCTTCAGTGCATTTAAAGCTACTTGAAAACTTTAGCCCTTGACCGTGAAAACAGAGGACCTCAATTCCATTTTCAAAGTTGTGTTTTTGTAAACTATCCAGTATTCATGATCAGGTAGAAATTACATACAAGGTTTTAATGAGCTACACTTATAACAGGAACTTGGTGCCCATCTGTGTTCTTTTATTTAAAAAATTATAAACAGCATATCGTTTGCAATCAGTTGGTGATCGCGAACAGTATATATTTCCCATAGTCAGGTTACTCTCTTTTGCAACAGAACTTCCTCATTTTGCTTCATTACATAATTTAATTTGTGTATTATTTTTGTACTATTTTAACTCTTTTAGGTGTTAAAGTGTTCTTTCATATCTGTGGATGAACAATCCCTCTTAATTGTAACTCTGATAACCATTTTGTTCTGCTCAACCTTTATACCATCTCCTTTAAGTTAGGCTTTTTCCTTTTGCTCAGTCAAGTACCCAGAGTCAGGAAGTATTGGGAGGCTAACTTTTTTTTGCACTGAACAGTATCCTGGTTATTGATGGACCATCTGCAGTTTCAACTCTGATATTGCTAGGATATTACTGCAGACGGAAGTATAAGGAAAAGCAAGAAAAGCTTTGCTTCAATAAGTGCTGAACACATCACTCCTGAACCGCTGGGTTGGTGGTACGTACGTGCTCGCAGGTCGTCCAGCTGGCTGCTGTTCTGCCAGCATGTGATGCCAGGAGGTGGTTCGGTTGTCAGTAGCATCAGCTCTCTCTTCAGCCTCGACGTCCTTTGCATGATCCTGTGATATAGCAATGTGAATTTTACATACGATACTGGAAGCATATCTGTCACTTATTTCTATGTTACATGAGAGGAATTTAGACAATTCATTAATTTACACAAGGGACGGCCTCAGACAGTTGAGTCAAACATATTAGTTGAATTAATATCTACAGGGCCTTTGTCATTTTTGGGGCACTAGTCGGTTTGAAGTAAGGGCATAACGACCTCATGCAAGTGCAGTGTTGCTGAAATTCTATGTCAGGACCGGAGGCTCAGGTTATGATTTACTCTCTCCTATTTATTGATCAGCAGCCTTAAGAACAAACAGTCAAAGACTACAAATCCCATGAGTCTTTGTAATGATCACAAAACAACCATAAAGATAATCCCATATAAACAATATCAAAGAACATCACGTCCTCTTTTTGCTGCTCAGAAGCCAGATAAGTGCCTTCCTTTGAAATTGCTTATTGCTGAGCTAATTGTGCACAGTGTATTCTATATTTGCGAGTACAGCGCAACTTCTTTCTTTAACCTCTTAGGTGCTGCGCACGATCAACGGCCGACTGCACCACTACCTCCGTAGTGCTGCCGTCGGCCGTTGAACGTTCGAACTGCACCTGCGCAATGGAACGTCCAGCAATGGAGCTGGACGTTCCATAGCAGCTAAGGTGTTATTGGTTGGTTTTCTATGGTGCTTGGCCCATCGTGCTGTTGTGCTGCTTCGGTCTCCGCGAGCGGCTGACTAGGTTAGCCCTTCAGGTTCTCCTTCTGTTCGTTTGTGTGCGCTTCAGTCGGTCCAATGGTTGAGCGGTGCTGCGGCCAACAAGGGTTTTTAGGTCTCGCCTAGCTATCGTGTAAGCAATGCTCTGCGAGATATTAAGTAAGGGGCTTTTTAAAGTGCTCCCAAAAGCTGCAGGCGGATCGAATACAGTGCATGTGCGCCGGCCGCGCTCACTGTGAACATCAAAGCGGCCGCGAAAGTGATCACAACTCCTCTCTCCCACCTCTTGCAGTCTCACTTTTGGTACTATCCTCCCCATCATATCTTTCCATCCCTCACACTTTTTCCCCATCCTTTGGATTAGCACCGCTCTCTGCAACACCCATTCTCTACACCACCTCTCACAATTGCACCAGTTTCTCCCATCCTTTACAATCTGACCTCTCACTTCCCTATACACTCAGACACTTCTCTCTCCCCATCCCTCCCAGTCTTAATTCTAAAGCATCGTCGCTCACACGCTCACTTAACGCTCACTCGGTGTCTCTCACTTTTAATCTGATATCTTCGCATCCACCACTTTTACATCAGTTCTCCCTCACCTTCTCCACACTCCTAGCTTTGTCACTTTTCTCCCTAATTCTCGTCCTCTCACCGCTTGCTTCCCATCTCTCATTCGATCACGGCTCCCTCCCCACCCTCATACATACACATCTCTCTCCGAATTCGTCACTTTTTCACTTCTAAACACTCAAACTGTCAGCCCTCTCCTTCTATCATAGATTCACCAATCTCTACTTCCCCTCAAATTGTCACTTTTCATTCTCACCCCCTAACACTCACACCTCCTGATGCGCATCTCACACACTCCCTGTTCCCTCGTTCTCCAAGACTGTGCCGGCCCGTAGTAGCTTTTCTTAGGGCATAGAGAGCGGTAGCACCGGAGCAGGGACGTGAGGGGCCCATCCCATTCCTGACTGCCTTTCACTATTCCACCTCGAGAGCGGTTTGGGGGCCGGGGTTACGATAATTTCTAGGCTGTTTAGAGCCCACAGCCTTCTTACTAGTCCGAGGATAGCGCCCCCCTCCCTGCCTTAACTATGTCGCTGCATCCTTCGCAGTTTAAACTCTTTCTCTCTTTCCCTCGTCCTTCCCGATCAACACTCTTTCAGTATACCTCACATTTACCCCTCTACTCCCACCCCACACACTCCCGTCACCTTCTCCCCATTCCTTTCACCTCCAGCACTCCTCCCCTCTCTTACGGTCTCACCCCTCCCTCCCCATCTCTCACACTCTCGTCCCCTCTTCTATAAACCTGTTGCTCCCACCCCTCCCTGTCTGGCATTTGTTTGCTCACTGGGGCCGGCGCCTTGTCTTCTCCTCCCAGTCATTTGTCTCCTGCGCTTTGAAGTCTAGGTAGGCGCTGTAGGGTGGAGGCTATGGGCCTGGTAGAGAATGAGGTAAAGGGTAATCTCCCTTGTGAGATGCACGCTTACATGAAACTTTTCAGTGCGCAAAGCATCACCTAGCATTTTTTTGGGGGGGATTTGTATTTCAGCGCACAGCTACCCAGAAGGGTTTCCCGGCGCTGTACAAGAACAGCAGAGAATAGAGCAGCCTATTAGGTCTCTTATCAATTCAGGTGACCTTTCCGGGACCGTTGCATTACCAGGCCCTTCAGCGCCTGAAGACGCAGCATCTGCACCGGGGGCTCTCCTACACACAGGAGATAGCCCTATCTCAGGAAGCATGGGAAGCGATCCAGTGGTGGCTCGGACATATGCAGACCTGGAATGGAAGGGCCATTTTCGGTTCAGCCCCCGACGTGGTGATTGAGTCAGATGCCAATCATCAGGTTTGGGGCGCCTGCTGTGGAGATGTTACTACAGACGGGCACTGGTCCGAGCACGAGCAGTCTATGCACATCAGCTCCTTGTGACTTCCGGCCGGATCTTTCGCAATTCGAAGTTGTCTGGCGGACAACAAGTTCTCTTGTGCCATCCTCTTGAAGATGGACAATATATCAACAGACTAGGGGGGCACACGGTCCAAATGCCTGGCAGATTTGGCCAAGAACTTCTGGAACTATTGTCTGCATCGCGGTCGGACTGTCACGGCGGAGTACTTAACATGGTATCTCAACCAGACAGCAGACTGGCACTCCAGACACCTTCAGGATTAAAGTGCTTGGAAACTGGATCTGTCGATCTTTCAGAGCCTGATGACCGGGTGGTGTCCCGGTCAGGTGGACCTCTTCCCTAAACTACCAGCTTCCCCGATTTTTTAGTTGGCGCCCGGACCCTCTGGCGGAGGCCACGGATGCCTTCTTGCAAGCTTGAAGCCTGTTTTTGGGTAGGCGTTACCCCTGTTTGCCATGATACCCAGGCTCACGGCGCTGGTCCGGAGGCAAAAGGCTGAGGTCATTTTGGTGACACTGCGTTGGAAATCTCAAGTCTGGTATCCAGTTCTTCTGGAACATTCTATGGATTATCCAACCCAACTTCCCCAGACACCTCTTCTACTGATGGACGCGGGAGGCAACTTGCACCCTCTGGTTCGAGAGGGCAAGCTCCATCTGAAAAGGTTGGAGGATTACAGGGGACATTGGAAAGTACCGGGCCTTTCAGAGACTGCTTCCTCCCTTATCAAGAAGGCATGGGCAGAGTCTACCGTCAAGCGATACAGACCTTCCTGGAGGAAGTGGATATGCTGGTGCTTGAGATAGGGTTTTGATCCCATGGGGACCAATGTGATCAATGTAGTTAACTACCTTTCGGAATTAGTCTATAGAGGTTTGGCCTATCACTCGATCAATGCAAGTCGATCGGCGATATCTGCAGGTCACATGCCCATTCAGGAAGTCCTGGTAGGGGAACATCCTCTGATAGGTTAGATGTTGAGAGGCATACACCTTTCATTTCCGCCGCTACCGAAGTACTCCTCCTTGAGGGATGTGAATTCAGTGCTGCGTTTGCTGCAATCTTGGCAGGATAACTCTTACCTTTCTCATAAGGACCTAACAGGTAAGCTGACGATGCTCCTTTGTCTTATCTCGTGCAAACGGGTATCGGATGTCCGAGCCTTGGAGGGTACGGCATGCTTGTTCATACCGGAGGGGGTGTTGTTCACTGTAGGCCGACGCACACAGTCAAACACTAAGGTGGTACACTACCTGGCTTTTCCGGGTCACCCCAAGTTGTGTGTGGTACGCTGCCTTAGAGCATACGAAATGATGACGGAAGAATACAGACCTCCAGGGGTTTCTCAACTTCTTTTTTCACTGAAGAAACCTTTCAAAGCGGTTATGGCTGCCACAATCGCACGCTGGGTGAGATGGGTGCTCCAGGAAGCTGGTATTGATACAACGGCCTTCGGAGCCCATTCAACGTGGGGAGACAGGGCTTCCAAGGCCTTTGCCAATGGTGGGCGATTAGAAGACATTCTTAGAACGGCGAAGTGGTCCTCGGATTCTACCTCTAAGGCCTTCCATTTTAAACCCATGTTGGGCATGGCTTCTCTGGTGGTCGTTCAGCTTTGAACTAGCCTAATCTAAGCCTCCAGTTCTGACATAGAATATAAACTGTTCTAGCTATTGTGAAGGAAAGTTTCAATTCTATTAAGGATGCAGAGGCGAGGGTCATCCGACCCATTGGACTCGAGTCCCGTCCCTCCCTGTCAGTTGCAGTCTACATGTTGTCTAAGTATATTATTTTAGGAGGGTTTCGGGGTAATGCTAAGATACAGCTTTAATGCTTAGAGTGTCAATGAATACTGTTGGTTGATTAACCTACCACTTTATTGTTCGACAGGGATACTAGACGTTTTCCCTTCTCTGATGCCATATTTTTGTCTTTGGAGGATCTGAGCAGAAACAAGACTACTAATGGAAATGCGGAATCTGTTTCGCCCGAAGAAAGAGGAAGTGCTGTCCTTTGATATTGTTTATATGGGACTATCTCTATGGTTGTTTTGAGATCATTACAAAGACAGATGGGATTTGTAGTCTTTGGCTGTTTGTTCTTAAGGCTGCTCAACAATAAATATGAGAGTAAAGCATAATCCTTGCCTCTGTGTCCTAAATTTTAACTTTACTTCACGATAGCTAGGAAATATTATATTATATGCTGGGGGGGGGGGGGGGGGGGTGAGAAAGTGATATGTGCAGCAGGCTCTGCTGTGGTGGCAACTTGGAGCCCAGTGGTTATGTGTGCAGCACAATAGCCCAGCAGTGACTTAGTGGGATGTACATTTCATAAGTCCACAATAATGTTTCGACATGGTAAGGTTCATTTCAGAGCAGTGTTATTTCACGAGCTTTTTTATTTTAATTAATATTACAGCAGGTCCTCATAGCTTGAATAACCATCATGTCTGTTCCCTCGAGTAGCCATCACTGTAACCTGGCAACGGATGCTGAAGTGATTTCCAATCAGGGAAGTGGCCAATTCAAGTGAGAATGCACAAAGTGTTGCCCTTCGTCACATTCCAAAAACAGCCCGAGCCTTAATATTGAAACAAGTCTAACTTAGTTAGCCTTCTACAGGAACCAGCAGCGCACTTGAAAAGGGCACTATACACAACTTTGCACTGCACCTTACATAACTATTTAAAAGTAATCATTGTATGTTATGTTAATTATTTATAGAGCACATGTTCACCGATTGGTTCCTTGACGCTAGATTTAGGAAAGCTGAGACCAGGATAACTGTCCCACATCTAAGTTAATCATACACTTGAGAAAATAGCCAGGTCTTAAGAAGCCTCCTGAATTTCATGACTTTCGTGCATGCTCGGATGTTGGGTGGTAGAGAATTCCAGAAGCCAGGAGCCAACACTTCAAATCTACAACCACCTTGTCGCTTCCGCTTATATGCAGGTATGGTTAGCAGATTCATGTGCGACGAGCACAAGTTGCGCACGGGTACATGCCTTTGGATGAGGTTGGAAATGAATTTGGGGCTTGGGCCATGTAGGGACTTAAAAATCAAGCAGCCCACTTTGAAAGCAGAGCGTTGTGAAATGGGTAGCCAATACAACTTCCTCATATGGGGGCAGACATGTTCCCACCTGGGTTGCTGAAAGGTCAGCCTGGCTGCCTGATTTTGAACCAACTGCAATCTCTTAGTGAGATAAAGTGGTATGCCAAAATAGAGTGAGTTGGCATAGTCTAAGTGGGAGATCACCATGGCAAGAGCAGCATGTATTAGTGCTTCTCTTGTGAGCAACCTGCTGATTTTCCTAATTTGGTGATGGCAGTTCGAGGTTACTGATGTGATCTGGGTTTTCGTTGATAGGTTGTTGTTTATCATCACCACAAGACTTTTTACTGAGGAAGACGGAGTGGAGGGTGGTGGTGGTGGGGGCGGTACCCAGCTCGCTTGGCCAAAACTAAGGACTCCAAAGGTTGATGGTGCTTCCTAACAGGATCAATTCTGTTTTATCCAGGTTGAGTTTCAGTTGGTTGTTATTCATCCAATCCCGGATATGTAACATTGTGGCTTGAAATTCTGATGCGGAGTCAGGGGTATTATTAATAGTTCATATGAGCTGTAGATCTTCTGCATAGTTAAAGGTGCACACCTTCCTGTTTCTTAGGGACTAGATCAATGGGAGGAGGTACAAATTGAATAAGTGAGGGGCTAATGAAGAGCCCTAGGGAACTCCGCGGGAGACGCTCTTTTCCGGCGCGGTGAAGTCAGCTAGACGTACTGTTTGCAGGCGGCCCTCCATAAAGGACCGTATCCATCTCAGGGCTGATCCCTGCAGACCAGCGGCGTCACAACAGTCGATTAGGATGTCATGATCGACCGTGTCAAATGCCGCGGATAGTTCCAGCACTACCAGGGCCTGAGGAGACCCGTTGTCTATTTTGTTCCGAAGAGTGTCCAGGACAGTTGGCATGACTGTCTCAGTGGAATGAGCTGGGCGGAAACCTGCTTGACGAGGATTGAGATATTCTGACTGTTCAATGAAGGCACATAGACTTCTGGCAACATGGGATTTGAGTACCTTGGCCAGGTACGGAAGCAGCGAGATTGGCCGGTAGTTAGTCAGTATCTTAGGGTCAGCCCCTGATTTCTCCAGGAGGGGGACAATAATTGCCTCTTTAAAGGCAATCAGGACAATGCCCCGAGTCAACGACTCATTTAGGTTTGCGGAGTTAATTGCGTAGTAAGAAGAAAGTAGAGGTTTTCCTTAAACAGTAGGATAGTATGCCTGTTTTTGGACATGCTTTATATGTTTAATGCTTGTCTATCTACTGTCCAAAAATCGACAGTCCGGGGTACAGAAAATCTGCGGCAGGTTTTTGTTCTGATAAAAACCCAAGGACCACTAGTGGCCACAATCTACGGACTGAAACATGTAGACAAGTGAATAGGGTCTTGGGCCATTATTACCCATTGTTACCGACCATATCTTTTTTAACCATACCTGAGAAACCACCAGTAAAGGCTAGGTTGTTTAAGGTATTTTTATTCTTTAAGACCCCAGCTACTAACTATTATTCAAAGTGCTTCCCGGAATATGGTCGAGTCATTCTGGTTTTTAGGGATCAGGATGAGTCCCCATGATTAAGCATGCCACGTCTAGAGTGGGTGTGGGTCCTTAAACAGAAATACTTGTACTTCTGAACCAGACGGTGATCAGCCCAAGAGGCCTGACGCAAGAGAGTGGGTGAGGATACCCTTTTGAGTATATATTTGATAGTGTTGGGAGAATGTATCATTATCACTTAAAACATTCTCTCATGTTTATGTTTATGTTTATGTTTATTGGATTTGTAATGCGCAACAAATACCCGGAGGTGTCTCGGCGCAGAGGATTTATACAGTGACAGTGAATGAAGAATGGTACTATTGATCAAAGAGCCATGTTTTCAGCTGTTTTCGAAAAATACAAAGGGTAGGACTGGTCTTAATGGTAAGAGGGAGAGTATTCCACAGTCTCGCCGTGGCTACCAAAAAACGTCTGTCTCCCCAGGCAACTGTTCTGGTGCGAGGAAGAGGAAGAAGGTAGTTGGAAGCCGAACGGAGAGACCTCGTGGGAGTGTAGATCCTGAAGGCATTTATCAGAAATTGAGGGCCTGAATTGTGAATAGCTTTATACGCAATGCAGAGGGCCTTGAATTTTATTCGGCTCCTGACTCTGAGCCAGTGCAGTTGACGTATGGCCGCAGAAACAGATTGATGTTTGGGAATAGCAAGAAGTGCTCTCGCTGCTGCATTTTGGACTAATTGCAATTTGTCCACAACCTGTTGTTGGGCATTTATCAGGAGGGCATTGCAGTAGTCCAATTTTGAGAATATTAATGCAGTTATCAATGTTCTTCCAGCTGCCGGGGGTAGGTAGGGGAGAAGTTTTTTAATTTTCCTAAGGGTGAAGAAAGAGGATGATGTCACTGTATTAACATGATGGATAAATGTTAATTTAGTGTCAAATATGACTCCAAGGTTCTTCACCTTGGCAACCGGTACGGGAGGAGGGCCAAAGTCAATGGGCCACCAAATGTCAGACCATACCGGAGACAGATTGCCAAAGGTCATAACCTCAGTTTTATTAGAATTTAGTTTTAGGCAGTTCATCATCATCCAGGAGCCTATGGCTAGCATGGCCTCCTGGAATCTAGATGCCACTGCCAACCCATTTTTGTGGACCGCCAACACCAGTTGGGTGTCGTCTGCGTAGGTGGTCAGATTCAGCCCATAAGTTTTAATGACCCTCGCCAAGTCCGACACGTAGATGTTGAAAAGTGTCGGACTTAGCGATGATCCCTGAGGCACTCCACAAGGTAGTGAGGAAGTGGGCGAGTAGAACGAGCCTAGTTTCACCGATTGGGAGCGGTTGGCCAGGAAGGAGGCTATGAGATCTCTGGCTAGATGATTAACCCCCAGTGCTGAGACACGGTCGATCAAGATGGTGTGATCGACCGTGTCAAAGGCAGCGGAGAGATCAAGCAGTATAAGGGCAGCTGCCCCATTCTGATCTAAAATTGTTCTGATCTCATCAGCCGCCTTTATCAGTGCTGTCTCTGTCCCATGACCTTTCCTAAACCCAAATTGGGTGTCGTCCAGCAAATGATGTTGATCAATGAATTCAGAAAGTTGACGGTTCATAAGGGCTTCAAAGATTTTTGCTGGGAAAGGGAGACAGGCAATGGGTCTATAACTGGCTGGTTCCAATGGGTCCAGTGAAGGCTTTTTTAACAGAGGTTTGATTATAGTTTTCTTCCATATCTGTGGGTACTCACCTGTAAGAAACATGGAGTTGCAAATCTCGGTGAGGGGGGGTGTGATAGTTTCACTGAGTAGATTGAGTACCGATGGAGGACATGGGTCAAGAGGGGAGCCTGAGGTGATAGTTGTGGCATATTTACTAATTGTCTCAGTGAGGACAGGCTGAAACAAAGAGAACGAAGGGCCAATAGTTAGTAAAGAAACGGGTCGAGGGTCCGGATCTTTGGACTGAACTAATGATGAAAAAGTATCATAAATGTTCGTGACTTTGCTGGAAAAATAAGCAGCTAAGGAGTTACAAAGATCTTGGGATGGCTCCATCGCAGGAACAGAAGGAGGGGTGGATAAGACGTCAACTATTTGGAACAGTTTTCTGGAAGAGTTGTGTGCGAGCTCTATTTGGGATAGATAGTAGGCTCTTTTATGGGCGATTATAGCGCGCTTGTAGATAGCTATGGCAGCTTTATAGCTTTGTTTATCATGGAGGTTATAGTGCTTTCGCCAATGTCTCTCAAGGTTCCTGCAGTGTTGCCTCTGCAGTCTAAGTTCCTCTGAGAACCATCTCCCGTGGAAGACTTACTGATGATCGCCCTATGTTTATTTACAACGTAGAACGACCAGGTTGGTAGGATGTCTCTTTTAAACTGCAATGGAATACAAGCATTGGCAAAGCCAATAGATTTCGCCTTTGGGCCCTAACAGCTTTGCCAATGATGTATAAGCAGGTCAAGAAAAAAAGTTGTAATGAGAAGGACGCAGCATCTGCGTAATTTTGTAGGTGCTTGGATGTGCTGCGTGCATACAAATTGACATGGGTACAATTTTTTTTTATTTACAGATTCAAAGGGCATCAATTTAAAAACAAAACAATTGTGTGTAGTAGCGTTTATCTTTCTGATAGCAATGTGCCCCCGCTCCCCCAAAAATTATATACCACACAAAAAGTTCCAAACTGTCAAAAGACACTCAGGAAACAGTTGCAATACTCATCATGTTTCTTTATTCACAATCCCATTACACGTTTCGACCGACAGGCGGTCTTGAGTAGTTGCCCACTAATGCCGATTCATATCAGTATTCAATAAATATTAACACAGTGTGTAGAGAGCGTATCCTAAGTTTGGTGCTCGTTAGAATGCACTCAAGGCATTTATTACCCTTTGGTGGGTAGCCAATATTTACTGAATATTGATATGAATGCTCATTAATGGGCAACTACTCGTAACAAAGCTGAATCAACACAATAAATGAATACCAAATGCAATGAATTGTTAAACAAGTGATCAGCATAACTATTGCATTGTATACAGGCAAAATGAAGATAGTGTAGTCACTCATGCAACAAATGGTGACACAATGACTACACATACCAGAATGCACCTGCGACAGCAGAATAACCATAAATGAAAGAGAGAGGATCTCTGAATATTGACACTGGAGTCAATTTAAACAAATCAATACAAGGGCACTGTGCTGCGTAAAACCACTGTTTAGCACATCTAAGCATGTAGCAGAAGTAATTTAACCCCTTCCGTGCTCACTCCCTCCCCAGTGTTGCCGTCGGCCAACAAAGCCCCACCCACCCTTTAGAACGCCTGCACCGCCGTGGGAAAAACGCCGCGGTTAAGGCGTTAACTGCACAAAATATATTCTCATCATTTTCATTTACCAAATCATGAATCAAACGTCGAATATTTTTTGCTTATGAAATAAACAGAAATAACTGGTATATATATATATATATATATATATATATATATATATATATATATATATATATATATATATATATATATATATATGAAACACCAAACACGTCCCACACGAAGGGCGCACTTTCCACAGCTGGTGTGCGTGACGAGGCTGGACAAGCCTTGTATTCCTATATTTCACCAAAGTTTCAAAGACATGCAGAACTCTCCCAGATAGCTAAAACGATTTATTTTTCACATTTAGCAAGCCATTAAACCTCCTCCACCTATGCGTTTCGCCCTGCTGGGCTTGATCACGGTGTAAACAAACATTTGTCCCTCTACTCTTTCTATTTTATACCAAATACCCAATAGACACATTATGGTGCATTATGGGATAGGTAGTTTTAACCTATTTCCTTCACCCAATATGTGCAATAAAGCTTTCTATACGTACAAAAAACGTTTTTGTCTGCCACACTTCTGTTATCATAGGGAACTTAAAACATTTCGGCCAAAAATTTTGGGGTGGCATGATTATTAATGGTTTTAGGCGTACTTCATAGTACAATTTATGTCTTAGTGACTGATTTAAAACCAAAAATGATTCCTATTCAGAGAGATGTTCTTTATAACAACGACTGGTGCGTGTTATATTCCCCTCTGTTTCTATTTGTCCAAAGTTGAGGCTCAGTGCCCCAATTATCCCCCACACTCTGTTTATTTACAATGTTTTTCCCTTGGTGTGCTTCAGTTCTTATTGTGTGTTTCGAACCACCTCTTTCCTTTCTTGTCCATTCTGCTTTTTTCCCCTTTTTTTATTCTTTTGACAGATGTACATACATCTCTTCGTCCCCGTTCAACCCTGTTGGGAACTTGGTCTTGAATCTAATGATTAGTTTCGATTCTAATCTTCGCAGTTTTAGGGTTCGATCCCCCCCTCTTTTATGTACAGGTATCGTAGCTAGTCCAAAGTAAGTCATGTCTTTCCATGTTTTCCCTTCATGAGTTAATTTTTTTTTTGACATAGCGTATGTTAGGTCTCTGTTTTGGATTGCTATAGTATGTTCAAGGATCCGTTTTTTTAGGGGGCAGATCGGGCTTCCAATATAACGTTTTCTGCATTGGCACTCCAAACAATACACCACATACGTGGTGTTGCACGTAATAATATCATTAATGTTAAAGCTCTTTCCACGTGGGTCTAAGATTGTTTTCATGTTTCTGCCGATTTTGCAGGCTTTGCACTCACTGCATTTTGTAAATACCTTCTGTAGTCCTTGTAGCCATGTTTCCAGGCGTTTGTTTACAAAGTGGCTGTTGACCAATTTGTCTGACAATATTGGAGCTTTTCTGTACGATATATGTGGCCAGTTTCCCAATTGTTTTCACATATCGGGGTCTTTCACTAAAATGTTCCAGTATTTTACTAAGGAGTTCCGGATTCTGGAGCTTTCTTTACTGTAGATCATTACCATTCTTATTGGCTCTTTGGTTTTGTTCTTGTATTCGTATTTTCTTCTTATTAGGGTTTTGGCTTTTGTAATTGCTCTTGCTTTCGTCTCCCCATGACTGACATCATCATCATTCATGAAGAGGAACGGTTTCAACACAAAGGAAATGGATCTTAAACTTCAGGAGACTAAGCAACGCTTCCTACGAAGGGGATATCATTACAATGATGTCAGACGTGGGGAGATGAAAGCAAGAGCAATTACAAGAGCCGAAACCCTAATAATAAGAAAAGACAAACACAAAAAGAACAAAACCAAAGAGCCAATAAGAATGGTAATGATGCAAACTCGCTAGCCCAGAACACAAAGCTATGCCCCACAATCCACACTCTATTTTGAAGGATGGAGCTGTAGCTCACAGGAGAAGGCTGCAGTTGAAGTAATTTGAAAGAATATATATTATGGCTTTTCTAAATAGGTTAGTACATGAGGCTAGGTAGTGATTTTATGAGAGAAGTAAATAGATTTTGGATTGGCTTTTGAAAACATAGGAAAACTGTTGCTGTTTGGGATATGTGTAGAAACTGAAATTTCAAACTTTAAAGCAGTACACATTTTTAATTTCTGGAATAACATGCACAACACTGGCTGTCATCTTGTATGAAGAACTACATATAACTTCAGAACACTACACTGTGTACTTTAAAGCTGTAAATGGATGGACAGAATGCAACGAAAGTAAGATAAAAGGTTTTAAAAACTGCCTTTCAAACTTCCAAATTTTTACCTCTTCTTTCTTCAACCAAAATTCTAAGAAGGATTACTGTTCGGGGGTGTGACCAAGCTGCTGGCCGTAATAGACACATGGAGTTGAAGCTCCGTCGGCTTCCCCGTGAATCCGGGCCCATGTTACACGGCTGTACTGGTGCGCATACCAGGGTAGCATTACCCAAACACAGTTAGAAAGAACTTCTGATGCCCTTCGTGGGATGATATGCAAAGAACAATGCCCCGTATTGGAAAACATGCCTGATCGGCAGCCTGAAATTGGTCTGTATCGGCGCCATTAAGAAGGTGAAGCAGGGTGTGACGGTCCTCCTGCAACCCAGGAACAGGTCTGAGCAGAACGAATGACCGGGGAGAGAGAGGGAGAGCTGCTGTGGCTGTCGGGAGGAGCTGTCGATAGTCAGGATACCTGGAAGAGACTGTGCAGACCTTGCTTCAGGCCGGCGCTAAAACACTGCTGCAGGTGCGGCTCCGGATTTGGAGTGGTGCCGTCGATCAGCGGTGGTGCACATCAGCAAGGCAAGATCGGCTGGCTATTGATCTGCGGGACCAGCACGGGCTGGCCCTAGCTCCGTGCTTCGACCTATGAAGTCCAGCGGGCCGCCTTTACGCTGGATTGTTGGGAGAGGTACCTGTGTCCCGGCGTGCCCTCTTCGCCATAGTGTGGACCCTTGTGGAACAGAGGGGCGGCGCACAAACAGACTGGACGCAGCGGGGGAGAGCACGAAGAAGCGGTGCTGCTGTGCGAGAGGCCAGTGCAAAGTGGCTTGCCGGTCCACCAAGTGGAGTGGTAAACTAACCTGGGCCCGATCTCTGCCTTCCCATTCCCATGGTCCTGAATGGTGTACTGCTTTTCCCTCAAGTAGGCCTCCGCATCGAAAAAACAAGTGTGGCTCCCTGCTGGCACAGGAACGCAGTGGCCGGCATGGCGTGTAGGTTGTGGACACACGGATGTGAAAAGATATGGCTCGAAAAGATACTAAGCAGCGCAAGCTGCTTTTTGGCGCTGTAAAATTCAGGGCAGCACCAATATTCACCGATATGACCAAAGATAATGCCTCACGGTTGGGTGGGGAGGCAGTGCAGTCGAGCACTGAAGCACTCATGATAGAACTACGCAGTGGCTTCATGGCGCTGGATGGTAGATTTGATGTGCTTCACCAAAGACTGGACAAGATGCGTGAGCACCTGCACCGCCACGAGCGGAGACTTGACGTGGCGGATGGCAGAGTATCAGACCTGGAGGATGTGGCTGCTCAACCTGCAAACAGAATGGAAAAACTTGAAAAACAGGTCAAGACACTAGCCATGAAGAGTGAGGACTGTGAAGCGAGGAGTAGGAGAAACAACCTACGCATTCTTGGGGTACCAGAGTCAACAAACAGCAGAAGCATGGATCAATTTGTTGAGCGGTTGCTGGCAGTTATTTGTAGTAGAATCCGTTTCACCCACATTCGATTTGGAACGCGCTCATAGAGCGTCAGGGCCGCGTCCCAACCCGGGCCTCCCATTGCGGCCAATAACTGCAAGGCTGTTGAATTTCAGGAACCGGGACACCGCTTTGAGATTAGCAGTGGAAAAAGGCCTATTGAACTGGCAAGAAGCAATATTCACCATTCTAGTGCAGGAGGCTTGGCGAAAGTACACAAGCGTGAGAGCCACACTCCACAATCTTTGTCTATGATACGGAATGCTCTACCCAGCCCAGTTGACGTCAATGGAAAAGTGGGATTTTTTTTTATCCCTACGGACGTACAAAACTTTGGCAAAACCTTCGCAGAAGCATCGGCGTGGATCGCCAGGAGGGTCGCAGCAAGAGATTCACTCCAGTGCTAGTATGGACCGTATCCCGACAGGCTAATTGCAAATTTAGCCACAGACGGCTAATGAGGCTGCTGGAACCAAGAGCATAACATTCCACTTTGGGGAGCATAAACGATTTGTAATGTTGCGCTGGGTGTAATGCACCAAGATGTAGCTGCAGTTACATTTGTTCAAATGTATATCTTCCAGGATGCGAGGGTCGACGTGGTGTTGTCCCACCCACAGTGATCACCTTACAGCAGGGTTCTTCAATCTGTGGGGCGCGCCCCCCGCGCGACACCATCCCAGGAGGGGCGCGCACTCCAATCTTCCCTTTGTTTGGAGAACTCTGTTATGGCGGGAGGGGGGTGCGAGGGCAATTCGATGGGGCACTACGTGCCCGTTCCTTTGTCTGGGTAATTCTCCTAGGAGGGGGTTAATTCACGGAGTTGACAGCTTCAACTGCAGTGCGAGGCAAGGAGTCTCCTCTGCTAAAAACGAAAGCAAACAAACAGACACGCTTTCAGTTTTAGCAGAGGAGACCCCTTGCCTCCCACAGCAGCTGAAGCTGTCAACTCCGTGAATTAACCCCCTCCTGGGAGAGTTAGCTCTTCCCAGAAAGGAGAGAAAGTTTCCAGAGAAGTTTTAAGGCACGGGAAAGTGGGCTCTGGCCCAGGGCCCCAGCCTTTCAAAGGGGGTGGGAGTGAAGGGGGGGAATCCTTCTATTATTTTAGGAAGGGAAGGAGAGGTTACAATCCAGGTTTGGGACATGAATCAGGACGGTGAACTCTAATCTGCAGTCCTCAACTCATGAATATCTTTGTGTAAGCACCGAAGTGTCAATGTTCAAAAATATTAGTCTGCAAATTCAAATTTAAATCATCAAATGTGTGAAAGATGTCAAATAAAGCCCACCACCAGACGATTTCCGTTATATTACCATATAAATAAATACATGTATGGGTGGAATGGTGGATGCATGGGTGAAATGGTGGATGCATGGGTGAAATGGTGGATGCATGGGTGAAATGGTGGATGCATGTATGGGTGGAATGGTGGATGCATGGGTGAAATGGTGGATGCATGGGTGAAATGGTGGATGCATGGGTGAAATGGTGGATGCATGGGTGAAATGGTGGATGCATGGGTGAAATGGTGGATGCATGGGTGAAATGGTGGATGCATGGGTGAAATGGTGGATGCATGGGTGAAAGGGTGGATGCATGGGTGAAAGGGTGGATGCATGGGTGAAAGGGTGGATGCATGGGTGAAAGGGTGGATGCATGGGTGAAAGGGTGGATGCATGGGTGAAAGGGTGGATGCATGGGTAAAAGGGTGGATGCATGGGTAAAAGGGTGGATGCATGGGTAAAAGGGTGGATGCATGGGTAAAAGGGTGGATGCATGGGTAAAAGGGTGGATGCATGGGTAAAAGGGTGGATGCATGGGTAAAAGGGTGGACGCATGGGTAAAAGGGTGGATGCATGGGTAAAAGGGTGGATGCATGAGTGAAATGGTGGATGGATAATGAGTGAAAGGGTGAATGGATAATGAGTGAAAGGGTGAATGGATAATGAGAGAAAGGATGGATGCATGAGTGGAAGGATGGATGAGAGTAATTAGATGTATGTATGGTTGGAAGGGTAGATGGATGGGTAAAAGGGTGGATGGATCAGTAAACTGGTGGATGGATCAATGAAAGGTTGAATGGGTGGACGGATGAGTGACTGGGTAGATGGATGAGTAAGTGAATGGATGGGTGAAAGGGTAAATGGTTGGATGGATGAGTGAATGGATGGATGGGTGGAAGACTGGATGGGTGGAAGAGTGGATGGATGAGGGGATGGATGAGTGGAAGAGTGGATGGATGAGTGGAAGGATAGCTTGGGTGAAAGGGTAAATGGATGGATGAGTGAATGGATGATGGGTGGAAGAGTGGATGGATCAGTGAAAGGATGGATTGGGTGAAAAGATGGATGGATGATGGATGGATGAGTGAAAGGGTGGATGGAGGGATGAATGAGTGAAATGATGGATGGAAGGATAGATGATGGATAGGTTTGCAAACGGTTGAAAAGGTTTGGATATGGATGGGACACAGATGGAAGGACAGAATGAATGGTGAAAGAGTTAATAGATGACAAAATGTACATGATAAATGGGGAGGGTTGTTATGACTTACTTTGCTTTCTTGGTGCCGTAAGAGCTGTAGTTCAGAGTGGGAGGTATTTAAATTGTTTGGCTACTCCCTTGCCTATGTGTTACTATTCTGTATTCCATGTGTGCTCATGTGTGGGATCTATACATCATGCATATGACATTTTGCGTGACATCCAACTGCTACTTGAATGCAAAGCCTCCATAAGCAAAGTCAGGTTCCATATTTTAAGTTCCACTTAATGAAACACCCATAATGTGTTCCCTATAGTGGGTTCATCACAGCAATCCTCCCTTTAGTTCACTTATGCATGGTGCTTTACATCTTACAATGTATTTATTTATTTATTAAGGAGTTTGTGAGATTGGGTTCTCAGCACTTGCGGTATTAAAGACTAAGTACCGTTCAAGACTGGATGTTGAGCACAACCTGAGGATGGCAGTAGCAAAAATCCACCCACAGATTGAGAGTCTAAATGTGGCTAAACACCGGCACACCCGTCACATTCATGTTGGTGGTGTTATTATTAATCTATGTCCTGTGTAAAACAAAGCATCCTAGTAAAAAGAACGTGCGCACATTTTATCTTGGAAAATTATGTTTTGAGCTGTGTAATACGCCTCTGTTCTTTTACCACACCCACTTACAAACCTGCAGTTTACTAAACACTCTTATTGTGTTGAACATTATTTGGTGGATATGGCCCGTAATATGCGCGTGGCAGTCGATCATGTAGTGTACCAGATTCACGAAATTTCTGTCAGGCGGTGGGGGGGCCTCAACATCTAAAAAAAATTCAGCTGGGGGGGCACAACCTAAAAAAGTTTGAAGAGCTCTGCCTTACAGATAGTCGTTAGCCATGGTTGGCATTGGAAGGTTCAACAATTGTAATGTTTGATGGTTCAGGGAGGTGCTAGGCGGACAGCCACCCAGCATGGGGGGGAATATATTTTTTCTAAACAGCGTATGGAATGTTACCCCACTTGGTGTACAACAGTAGCCCGCTCTAGTATGATAAAAATATGCATAGTACATAATAACGCCTGCTATTAAAATATAGGCAGACCTCGTGTTCATTTGAGTCTTGGAACATAAGGTGGCTAAACAATTCACGGAAATGCAGGCATATATATAGTCAGACATGCAACTGATGTGGTATTCCTGCAGGAGATACACTTGGTGCCCACCCATTCATCTTCATTTGTTTCCACCTGGGGAAATAATCTATTTTTTGCTAATTACCGTTCATATTCTAGTGGGGTATCTATTCTGTTATGTAAAATCCCCATTTCTTTCACAATCTACAGATACAAATTGCCCTAAACAATATCGACCATATTTTATTGGGGGGGGGGGGGGGGGGGGGGGGCGGGCGTTAGACCTGAACATACTTTTGGATCCAACGCTAGACTGAACAGCAATAGCCCCATTTAATATAACCCACTCCCGTATTGCACTGAAAGAATTGTGAGGAACTTACGCATGGGTCCTGCTGCACCCCTCTGAAGTAGCCTACCTGTGCCACACGACCCAGTACAATACATGGACAAGGCCAGATTTTTGGTTGCTGTCACGTACCATGACCCCATGGATGCAATCTGTTAAACATCTACCCCAAACATTATCTGATCACTCCCCTATGACCCTGTCCATGTGCATGTGCATACCTGGGGCCGGGGGTTTGAACGACAGTAGCGATTTCACGAAAAGGCTCGGTTAGACGCGATCTTCAGGGGCGAACTCAGAAAGGGGATAAATGAATACTTTGAGAATAACGCAGAGTCGGTTTCGTCGCAGGCCACCCTACGGGAGGACTTTAATGCGTACATGAGGGGGGATATGCATCTCCATAAGCACAGGGATATTAAAAGATCCCAGAGGCACACTTACAGATTAGAGGGTGAGCTATTGGCACTGGACCGTGGTCAGGCAGATAAGGCAACCCCAGAATATCTAACGAGAAGTACGACCTTGATGACAAAGTATCAGGAATCGGTGGAGAGGTGGGTTCACTTTGTGGGTAAATACGCCACTGCTAGGAAGCATGGAGAGGGTGAGAGGCCAGGACGCACATTAGCAGGACTACTGCAACCACCACGCGGACAGTCGTTTATTCCCGGTCTACTGGGTCCGAATGATGAGTATATAGCTGACACACCTGGAATCAAGCAAGTACTGCTTACATATTACACTGACATGTATTCAACAAGACAAACAGAAGGCCATAGTGACATTGCCAATTATTTGGAAGAAATAACGATGGTGTGGCGGACGTCCGCGCAACAACAATTTTTAAGTGAGCCCTTCACTAATGGAGAGCTCAAGCAAGCAATAGATGCCATGGATGGGAACAAGGCACCGGGTTAAGACGGGTTTACTTGTGATTTCTACAAGGCCTATAAGGAACCCTTGGCACCGCACCTACTGGAAGTATATGCAGAAGCATTACAGGAAGGGATACCCCCACCCCACACTCCCCGAGACGCTGTTACTATACTGTTAGTTATTATACTGATTGTTAAACCGGGGCGGGATCCAATGCACCTATAGGCCGCTTTCACTGTTAAACTTTGATACTAAAATAATGGCCAAAAAGGTGGCGAACAGACTTGTGCTGCAGCTAGGGCAAATAATATCACCAACACAGATGGGATTTGTCCCGCACAGGTCCACTGCTTTAAATCTTCCTACGTTTTTTGCAGTCCTTCATAGAATAGCACACACTGTACCGGTGGTGATGGTGGCGTTGCTGGATGCAAAAAGGCCTTTGATTCCCTAGGTTGGCCCCTTCTCCAAGCCCTACTGCAGAAGTTGGGTTGTCCGGCAGGTTTTATATCACTTTTCACCTTGCTATATACCCAACCTACCACACGCACCAGAGTAAACGGCACAATAACATGCTTGAATGACAACTTGAGGTACCAAACAAGGCTGTCCACTGTCACTGCTCCTTATCATAGCAATGGATCCCCTGGTGAGACAACTATATAAAAATCACCTCAATCGGGGTTTCAGTTTAAACAAGGCCCAGTACTTGCGACGCTGTATGCGGATGATATTATGTATAAGACGCCCTGCTGAAAACTTGGCACCTCTGTTGCACGTTTCAGGGAATTATCAGGACTGCATATCAATTGGCAAAAGTCGGTTATCTTTCCTCTAACTGACATGCGGGACTGCACTTGTGAAGGGTTTCCACTGACTTGGTATGATTCAGAAACTCGATACCTAGGGGTCACTCTGCACAAAAAGAAAGAACAAATACTATGATTAAACTATGGTTATAGATAAACTTAACACTAAAATAAATCGATGGATTAGGCTGCCACTCTCAATGGCGGAGCATATAGCCATTATAAAAATGGTTGTTTTACCACAGCTGCTTATCAACAACATTCCTATTCCCCTCACAAACACATTCTTCACCCAATTCTGTACACAATTGACACAAGTTATTTGGGGAAGGCGACAAAGGCATATTGGATGGGACACCCCGGTCCTTCCTTAAGATAAAGGAGGATTTGGAGTCTCAAACTAACAGCTGTATTATCTGGCGGCACAATGCAGCAATGCAAGGCACTGGTATCACCAAAATGTCCCTATACCATATCGCAAACCGGAGGACGACTTGCCATCCCCAGTGACGCTACGGGTGCTCTTACCTGCGGGATGGCCACAAGATAAACACGACATTTAAACAGTATCCACCGCCTGCTGGGCCTGGAGGAAACTGCGACGTGTCACGGGGGAACAGTACTATACGCCTCATCACTTCCCTTGATTGACAACCCATCACTTCCCTTGATTGACAACCCATGGTTGCTTATTACAACAGAACCATTAGTGAAATGCACGCTTCGGCGATACTGGTTATGTACATTTGGAGATGCTTGCCCTGGAAGTCACATATACTCATTTACGGAGGACATCTGTTTCGTACATACTCCACACATAGACCACTTTGTATTGGCCAGACTCCAGAATGCACCAAGGAGCAGAGTCCCTACTCACCCACTAGAGCCTGAGACCTTTACACCACTTAAGCTACTTATCGCAGATAATAAGGGGGACAGACTGAGCTCTATGCTGTACCACGCCAACCTAGAATTAATACCCCTCCACAACACCAAATTTAGAAATGCATGGGAAGGCCTGGGACAACCACTTACAGACAAAATGTGGCAACAGTGCTGCAAACTCACCCCCACAGTGTCCTAAAATTTCGACACAAACTGCTCCATTACAAATATTTACGTAGGATCTATATGACACCAGCAGTGATGGCTCACATAGCCCCTTCCCGTACATCACAATATACTAAATGCCAGGCCCCCGCAGCAGATGTTATCCATATGACCTGGGCATGCAGTGATATAGCAGAATATTGGGGGGGGGACATTTTTATTAAACTGCAACATATGGCACAATTACAGATTAAACCATCCCCACTATTGGCCCTGTTGGGTTATGCCACTGATATACCGAAGGTGACAAACAGATATGTAGGAATAGCATTACTCATGGTAAAGAGCGAATTGGCCATATACCAGGGTGGGAAAGCACAGCAACAGTGGCACAGTGGCTTAAAAGCTTGATGTACTGCAACACGAATAGTGAATTATATGCCAGATTGCAAACCCCCCTACGTCAAGACCTAAGGACATTTGGCAACCCGTAAGTGTAAGAAACTGGCTCTGTATATTCTGCACCAAAGTGAGGTACAGTGTGTATAGAGTCCAAGGGTCTCCAGAGGTTTGGAAGAGGCTAAAGTTAGATAGAACCTTACTCTCTAAAGTGGTAGCTTGTTCGAGCAGTAAGGCAGTATCAGAGGACAGTGTAAAGCATTTGATGTACACACTCAGTCAGCAAATGGTCTCACACACTCAAGAACTGAACTCTAGGCCAATTGTTTTGTATAATAAATATACTGCTGTTTTATTTCTAAAACCATGCAAGTCTGGAGCAGGTAAGCATACAAATACTTTTCAGTAGTAAATTAATTGTATGAACACAGTTCAAAATAGCAGTGTAACTTGTACTGGTTTTGGTTACAGTTTTAAGAAAGTAGTTTGCAACACATTGCAGGTATAGCACATTCAATTGAAAGGGCTTTTTAAGAAAAATGCAGTTAATTACTTTTCAGATTACATGTCCTAATACAGGACTGGATCCTAGATTCAGCCCTGGGACATTTCCTGAAAACAGGTGAGTAAATGCTTTTTGGTTAAAGGTACGATTTGTAAAAAATATTATTGCATTTCAAAAGTTGACACAGAAACTTTTTCACATATAATCATCAATGTTATCCCATGGGAGGAAATTCACTTAAAGGTAATTTAGGTCAGTTACTTTTTCTTACTCAGTGCTGGATCCTGGATTCAGCACTGGGACATTTCCTGAAAACAGTTGAGAAAATGTGTTTTGGTTAATCGGCTGGTTTTTAAGGAATATTTGCAGTTTTCAAAAGTCGACATTTAGAAACCTTTTGGGATAAAAAGTGTCAATGTTATCCTATGGGGAAAAATGAGTTATCGGTTTCAAGGTAAGTGATAGGTCTTTTGAGTTAGGGTTAGACTCTGTGGTCTCCCAGGGTCAGTGATGCACTGTTGCACCCTCAGTGGCACTCGGGCAGCCGGGTGCAGAGTGTTGAGACCCAATGTTATTCCATGGAGGATGGGGGGGTTCTGGTTGGTGGCAGCTGGCAAGCAGGTCACATGGTTGTGGGAGCAAAGCTCCTAGGGTTAAGCTCAGGGCAAGTTGGGGACCAAGTTAGCACCAATGGGGCACCCTCAGCGGCGCTAGGGTTGCCGGTGCAGAGTGCTGTTTTGAGGTCGGGTGCCCTGTTGATTTCAATAGGGATTCCCAAGGACAAAGAAACACTGCAGGGTCTGGTACGAGAATCTTCCAGGAGTGACCACCACTTTGAGGGGTAGGTTGGGATGTAGAGGGGTGGTTAGGCACCGCTGGGTTGGGCACACAAGGCCGTGGGGGGGGTCGGGTGCAGGGATGCCTTTGGACGTTGGATTTTCTCACCCGCTCTGGTCGCGGTAGGGGGGGTCCTCTGGATTGAGGCTGCAGGCATCGTCTGGATGCTTGAGGCAGGTCAGGGGTCGCCAGATCTAGGGTCAGGATCGCCGGGGGGGACCTCCTCGTGGTGTTCACTCAAACACGGGCCGGGCTCGGCGGGTGCAGAGTGTGCTGGATTTGCGGCTTCTGGCTGGCACCAGAATCTGCAGTTTAAACACGTCTGGTGTTCATGGGACAAACAGCTTGGAAAGTGAATGCAGGCAGGTCCTCCGGGGTTTTTGAGATTGCCGGCCGCTGGACATGCCGGGATTTCGCAGGAGCAGGTTCGAGGGGAGACAGGCCTGTAGCCAAGTCAGTGGGCGTCGTCCTCTTGTTAGCTCTGCACAGCTTCTTGTCCTTCTTCTTTTCTTGTGGTTGTTGGATCTAAGGAAGGTTTAGGGTGCCCCTAAATACTAAATATAAGGGCGTTACAGGTAGGTAAAGGGTAGGGACCAATGGGTCCCTTACCTAGGGTGGGTACACCCCCTATTCTGCCACTCTCCAGTGGGAGGAGAGCAGGAGCCTGTCCCTGGTTGGCTGGGTCCCCCATACTCATGATGGCGGGAACTCAAGGTTGTGCTTCACCTCACCTCCCCCACCTTAGGGGTGGAGTTGGCAGAGGTGGGCACACACCTCTCTTCCTCACTTTGTTTTTCCCACTGTGTCTCCCGCCCAAAGTGGGGGGTAGAACCAGGGGGGACCAGCTGCGGAGTACAGCATGTGGTCTGGAGAGGCTCACCAAGGCGGTATGCCTTTGAAGCTTCTCCTTCGTGAACCCTGCCCATCCTTGTGGGAGAAGGCTTGGCACGTCGTCTTAGGATGTGCATTGTTTCAGGCCCCCCCAGAGCAGCAAGCTGTCGACCCAGGTGTCCAGAAACATGTCTGGTGGTGGCAGCCTAGGCAGCCACTCAGTCAGGTCACTGGGAGTTGGTCGAGTTTCAGGGGGCATCTCTGAGATGCCCTCTGTCGTGCACTTTACATTAAATCCCACACTGGCATCAGTGTGGGTTTAATGTGCTAAGAAGTTTGATACCAAACTTCTCAGTCTTCAGTGAAGCCACTATGGTGCTGTGGAGTTTGTAATGACAAACTCCCAGCACCATATACTCTTAATGGCAGCAGTGAACTTACAGTGCCCAGGAATGGACCTGGCTACTGTATGGGTACAGGGCTCATGCACCTGTACCCTCACCACTGGCATAGGGCACCCAGCTAGAGGGGTGACTGATGTATGCCAGGACAGTGTTTTGTGGGCATGGCACACAGCCATGTCGACTCTTTGTTTTTTCTGCACCAAGACAAGCAGCCTGCAAAGTCAGTGTGTGTGTGCCAGGGCACAGGGCCTCTAAGGGTGGCACAATAAGTGCTGCAGCCCTTAGGGGCCGTCTCTGGTCACAGTGCCCTGGGTACCTATGGTACCATTTACCAGGGGCTGACATGTGGCAAGAGATGCCAATTGGGTTAAGGCTTCAATGCAGGTTTAGGGAAAGAACACAGGCCTTGGGTACCTGATTGGCAGGAGCCCAGGGCACACTCAGTCAAAGCACATCAGCAATTCAGCAAAAAGTGGGGACATACCATGCAAGAAAGAAAGCACTTTCTCACCCTAAGAGACTATTTGCATACCAAAACCTGTGGAGAGGGCACCCAGTAAACATGGCAGAACAGTGAATCACCAGGGGAAGGGGCAAACATGCACGGATATGCCGGGGTGGTGATGTACAAAGTAAGAACATGTCACTGTACCTTGTGCATTTGATTAATGGTTGTGTTTTACTTTATCTACTATGACATTGGACGCATTGTCGCATAACATGTTAACTGCTGTTGCAGGCACCATGCTGCCAAAACAATTGAAGCAGGGAGATAATGCTATTATACTATCTAACACAGAGAGCTGTAAAACTATAAAGTTTTTAAAAAGAAAAGGAAAAGGGATTACTATTGAAAACGTTTTATGTGGTGTTTGTTTTGGCGACCGACCGACCAGCCCTGGTCAGACCCGATCGCTCCCCCCGCCACCACTGCCAGGCCGAGTCTCTGCCCCTGTGTGGAGTGGCCCCCTGCTCTTTCCCGCTCTCTCGGGCCGCCAAGGTTTGCCGTCTGGACTCGTGTCCTGCTTTGCTGCGTTGCCTCGTGTTGCTGTCTGCTCTCTGCTCCGTCGATCCCCTGCCCCTTGTAACTTAGCTCTGCCTTTGTTTTTTGTGCCCTAAACTCTGTTGCTGTTCCCATTGTTTTTTGTGCTATCACTGTACTGTACTCACCCCCTGTTCCCCTGACCCACCCCGCTCCCTGCCGCTGCTTCCCCGCGGCCCCACCCTCGCTCCCTCGGCATCTCATCACTGCGCCCCCCCCACTCGCCACCCCGCTCCCGCCTCCCAGCTGCCCCTCCCTCGCTCCGCCCCCCCCCCCCCCCACTCTCCATTTATGGCAGAGTGCATGCGTACGCCCTAAGTTGGCAGGGTATGCTCAGACGTGAGTCCCTTGCTCACTTTGCCACTGGAGTCAAGCAAGCCCGGCTGAAGACGGCTGTAATGCCAGAAACCGGTCCTGGGAAGCTTGATTTCGGTCCAGGGAAGACATGGCTTGGCAGTTCGGGCTGGACTGTTCCCATGAGGCACAGGGTCAGACTGATTTGCATATAGCCATGTCTGAACTGGGGTGGCGGAGTGAGCTAAAGAACGGTGATGGATTAAACCCAGATCAGTTGACTGGGGGTGAGTGTTTGTATTGTCAGCGCTCCGTCCATCACCACCTTTGGTTTTTCTTTGTACGCCCTAAGTTGGCAGGGTATGCTCAGACGTGAGTCCCTTGCTCACTTTGCCACTGGAGTCAAGCAAGCCCGGCTGAAGACGGCTGTAATGCCAGAAACCGGTCCTGGGAAGCTTGATTTCGGTCCAGGGAAGACATGGCTTGGCAGTTCGGGCTGGACTGTTCTCATGAGGCACAGGGTCAGACTGATTTGCATATAGCCATGTCTGAACTGGGGTGGCGGAGTGAGCTAAAGAACGGTGATGGATTAAACCCAGATCAGTTGACTGGGGGTGAGTGTTTGTATTGTCAGCGCTCCGTCCATCACCACCTTTGGTTTTTCTTTGTACGCCCTAAGTTGGCAGGGTATGCTCAGACTTGAGTCCCTTGCTCACTTTGCCACTGGAGTCAAGCAAGCCCGGCTGAAGACGGCTGTAATGCCAGAAACCGGTCCTGGGAAGCTTGATTTCGGTCCAGGGAAGACATGGCTTGGCAGTTCGGGCTGGACTGTTCCCATGAGGCACAGGGTCAGACTGATTTGCATATAGCCATGTCTGAACTGGGGTGGCGGAGTGAGCTAAAGAACGGTGATGGATTAAACCCAGATCAGTTGACTGGGGGTGAGTGTTTGTATTGTCAGCGCTCCGTCCATCACCATCTTTGGTTTTTCTTTGTACGCCGTAAGTTGGCAGGGTATGCTCAGACGTGAGTCCCTTGCTCACTTTGCCACTGGAGTCAAGCAAGCCCGGCTGAAGACGGCTGTAATGCCAGAAACCGGTCCTGGGAAGCTTGATTTCGGTCCAGGGAAGACATGGCTTGGCAGTTCGGACTGGACTGTTCCCATGAGGCACAGGGTCAGACTGATTTGCATATAGCCATGTCTGAACTGGGGTGGCGGAGTGAGCTAAAGAACGGTGATGGATTAAACCCAGATCAGTTGACTGGGGGGGGGGGTGTTTGTATTGTTAGCGCTCCGTCCATCACCACCTATGGTTTTTCAATGTGCGCCGAAGACGCGCCAAAGGTAAGCCCGTCTGCGCCCGTCAGCGCCTGGACCGCGCCCAGTGCCAGAACCCGTGGCCCCCACCGTTGCAAGACGACCCGACAGACCTATGACGCTGCCGCCCTCAACTCACTCAATGCCGGCCGGAACCACGCCTGCTGCCGGGCCGCCCCGAAACGCACTCATGGACCCTTCACCTGCAGAACCTGCAAGTTCACCTGCCTCCGGACCTGCACCGCACCCGCCAAGCCAAACACCAGCAGCAACCTCAAGTGCATCCTGCTCAACACCCGCTCCGTCCACAGACACGCCGTGGAGCTCTGGAACCTGCTCGACACAACATCACCAGATGTCGCATTCCTCACGGAAACCTGGATGAACGCCTCCTCAGCGCCTGACATCGCCATCGCCATCCCGGACGGATACAAGATCACCCGGAGGGACCGCGTCAACCAGACTGGAGGAGGCATCGCCATCGTCCACAAGAACACCATCCGCATCACGACTAACTCCAACGACACCTTCGCCGCCGCCGAGCACCTCCACTTCCAGATTCACGCCGACCCAAAGACGACCCTCAGAGGCACCCTCATCTACAGACCCCCGGGACCACGCACACAATTCAGCGAAGACGTCACGGACTTCATCAGCCCACACGCCCTCCCCTCCGCTGACTACATCCTCCTAGGGGACCTCAACTTCCACCTGGAGAACAACAAGGACCGCAACACCGCCGCCCTGCTGGACAACCTCGCCAACCTCGGACTCAAGCAACTGGTGAACACCCCCACCCACTACGCCGGCCACGCGCTTGATCCCATCTTCTCATCCAGCAAGCACATCACCTTCAGCCACTCCACCGGACTCCACTGGACCGACCACAGCTGCGTCCACTTCAGCTTCAGAAGAACCACAACCCACCACCACCCGCAACAGGTTCCTCACAGAAGCTGGAGCAAGATCACCGCCGACCAGCTCACCACCTCCCTCAGCCAGAACCCACCCACCAGCACAACGGACCCCAACGAAGCAGCCCTCAACCTAACCCAGTGGCTAACCGCCTGCGCCGACGAACTCGCACCACTGAAGAACCCTCCCAGCAGACCCAGAAGCAAGAAGGCCTCCTGGTTCACCGACGAACTCAAGGACTCCAAGAAGACCTGCCGCACCCTCGAGAAAGCCTGGCTCCTCGACCGGACCACTGACAACATGACCGCCCTCAAACACGCCACCCGCAAGCACCACCAGCTCATCCGCACCACCAAGAAGAAATCACTGAAGGAACGACTGGACAACAACGCCCACGACAGCAAGGAACTCTTCACCATCGTCAAGGAGTTCTCCAACCCCAGCACCGGCAACAACGACATCACCCCCTCACAAGATCTCTGCGACTCCCTCGCCTCGTTCCTCCACCGCAAGATTGCCGACATCCACAACAGCTTCGGCGCACCACCCACGCACCCAACCGCCGAACCAACGCCCCCCACCGCACCTGGACCACGGTGACCACCGAAGACACAGCCCGCACGATGAACACCATCCACTCCGGATCTCCGACTGCCCCCTGCCCCCACCACGTCTTCAACAAGGCCAATTCCACCATCGCACCCCAACTCCGAGACGTCTTCAACACCGCCACCTTCCCGGAGAGCTGGAAGCATGCCGAGCTCAGCGCCCTACTGAAGAAACCAACAGCGGACCCCACCGACCTCAAAAACTTCCGCCCCATCTCGCTCCTTCCTTTTCCTGCCAAAGTCATCGATAAGATCGTCAACAGACAGCTTGCCGCCTTCCTTGAGACGAACGGATCCCTCGACCCCTCGCAGTCCGGTTTCAGAGCCAACCACAGCACCGAGACCGCCCTCATCGCAGCAACCGACGACATCCGATCCCTGCTCGATAACGGGGAAACAGCGGCACTCATCCTCCTGGACCTCTCCGCAGCGTTCGACACTCTGCCACCGCACCCTAATACAGCGCCTCAGCAACATCGGCATCCAAGAGAAGGCACTGGAGTGGATCGTCTCGTTCCTCGCCGGAAGAACAGAGAGTCCGCCTCCCCCCGTTTCGATCCGAGGCAACCGAAGTCATCTGCGGCGTTCCGCAAGGATCATCACTCAGCCCCACCCTCTTCAATGTCTACATGAGACCTCTTGCCGCCATCGCACGCCAACACAACCTCAACATCATCTCCTACGCCGACGACACCCAGCTGATCCTCTCCCTCACCAGTGACCCCGACACCGCCAGAACCAGCCTACACGAAGGGATGAAAGACGTCGCCGATTGGATGAAGAACAGCCGCCTGAAACTGAACTCAGACAAGACGGAAGTCCTCATCCTGGGACCATCACCCTCTGCTTGGGACGACTCCTGGTGGCCCCCAGCCCTGGGCACCGCTCCCAAGCCAACGGACCACGCTCGCAACCTGTGCTTCATCCTGGACTCCTCCCTCTCGATGACCAGACAAGTCAACGCCGTCTCCTCATCATGCTTTCACACCCTACGCATGCTTCGCAAGATCTTCCGATGGATCCCGACCGAAACCAGGAAGACGGTCACCCAGGCCCTCGTCACCAGCCGATTGGACTACGGAAACACCCTCTACGCCGGAACCACAGCCAAACTACAGAAAAGACTCCAGCGCATCCAGAACGCCTCCGCCCGACTCATCCTGGACATCCCCCGACGCAGCCACATCTCCGGCCACCTGAAGGACTTGCACTGGCTCCCCGTCAACAAGAGGATCACGTTCAGGCTCCTCACCCACGCACACAAGTCTCTCCACGACCTGGGCCCGAAGTACCTCAACGACCGCCTGACCTTCTACACGCCCACCCGCCAGCTACGGTCTACTAGCCTCGCCCTCGCCGCCATACCACGCATCCGAAGAGCAACCGCCCGAGGCAGATCCTTCTCCTACCTGGCGGCCAAGACATGGAACTCCCTCCCCATCCACCTTCGGCTGACCCAGGACCATCTCGCCTTCAGGACACAACTCAAGACCTGGCTGTTCGAGCAGTAGCGGACCCCCTCCCCCAAGCGCCTTGAGACCCTCCCGGGAGAGTAGCGCGCTATACAAGTGGCATGATTGATTGATTGATTTGTTTAAGGCATCATTCAGGCTATGGGGGTGATGTCCTGTAAACGGTGTCCAAAACGTAAATATCATTTATATGTATTTTGTGTGATGGATTACTTACAAGGTGATAACATTTTATTTTTTCTGATATATTTACATAGAGAAGTTAAATAGCATAGTAATACAAGGGATTCATTAGCTGTAGTGATTGCAATGCATAGTGTGACTTAGTTGTTGAGCCATGCTTTTGAATTCAGTTTTTTCTACAATCAAAATGATTGCTTTTTCCCACTGTTCAAACAAAAAGCTTCATGCAGTACATTGTTAACAGTGTACAAGTACGAAAGCTGAGAACAGTAAAAAAAGGGAACAGTAGAACTTTAAATTAAATGCATATTCACTTTACAATATTTTTGATGTATGGTACTTTATTACTAAGATAAAGAATTATATTGCAGAACTATAAGCTTTGGTACCTGTTATGTTAAAAATTTTATACCGCGCACGTACACCGAAACGGTTTCATGGCGCTCATAACAGACATAGCAAGCCGGGGCCAGGATATCATACTGCAGCTGCTTTGAAAAGGAAAGTTTTCAAGGTTTTCCTAAATGACTCATAAGTAGAACAGTGGCGAAAAGAAGAGGGGAGGGAGTTCCAAAAGATGGGGCCGAGAGAAGAAAAGCGCAGGCCACCATGCTTCTTTCGGCGATTAGATGGAATGCAGAGAAGATTATCAGCCGACGATCTAAGATTGCGGGTGGGAAGGTATCTCTTTAGTTTGGAGGACACAAATTCAGGGGCGCAGTTGTGAAGAGATTTAAAGACAGTGCATCCAAGTTTAAAGGAGCACCGTTGGGCCACTGGAAGCCAATGAAGGCTCCTTAAAAGGGGAGAGACATGCTGGTGTTTAGGTTGGTGAAACACCAGACGGGCTGCCTGATTTTGAATTAACTGGAGTTTTTGAAGTTGATAGGCAGGAATCCCCACATACAGAAGATTGGCAAAGTCAATCCTGGAGATGACCAGAGCCAGTAAAACTAGAATGAGTGCCTCTCTGGTAAGAAAGCGACAGATCTTACGGATCCTGCGCAGTTGGAAAAAACAGGATGATGTCACAGCCGAGATCTGGGGTTTCATGGATAAATCCTCAGAGATGACCACTCCAAGGCTTTTCACAGTGCTGACCGGGCGAGGAGGGGTGCCGAGAGAGGGGGGCCAGTAATTGTCATCCCAAGGGTTAGTAGGGCTACCTACCAGGACAAGTTCTGTCTTAGACGGATTCAACTTGAGCTGGCTGTGAGCCATCCAGTCAGAAATAAACAACAATGTGGTTTGAAAATTAGATCGGGAGGAAGGTGAAGTGTCCAAAGGAAAGACCAACTGAAGGTCATCTGCATAGTACCTGTATTGAACACATGAAGAAATACCTTATATTCTTAGTTTTTTCTCTTTTCCTACAAATACACAGAACCCTTTATAAGAGCAATTGAGATATTCCACCCCGTGACATACTAATACATATAGTATATACAAATGCATACAGTCATGCATTTACTAACATATTCAATCACTCAGAAACCGCAATACTCTCTGAAACTTACGCTGACACACCAACAGACATGGTAGTACCAAATATATTCCGCAAAGAAATAAAGAGAGAAATACAGCTTTTTTGGATTGTGTGATAAGATTCTATTTTTTATGTTTAAAACTTTAAACTCTTATTGTACCCCAAAAAACATAGCACCAAACTTTTTTCAAACAAATTGCATGAAAATACATTTTTATCAAGTTCCATAATACAGCAAAGCTATTTGCATGTTAAGACCCAAATGATAAAGTTAACTATTACTATTAACTGCTTCAAAGTACTCTGCAACAGATGTTGTGTTGATTCCAACTGATATATAATAGCGAAAGCAATGAGTTGATATATACGCCAAATTTGGAGAGACGGCTGCCACCGTTATTGTCGCTGATGTTAAAGGTGATGACACACTTGCTGAAGAACAAGAGGAATGGGCAGCAACTTCCTTCTCTCTAAGCATCCTGTCATAGGCTCTTTGATGAATAGTCCTTAAGTGCTTCCACATGGAAGATGTGCCATGACGTATTTCTTGCTGGTCCCTCTTGAAAGTTCCTTTCCACAGATATTGCACTTCACCACTTTTTTCTCACCACATGGTATGGCGAAGAAACGCCAAACCTCACTTTCTTTCCTCCTTAGTGCTGCTTGAGCATCTTCTTCCTCCTCTTGTAGAAGACGACGATCTTCTGCAGGAGCAGATGTTAATGTTGTAGCCATTGAGACAGGACACACTGGCAGCACACACAAAAATAAGTAAATTGTGCTATACAAATCCTCCTTCGTGTGTCCTCTACTGCAAATGCAAGGTTTGCAGGAGAGATTAAATTCCAAGGAACATGCTTCGTATGTGCTGAAATAAGCAGGCGGTGCTGCTGGGCTAGTGTGTATCTACGCTGTGCTAATCGGTAGATTTGCGGTGCTGTAAAATAAGCAATTTGGGTGAATTACACTTAAAAATAAATATATTTCCTGACATTGTGCACCTGTAATAGGCCTACCCTACTGACTAAATCTGAAATTGTGTATATAAAAATAATTTAATTTTATACATTTTTTGCGAATCAGTGGTCCCACAGCGATCAAGTGATCGGAAAAGAAGACCATAGAGTTCTGGTTGACTAGCGTGTCTTGTGGGAACTATGGAAGTATCACAGAACTAAAAAAGTACAAAAATTAAAATTAACATATTTTCAATAACAAAAAAGAAAATTACCGACTGTTTATTTTAAAAAACAATTCAGAAATGTATTAGAAAATATATGAAAAAATATTTCAATAAAAAAACTAACAAAAAAAGTCACAAAAAGTAGTATACATTTTTAAGAAAAATAAACAACGAAATTATATTATATATCAGTGGTTCCCAATCTGTGCGCGGTGGCTCCCTGGTGGCGCCAACAATACTAGCCTGGGGAACCACGCAACAAGTCTTTTAATGCACTTAATGTTGAAGAGTTTGTTGGCTTCAGTTAAACTAATTAGACTTGAACACAAGATGTTGATTTGTAAGAGACATGCCTAAAGCTGGAAACATAGTGCTTAATTGATGGCATGTTGAGGAAGATTGCATCCATATTTCACTGGATTGCCACGTTCCAACACTACTGAAGTAAGCAGAAGATGCCCGATTTATTTTATTAGACTTGTGGATAGTTTTTTTTCCAAATGAATTTTACACCAAAGCAAGTTATCAGGAAAGTAAAGCTGTCCGGTCTTTCAAACACACTGAGTAATATTAAGTATTGCCATAGGCCCTTGAACAATGGGTACTTACAGTACACATTTCTCCCAGTACACACACATTTCCAGAGAGGCCTGCTCTCTCCATGTGCACAGGGAAGGAAAACAACATATACAGCATAATGCCAACATTTTGAAGCAAGAAGTGGGATGTTAAAAAAAATAACCTTTGGAAGATTTTTTTGGGCTTGCATTGAATTAGATGCAATTTTAGGGTTGAGACAGCTAAAATAAAGCTGCATTTGGTTAAAAAAAATCGTGAGTTGCACTGCTGGGACGTGTGTTGGCATGTATGACATGGGTAGAAATGGAAGTGCATGCAAATATTCTTCAAGAGAAGAAACACTTTGGTCATGATTCACAAAGGTAAACAGAAGAAAGTCTAATGTTGCAACTTTCGGTATTCACAAAGGGCATTTACGAGTAGCAAAGTTAGATTGTCTCAGTTAAACTTAAGCTTTGGTCTTAAGTTTAGACTTTTGGTCTCGGATATAAGCTGGTGGGGGGAGAAATGGGGAGTGGGCTGGGAGGGGAAAAGCAGCAAAGCAATATGGGGGTGGGAGGCAGAAGTACACAAACATAAAAGCAACAAGCAGCATGGAGGAGGGTGGAGGTTCGAAGGGTGGAGGAGGACGGAGAAGAAGAAAATGACAGGAAGGCTGTAACACTGCGATCCTGCAACACATAGAGACTGCAACATGGAGTGGGACGAGCTGGAAAATACATACACTTTCATGCAGCACTTACGCAAATAAAAAATATTTACTTTTAACCCGTTAAGTGCGGCGCACGTTCAGCGGATGTCGCGTGCACTACCTCGGTAGTGCTGAGCACGTCCGCTGAACGTCGTGGCTCCACCCACGCAATAGAACGTTCCGCACCAGCGGGGAATGTTCAGCGCAGCAGAGGGGTTAAAGTAGGCATTGAAAGGACAGAAGCTAGCCAATCAAAGGGTTGGTAAACAGGCTACGCTTCAGGGACGGGACAAGCAAGATGAACAAGCGGGGACAAAGAAAGCCATCACATAAGAAGCAAGCAAATGAGAGTAACAATAAAACTGACCAATATTAAGCAGTGGACCGTCTGAAAAAGACTCAGTACATTCTTTAAGCCTACAATAGGTCTTTAACAAACAGACTTGTGTTGTCTGGTGGGCTTGAACTTTTTTTAAAAATGGCTGTTTCCGAGCTGAACAGCATCAGGAATAAAAATAAAATCAAAATATTCGGATCCAGTGTAATGGAGTACAAGCATGCATTTGCCACCACACATGCACACATATGCCTAATGATGCTGTGCAGCCATTTTCTGTTTACTTTTAATTTAAAATACCAAGTTGGTGCATGCTACCCTGAAAAGGTAAATTAAAAAATATACAGAGTGCATGAAAAGGCTATAAAGAAATGGGAGCAGTCTGGTAACACTACCAGCTGCAGCTGCTGGGGCCTCTACAAAAGAACAATTAAAAAATAAAGGGGGCTAGAATGGTGAAGGGGGGGTTGGCAGCAGGTAAATTCCGTTAAGCGTCAGAGAGCAAAGTAGGATCTAGGGAAGGGGGTGTAGTAGTAGTAAAATAAAGCGATGGGGGACAAGGAGAGGCACGAAAGGAATCAACGGTATGGGGAACACCATTTAGAGAGTGTAGTAGGATGGAAGCAGCACACTGGGGAGACAGCAAGAAAACATGCAGTCCCATGGAGTGCTAAACAATATAGAAAGTAGCTCCCAGATGAAAGGTGTGTAAGAATACACGCCACCCATTCAAAAAGATGGTAAAGAAACTCTGCTTTATGCGAGGGACAAACACAAGAATGTGAAAGAAAGTCATCAAACAAGAAAGCAACTTAATGAGCTAACCCAAAGCCCACGCTATGTATTGTATTGTACACAATAGGTCTTTGATGACAGAAAGTTTAAAGCTGCCTATAGGTGATACCCAATAAATGTGTTAAAACATCTGTCCTGGAGGGAACATAAAAAGAAAGCTAAAACACACTCCAAATGAGCTCTGTATCAGCAACTATCTTAACCACTTCAGCGCGGCGCAGATTCCTGCGCTGTGCTGAACGTTCTATTGAGCCTATGGGCTCATGACGGAACGGTTCCATCATGAGCACAGCTCAACCGACGCTCATGACGGAACCGTTCCGTCATGAGCATCGAAGGGGTTAACAGCTTAGTAAAATAAGTAACAACAGCAAAAATCAAAAGACCCAAAAAAATAAAAATACCTTTCCCCTCCGACAAAATTATTATTTCCCCACCCAACCCTATACCAGGATGAACACAGAAACTGCGGAGTTAAGAATTTCTTCTGCATCACCTCCTGAAAAGGTATCGAGAAAAACTAATTCTATTGCAGCATCAACCAAATTAGAAATAGAAGTAAGAATGGCATGAAGTAAACAGGTAGAAAGTGACATAACATGCAAAAATCAAGACCAAGCCTAAAAAATATTTATTGAATCCAGATTTGTATGCTTTTAGATAGGAAGTATGCCAACTACTGCAGGGTTCTAAGACATATATAATGTATGTGTAATGAAAGTAACCAATTGCTAAAAAGATGTAGCCCCAAAGTTTAACCATGGTGATACTATGGAGATTATTCGTCATTTAAGATAGAGCATCCGTTTCAAGGTGAGATATGTTTTAAGTGAATGCCCCGAAGTAAGATAAGTGTTATTGCCTTATTTGTGGCCATAAGTTTTGAGGGATCAGTGAAAGAGCATGGGAAGTGTTCATGTCTGTGAGCTTCTTATTCAGGGCCAAGAAACTCCTGCATGTTGTTTAGTATTTTTTCGAATAGTTGGAGGAGATACCCATCTGTTAGCATTCCCATAGAGTATCTGGATATGTTTTATATATGCGAAGATCAATTCCTCCAGTGGATAGCGCAGGGACTTAAATATCAGGGCTCTAGATACTTGCCACTTTTGGGATTACTTTACAGCTCATAAAGTAATTGCAAAAGTGCCAAGTAGAAGGCAACCGTCTATCATATCAGCTCCAATCTTCTACTCTTGTTTGTCCTGTGAGGGAACATTTGGGGAATAAAATGCAGGACAATTAGCTTCCCACAGAAGCTCTTTGCAGGCAGCGAGACAGAAACCACAAATGCAGTAAACATGTAAACTGCAAGACAGTTGGCCGCACTGTTTAGTCGCATTCGGAGCACAATAGGATTAGGTGCTATCCTGGATTGTTAAAAGTTGCATCATCCCACACTATAGTAGCACCTATCTATCTCTTTACACAGATTTATCTAATGCATGGATTCGTCCATGATAAATATTTCCAGGACCTAAATTAAGCATAGTTGAAAAAAGATAATAATCTACAGTAAAGACTACACTGTTTGAGGCTCATCATCTCCTTCTTCTAATATAACAGAAGCGGGAGGAGACAAGGAGCAAACTCATCAAGAAATGACTGTCTTGGGTGACTTACACTTTATGCCCTTCCTATATGTTAAGTCAAGACGTCCTCTACTTATGTGCTGACCTGAGTTAGGCTACTATATTGTACGGAAGATGCAATTAGTTCGATTTTCCTTCTTGTGACATAACTAACTTTGTCAACTCGCGATACATTCGTTCAATTCATTAAAATGTTACATTTAAACACAACCAAAACATAGAAATGTAACATACAGGCAAACTGTAAACACGCACCGTCCTCTCTCACATGCCAGAATTGCAGCTGGTACTAAATCTCTTAAAAGAAAAAAATATCTCCAGATTGTGTAAACATACCTTCCAGCCCCATTCACCACCCAATGCAACAGCCCGTTTTGTGCGCCAAGTCTAAAGACCGGTCATGCAAACAAAAGTAAGTCTAAGGAAGTTATTTCGCTCGTTGGGACGTCAGGGAACAAATGAGCATGTCATCACCTTTGGTATCTGACGGAGTCCACTCGCCTCGACAATCGTAGGACCAGGGCGCCAAATGTTCTAACGACTACCTCGGACCAATAAATGTGCAGACAAATACAACACAGAACTGCGCATGTGTACCTGTAAGTCCCTCAAAGTCGGCCATGTTGAAGTCAGTCAAAAACTAGTTGCGTCCCATAATTGTGTGAATGAACTAGAGTGCTAAATGCTGTTTAGGGATGAAAAGCTGGTCAGTTGCGGGAGTCATACTCCCTGAAACAAGAACTCTGAAATTCACAAAGGTGCTATTGCCAGGCAGCTGGAAATGTCAATGGATTTCAATGTTAATGACGAGTAGTTTAATGGTGACAAGTTATGAAACATTATAATAAGCCCATCTCCTTTTGACAGCGGTGTAATCAGAGCATCGCTGTTCCTATTTTAGGCATTTTAAAATGTGGATTAGAACTAGAAGCCGCAATTTGGGGGAAATGCCACTTTCAGCCTTATGTTCCAATGCATTTCAGAGAGCCGGGATGCTATTCGTCAATAGAAAAAGATACACTTTTTCCCAAATAGGAGCAATATTGTGAGGTCTTCCGGAGTACCCTCTATGCTGTACGACGGTGTTTGTTGGAGTCCGATGATATTGGCAACAGTAAAGTAGCCGTCTCAGATTTCCCGAGGTACATCAGGAATAGTAAGATGGCGTCAGGCAGCTTCCCGAGATGCTTCGGGAACAGTAAGATGGCGGCTGGGGAGCTCTGAGTGTCAGTCGAACGGTTCGTGGGTCGCGGCTCCCAGGATGTCAGAGCCGGAGCTGGGGGTACGGCGGGCCGAGTCTGCACGGGCACGCCGTGCCGAGCAGCTGCGGCGCTGGCGGGGCTCTGAGGCAGCGTCGGCTGCCCCGGAGGAGAGCGGGGAGCGGCGGCCCCGGGTGCGTTTTGAGGACGGCGCCGTATTTCTAGCTGCCTGTTCCAGTGGGGACACCGAGGAGGTGAAGCGGCTCTTGGCTCGTGGGGCGGACATCAACACTGCCAATGTGGACGGGCTGACCTCCCTGCACCAGGTGAGAGTGCGTGACTGGTGGAGAGTGCACCCCTCTTAGAGAAATTGCACTGTTAACGGGCACCTAGGTGAAAATGATTCAAGAGCTGAAAAGGCATATAGCTTGAGTATTTTAGCCTTTGCACCTGGTGTCTCTGGTGGTAGCATACCCCACACCAGGTAAAGTGGTAGTTTGCTTTCATGTTCGCGGTACTAGCTTTTAAATAAGAGCTGTGTATGCTAAGAAGGCGAATAGCAATACTTACAAGTCAATGGAACAATACAGCTGAGAGATGCTTGGTATGTTTATAAAATTAGGGACAAGTCGCCTGACGTGTGGCGACTGTCGAGGAATGTATCACCAATGGGGGCAGTGGCAGAAGTATGCTGGGCTATAAAAAGGAAATGGATCTGGCTGTAGAGTTGATATCGGAATCAAATGAAAGATATGTTAATCATCTGCGGTTTATATTTAGAAAGCGGACTGCCGATGAAGGGATGCTGCTTAAGCATTATAGGAATGTGGAACAGTGATCAGAGATGTTGATTACAAACGACACAAGGGGCAGTTTTGCTGAAAGATTGTTTTTAGTTGTCTTACCAGTGGGGGGACCTAGGGGACACGGTGTGCAAATCTAGGCCAGTTTACATGAAAGATGCGGCAATGTGTGTGTTTGTGGGATGGGAGCGTACAGTGATACCTTTTACGACCATGTTTTAGCCAGCGGAGATATTTTTGCTGTGCATTTATATATACATTTACGACCAGGGGTATATTTGTGAGTCTATATAAGAAGCATTATGGGCCCTTTGCAGATGCAGAGTTAAGCATACCATTACTAGGGGTTAGTTTGCACGATTGTGGAATACGGCGAATGTGGATGATGAGGTGTGTCTTTGTATAAATATGTATGTATTTTAAGGTTGGTGGGCAACCTGTAGAAATTATGTGTCATTTATTAAGATTGAGCAGTCGGAGGCATCAGTTTAAAAAATGGCCAGCATATGTGGTGGTTATCACTGGAATGAAGAAATTAACAGATGCACCAAGCATAAAGTGTGGTGACTAGTCAACTATTGGGATTTTCTTTGCAAATATCCCAGTTCCCCCTAGGTAAAGACTGAATACTTGTAAAGTGTCACTTTGGTTTTGTTAGCTAAAGAGTCCTAAAGTGAAAATCAAGTCAACAGAAGCTCTATGACTGCTCTTGAAAGCAATTAAACAACTTTGGGTTCCCATAATATACTAAATGTCAGGCTATTTATTATTTTTAGTGACTGCCTAAGGAATTGTATTTTAAGGCTGAGTCTGCAGTATTTATTGTATTTAAACACAATATACTGTGTTTGGCATAGATAATCGGACATTAAAAAATCCTTGACAAAATAAAATTGTGTTCGCGCTATTATTATTACATGGCTTTAGCTGACAGTTATCTGGTGGATGGAAGTGTCGGTCTTAAACATTTCAGTCAATATTTTTCGTTCTTCTGTACATATTTTGTTAATTGGAGCTTGCCAACAAGCACGATTCCATTGCACTGTTAAATTGCTGAATCGTTGTACATTTCCCCTGGGGATTAGAAAAAAAAAGGTTGGAAGTGACCTGCTTGTTATGCGGTTGCAGAAGTAGAGGCACTGATATCCTTCGGGATCAAGTTTGCGCTATATAAAACTTTATAAATAAATAAATAAATCCCGTATATTTTGTATTGCCCTGCAGACGCTATGATGAGCCTAGGAAATCCCAGGAAATGCGTCTAGGTTCCAAACTTGTGCATATATTAAGTTTTAAGCTGGAAGTTACTTTTTTGCAAGGTGAAGACACACAATATGATGTACACTGATGGTGGGTCCGTTAGGGTGCCAGCGCCAATTTGCTCTTGACTAACAAATCATTTCACAAAAACGCTTAGCAGTAATGATGAGGAGTTCAAACCCCAATAGTTATAGGTGAGACAACCGTTCCTTCATTGTGAATAGGGACCACTATCTTAACTTTCTGGATTTCAAAGTCCTGTTCATTTCTATGTTGTACATTTTGAATTTGTCTTCCGATATCTGCACCACTTAGAAATTGTTTGTGACTTATTTAAATAGTAATAAATAATTGTGATGTGGAATTGTATGCCATTTTCCAAGAGCTATATGAAAATGTATTTCACTACAGATAAATGTATACAATGGCCAAGTGTTTCATGTTGAAAAGGTGCTTCCCTGGGGCTGTGTATTCTTTCATGGAAATGATACAAAAGTCTGTGTGGACCTGTAGTTTTAAGCATTATTGATCAAACATCAGTTTATGCAATTGTTACTATTTATGATTGCATTATTTGTTGAAGTTGAGTCTGTGCTTATTTTTACAATTTAAAAATGACATAGGGTATAGTTGATAACCACTGTCTGAGAACAGTGCTTTTTAAGTCTCGCCTGAGCCAGCGCGCATGCGCTGCTCTGCGAGGCATTTAGTAAGGACTTTAAATTCAGAACACACACTCGTGCATGTGCCTTTTTTTTTTTCTTTTTCTTTTTCATCTCCCGCTTTTGGCCTTTGCATGCGTCTTCCTAAGAAAGACAGCATGCAATTGGCCAGAGGCGGGTGCCCATCCCACCTTCTCTCTCCCCTGACCTAGTGAACTCTGGAGCGAGTAGCAACGCGGCCATGTGCCATCTGTTTTTTAGGTCTCGCCTGAGACAGCGCATGCACTGTGTCTTCGAAACATTTAGTAAGTGGCTTTTCAAAGTGCCACCAGAGGCTTTTGCTGGCCTACAGCTTGCGTTCACGAGCCCGTGCACAGCTGCCATCTTTTTTTATTGCTGTGATCGGGCTCCTCTGGTTGCACTACCCCCCTCCCTTTTCCCCCTCGCGGTCAGCTTCATTTGTGTCTTCAGCTGTGAATCATGCTTCTCTGCTTGCACTCCCGCTCCCTTCTCCCCCTCCCCCCTCCTGTTCATCAGTTTCATTTGTGTCTTCTATCACTGTGAATGCTCCTGCTTCCATCAGGCACACACACCACCAGCCGTCAGTGCACGCTTTCACCGGGCACACACACCACCAGCCGTCAGTGCATGCTTTCACCGGGCACACACACCACCAGCCGTCAGTGCATGCTTTCACCGGGCACACACACCACCAGCCGTCAGTGCACGCTTTCACCAGGCACACACACCACCAGCCGTCAGTGCACGCTTTCACCAGGCACACACACCACCAGCCGTCAGTGCAGGCTTTAACCAGGCACACACACCACCAGCCGTCAGTGCAGCAGGCAGGCTCTTCTCAGAGTTTCTTGGTAAATATGTGTTTGATGCCTGGGAGGGAGTGGGTCGAGTTTCCTTAAACCATGCTGAGTATGCAGGTGCAGTTCATAAACTCCTTTGTGAGCGAGTCATGCTGCCTGGGGCTCACTCACTCCACACTTGTAAATTGCGCCTGCACCAGTCTTTTTCTCATTTGCAAAGTTCGGGGCATGCGTACAGCTAGGCAGCCCCCACACCCCCGGGAATGACTGCTTCCTACAACCAGAATGGAAACAACATTCAGAGCAATTAAAAAAAGTTTATTTGATGCAAAGAACTGTTAACAAAAAACATGTCCAGCTATTGTAGATCGGGCTACTTAAACAAAGCAGCAACAAAAAACAAACCAGCATTGGCATAGCCAATAGGTCTTGCCTTTTGGACCCTATAAGTATTTTGTTATGCAGCAGAATGTACTTGGTGCAATAACACCAACTGTTGCATGGCTAAACACGTATAAGGTCCCAAATGCGTGACCTATTGGCTATGCCAATGCTTGTTTAATTAGCGGCGGCGGACAGTGTGCCAGATGGAGGGCAGGCTGCATTCCAGTCTCATGTTACTTGTTATATTGTATTTTATAACCGTTGTTTGTAGTTTTTACATCTTGTACATAACAGGCGTTGCTATCGCCCAATTTAATTTCAGTCAATTTACCAGCCTCAGAAGGATGAAAGGTTAAATAGACTCTGCTGGCTTTAGACTTGGACCTGTATAGCACTGCACATCTCAGGGTTTAACTCACTGAGCCATCCTGTTGGATCGGTTTCCACTCACTGCGGGCCCTAAGGACACAGTCTCTCCATGACCACCAACTCTATCCTACCTCCAGGACAAGACCACTCCCATTTCGACTCCCTATCTATGATCGCTCTCCAGTACCTAAAAGATGGCTCAGTGAGTTATGGGCTCTCTGCTGACATCTGTTAACCTTCAGACCACAAGATCAAATCGTGGTCTGGCCATGTTAGCCTTTCATCCTCCCGAGGTCATTTAGTCAAAGAGCACAGCATTAAAGCACAGAGTAGTGTGGAAGATTTTATGACGGAGTTCCCCCTATTTAATGAAGTCCATTGAGCCGCCATTAGCTCTTGGGTCACGGTGGTGATTCATGGACTGCTGGATCCATTCCAGGAACCTACGCTTGACTCTTGGGTACAGGTGAGAATCCCTGCGCAGCTATTCAGGCTTTCATCCTTGAAAGGTCGACAAACTAAGTATTAATTTCTACTGAGTTTAGTGGCACTCAACAACATTTTCTCAGTGCCCAAGGGGTGGAGGTGCACTTTGAAACTACTGTATATTAAGTGTGTGGAAAATGAAAGTGCAGCCACAGTGCTACCTCATACTATATCACCACTGGAATTTTTACTGCTCAGAATGCATACATTTTTTCTGAGTACCTATATTGTTTTAGTACACAAAAGGTACAATAAACCACGTCACTCAAAGTGGGTTTGCCCCTAAAGGAATTGACCCTAGTTAAGTGTGACCCGGTATTTCGAAACCCTGCACCACCTACTCTTTATACTTGGATCAGAATTACAAATGTTGGGGTAATTACCACATACCTCGTAATTTTCCCCAAGTTAAATTTCACTTTACCAGAGGAAAATACCCAATACAAAGCGGCACCCTCTCTCCCAGTACCCACGTTTTGTTTACTGTCACTTGTCCCTGCTCTGTACGATTGTCAGTGTTGCTAACCTCGTTTTCGATTTCATTCTTTCAGCGGTCAGTGTCTCCTTGTCCCATTTGATGTACTGTGACTGTGCTTCTGTCTCGGTGCTCATTTGTCTGGATTGGGGCGATTTCGAAAATACGTCTGTCTCCATGCCTGGAGTCCGACTTAATCTGCTAGATTCTGTGCCTCGCTCTCAAGGTAATGTCCAAAGTATTCCCTATCCCAGTGTCTATATATCCTGATGCCCATGCATGTTTGTCACCTCACCCCGCTGATGGTCCATTTTTAGGTTTCGGCTACCGTCCCACTGCATAAGCAGTGGGTGGGCGGAGCCGAAATCTTTTGTTAGTAGTATGGGGCCTGAACACGCCCCTCTTCTTCATTGGCTGGCCTCGTAAATGCTGGCCAGCCATTGGAGGAGAGGAGCGTCACTGAGTTCAGGGCCCGCCTTGACGCGATTCGGGGGCGTTTCCGTGTCTTTTTTAAGTCCCGCCCTCTCCTCTTCCCATTGGCTGGAATTTTACCTTCCAGCCAATGGGAAGGGGAGAGGGCGGGAAACACCCCCGAATCCCAAAATGACCTTGTTTTATTGGCTACTTGGATCCCGGGCGGAATCCGACCGCCGCAGCAAGCTTTACACCAGCAGCGTCAAGGAGCAGAACGGTAAGGTGGCTGCCGCCGTGCCTCTGTTTATGTTACAACTTCTGGTAGAAGTGTATGTGTCCTCAAATGCATTTTGCGAGGTTGCTCGGCTTGTTAAATATAACTTCATAGGTTGAAAAGTTTGACCGAGAGATACGTCGAGACCTGCCCCTCCTGCACGCCTGCCCTTTGCCGTGGGACACGCAGGGAAATGCAGTAAAAACAATTCCTCTCTAGGCACCAAAGCGTCTGCACTCCGGCGGCAGCAGTTTTGGGAAGCCTTTTCCAGTGAGCAACTCTTGCCAACCCGCCCTTTTCCTCGGGTTCCGGCGATACTCCGCATCCGAGGGCTGGTGGTGAAGTGCAGCAAAACGAGGCTCACAGGAACAGTTCCTCCCATTCTAGGATGTGTTGGTTGGCGAGGGGTGCAATATCAAATAAACAAATGCGTGGACACTCAACTCCACTGTTTATCGTTTCCCTTATTAGGTCCAGTAAAGCCACCCGCCCTCCCCAGGTCCCCGTCCCCCAAACTTACAGCCATATTGGGGGCGGTAGACGCCCCCGAGTCCGTCCACTTCATCCGAGGTTGACATGGTGCTGGGTCGGGTGGATGGGCTCTCCGGTTCCGAGGCGCGGCAGAGCTGCAGCGGCGGCGGCCTGGCAGGCAGTGGCTTGGGAGGAAGGTACAGAGTGTTCCTGGTCGGTGCCTCTCGACAGGGTGTCGCCCTGCCCTGCAATTATGATTAACCCTTTGAGTAAACGCTCGGCTCTGACACTGCCTTGCAACACGGGCGCTGTGTGAGGCACGGGGCTCGCCCGTGTGGGGCGGGATGGGTCTGCTGCGAGGACAGGAAGCTTCTCTGTCAGTCAGTGCCTGAACACGAGTGGGGCATGTGTATAACACGCCGAATAAAGCTAGTTTATACTCAAATGGAAAGTGTGTGTGTAGCGTTAGAGGGAACGGACTCCTTTCCTGGCAGGGTGTGGCTCACGGCAAGCGGGGCGACACTCATTATGATGGGGGGACGGGTCTAGTCTATGGGCGGCGTGTGTGCAACACGTCAAACGGGGGTGCCTTCATACTTCATGTACGTGAGTGTGCAATACTGCACATCAGGGAGTCACGGCTACATTCACAATTCTCTGCAGGTGGAGAATGCTCATTTTGCCACAGTTCCCAAGTGTACTGTTGCCGTGTGGCACACCCACCCAGTTCTAACGGGAAGAAGACGGTAGAGTGAGTTACATTTACTCCTGCAGTGTGTGTGTGTACTAGTACAGTCACAAAAAGATCTCAACCTACACAAACCCCTCTCTCAAATGGAAACCCAACCTCGCAGGTTACTCAGAACCAGTAATTAAAACTTCAAAGTTAAATTGCCCTCGAAATCTGAACGCTTACGAGTCTTTAAAAAGAAATTAATTATGGTAGCTACGCTGTGTAAACACCAACTTCTTCTCATAAAGCTAAATACTCCATACACAGATTTAACACATTGATTTTAACTTGTTAACATATACAACAAGGACTGGGAAAGGCAATAGGTCTGGTGTTGATGTGTTAAAGAATGTTGAAATGCAGTTGCGTGTTGCATTGCCCAAATGCTGTGTATTGCATTAATGCCTGCCCCATTGGCTTTGCCAGTGATGGGTCAAAAAGTAGCAACAACGGATTACTTTCGGTATATAATGCGTTTGGGAGATAAATACTTGAACAGGAGAATTAGCATGATTACTAAGGTTACTTTTAAGATGTAAAATAGTGCTGCATGCTTGCCAATGTAAGCACTTCAAGGAAGGTGGAACGATGTATCAAAGAACCAATACCAGGAGGTGAGTGACCAATACTCCTCTGACTGGAGCCAAAGCCCACTGTGTACATCATTTTATTTTTATTATGTCTCACCTCTGTCTGTTGCCAGACGTTTTGGTACCTTACAGTGGACTTAGCGCCCGCCCACTTCTACTTCGGTTCATTGTCACTCTCCTTTGCTTGCTTGGAATTCTTAGCTTCGGTAGGTTTTCCTCCCTCTACTTTATTTCTTTGTTTTTTTTCTTCTTCTTTAGCGTTATGGACGCACTGCTGTCCATCCATGGCTCACTATTTCAGGTGGTACTTTTTTCTTTTTATTTAAGCACCACTTTGAGTGCTTGTTTCTTCCAGCTGGCTCCCTTGTGTACTTCTCCCCCTCTATGTTCCTCCCTCATTCTGTTCCTGCCTTTCATCCTTTGTCAGTTTGCTTGACCCAGCATCTCCTACCCATCCTTCGTTGTCAGTGTGCTCTCCCTACCCTCTCCTGCCCACCCTCCATTGTCCATGTGCTCTCCATACCCTCTCCTGCCCACCCTCTGTTGACGTGTGCTTTCTTTACCCTCTCCTGCCCACCCTCCATTGTCCGTGTGCTTTCTTTACCCTCTCCTGCCCACCCTCCATTGTCCGTGTGCTCTCCATACCCTCTCCTGCCCACCCTCTGTTGACGTGTGCTTTCTTTACCCTCTCCTGCCCACCCTCCATTGTCAGTGCTTTCTTTACCCTCTCCTGCCTACCCTCCATTGTCCGTGTGCTTTCTTTACCCTCTCCTGCCCACCCTCCATTGTCCGTGTGCTTTCTTTACCCTCTCCTGCCCACCCTCCATTGTCCGTGTGCTTTCTTTACCCTCTCCTGCCCACCCTCCATTGTCCATGTGCTCTCCATACCCTCTCCTGCCCACCCTCTGTTGACTTGTGCTTTCTTTATCCTCTCCTGCCCACCCTCCATTGTCCGTGTGCTTTCTTTACCCTCTCCTGCCCACCCTCCTTTGTCCGTGTGTTTTCTTTACCCTCTCCTGCCCACCCTCTGTTGACGTGTGTTTTCTTTACCCTCTCCTGCCCACCCTCTGTTGACGTGTGCTTTCTTTACCCTCTCCTGCCCACCCTCCATTGTCAGTGCTTTCTTTACCCTCTCCTGCCTACCCTCCATTGTCCGTGTGCTTTCTTTACCCTCTCCTGCCCACCCTCCATTGTCCGTGTGCTTCTTTACCCTCTCCTGCCCACCCTCCATTGTCCGTGTGCTTTCTTTATCCTCTCCTGCCCACCCTCCATTGTCCCTGTGCTTTCTTTACCCTCTCCTGCCCACCCTCCATTGTCCGTGTGCTTTCTTTACCCTCTCCTGCCCACCCTCCATTGTCCGTGTGCTTTCTTTACCCTCTCCTGCCCACCCTCCATTGTCCGTGTGCTTTCCTTACCCTCTCCTGCCCACCCTCCATTGTCCGTGTGCTTTCTTTACCCTCTCCTGCCCACCTTTCCTTGTCCATGTGCTCTGCCTACCCTCCGTAGTCCGTGTGCTTTCTCTACCCTCTCATATTTAATGTACTTATAAGACCTTTGGGATAGCTCCTTTCATCCATTGGTCTGTTTCTGCATTATTCACATTTTGCTTCCACCCTCCAACACATACACCATAGGCCTGCGGTCTGCGCACTTCAGTCGTTTGGATCCCCCGATTTATGTATGGCTCATGACCGCCCCAGCTCCTTCCCTATTCCTTTGCCTGGCTCACTGCAGTGTCAGTAGCTTCGCAGACTCGGCCTCCTACTCTTGTTGCAAATGGGAATCATTGCAACATGTGTTCTATTTTGTTCAGTATAAACATTTGTTGTCAATTTAGGAGTACCATTCTCAATTTACTTTGTAAGGTGCACAGCGGTTACCCTAGACTCCCCCTATAACATGTGTATTGTGAGTATGTGAAGAAAAAGTTACATGCCTGTGGTAACGACCTATCTGGTGGATGCTCGGTCTACCTGCAGATTTCTTACCTGTAGAATAATCCCAAGGATCACACTGGATACGGAAACTTCAAAGCTTTCAGACTGCTGTTAGTGGTACGCTGGCTTTGTATCGATGCCGGAAGAGGCATCAGATGACATCACTAAACATCCTGCTGTAACAACATTCAGTTCCCATCCATTATTTCCAAGCCTTCAAGGCGAGCTGACGGATTGGCATTGATAAAAGTAGTACAAAACTAAATTTGAATCTGGGGATTTTATTAGCTTTCCCCAACACAAATCCATCAGAGAGGCGGGCTGGTTGCTAAGGTATTATATATATATATATATATGAAAGAGCTTAAAGATTACAGCCTAAATGGTATCAACGGTCAGCATCTTTTTTATTTGCTACATATGAGAAAAAGCCCATGGAGGTCAGCAACTGTCGTTAGTGACAGTGGAAGAGTAGACTGTATCTGACATTCGATACCCGACAATCTCTGTAGGTCAAAGGCCAGCGATTCTGAATATTCAATGAGGTAACCAATTATTCATGTATATAGGAACACAAAAAATTAGCGCCTGTGCTAATTTGGAATCATTCACTTAAGCGTTTTTTAGCAATGGTGTGGCAAAATACTCTTATGGGAATATGAAGGGCAAATACAACCTATTGCTCAGCTCTAGAATTCATTCTCTCCCCTTCAATATGTATTCATCAATTTGCATAAGCCTTTTTTTTTAATCAACTTTAGTTACATGAACTATTTTTGGTAAAGTTTCATGAAAATGATTGAAGGAAAGTTATGGTTAGGTTATCGCACCAAAAAGTTTTGATTAAAAAAAAAAAACCTGGAAACTCACAAAAACACGCACGGTGCAGTTATGATTGTGAATTAAAGCCTAAAAATCCCACTCACATTAACAATCCATAAATTGCAAGATAGTCATGCAAACTATAACTCTGTCACCAAAGGAGAACTAGTGGATTTGCCAAAAAGAAAAAAAACAAGCATTTACAATGCAATGGTCTCGGCATTTTTAAAGTTAGAGCTATTGGCATTGCTCATGACATTATTTTTATTTATGTTTTTAAAAAAAACATAAATAAATGGCATTGTCATTTACAATGCCAATAGCAGGGCAGAAGAGCAAGCACAACGAACGAGGGGGCAGGACAGGAAGCACAAGCAACGAGCTATAAACAGACACAGAGAGGAGAGAATCCCCAGGTGCATGGAACACTTACCCAATCAACAATTGTGAGACTAAAGGTATATAGGAAGGCACACAAAGCACCAGTTCCTAGAAGAAAGTATGTTGGGGAGCTCATGGGAGGTCAAATGAGAGCAGAAGGAGGTAAGGGGGCATTTGAAGACTGGACCGGATCGTCAGAGCAGAAGTCATGTGGGGAGAACAGATGGCCAAGAAATAAAAGAGTGCAACAGAGAAAGGTAGGGCAGGGAGCAAGGAGAGAAAAGGCAAAAACATTAAAAACGTGACCGGTTAGGAGATCGTAATAAGGGGGTACAAATGAGGGCAGAGAAATGCACGCAAAGGGAAGGAAGTCAAGTTGTCATTTACAATGCCAATAGCTCTAACTTTTCCAAAGGCGAAACCGTTGCATTGTAAATGCTGGTTAATATTGTTGCCTTAAATCGCACATATCTGCTTGAAATCAGACGCTTAGCATAGCCAATCGGTCTCGCCTTTGGGACCTTCTAAGTGTTTAGTTATCCAGCACAATTTCCTTCGTGCAACGTCAGCACCATAGTCAGTGATTGAAATGGATAGCAAAAGGGTTCCCTTACCTTGGTATAAGATTTGTTTTTGTTTTTATTATCTGTGTAACATTTTTAGTAGTTATTCCATTTTTTTTGTTCTAATTTTGCATTTAGTTCCATAGTGGGATGTGGGTTTATAGGGGAATAGGGTGGGAAGTTATTTAATTCCCTCAAACTGTAAAGCGCTCTGATATCCTTCGGGATTAAATTCGCGCTATATAAAACTTGATAAATAAATAAAACAACATCAACTGTTGCACGGCTAAACACTTATAAGGTCCCAAAGGCGAGACCTATTGGATATGCCAATGCTTGTTTATTCATTTTGTTATGGTTGTTTAGACCAAGAATCTGCCATGGATTATGTTGTATCTTGAGTCTTCCTGCTGCTCAGCTAGAATGTCTGTGTTGTGGAATGTTGTATGGTTGGAACGCTAGTGTTTGGTGAATGTCAGTTGGGTGAGGGCTGAGCAGCAGGACAGCTGCTCCTGATGGGGTTATCAATTTATATACTTAACTTAACATCTTAATTAATAAAGTAACCTGAATAATTTATCCTCAAGAATCCATCTTCTTTCTGATTACTTCAGATTACATGCCATTCTACATGGGAACTGGGGTTGTTAGACAGATCTCTTTTCACAACAAATTAAAAAAAATACTTTTATGGTTTATGATTGAATAATTTTGTCTGTCTTTTATGCAGTTTCTTATGATTCAAATGTTTTCCTATCTAAATATCTTATCGATTTGATGTGTAGGGTGAAAGATGCCCCTCAGGTTTTTTGTCTTAGTTTTTATATTAAAAACGTATCTTTTTTATTCTCGACCGACTAACTCGACCATCTCTTGGTTCATACACATCCATAATTAGGTACTTTACTGATGCCATAAGTTATGTTGGGAATTTGAGTAAACCAGATAGCGTCATCGCTCTGGTTAAATAAGTCTTCGTTTCCCTGAATGTGGGGAGTTGTAATTTTCCTATTTTTTTATTTTTTATTAATATTGTTTGAAAATGAATTTTAAATATATATTGGACACAATTGTAATGGGCATTGTGGTAATGCAAGTTTGGCTATTGGTGTGCCCTGTGGGATTTGTGCACCTTACAGTGTGGTTGTGGTCAATGGGGGAGGTTGTTATGGCACTGTGTGCAGATCTGGAATTTTCCTTGTAATAAGTTGCATATTTTTATATTTAGAGAGGATATTTTTACTGGGCCATTTTGTCAGTTGTACCCTATCCTTACAACGGAATATTTTCCACTCTGTGAAATCTGCAGAGTTATGTGCTGTGAGTAAACTACAAAGCCATCCTGCCTAGTACAATTCTGATTGGAAGGAAATGGAAATGGCTTAATTTGCCTGCCTTCCGTGCGCTCATGTATTGAGCCATTGCTAGTGTTCTGAAGCAGTATTGTGAGAAACTAGACAGGAGACCCACTCGCCTTTCCATAGAGAATAATTAGAGGAGAAAGTATAAAGGGATATGATGATCTCGGAGAGGTAGACCTGGAGACTGGTTACTGAGGGAGCATGTCAAAGTGCCTATACCCACCTGCATATGTGATGGCTTGATAAGGTACGCAGGTATACTTGCATGTCCTGGCATAAAAACAATTCATTTTTCTAATAATAATTCACCCAATGTAGCAATCATGAGGCTTCAAGCTCAAATGCAGTTCTTAGGTAGGGATTAGAGTAATATAATTGAGAATGTAGGGACATGTGATGAAATATTCTTGGGGTATCTATTTTGTTTTATATTAAGACTGTTGAGATTATTATAATTACCATCATTCTAAAGCACACGTTTTATAATGTAATAAGTAACATGTTCCAAAATAACAACTATGTGGCTGTCTGTGGGGCTCCATAGATATATAAATACTCCTGAAGATGAGTTACTCTCAGAGTTGTCTGGGTTATAACACCTCCAGTTATGCTCATTTAGATAAGTCAAAGGTACCTGACAGTTCTTTTTTCTCTGAAGAGGGTATGCTATGTATTAGTCCACTTGAAATTTAAGAGATCTACCTTGATGTGTCCCCTTCCTCTCAACATGCAGTTTGATCCTTAAGGGCTATTGGTGGCCTGGGACCCTGGACATAAGCTAAACACAAACTTAACTTGAGACATCAAAGATACTTTGCGTTTCTGCTCTTATGATTGTAGAGGTGTTCCCCCTCTTCTGCTTGGGGCTATAATGCGCTTGACCAAGTCAAAGAATCAGTCCATATAAAGATATATTGAGTCTTTGCAAGCAATGGCTGGACAATCAGAGGAGATTGTATTGGATGTAGTTGAGGTACCAGAAAATGATTGGACAATCCTTTCCGACCATAGGACTTCAAGGGGATTCCTATTAAATTGGTGTTAAGTAGTGCTAGTAGTTGGTGCAGACCCAATGTGTACCATAGGATGTTTACCTCCTGGATTGAATTGGAGGCTGCAGATACAGCAAGGCTATTCACAAAGTAGTAAAGATTGATCCTTCCTCCTGGAATGATCCTGTTGTTCTTATTGAGGTGTCCCTGATTTGCATTCAGCGCTAAACATTATTTCAGGGTAAATTTCCATATATAGTACAAAATATATGGTTAGGCCCACTCGCATTGGCAGCGAAGACTTAGCTTTTACTAGCTATGTACACCCCACGTCCAGAACAGGAGCACTTTCCGATAGCAGACACCAGAGAACTGCTTACCCAAGTTGAAAACATATACAGACAGTTGAATCGATACATATCACAGTATCGAGGAACTGAATTAGTAGGGACTCTAGAAACACCTGCATTGAGACACCATAATCCATAAACATTAAATGCTATAATAGATCGTAATCCAGTTAAGGAAAATGCGATACAGTTTTGGTTAGCCAGTAAAATGTATGTACTAGAAGCGTTTCTTCATTGTACTCCACAGGATAAACACTAGATTTTCAAAATGTGCATACCGGTGAGGAAGGTACCAAACATACAGTAGTATAATGACAGGAGGTGTCTGCTACCCTTTATAGGACTGCACACTGCATTCCTTCACTTGAAATATAGTCAGAAGTATTGAAACAAATACTAGAAGAACACAGGACGGACCCAGAGTTTCACCTGCAGTGGACATGATAAATTAGGCTAATAGATACAGTAGCTTGGATAGGTCTGTGTAATATGAAAAGTGATGTGGAACTGTTGGCCATTTACCAGAAATATGCTATAACTCCACAGACTCGGAAAGAAGTAGGTTGGCCATACATTGTAGTCCAGGTTTATATCGCCATGGCGAGTGATCTGTAAGGATTAAAACCGCAGAGACACCATTTTAAAATTAAGATAGAAAATAAAGATCTTGTAATGGAGCGGAAGCCAGAACCATAGCGATCCCATGCACACAGTATTATTTTCTGGAATAAATGTAAAAAGAAACCACAATTTTATTGCAAATATGAAAAGTAGGGAGGCTATCATCTGAGATCGCTGATATCAACGACAGCTTCATCACCACGACCGCCCCGACTACGCCAGACTCCACCCCCCCTGTGAACGCCACCAGCGCCAACCGCCTGACCTCCTGGTCCAACGACGACGAGACACGCAAGTTCATAAACTCAATCCACTCAGGATCCCCGTCTGACCCGTGCCCACACCACGTATTCAACAAAGCAGAAGCAGCCATCGCACCCCAACTACGGAAAGTCATCAACATCTCCTTCGAAACAGCGACATTCCCGGAAAGCTGGAAGCATGCCGAAACAAAATCCACGCCCTCCTCAAGAAGCCCAAAGCGGACCCCAAGGACCTCAAGAACTTCTGGCCCATTTCCCTTCTCCCGTTCCCGGCAAAGGTCATCGAGAAAATCGTCAACATGCAACTGGCCCGCCACCTGGAAGACCAGAACATCTTGGACCCGTCCCAGTCCGGAATTCAGACGAAACCACAGCACCGAGACAGCCCTCATCGCCGCCATAGGCAACATCAGGTGCCAACTAGACAACGGCGAAACATCAGCCCTCATCCTCCTGGACCTGTCAGCCGCCTTCGACACGGTCTGCCATCGCACTCTAAATATACGCCTCCTAGAAGCCGGAATCCAGGAGAAGGCTCTTGACTGGACCACGTCCTTCCTCTCCGGCAGAACCCAGAGCGTCCGCCTCCCACCCTTCCGAAGCCATCAACATAGTCTGCGGCGTCCCCCAGGGCTCATCCCGACGCTGTTCAACGTCTACATGGCCCCCCTCGCACGAGTGGCCTCCATCACGACCTCAACATCCTCTCCTTCGCTGACTACACCCAGCTCATCCTCTCACTCACCAAGGACCCACACACCGCCAAAACCAACCTCCAAGAGGGAATGAAGGCCGTCACCGACTGGATGAGGAGCAGCCGTCTGAAGCTGAACTCGGACAAGATGGAGATCTTCATCCTTGGACCCACCCTCTCAGCCTGGGGTGACTCCTGGTGGCCGACCACACAGGGGACAGCACCAACACCCACCGACCTTGCACGCAATCTAGGATTCATCCTCGGCTCCTCCCTCTCCATGTCCAAGCAGGTCAACGCAGTCTCCTCCTTCTGCTACAACACCCCCCATATGCTCCGCAGGATCTACAAGTGGTTCCCGACCAAAACAAGAAGAACGGTGACACAGGCCCTTGTCAGCAGCAGACTGGACTACGGCAACGCATTCTACACAGGAATCCCAGCCAAACACCTACGACGACCACATCCAAAACGCCTCCGCCCGACTGATCGTCAACGTCCCCCCGACGCAGCCACATCACCCCCCTACCTGAGAGACCTACACTGGCTCCCCGTCGACAAGAGGATCACCTTCAAGCTCCTCACCCGGACCAGCCTACCTGAACAGCAGACTCCGCTTCCACACCCCCACCCGCCAGCTCCGCTCCACTAGCCTCGCCCTCGCAACTGTCCCCCGCATCCAACAAACGACCTCCGGAGGCAGATCCTTCTCCTACCTCGCCGTCAGGACCTGGAACACCCTCCCTACCCACATACGGCAGACCCAAGACCTTCTTGCCTTCAGAAGGCTCCTCAAGACCTGGCTCTTCGAGCAGTAGCAGCAGCCCCCATTCCCACCCCCCACCCCTCAGCGCTTTGGGACCCTCACGGGTAAGTAGCACGCTTTACAAGTACTCTGATTGATTGAGCGGTACGGAGAGAAATAAGATCTCGATAGAGAGAGAGAGAGAGGTCTTTCCTCTGAGATGTATTCTTATTCTTCACAGGATAGTAGAGAAAAGAAATCTGAGACAAAGGTGCCCATTTTTCCCTCGGACATGACCAGAAACAAATCAATCGGCAAGGAAGAGAGGATATTTGGTCACTGGGACCATCAAAGTAGCCCTTTCTTTAAAAAAACGGTGGGTAAAGCCAGGAAGTAGGATGTCTTATAAGTATTTTACTAAGAATTGTAAGGTGGTCGTACTAGACAGATGATGGAGGAGACAAATGACTATGTATAAAAAAAATCCTGCTGGGCATCAGAATAAGCTGAATTTAGTTTCTAAAGCTTGTGTAAGAAATGGATTTCTTTTGGGAATATGGGAGTTTCCACCTCGGTGTAATCGCATCTCTTGCCAAGTTGAGCCCTTAACATCACTATTAATGTGGGATCAAACTCAACCTCCCCTGGCAACTGTAGCACAGAGCAGACAGACCTAACTTGGGACAAGGTGTAAATTATTTATGCATTACCAAAACGGTAATAAAGTCAACATGCAAAGCAATAAAAATACCAAAGCAAATTTTAAAAAAATAGAGTAAAAAGTAATAAGAAAATGAAACCAAAATGACAAAAATCCAATAAGGGGAAGGAAACAGATGTTTGAATTGTAGCAGTTTAAAATAGAAATCGGGCAACAAAGACCAGTGCACCAGTAAAGGTCATTGATTGCAGTAAATCGGGAACTAAGTGCAATTTGAGGTAGACTGTGATGGAGCGCTGGAATAGCAAACCCCCCCACTGCTGCCTGAGAGAAAACGAATGCAAAAAAGCCCATAACTGATGCCTGTGAACACAGTAAAGACATATCATGTGGCCCATCCTATACAGCAGACTTTGCAGCTTCAGAAACTGCACGCTGACTGCTTCCAACGACCATGTCCCTGTGGAGTACCCTTCATAGAACTGAAGAACAATCAGTCCTAAGCTCAGATCAATAAGCAGTAAACACAGAAAAACTGTTCATAATGAAACATTGCTAACTGCACCAGGTTTAGAACTCAAAAGTGAATCAAATTAAAACTTCAACTTTCTAGTATCAGTATTGTACAACATTCAGATGCTGACTTAACAAATGTGACTATCCCACCGAATGAAATACTATAAGAACGTTTAACTCATAAAGTCAGAAAAGTTGCTTAATAAATGGATGAAATTCAACATAGCATAGAGCAATATCTAATGCCCCCTTAGACTTACGGTTGACTGATAAACAACCATGATGCCTAGGGGCGAACCTGCTGGGAGGTGAAGCAGTGTGATCCCACATTTGTTTCCTGTTACGGTTGACTGATGTTAACCTAAATCTCTTTGCTGACATGGCTCCTCATAAGAAAGATATTCTTTTTTAGGATGGTGTAAGGAGAATATATTCCAGGTAGAAAGAATCCAATTACAATGATTAAAATGCTAAACAAAAGAAATTAAGTACACCAGGTCACCAGGAGAGTGTCTTATGAAAGTATGCAAGTGTAACGTGGTGTTTACTTAGAAGGATTAGAATATCATTTTCTAGGACCAGCAGAGGCTATTGAAGCACCATGCACACTCCCTCATGATTTAGTTGAAGTCTTGTCTCCAGTCTTTTTTGCAAATGATTGTGGTAGAGACACTGTGAAGAAGCTACTCACCGAATTACAGATGTATGTTTCCATGTACAACGAATACCCTCCTCTCACAGTGAAGACTCATAAGCAGATGTTCTGCTACAATTGGTAGGCTGATTGGTATCTGAATATATTGATTGCAAAAGGAAAAATCTTCACTTCCCAATGCCCCGTTCTTATTGTGAGGAATATGTCCACATTTGATGTAAAAGTTTCATATTTTAATTCCCCCATTGTGAAATCAAAAAGATGCCGAAACATTGTTTGAACCAGTCTATAACATATCGTACTTGTGTATTTAGATCTAGGTACAAAGTGATATATTCATTTGAACTTTTAGATTAATATACTGATTTTTTTTGTTTCAATGATTTAAGAATATAACAATAGTAATACAATCTGAATGGGTAAATGAAGGTTGGCAAATTGGAAGTTTCAGATACCTTATTTCTTGCATGTTGTTTTCTACAGTGTTTCATATTATTGAAGGATACTGTCCACAAAACGTTTTCATTTTGCTAATGTTAATGAATTGTTGATGCTTTTCAAAACCTAAAATCAATTCCCGTTTTTAAACTGAAAATGTGGAACGGGTACTGAGTAATGATGAAATGCAAAGACCATAAAAAATAGCCTAGCTTTCATAACAGAAAGTTTCGATTCTATTAAGGACACGGAGGCAAAGATTACGCTTTTCTCTCATCACTTTATTAACACCAGCCATTTAGGTGAACAGCAAAATACTTAATTTCCCATAACCCATAGGCAAAAAGTCAACATTTCAATAATGTACAATGGACAGTCATATGAGGCCAGGACCCCTTGATAGTCCTATGTTGCTGTTGCCGCCTCCTCTTTCTTCCTGTGACTGCAGACGGATAGTGACACCCTTACTCCTGTTTCCACCCATCAGACCCTGAAGGAAAACATGAACGAAGATGTATGAAGCTGGAAATTAAAGTTGACTACATAACTACACCAGCACAAGTCCGCATTGTCCATGCTTCTCAAAAAGTAATACCTTGAATAGGTTCCCAAGAAGGTCCGCTATATATCCACCTTAATGTGAACCCATCTCGTCGTAGGGAGGGAGAAATGCTATGACTGGTGGGTTAATCCCCCCCGCAGTGTCAATAATAGAATTGAAACCTTCCGTTATGAAAGCTAGTAAAGCTTTCATTTTATGTCAGGACCGGAGGTGAGGATTACGATGGTTCAAAGCTTATCTACAACCAGTGCAGCAATGGCTGGGACTGGTTTGAAATAAAATGTCTTAAAGGTCGAATAGGAAGATCGGTTTGCTTTATTGTGGATATCCACCAGGCAGGCACCAAGGGCAAAAGCTTTTGATGCCGTAGCCCCTCTGACCGAGTGGGTCCCAAACACTGTATCAATGCCACCTTTCTGCATGGCCCACCTAACCCATCTGGCGACTGTAGGACAAGAGACCGCCGTTCACAGTTTCCTTAAGGCAATTAACACAAGTCTCTCCCCATGGGGGCAGAGGTCCGTTGTCTTAGCCTCATGATTCTTTATACACATCACAACACTTAATAGAATTGCATTTCGTAATCTCAAGATATGGAAAGCAACCCTTTCAGGGTTGAATAATCTACCTGTTATGTCCCGTGCTCTGTCATTAAGACACACCAGTAGGAAAGCAAGCAGATAAGGGTGGCTAGCTTGGCCAACAACTCTTTCCCGGAGAGATATTAGTTAGACCTCCAAGACAAAAGCAGGTTAAGGTCCTTGTTGACATCCCATAAGACTGAGTATCTGGGTTCAGGAGAAAGAGAAAGGAAAATACCTCGCAAAAGCTTGCACACCAAAGGGTGTTCCCACACCAGATGACCATCGACTGGCGAATGCCAGCTGAGATCACCGATCTATAGGTATTGCTGGATCTATATGCAAGCCCATCCAATGCCAAAGAAGAAAGGAAATTGAATGCGTGGCAATGTCTCCCCACACGAGTCAGACACATTTGAGCCCAGCCACCGAGCCCATGCCGATCGATAACTCTTGATGGTGCTTTCTGCCCATGCATTGGAGAGGAGTAACACAGCCTGTCTTGAAAGGCCCAGGACTGTCCACCATTCCATGTAATCCTCCACGTCCTAAGAGACAGACAATAGATGATGGGGTTCCCCTCTGGGTCCTGGAGCTGATCTGGAAGTAGGGGTAGAACGATTGAAAAATCACAAGAAAGTTCCAGAAGAACTAAATTTCAGACTTGCGACTTCTAGCTTGGCGTCACTAGAACAATGTCTGCCACTTGTTGTTAAACCTGGGCTGAGAGGCCCCAGTTTATCACAGATGGAGGGAAGGCATAGTCCATTCCGGTCGCTACTCCTGCAGGGAACCATCTGTGGCCACCGCCTCTGGGCCTGGACGCCAGCTGAAGTATTTCGGGAACTGGTGATCAGGCGAGACACAAAGAGGTCCACTGTGTAAGGGCTCTATCTGACACAGAGGACCTGGAACACCAATGGGTGTGAACGCCAGAGGCTCGCATCTTGGAGATGTCGAGATTGCCAATTGGCTACCTGAGTGACTGCCCCAGGAAGATGTTCAGTTAAAATAGAAATCTAATTCTCTAGGCAATAGTCCCAGAAATTGTGGGCCAAATCCATCAAGTTCTTGGATTGACTTTTTCCCTTTATGGGTTATGGGAAATGAAGTCTTTTGTTGTTTACCTAAATGGCTGCTGTTAATAGAGTAAAGAGAGAAAAGCGAAATTCTCGCCTCCGTCCTGACATAGAATTGTTAATGGTAACTTAAAATGTGTCTCCTGAATCTGGGATAGTTTGTACTTGGAATTTGCAAACAAATGAATGTCAAAGATTTGTTAGATACATAGTAGGGCTACTAGCAAATAAAGTGCATCATTGATGTATTCCCCAAAGCAACAAAAAAGAATGAAGCAAGATTCATTTGCATTAACTGCAATGGCTATGATGCATGAAACTGCTCTGAATTAAAAAGAAATATACCGCATTCAGGGAACATTTGAAGTAGCAAATGAGGATTTGAAAAAAAATACTAATTTTATTCAGTTTCAGGAATAGCCAATTGCTTTTAAATATATTAAAACCATATGAAAAAGTTTTATAAATACGACACAAACAGTAGAAAGCTATATTTGCATTGCAAGCTTCTTTGAAGGAATTGAAGTCACAAACAGTTCCATGGAATCTATTTGAAATATTCAAACCATATAGTTTGTTTTTATCAGAAAATGCTACATAAGCAAGAGTCTACATATAAGGTATTCTCAATACAGGACTTTGAAGTGTTTCGTTATGCTTGTTATGAAAAATCAAGTATTATATGGTATTATATGGTTATTTTATTGACCTATTATGATGTCTACTAATGTTTTATAACTTAAATGGTTTTTGGATGGTGGCTTTAATTTGAGGAGTAACATTTCTGGAGAAATGGCAGTAGCATTCACTGGTGAGGAGGAGCTGGAGACATATTGCTGGAAGATATTTGTTTTGTTTGGTTAGCCTACTGTGTTGACTTTGGTTAATATTGTTAAATTGTTGGTGTGTTAGGTGCTATCTTGTATATCTTTCTCGATAACCAGAACTGCTGCCTGTTTGCCGAAGCCACCAGTTGTTGTCATTCGATCAGGTTCACAATTTATTAAAATCATATCTTATTGCAGTAGTTGTAGGAAATTTTGCTCTGGTGCAAAAACAGGATGGATATCTCTCAGAAGCTGGGAATTGAAGACCGAAATATTTAAAGAAGCATTTTGAAGAAACACCAGACCTATAGCAATATGTCATTGAAGATGCTGGAGAGACTTTTTGAAACACAAATAAATGTTGTACTACAGAGACTGTAAATGCTTCCCAAGAGTATTGGAAAGGCAAGAAAAGGCGAGGACGTAAGTAATGGAGCAGAGATGATTATTATTTACAAAAAAATAGGGGCAGGTCACTGAGGATCATACAGCAGCATTTGGTGCACTGCATGTATAATTCTAGTATTCAGATAAAAGTATTAACTATGAAACCTGACCTTTAGGAGGTAATTTTCGTAGATGTGATGCAAACACCTGTAAGTGTGACGAAGATAATGGAGGGAGGAATGGAAGAGGTTTGTACAGTGATGCCTGGGAATAATAAGGAAGGGTTTGAGTGTAAAAATGACCAAGAGAGGTGAAGATTTGCCTGACTGAACTAAAGACATGTTAAAGGTGTGGGCTTCTAGGGCATGCGTCAACGAGTGTTTGCAAGAAATCTTAAGTGGCACAAATGTGGCCAGTGAAGGCATTATTCTGCAGTATGAGACTGGGAGTATACAGTGGTCTGTCGACCTCCTGTGAAAAGTGAAGAATTTGGTGGTGCAAGCCGGTTGTGTGGCAAGAGCATATGATAAAAAGATGTCAAAGTGTGACATATTATTGAAAGGGTGCGTTTTAGTTGTTTTTGAATACTCCACTCCATTTGTTAGTTGACAGATCTTCCCTACAGTGTTTTTCTAGAGACCACAACAAAGAATTAGAGAATGCAGATCTCATTCCTGGCGATGTCATAAGTCAAGATGGGATTGGTCATAATGAACATAGTATTCGAGAACAGGTGTGCTGTTGTCAAAGTGCATGTCACCAAGAGAGTAAGTAGCCTGTTATGAATCTTTGGACTCAGTTAGACTCCACTTAAATTCCTAGTCTTTAAGGAGAGTGGTAATTTTGAATTAGCTTTCTCTAGTATTTCCTGATAAATTGGGTCTGTTGAATAATTTTTAACACAGTAATGTTTTGAGGGATTGTGCAATGCCAGTTCTTCACAAGGAACAGGATGTTCCTTAATTGACGAGGATGCCTGTGAGAATGGAGTGTTAGAGATTGGTTGACAAAGGTTGCATTGAAGAGATTTAATATTCTGAGTGGGGAGCTTCGGTACATTTAGCGACAAAGGCAGGGTGTGGGGTACAGTCTTTGTATGTGGATCTTCGACAATTGAACAAAATTATTTTTGTTGAGAAACACCAAGAGCTGAGCATCCTGGAGACTTTGTCCTTGCTTGATGAGGCAAGTGTGTATATAGTGAGAGGGTTAACCACGTGTCAACTTGTGCGTTTGTATGAAGACACTAAGCATTTCACTTTTGTTATTACATTGAACCGTACAGATTTGTGCGTGTTTTTTCGGCTTTGTTTTTGGCTATGGCTACATTTTGATATGCCATGCTTAACATTTTTGTTAAGGAAGTTGGAAGAGTGGTGCAACAATAAAGAATTTCAGAGTATGTTCAGTTACCTATTAGGGACACGCAGTCACCACATTTTGACTGGGAAGCAGTGATTCAAACTCTATTTTCAGTTAACAAGGTGTAGGGGAAATAATGCACCGTGCTTCTTGAGTACAATTTGAGGTTTGTAAAAGACGGTATATTTGCGGAATTTTTTGGGCTTTTTGAGGTGTAACATCAGGTTTCTTTGACAACAGATGACAGGACAAACTGCCTCGCTGTGATTTTGTCACAGATAGAAGACTGTAGGGCTCTATAGCCTTTGCCTCGAGTGCACTCAAATGTGAAGAAGGAACCTTCTCTCAGACAATAATTCATTTTAAACTTTTAATTTTGAGGCTTCAGTTTTTTTTTTAAAACAGATTTTTATGAAGTTTTAGTCAAACATCATACAGTCATGCATCATAGGCGGACCTTCATCAACTCGGATCTTTTCAGGGCAAAAATCAACATTGGTCCACATCCCCGGTCCCTATTCGAATCACCCTCCCTCCACCCCCTCCCCCCCTTGTCAGTGTGCCTCCTACTGTCTCTGCTAGAGAATGGTATAAACCCTTGTGCAGCAGCGCCCAACTCCTCCTGGGACATCCTCATTCACGGCCCTCAGCTGCATAACGACCTAGAGTAAGCGCAGAACATAGCATATAATCCTAGCGGTCCTTTGTTCCTTCCAACATAAGTGCGGACATCATCACATGCACAAGGGTGTGTGAGCCTAAGTGGTCTCACCTCCCACGTGTACCCCTGCAGCCCCTGCCCCAATCTCCAACTCCTGACTCGCCGGCGCATCCATCTCATCACCCCCACTAGCTTCCAGCGCTGATTGTAGGCCCGCCACCAGCACCCCCCACTCCCTGGCCGCATCCAGCGCTTTGTCGTTAGAAGTGCGTCTGGCTAGCTGTAGTCTAAGAGTCCCCTCACTAGTTGCCCATTGTAGGAAACCACCCCGCCACCTCAGAAAGCTGAGGCCCCCCCTGGACTTCCAGTGCATAGTGAGCTCCCTCTTGGCCATAATCAACCCCAGGTCAAAGAATTTACTTGTAATTTTTGTGGCCGGTGTGTGCGGGAACCATAGCAAGAGACAAGTCCCCATGCTTACGTCAATCTGATGCCCCGTGACCTCATTCAATCATGCCATAACATTGGTCCAGTATTCACCCAGAGCCGTGCAGGACCAAAACATATGACCAAAGTCAGCGCCCTTGAGGCTTCAGTTTGTAATGAAATTTGGTTATGAACCCCTTGTGTGTGTGTTCTCATGTAGTGATATGGACAGAACCATGCCATTCTGAAGTCATGGTGATAGATGGTCGCTGCCCTGGCTGCAAACACTCCTTTCGCAGCGCCACTCCGCCGGCCGCTCCACAGAAATACTGTATGTATGTACTAAACTGTCGATGTGTGCTGTGCTTCGGCAAGGAAATTGCCTTGCTGCTTGAGGAGCACAAGCCAGATGCTATCTTTTTAACAGAGACATGGCTCACATCCCAATCCGACCCAGACATAGTCTCAGCCTTACCCGCTGGTTTTCAAATCCTTAGATTGGACCGGCCAGAGGGGAGAGGAGGAGGTCTGGCTATAATACTAAAAGACCAGTATCGCTGTCGGATCACTGCTGAAACCATTCCTGAGTGCGAGAGTCTTGAATTTAGCATAGATTTTAATGCGAACAGTACCTTCTCCGGCACTCTGATATACCGCCCTCCGGAGCCCGCCAAACTGTTCCATAGGTCTCTTCCAGAAATCTTAGCCAAACGACTCATGACCTCCGCTAACTACACGGTCTTAGGGGACCTTAATTTCCATTTCAATTCCCCTTTAGATCACATTGCCACGGAACTAATTGATGACCTAGGAGCTCTTCAATTAACCCAGCTGGCCACAGCCCCTACTCATGAGAGGGGCAATCTACTTGATCCTATCTTTAGCAATTGCACCGACCTGATAGTGGACCAACCCACTCCCCTCCCCTGGTCGGACCATTTTTTAATCCCGCTGACCTGGGTCACCTACAAAACCCCCCTGCCGATCCCCCAAGTCACAACGAGGAGGAATTGGGCAAAACTCCCCATGGAATCCTGGACAAACATCCTAGACTCCACCCGCCCACCTCCCTGCACAGACCCCAATGTGGCAAATAAAAATTATGAAGGTTGGATCACGAACTCTCTGGACACGATTCTCCCTTTTCGTAGATCCACCTCAAAGAGACTGCATAAATCAGCACCCTGGTTCTCAGATCCCCTAAGAGATAAAAAACGCCTCTGTAGGCAACGAGAGAGAGCGTGGCGTCTAGACTTCCTACCGGAAAAAAAGGTACAATACAAAGAGGCAATCAAGGCCTACAGAGAAGGGGTCAGGGCGGCCCAGGCTACCTATTTTTCGGACAAAATTATGGAAGCCAAATCCAAGCCCAAGGAAATTTTTCACATAATAAAACAATGTACTAAAGTGAACACAGCACCTCCTTTGACTAAAACCCAGGATCAATGCAATGAGCTTGCGGAATTTTTCCACAATAAAGTTTCCAAAATTTACTCGACCTTCCTAACAGCAGCCACAAGTCCAGATACAACCGACCTACCCTCCTCGAGACACCTTCCTTCCCCAGACCAGCCAAGTCTTGAGCACTTTCCCCTACTAGACCTTGACACCCTCGGCAAAGTGGCACGCCAAGTTAAATCGGGCTCCCCTCGTGATCCAGCCCCACCGGAAACTCTGATACAAGCAAGCCAAGCCATCTTGCCTGTAATCTTGGAGCTACTAAACTCTTCCATTTCCTCCTGTACAGTGCCCACCGCTTGGAAGCGAGCTATGGTGCGAGCGTTACTAAAAAAAACCAATCTGGATCCAGACGATCACTCCAGTTACCGCCCCATCTCACTGCTCCCCTGGGCAAGCAAGGTCCTGGAGAAGTACATAAACGCCCAGCTAGACCAGTTCCTTGAGAACAACTTACTACTAGATACGTCCCAAACAGGCTTCAGACCGAAGCACGGTACTGAAACCGCCTTGTTAGCAGTTACCGAAGAATCACGAAGGGTACTAGATCGGGGAGGATCAGTGGCAGTGATCCTCCTTGATTTAAGTGCAGCCTTCGATACGGTCAGCTATGCCATCTTGCTGAACCGTCTATATAACATCGGAGTATCAGGCGACGCATTGAGGTGGTTCGACTCCTTCCTGACCAATAGATCTTTTCAGATCTTTGACGGGGAAACAGTGTCATCCAGCAAACCACTAAATTGTGGAGTACCGCAGGGCTCCTCCTTGAGCCCTGCGTTGTTCAACGTATATATGAAACCGCTAGCTGGGGTCGTCGAACCGCACGGTATCAAAATCATATCGTATGCCGACGATACCCAGCTAGTAGTTTCGCTGGCACAAGAGAGCAACAGGCAAACTCCGGAAGGCCTGCTGAAATGTTTAGAGGACGTCAAGGAGTGGATGACCACCTCCTCCCTCAAACTAAACGGAGATAAAACGGAGCTCATGCTCCTGGGACCAGCCTCACCAGTGCCTTTCACCTCCTTATGGCCCCCCTGTCTGGGTACCCCTCCCACCCCTAAGGAGAGTGTAAAGAGTCTAGGAGTATGGCTGGACAAAAATCTTTCTTTCTCCACCCAGGCCACCAAGTTGTCGGCCACATGTTTTGGCTTACTCAGAACACTGAGGAAGGTTCTCCCGCTTCTACCATTGGAAGCCAAACAGGTGGCAGTACAAGGCCTGATCCAGTCCCGTCTAGACTCGAACAACGCCCTATATGTGGGGGCCCCTGAGATGACTCTTCGGAAGTTGCAGGTGGCACAGAACTGTGCAGCCCGTACCCTGCTACAGATTCCACGCACCCAGTCAGCCAGACCCGGACTAAGAAGTCTACATTTGGTTACCAGTAAGGCAGAGAGTGACATTTAAGGCACTATGTATTGCCCATCGGGCCTTCTGGAAGACAGGCCCAGCAATCAATGACAATCTAGTCATTCCTTACCACCCAAATAGAAACCTTCGCTCCACGGAGGCTTTCCTGGCGGTGGTACCCAGAGTAAGGAGAGCTAGGGCCGGAGGCAGGATGTTCTCCCTCCACTGTTTGCTAAATCCACCGAGTTCTAATCTCTTCTGCACTGCCCAGCTCCACCTACTTACTCAGCGCTTGGACGCCCTTGGGCAGCAATCGCGCTTAACAAATCCATATACAATACAATACAATACAAGAATGGAGTGCTGATAGTCTGTCCAAGCATCCAGGTTGTACATGAAGTGAGTATCTGTGTGGGTAGGTCCTGGAAGGTTGGAAAGTTAGTTAGTTAAATGCCGTTCATATTTACGGTGGTAGAGGTATATGATGCAGGCAGCCTTGTATTTACCACAAACGAATAGCTTTGTAGAAAGAATCAATCCAATGGAAAAGGGTGTCTTAAAAAATAATTGGTGACTGAGATGCCTGTGAGAAAATAATTTAGCATTTTTGATGAGGTGTGGTGGTACCCAGTCAATCTCAGTTGTGGCTGTCTGGTAAGAGCCAGCATGGTGGTAATGAATAAGGTTTACTATAAATTGACATAATATTGGAACTTACCGGAAGGGCTGGTCTTAAATAAGAAACAAGTGGGTAAGTGGAGAGTGCCAGTGAAGTCTCAGAAGTATATACCATGGGGCTTGTAAGTTTCTCTGCGCCCTTTCTTGAAGCTTCTGGGTGGTTGACCGTTGTGGTTTTGGTTAAAGTGTGGTGTTTGTCAGTACGGCAAGACACTTAGTATTAGTACCTGGCAAATATGGGGCTGTTGAAAAAGCAATCCTGTAGTGTTTTATGGTTTCTTTTCAGGAGAGGCTACATTGTCCTTTCTAATGTTATTAGTCCTTTACTCTGTCTCATTCAGGCTGTTATACTTTGCTTTTTCAGATTTGCCTATTACAGAGCTCTGGGTAAGTTTTTTTTTTTTCAAATATATTTTTATTGCAGAATTAGAAACCACAGGATACAATCAATCAACCAGTGCACTCGTGACATCCCCTCGTCCACTAAGAAGTCCAAACTGTACACAGCCATTCAGCCCGCATCCCGGGGGCCGGGCGGCATGTTATTACATTCAATAGGAAAAGCACGGTGCACGTCCCACGGGGACCATGGTCGAAAAGTCGTTGCACGTATCTGCTTTTATCCCCCCCACCCACAACAACATCTCCGTCAGCCATCCCAGAGGTAAAGCAGTGACACCGCTCATATCGGGGCCTACCCTAGGTGCTATCGTTCTATCTCGCCTGGCTGCTCCCTCCAGCCCTTTCATACTCCACACTGTGCCAACCATCATAGTAGTCAAGGCACCCAGGCGGCTACCATCCAGTGGCTTCCGTCCCACCCCGAACCCCCATGAACCAGTCCCCCCCAAGGCCCCCCCCACCCGGCAACTGCTGGGCGTACGCCTCGTCCTGTCGAGTTAGATGGAACCACCACAGTGCGGAATATAGCACTTCTGTGTTCGCCCTGTGGTGTCCACTGGCTTAGTTCTCCCCATCCTCGTCGTCCACAAAAGAATCACGCAAGGCCTGCACCACTAGCTCCCATGCACGCGCCGCATCCAAAACCTTCTCATTCCCCATCTTAACAGCCTGCCGCATCCGGAGCACACTCTCGCAGGCAGACCACCGCAGCAATTCATTCTTCCATCTACGCAGCGAGGGCCCCCCCCCTGGACTTCCAATGCCACGATATCTCCCTCTGCGCCAATATCAGACCCAGATCAAGGAACTTGCTCGTCACCTTGGTGCGTTTAGTGTGCGGGAACCAGAGCAGCAGGCACGCCGCCATATCGAATTCCACCTCCCTATCTGTCACTGCATTCAGGAGTCCCCCTACCTCCGCCCAATAGGTCCCCAATTGCGGGCACTTCCAAAACAAATGATCCATGTCCGCTCCCAGAGACGAACACCGTGGGCATCGGGCATCCGGCACCTGGAAGTACCGCTGTAATTTCTCTGGAGTTAAATAGGCCCTATGAAGCACATAGAAATGCACTTGCTGAAAGCGCGCATTTCTCGTGCCCTTCCACGTGCGCCGCAGGATGTGTCCCCAAGCCGTATCCGGTATGTGCCGGCCCACACTCTCCTCCCATTTAGCCTTGAGCCCCAGGAGTGGCTCCAGTCCCTCATTCAGCATCCTATTATGGAGGCACGTCACAGCTTTGACCGTGCCTGCTGCCATCACCACATATTGGCACGCCATAGTCGTCGTGGGTTCTACGAGCCCCCCTTTCCAGTGCTTCTGTATGGCAGCCACCACTGCCGCGTGCAGGAGGAACCCCCCGTCGGGCAGCCCGAACTGGTCCCGGAGCGCCTCGAACGGTGCCAAAGCCCCATCTATGTACAAGTCGCCTACCACCTGTAGTCCCGCCTCCTCCCAATCCAGCAACGGGGACCAATCTCCCCCGTGCGGCAAGGCCGTCAGCATGCCGATCCGGATCTCCGGCGCATAAGGCCGCGAAGCCCTCGCTCTCCGAAGGCTCCTCTGCCAACACAGCCGGAGCGTCCTTTCCTCCATAGTGAGGGCCCGCAACTCAAGCCTCTGCTGCATGACAATATAAGACAGCACGTGGCGTCGTATCCCTCGGTCCCGGTCCTCCTCTGGACCCCGGAACACCCTAGCTACGTTCTGTGTAAGAACCTGCAGCTGCGCCGCTAGATAATACAGCTCGAAGTCAGGCACAGCCATGCCCCCTTCAACCTTAGGGCGAAGGAGCATGCTCAGGGCCACTCTACGGCGGCCGTGTCCCCATAAGAAGCCAATAATCATCGATCTCAGGTCTCTGAAGACCCCTTGGGGAATCCAGACAGGCAGCGTTCGGAAATAATAGAGGAAGCGGGGGAGCGCCACCATCTTCAAAAGCGCAATCCTACCCAGAACCGTCAGCGGGAGGGTCGACCAGAAAGACAAGCTGCCCCTCAGTGCCCGGACACAGCGACCAATGTTGCCCTCCAAGAGGTCCGCAGTCGCGTGGTAGATGCGAACACCCAGATAGGTGAAACAAGATGGCTCCCACACCACGCCCAAGTCGCCACCAGGAACGGGCGAGCCCTCTCGCAGCGGGAACACACAAGTCTTCGCCCAATTGACCTTAAGGCCCGACAGCCGGCCGAACTCCGACAACAGCTCCATCGCACCGGCCAATGCCCGCGAGGTGTCAGCCAGGTACAGGAGCAAGTCATCCGCATACAGCGATATATAATGCCACTGCCCGCCTCTCGCTATCCCCGCGTATCTGACACCCGACCTCGCATGGACCGCCAAAGGTTCCATCGCCAGAGCAAACAACAGGGGGGACAGAGAGCATCCTTGCCGCGTGCCCCTGCCCACCGGGTACGCCGCAGACACCAGGCCGCCCAAACGCACCCTCGCCGCCGCCGAAGCATACAAGACCCTTGTCCACCTGCGGAACCCCTCGCCCATGCCAAACCTCTCCAAAACTCCGTCCAGGAACGGCCATTCCAAGCTATCAAAGGCTTTCTCGATGTCCACGGATAGGACCGCCGGGGCTCCCTCCTCGTCCAAGATGGCGTCCATTATCCCCACCAGGCGGCGAATATTCAGCGCCGTGCTCCTCGTCGGTATGAACCCGGCCTGGTCCCTATGTACCAGGCCCGTCATATATGGGGCCAGCCTGGTGGCCAGTATTCGGCTCAGAATCTTATAATCCACCGTCAGCATGGATAGCGGGCGGTAAGACCTCACATCCGCAGCATCCCGGCCAGGCTTTAGGAGCGGCACAATCAAGGCCTCCCGCATGGACCCAAGCAATACCCCAGCCTCGAAGGCTTCAGCGTACACCGCCAGCAGCCTGGGCGCCAAACTGTCCGCATACCGCTGATAAAATTCAATCGGTAATCCGTCCACCCCGGGCGTTTTGTTGCGGGCCATATGCTTAATGGCCGCCCGCATTTCTGAGAGCGTGATCGGGCCGCCCAGTTCCTTCGCGTCCTCCTCATCTAGGACCGGAAGCTGCCTCGCCCCCAAGTATTCCGCAATGTCCTGGACCCCCACTCCCAGCTGGCCCTGATACAGTTCCTCATAGTACCCCCTAAAACATTCCAATACCGCTGCTTGGGTGTATACCATCTCTCCCTGCGCAGTACGAATGCCGAGGATCGGGGAGCCCCTAAGTTCCGGATTAGCCAGTCTGGCCAAGAGGGTACCCACCTTGTCTCTTTCCGCATGCGCCCTGATGATATATTGCCTGTGATCATAGCATCGTAAACGTTCCGTCTCGGTGGCGACCACTTCTTTCGCTTCTAAGAGCTGGGCACGTAAGTCCGGCCTAGCTGGCCTGCGGCGCTCCAAATCCCTCAACCTTTCTTCCGCTTTCATGAGGTCAGTCAACACAGCCGTGCGAGCATTCGAAAACCTACCCAAACACACTCCTCTCACCACCACTTTCATTGCATCCCATTCAGTGGACCTACTCGTGGTCGTGCCCTCATTCACTCCGAAATAGCTATCAATGCCTTGTCGAACCGCATCAGTGAACACAGGATCTTCAAGCGTTTCCGGCCGAAGCCGCCACGTTGGAATTACTGAGCGCTCTCTCTGCCACTGAATGTGCACCAATAGGGGGTTATGATCTGAGATCGTCCTAGCCAAGTACTCCGCATGGGAGATCAGCGGGGCTAGGGATCCACTGCAGAGCACCGAATCAATCCTGACATGCAGGTCATGAAGAGCAGAGTAAAAGGAATAATCCCTGGTTTCCCTGTGCCGCTCCCTCCAGACATCCAGCAACCCCCATCTATCCTGCCAGTCCTTCCTGTGCGTGGCTAACCTGCGCACCGGGGAGTCCACCAGGGGGGGATGGGACCTATCCAGAGCCACATCCGTGATCGAGTTAAAGTCCCCCCCTAGCACTATTGGGGCCGCCAGGAAAGAGGCCAAAGACCCCGAGAGGCTATCAAAATATCGAGCTTGATCAGTGTTCGGCGCATACACACAGCAGAAAACCACATCCCGTCCATATAACCTCCCCTCCACCGCCACAAACCTGCCATCCGGATCCACAACTTGATTCAGTAATTGAAAGGGTATCCCCGCCCTCACCCAGATCAGCACCCCCCTGGCATACGCTGAGTAAGTGGTGCCAAACACCTGGCCCCTCCATCGTTTCTGCAAGGCAGTACACTCTTTCTTAGTGAGATGAGTCTCCTGGAGCATGGCAATCTGAACCCCCCTGCGTACTAGATATGCATGGACCTTATGACGTTTCACCATGGTTCGCAGCCCCCGGACATTCCACGTCGGGCATTTCAGATCAGGTAACGTCCCCATTCCAACTTCGTACAGTCCAAATCAAATAACGAATGTTCACAGCCCCCCCAATGCAGTTGCCCCCCCCCCGAACACCCCCAAAACAGAAAAACTCCCCAAACCCCACTCCCCAGGACAGAGCACACGAACCCAATGTCCGCCCCCATCCAAACCTTGAACCAACTTCACACACTCTTACCCTGTGGTCTCCACCACAGTCGGCCTTAAGGGCCCAAGGGGGGTGAGTCGCCGCCGACCCCAGCAAGCGGAGCCCGCACCCCGCGCCTCCATCCCTCCCGAAGCACACAGCCTCCCCTCCCGGCATCCCGTCCTCCAACAGCAGGATACCACCCTACCATGAAGTCTCGAACTAGCCCAGTCCAATCTCAGCCGCAAAAGATACCATCTGAAGTCTGTGGGGTCACCGTCGGCCCCTTAGAGCTTTCCGCCTCCGAGAGTTCCTCGCCCGTCTTGCTGCCTTCCCCTCCCGAGTCCGTTTCTGCCCGTTCACTGTTCTGTTGCGACCCTGTAATGGCCGCTGTCGCTGCGAGTGCATCCCTCTTCGCCGCCGCCATTTGAGCCTCCCGTTTCTCCCGCTGGCGCCTGTTGCGGGATCTGATGCGTTGCGATTGCCTCACCCGGGGCCGCTTGGGTTCATCTCGTCTGCTTTTATGCGATCTGTCCATCCCCGCTCTATACGACTCCAGCCAATGCCAAACCTCGTCCGGAGTCTGAAAAAAGTGCGTAGCCCCATCCATGATGATCCGCAACTTAGCCGGGTAGAGCAAGGAATACTGAACGCCTTCCTCCCTGAGTTCTTTCTTCACCGCCAAGAATGATGCCCGGTTTTTCTGGACCGCTTGGGTGTAGTCCGGGAAGATCGTAACCCTACTGTTCTCCACCTCATAAGGGCCCGACATCCTGGCCCGCTGAATGAGGAGATCTCGGTCCTTGTAGTGGAGGAGCCTCACCACCATCGGTCGGGGGGGGCGGCCAATCCCCGGCGGGCGAGCAGGTACCCGGTGGGCCCGCTCCAGCGTGAAAAAAGGGGTGAGCCCCTCCGGCGCCACCACAGTGCGGAACCAGGTCTCCATATAGGCCACCGCATCCTCCCCCTCAATTCGTTCCGGAAGGCCGACGACCCGCACGTTGTTCCGCCTATTGCGGCCTTCGGCATCCTCCGCCCTCCGCTCCAGCGAGTCCAGCCGGGCCAACATGTCCGCAATCCTATGCTCCGCGGCCACCACCGATGGTTTCAGGTCCAGCAACAGTTGGTCATGGTCCTTAACTCTGTCCGCTAGCTTCGCATGATCCGCGCGGAGCAGCCCTAGGCCCGTGGCCACTTGGGCGATGTCTTGGTGCAACGCGTCCTTAGTCGAGGCGATCGCATCAAGTATGGCATCCAATCGCCGGTTCAGCCGCTGTTCTCGGTCAAGCTCCGGGGAGGGACCCTCGCCCAGCCGAGTCGATGTCGCCGAGCCCTCCTCAGTGCATCTCCCGGCCATCGGCCCTCCAGTCGCCGCCATTCCAGGGTGCTGCGTCACAGGTCCTGGAGCCCGCTGTCGTCAGCGCCCGTAGGCTAGTGCCGGTCGTCGGGCACCGGGCAGAGCAATGTCTTCACTGAAACTCACAGGAGCAACGACCAGCTAGGTACACTCCGCTCCGCCGCCCCCCTCGGGAGCCTGAGGGGGAAAGGATGAGTCTCCGGGCGGCAGCCAGTCAGGGTCCCCAGGCTCCTGGCGAGTCAAGGCAGCGTCACTCGGCCCCAAGGCATAGCACCGCCGACCCCAGTGCCTCGATCAGCTGAATGCAGGATCTCCTGCCAGTATCCCTTGCCAGTCGGCGACAACTCGGCTCAGAGCTGAAGTTCGGGGCCCGCCGAACTCCACGCCGCCATTTTCTTCGCACCCTCGGCAACACCTCAGCCGCTTCTTCGACTCGGTCTCCTCGGGGCCTGCAGTCCCCCAGCGGCTCACCAATAGTGTCCAGCTGTCCCCTCACACTTCAGAGGGCAGGAGCGTCGTCTCCGGGCCGCCTAGGGTTCCGAAAACAGGAGAATTAACGGGATTCTGCGCGGAGCTACGAGCTCACGCCGCCATCCCGATCGGCGTCCAAGCCACGCCCCAGAGCTCTGGGTAAGTTGACTGCTAATTAACATGAGTAAATCAACTACACATCATTCCTATTCCTAGCAGTAGTAGTAAAGTAGTAGTAAAAGTATGTTTATTAGACCATTGGTCTCCAAACAAAATACATATTACAATAAATAGTTTGAAACATGTATAAAAAATTCCACAGATACTTTAAAAAGAGACAAATTTTCATACAGCACTACACCCAATATTGTAATCAGCAATACAGTGAAACTTTAACTTAGGGATAGCGTTCCACCCTAGACACAATTTTCTAGGGCGTGACCTACTATTACTTCATGCCAATTTCTATCCAACCATAGTTGGTTGCAACAGAGTCCTTTTTACCGCCTTCATATATTTTGCCATGGCGATTGCTATATCACGATTTGGCATGTCGGTAAGTAGGTTGATTGCTTAGAGGCGCTCAGTTATACCATATTTTAAAAACAAGGGTCGCAAAAACAGTTTCCGCTGTGTCACCCATTTTTGACAGTCTAGTAAGATATGTAGATTATCACCCTTGGTACCTAATCCACAGCGGCATTTACCATCCGGTTGTACCAATTCTGCTTTTCTGTTTCTCTGAGATACCCAACAGTTATTCCCTATTCTCCATTGGAGCACCTCGGCTCTTTATCCAGCATTAGGTAGTGTATCCAAATAGGGATACCATGTATCATTCTCCCAGCTATTAATGGACTGACACTTTTTCTTTTTCAAATATATCATATCATTTTGCCTGGATATTTCTCTTCCTGTTGCTCTAAGCTCCGCATTTGAGGCTTCAACCGACAGTGTCGCCCGGTCAAATTTTACATTAAAATTTTTACACAGTGCGCACAATTTCATTCTGATCCTACTGGCCCAATTTAAGTCACTCTGCAGGATCTCCTCTTTACACCATTGTGACACTTTTGTGACTTCCTCGGATCCCAATCTTTTCCAAAATCTTAGAAGGGCCACTTGTACCTGTATGTTCCATGAGGTCACACCTAATTCCAAGCGGATTGCCTGAATCATGGAGGAGCCGGGCAGTGACATCAACGGTTTTACGCATTTCCCCTCCTCAATGTCCCAATTATTCTTCCCGCTCAAATATAAAACTTCGGCTCCATACTGCACTTGTGGGGGTATCATTGCCTTATAGGCTTTCAGTAATGGTCTATGTGACATATCCCCGTAAATTTGGCTAAATTTCCTTAGCCCGCATCCTGATGTATGGGCTTTGGCAGTCTGGGCTACTAAATGGATATCCCATTTTAAAGACTTTTCAAACCAAATACCAAGGTATCTGTATTTGTTCACGATTTCTAGTTTAATAGTTCCCAATTAAAATTCAGGGTTCTCTTCCCAAAACATAGGATTTTAGTTTTATCCATATTTACCGTCAGGCGCTTAGCCAAGCAATATTTATTGAAGGCAGCTAACTTCCTTTGCAAACCGATTTCCGTTTGGTGAAAAATTACCAAATCATCGGCGTCCAGCAGACAGGACAGATGTTTCCCATGCATTTTGGGGCTAGCACGTCTACTCACTTCTAGAATAGATGGGAGATCAGCCAGGTATATTGCAAATAATAAGGGGGCTAACACACATCCCTGTCTTAGGCCATTCCTAATCAATATTTTAGGAGTCAAGGCTCCGTCTACGTCTTTAATGACTTGCGCCCAGTTATGTTTATGTAACTCCTGATTAATTTTCAAGAGCCCCTCGGGGATATTACGTTTTCATAGGGACTCCCATAGGCAATTCCTATCAACTAAGTCGAATGCCGCGCGGAAGTCTACGAAACAGCAGCATAACTTCCCCTGCTTTTCCACAGACTTCCTCGCCACAGCCCACAGTGCGAAGCAGTGATCGATCGTGGAATGCCCCTTCTTTTTTTTTTTTATTTCTTTTTTTACTTTTATTGATATATAAAGTACAACAACAACAATCAAGGCATTGGATACAGTACTGGCGATCATGTGTCCGCATAGAGTGTTACTCCAAATATTCAGGAAAAATCATACACTTATAATTCGTAGAGAGGGGGGGCAGTGGGGAAACAGTGCAGCACTCATAGTAGTAAACAGTACATGGAATGTCATTTAGGGGTATAAGGGAACATCAGGTAGAAAGTCTTGCGGGGGAGTACATATATTTCCACGATAGGCATTCCACTGAGACCAGACTCTGTTCCATTTCCTAGGTCTACCCCTAGCCAGATACACCGTTTTCTCCCTAAACATGCACCAATCCATGCCCTCCTTCCACGCCAAGACCGTGGGCGACCTCTGGGAACCCCACAACTGTGCGATATCTCTCTTAGCTATCATGTTACCAAGGGTCGCCCAACGGATCTGAGCAACAATGTAATCATTCGGCTCCCACACGTTCAGCAGGCAGCGACTAGCTTCGGGCAACAACGACACTCCGGTAACTCTTTCCATCACCGCATGCACTCAGGCCCAAAACCCCGCCACCGCCGAACACTCCCACAGAATGTGAAGGAAGGTTCCAGGCATGCCGCAACCACGTTTACACAACCCATCCAGAGAATAGCCCATTCGCACCAGACTCGGACCAGTAACATATATACGGTGAAGCATCTTAAGTTGGACAAAGCGAAGACTGGCAGGAATAGCAACCTCCTTGGGCGACGACAACGCGGATTGCCAGTCTTCGTCATCCAATTCCAATCCATCCTCAGTCCATACCGCTCTGAGACGCACAAGAAGATCAGTCCGATTATTGATCAATTTTTTATAAATCAATGAAATCGTGCTGTCAGGGACATAACCGTCCAGTATACGGTCCTCGAGAGGAGAGGACTCTGGAACGTCAGTGCCTGCAGCGAAAACCGACAGCAAGGCACCTGCACGTATCTGAAAAATTCCTTGTCTCCGAGCTCATATTCCGTCCTCAGCGCTTCAAAGGTTTTAATATTTCCCTTGGTCCAGAGGTCACCTACTCTGCTAATACCAATCATGTCCCATTTCTCAAAACCTTTAGTTCTCCATAAGGAACCCAATCGTTCAGAGTCATACAACGGAGCCGCACGAGTCAACCTATCACCCCACCCCAAAGCGGCATTCGCATCTCGCCAAACTCGCACGGCAATCTTAGTGGGCCCAGTTAACGTCCTGCAAATCCCTTTGGAGTAAAGCGCCCTACTATAATTCCCGCCCGGTAAAAGGTGTTTATCCATCTCGAAAGCCGGTGAAGGACCCGGCGCATAGGTTGCATGGTTAATCGCACTCAATTGAGAGGCCCAGTAGTAACGCTTGATGTCTGTTAAAGCGATGCCCCCATCGTACCAAGGGAGCGTAAGCTTGGGGAGAGCAATTCGCGCGCGTCCGTCCCAAAACAAACGACGCTGTAGGCTCTCCACCTCCCGAAAAAACCCGGAGGGAATAGGGTCAAAGGAGTTTTGGAGTACGTACAAGAATCTCGGCAGCGACATCATCTTAAAAAGAGCAGCACGCCTGAACGTCGACAGCGGTAACCGGCGCCAGCGCGAGACATCAAGTTTCAGTCGCTGGAGTGGGGGAAGCAGGTTGCGCTTGTAGCGAATCACAGGATCCAGGGAGATATAAATCCCCAAATACTTGAACCATGACTCGGTGACTTGGATCGGGAATCTGCGAGGCAGCGTGGGAAGCCCTCCTGCTAACACATAGACACAGGATTTTGTCCAATTAATAACCAGACCTGAGTTCTTCCCAAATTAAGTTAAAACGTCAAAAAGCACATTCAGGGATTTCTGGGGGGATGTGAGTTACAAAAGGATGTCATCCGCATAAAGCGAAATACGATCCTCGAAGTTAGGAGTCCACCTAATGCCCTTTACCGAGGGCTCCCAGCGGAGCCATGCGGCCAGCGGTTCGAGCACAAGGGCAAAAAGCAAGGGAGACAACGGGCAGCCCTGCCGAGTGACCCGTCCAAGAGTAAAAATGCTAGATACCTTCCCATTAACCACCACCTGAGCAAGAGGCTTCTCATAAAGAAGTTTCACCCATGCAATGAATATAGGGCCAAAACCAAATTTGGCGAGAGCCGCCCAGAGATAAGGCCATTCGATCGTATCAAAGGCCATAGTGGCATCCAAGGAAGCCAAAATGGCCGGCTCAGAGAGGGTCCCGGCTCTCGCGAGAACTCCATGAAGCCGCCGAAGATTAAGGGCAGTGTTACGATGCGGGACAAAACCGGATTGATCCGGAAGGATTAAATCACAGATCACCTTAACCAAGCGGTTAGTTAACAATTTGGCTAAAATTTTGGGTTCGGTGTTTAAAAGGGAGATGGGCCTATAAGAGGCACAACGGTCGCGCGGCTTACCCTCCTTGTGTATTACCACGATAGAGGTCAGCCGTCGATCCGCGGGGAGGGAACCAGATTTCAGCGCCTCAAGGAACATATCCCTCAGATAGGGCGCCATTTTGTAAGGCCACAGTTTATACAATTCAATAGGTAAGCCATTGGGGCCCATAGCCTTACCAGAGCGAAGGGAGCGGATGGCAATCGCTATTTCATCTGTCGTAAGCGGTGCGTCCATAAAATCCCTATCAACATCAGAGAGACAGGGTAATGCAATGTCCCGCAATAACAACTGGGAATCCTCCTCGTCCCTATCACAAACTGAAGAATACACAGTACAGAAATGATCCACAAAACAGTCAATGATCCCAGCCGGGTCAGTCACACACACTCCATCAGACCTTTAAATCACAGGAACTACACAATTCGCTCTTTCCTTCTTATCAAGCCACGCAAGCAATTTACCAGCCTTGTCACCGACATCATACAGCCTGCCCTGTTGCTCTCTGTCCATTACTTTAGCTGCGTCGGTCACCAGGGCTTTATAATCAGATTGTTTTAAGCTGAGGGAGTGGAGTTTAGCACGGGTGACACCCGCCTCGAGGTCACTCTCAATGACGGTTATGTCCGCTTCAATGTGTGCCAGTTCCTCACATTTGGCCTTCTTGGCACCAGTAATTAACGACAAAGAATGTCCACGTATAACAGTCTTGAAAGCCTCCCACAATGACACAGATGAAGAAACAGATCCCACATTATCGAGGAAGTAATGATCAATAGATTTTATCAGCTCCGAGCGGATCTTAGGATTCCGAAGATACCAGGGGTTGATGGGAGCAACCCTGCCCTCACTGCATACCCAAGCTTCCATACAGAGCCACAAGGAGGAATGATCTGAAATGCCCCTGGGAAGGTGGCGAACTTCCCTGATAGAGGAGGATTGAGCCGCTGGCATTAGGAGATAATCAAGCCTGGAGAGGCTCCCGTGGGCTCCTGAATGGAAGGTATATTGTAACTGCACAGGATGCATCAACCTCCAAACATCCACCATCCCGAAAGTTTCCAAAAACCCACTCATCCATAACTGAGATCTAGCCAAATCTCTGGGAGGGTAGCGATCCGAGGAACCAGAGACAACAGAGTTAAAGTCCCCACCCAGGATTAAAAGACCTTCAGGAAGCCCTCGAACAACCCGTTCAATATCAGCAAAGGTGGGAGTCTGCAGGCCAGGGGTGACATAGATCGTGAGTATGGAGAGCGTCTTCCCCTCTCATCTACCAGTGAGTGCCGCGTAGCGCCCCCTATCAAGTATTACGTCATCAATCTCAAAGGGGAGGGAAGACCGGACCAGAATACCCACCCCCCTAGATCCAGAAGTAAATCCGGAATGAGCAGCCAAGCGATAGCCACGTCTATTCATGGCTTGACAAGCGTTACCAATTAAGTGTGTCTCTTGCAGAAGGACAAAATCAGGAGAATGACGTCTCAAAAATTGCAGCACAACCCCTCTTTTTATCCTGTCCCCCAACCCGTTGACATTCCAAGACAGCAGTCTCAACTCACTACCCCCATTCCCGAAGAGACTGCAGAGCACACCCCACAAAGAACACATCCATCGAAGCAATAAGGAATACAATACGATGCCTTGCGAAAAAGAACAAACGAACAAACACCCCCCCACCATCCCCCAACTTGAACCCGTTACAACTCCCCCCACCCTGCACCCCTGCGTGAGACTCCATAGCCACCCCAACTTGCAGTGTGCCTGTCGCCCAGTCATTAAACTAATCTAAACAAAGAAACCCAGGAGGAGGAAAGAGTCCCGATTTACCCCCCCCGCCACCCCGGGCCAATATAGAACAGGACATAAGAAACCCAGATATTAGACTCAGCTGAAATACGAATGAAAAGTTCAGACATCGGGAACCACTGTGTCACTCTTGCTCCGGCAAACCACCCTCGACACCACCAGGGTGCTCGGATCGATCATCCCTTTTAGGCAAAGAGTCAAGCCAGTCACCGACACTCTCCGGGCGATCAAAGAAAAATGTCCGACCCTCATATTCGATCCGAAGTCTAGTTGGGAACAGCATGGCGTACTTAATGCCCAAGTCACGCAGCCGCCGTTTCACACCCTGAAAACCCATTCTCTGCCATTGAACCAACTGAGTAAAATCCGGATAGAAGTGAACGGACGTATTCTCGAACTTCACCGGGCCGCCCACCCGAGAGGCCTGCAGGATAGCGTCTCTATCACGAAAGTGAAAACGTTTTGCAATGATAGGTCTCGGTGGGGCACCCAGTTTCGGTTTTCCACCCGGAACTCGATGGGCTCGCTCAACGGCGAAGAATTTGCTGAGCCCAGAGGGGGCGAGATGATTTAAAACAAGATCTTCCACCAGGAGATCGATTGAAGAATGTTCATGGTTCTCAGGGACTCCAATAATGTGTACATTATTATGCCGTGCCCTATTTTCAAAATCCTCAAGCCGGTGTGCCATCAAGTCGTTCGAGGAACGTAGGTTGTCGACTTCAGTCTGTATGTCGGAGACGTCGGTGGTTAGGCTGGAGGTCTTCAAATCTAAGGACTTGACCCTCTCATTAGTTTTCGCCAGGTCCGCTCTAATCAAAGTGACGTCGACGACCACCGTGTCGATCTTCGAGGCAAGGGCCTCATATTGATGACCCATCGAAGCCTTCATGCCGGCAATGGCACTCATGACATCCTGTAGGGAAAATTCAGGAGAAGCAGCAGATTCAGCTCCCGGATCTTCAGGAGTACGGCCGTTACCACCGGGGGATCCCTTAGGATGGGTGTAACGATCCATAACATTAGTTTGAATCTGACCCCCTCGGAGAGGCGTCTTAGTCTTGCGCTTCTCTGGGTCAGGTCTGGTGGCCATATTGAAAAGGGTGCCCCGGAGGGCCCCGCGAGACCTGGTGAAAATGGCTGTTTATGGCGATGCCAAAAGTCCGCAAAAGTGAGCCACAGTGGGATAAATGCCGAAGAAATTGAAGGCAAAATGCTAACAGATGAAACACGTAGTGGAGGGGCGAAGTCAAGCCGGATCAAGGGTAGATCTGAGCCGTTCTCCAATCGAACGAGGCCCGGAGTAGGAAAGCGAAACCGAAAGTTGAGATGAGGCCGTCTGGCGGGAAAACCCCTTCGGCCGATGTTATTCAACTACTCCACGGCTTGCTGGCTAAGAGTGCCCCCGGCCACGTCCTGGGGCAGGCCGCAAAAGTTGAAGTCGATGTAGCAGTGGTTCCCGACGTCCAAATGAAATTCTCGAAAAAGTTTTGAGATCAGCCAAAGCGCGTCTTCAAAAGCCCATCTTCGAAATCAGGATATATTTCAGGATAGTTGCGAAGGGCGGCGAGGGTTCCGGGAGCTCTGTGCTCACGCGACCATCTTGGATGATAGCGAAGCTCCTCCCCGGAATGACCCTTCTTGAAGCCTCCTTGCTCCACTGGTACGATCGACCACCGCTCCGCCCAGTCATTCATTCAGAAACATGTAGGAGAGAAATTGCGCCCACCAATCTTGTTGGGATTTTATAATAATTGCTGGCAGGTTATCGGGACCTGCAGCACGGGTTAGGTTTAAGTTTCTTATGATTGAATATACCTTTTCTGTTGTAAATAAGGGTTTTAAATCTACTACTGCCTCCATCCAGGGACCAATATCCCCACCTTCTTCTTCAGCGTATGTTCCATATAACTCACCTAGATATTCTTCCCAAGCAGCTTCCTCTACTACACAGGGCATAGCCCCGTTAGCCTAGCAGCATTATTGTGTAAGAAAAATAAAAAATGTCGCTTAGCTATTCGTTATTTGTGTCCGGTTATTTTGTGAAAGAACTTATTGTCGCACAATAACCAGAAGAATCTATTAGACTTCTGCAATGCTTTGGAAATACTACTCAAGTAGCGCTTCAAAATCTTGTTGTTACCCCCTTTATTGAGCGTAAAGATGGAAGTTAAACCGACCTACACAACGCAATCGAACCACTAAAATCATATTCTAAATCAGTTAAGTTAACATAGTGTACTGTCATAGCAGCTGTTAATCTGATTTGATGTTTTGCTTTAGTCGCTTGATTCTGCAAAAACTAGGGATATCAGTTATTTTTTATTGCAGACTTCTAATCAGTGTTTTCAACCTGTAGTCTTTCCTGCGATCAAAGCACGAGTCCAGTTCCTGTTTGCTTATTTAAACTTCCCTTGCTTATTCACATTGGCAATGGATGGGGACAAAATAAACTCCCTAGGTGCGAAGCGAGGCTTCAGATGAATACATAGCAATAATATATACCTCAGTTGTGAGTTTTATTTTAATAAGGCCCAATTGAACTTTTAGAGTGGACATGGTTCCTAGAGTGCCTGACAGATTAATTCCTTGTGAATACAGTAAGAGGGAGACCGTCGTTATAAACCACTTTGCATATATTTAATTGGTTGTATACTTCTAGTTCACGTTTCAAGGCCAAGCACTTATAAGTATTCCATGAACAACATTTATATATTATGTAATATTCTTGATTTAATAGTTACCTCTCGCATCTACACAGTTGAAATGTGTATCAAGTATCATTTACGTTTTGAATTTTTAGACAACCCCATCACAATAGTGCCATTGCTTTTTCTTCTTTATGAGAGGTTCCAAATAGTTTTCTTCTGTGTGTTTTACAACGTGTCCACTGGGAATTTATGTGCAATGCTTGATAGATTTATGGCCTGTCCGGTATCCTGCACAGATTATTCTCTTGTAGCTAGGATGGAGACTGAATAAATGTCTTGTCTGTTACTGCTGGCTGTTTCACAAGACGAGTAACTTTTTAAGATCTGCACCACAGTGATTATCATTAGTACAATACATGACCTATTGTTAAAACGAAAAATATAGCAATATTATTTAATGGGTCCAGCTCGTACAAACCTAATAGGCGTGACTCCACTTACCATATTTCTGTGGGGTTGTGGGCTGCTTGAAAAACAACCTGATATGTGTGGTTAGAAGCAAAGAATGTCTGATTAGATATGTGTTCCTCTACAATCAAAGAAAAGATCGGCATCATGATCAAACCAAAAAGATGTGAAAATCTTTCTGCTGACCAGTGTACAGTTTGATGGATAGGAGTTAAATTTAATTTCCTCACGCTTTCAAATGGTCTGCAGTACAGTCGAATCAGTGGAAAAATAGGCTTGTAGGGTGTGCTTGGTAGGTTGTCCCCAAGCTTATAAATACAAAAGGATGCCCATAAATTGCACTTCTTGCAAACAAGTCACCCATTGAAAGATCTCAGTCAAAACTTTAAGGTACAACGATTTTTGTATTTTTGCAAAACTTATGTTTTATACCACAGATAATTGTTCTTCATTGATTTTCTGGTAAGAACTTTAAGGAATGGGGGAAAGATGGCTTCTTTTCGGGATGATTTGAAAGCATGATTGTGATGGCATATGGGATACGTGTAAACTGTGAGCCAAATTATAAGGAAATGATGGAGGCGTTAATTGAACATTTTGTAGTGAATGAATGATTGAGTGTAAAGATCATAATGAATGTGTCCTCATGTAATGCAACTGGTGCTATGTAAAGCACTCAGATACCCGATTCGGGTCATGTTCGCACTATATAAAACTCTGGGGGGGAAAAAAATACATTTGACTCCTGTAAGCACTTACCTGCCAATAATGGTGCAGTTAAAGTATGAATACAATATAAGTATGATTAAACCTTCTCTGGTCCAGCACTTTATGGATTTTCCTTCGTTTTCGATAAAGCCATGATGATTTTCTTCCAACAGTACATGTTTAGTACTGTTTAACTAACTGAGTTAACAGATTTAATCATTTCAATTGGTGTGGATAACCCCCTAATTTCCATATGAGGTCTCTTGACTTAAATAAGTCCCACGGGATGTTTGCATTGCTTCATTCATATTTATCCAGGTCATGTGGGAATATTGAGTTGTCTAGTTGCATGCATCAAAATGTACACCTACAAATGGCTGTCAATCTTCGAAAGGGTCCCAAGATTGTTTTGCGATGCTCCAGCATGCACCGTGACGCACCATGCACATCCAACTTGATGCAGGTGGTCATTTTAATTTACCATTTATCGTGGCGGATATCATTATAAAATGGTAAATTAAAATGTATTTCTTTAGGTCTCGCCTAAGCAGTGCTTGCGCTGTCTCTTTGATACATTCTGTATTCAGGTAAGGACTGTAAGCTTCGCCCACTCTCCACCCCTCTGTTTGTCTGATGTCACTGTCCTTTGTAACGGTTGTCCTTTGATTTGTTAATATGCTTATTAGTCCCTCCTTAATACGTCCCTATCTTCTGTTGTTTCCTCGCATCAGGACACCCCCTGTTACATGTGTTGTTACTCGGTAGCTTTCGATTACAGCCCGAGCATTCTTTTGTTAGTTGTCTTCCTCCTGGCAGGACATGCTCTCACAATGTTTTAATTTTTTATATTTAACTAACGCGGCCAGCACTAATAATGGTGACGCATTACTTTTCTTAAGCTAAAATGTTGGTGCTGCGATTACTTCAAAAGCACAGAAATAGAAAAAATATGCTATTTTTCTATTTCTTTACTTTTGAAGCAACCACGGCACCCGCGCTTTAGCTTAAGATGTTCAAAGCCTAAGCGCGGGTGCCAACATTGTATCAAAAGTAAGCCGCCATAATTATTTCTATTTGCTTACTTTTGTTACATTTGTAACACTCGTGCTTTAACCGGTAAACATTGTAAGCTAAAGTGTGGGTGCCGCAATTGCTGAATGTATGCAGCTAAAGAGTGAGTGCCATAAAGGTCTTGCATTTGCGAAAGTTTGAGGTATTGGCATTTTATTAATGGGTTTTGAAAAGTTTTCAAAACCCTTACATAAAAGGCAGTCATTTGCAATGCCAATATCTCAGTCTCACAAATGCAAGACCTATTTGCATTGAAAATGCTTGTTTTCTTTAAAGTGTGCATGAAGCGCATACACTGGATCTAGTAACCGGACAGTAATATTTAGCTGCTGGGCCCAGTAAATAAATTGTATAAAAGCATTTACTAAATAAATAAATCTTAGGGGACAGGAGAGGGGTATTGAAAGGACTGTGTAGAAGACCTGTGTGAAGAATAAAAAAATGCAAAACAATGGATTGAGTGGCCCGGAAACACTGTAGCTTCTTGGGTCCGTGTTCAAAGGAGTGAGTTGTGGAGTATTGTAGATTGAGGAGGAGGGAATGACATAATCTGAAAAATAGAAAAAGTAGCAGGAGAGAGCAATGAGTGATAAATATATATTAAACAAGCACTGGCAAAGCCAGTTGGACTCTTATTTTAAAAATCACGGAAGGCCTGCCAAAAAAAGAAGAAAATCTGAAAAAAATATTGAAAAAGGGACACAACCGGGAGAGGTGGAGGAGTGCGTCAACGCTGCAGAGCAGCAGAAGCTGTGGGGGTGGAGGGTTAAACATTTTTTCTAAAAAAAATGTTTTAAAACCTAGCAGGGGAGCAATGGAATAGCTGTTGGGCAAGCAACATAGAGAAGGTGGGTGGGAATTGAGGGAGGGCGTCCAGGAAACACATGCACTCACATGGAGTGCTACAAGTAAAAGAAACAAGCACTGGCCAAGCCAATCGGCATTGCTGATGCAAGAGCTGTTGGCTTCAGTGTGTTTTAGCCTTGTTGTACACCAGTGTGGGTGCTGTTCAGCATGGCCAAAAAGGAGTGGGAGCAATGGAATAGCTGTTGGGCAAGCAACATAGAGAAGGTGGGTGGGAATTGAGGGAGGACGTCCAGGAAACACATGCACTCAGTGGAGTGGAGTGGAGTGGAGTGGAACTGCAATCACAGACCACACATTTTCAGTGGGAATGCTATTACATTTGAACATACTGTTTATCTGATAAAACTATGCAGCACACAAACAATGTATGGAAAGGGCTTTAGCTAGTGTATTGATTTATTTTAATCACATTAAAATATTTGTTTTTATCACACTTCACAATTACAAAAAATGCTTTATTTGTGCTTTCCTCATTTGGATGTGTTCTGAAATATTTGCGCAGTTCATTTAGAAACATTTAAATTTTGTTGTGTTAAAAAAACCTTTCCTTTCCCCAGTATTTACAAGATTCACTTAAATCCTCTCACTTTGAAGTCAGCAAAAGAAAAGTAAACACCAAGCTCCCTCAGTAAAAGGCGCCTGACAGTTGATTTTAGTCTTAGAATGCACAGCGAATGTTAAAAAAAAAAGTAAAGGCCTGTTTACCGAAAGTGAACACTTATGTAAGAATATAAGGAGCGATGGTAAACATTCTATGCTCCATGGGAGGGACAAAGATATAATGAACAGCCTAAAACAAATACAAACTATGATTGATCTTATACATTCTCACTCTAGTGCCCTGTGCATTAAAGTAGCATCAGCTTTTACAAAGTTCAGCAGCAAGAGTATCGGGGACGTGGGAGTGAGGTGGAGAGTGAGAGTAGTATCTTGGTGTCTTATTAGAAAATAAATCCTAGTATTTCATTTAATCTTTCTGAACCACAGATTTTGTAAAGATGTGTATTAAATATAATGTTTAATAGTCTTGTTTCTAACTGATCTTTTAGATTCCGTTATCGCAAAACATCCCTGTGGAAAATGAGCCTTTAGATGACTGTAGACGTGCTTACAACAGCTGGTTCCTAACAAAGTCAGAACTGTGCAAGGATTTCAAATCTATAAATAGTGACCGGTTTGACCTTCAGCCACTGTGCAATGTCCCATCTAAATTAAATGCTGCCTGTCCCTCTCCCCCATACCTTTTATTAAATTTATTTCAACACACTTTTATTTAATTCTCTCATTCTTGAAATTGTTTTTGTTTTTCATCCAATCTTTTACCCTTTCAGACTTTTTAAAAGAACGTTTCGAAGGAAACATGTCTTCCCCTTCTCCCATAGGTTAATGGCGATGACGGTAAGAGCTATTAAGAACGGTTCGATGTGTTTTCCTTTGTTCTTAAATCCTTGATCTCTCTTTACTTTCTCCAGTATGATAATAAGTCAGTACAGGAGTTAATGTTCTTGCTGTTAAAGTGTATAAGGCTTTCTTGGTATTTGTTATGTTGCAATCCACTCTTCTGAAATCCTTAGCTAAGATGCCTCTATCATTGCTGCTTAACATTGATACTCAGTGTGTCAATTATCAGCCCTCACAAATAAGTTAGACCTGACTTGGAAAACAGTGCGGTTAACATCCTCAAGTCATCAGTAGAATAAATAAATGCACTTTTGCTCCTTTCTGTCCTTTTTTCCTTTCCTTGAATTGGGTTGTGGGGGGCAGTAGAATAAGTACACAGATAACCAGGATCTATTGCAATTGGTCTTGTTCTTGCATGTATTCTTTCACAATGAAAAGCTGATGCTGACTTTAAAGATGTCTGTTGCACCCCAATCATACTTGATCAGGAAAGTAGTTCATCTAATCAGAAAATACTATTAATTTCTTTCTTTAATGATTCTCCTTCATTGGTCATAAACTGTTTTTAGAGTGCATAATCATTTAGGAAATAGAAGCCACAAACCTTTCTGCTTTCCTTGCCACTTCTTTATATTAGTAACTTCGGTAAGAATAGAAGATACTCCACTTCCGTAAGACTTTCCACCTGTCCTCTTTCGAGATGATCAGCCCTTCTATGAAGGCCCAATACACAGTCACTCTTTTTTGAGATAGTCTCAAAAGCCTCAGAAAGTGGACTTGCCCAGTTTAACCATAACTGTGTACCTCTTTCCTTTCTTTACGTTTCTTTCCTAAAAGACTCTGTTGCCGTCTTACCTTGCTAAGACCTTATAGATGTTTGGTAGACTCTCAGCTGAATTTGCCTTGGCTCCAGATAAGCTGCATTGTTTACACGAAAAGGCTACCCATTTTGGGCACCTTCTTTTGGACCAAGCATATTTTCTTATCTAAAACTGCAAACGCCATTCCCATGTCCTTTGATGTTTAGACTCTGCAATTCCTGAATATGACTAGAAGCATTGACACACACACACATAACAATTTTTGTGCTATCATATTATGGCTATAGATTCGATTTAGGATTCAACCCTCTAACTATAACTGAACTTTAGCTATGAAATATAAGTCCTAATATGAACCTCATGCAGGGATTCTCGCTATTGAATTTCCCATTAAATACTCCACAAGCTCTTGGGCTCCTGCCTTCCTGTTTCTAGTTCCTGTTGCCAGCGCCCGTTTCTCTTTGCTGTTCTCTTGCTCTTTGCAGCTCGTTGCTGACTAGTTTCACCACAGCTGCTAAGGTGCTTGCATTCCTGATTCTGCCTCTACCGAAGCCCCTCCCACCCTGCCTCTGTGCGACCTCATTGAGAAGGCACCTGGCTCATGCCTACCTGGTGCTAGCTCCTGTTGCCAGCGCCATCTTCTCTCTACTGTTCTCGTGATCATTGCAGCTTGTTGCTTCCTAGTTTTACTCTTGCTGCCAGGTTTCCCTCGCCTACCATTCCCCGTGCCCCTGAGCGGAATTCTGCAACCACATTGCGGATTTCATCGCTCCCTTCCTGAAACCAAAACGAAATTTTTGCTTTTATTCAATGTTATTTGTTTATTTCTTTTTACACCTTGATGGCCTAACAGGTTCCCAAAAACAAAGTTTTGCAAAATCCATGAAAAACATTAAAGAAGAGGAAAGGCTGACTACTCTCACTCTCCACCGCACTCCCACGTCCCCGCCTATGCTAGACTACTGGTTTTGCCAATGCTTGTTTTTAAATCATTTTATTTCCTTGCAGTAGAAAAGTATTTTTTGTTGGTGGAGTCGATCCAAGACCATCGGTTGGAGCTGTGGTGTTATGCCGAAAAACGTTAGTCACAAACCATGACCACATGTAATCAATGCAAAAAAAATAATTGATGGACAGAATGCAGAAAATGTCCTACATTCACACCAGTACAGAGATCTGGGCCTAGATCCATCGTTTTTTTGCTCATCATGCCATTCTAGTTTGGACCCAGCCATATGCAAATCAGTCTTGACCCTGCGCCCAATGCGAACAGTCCAGCCCGAACTGCCAGGTGAGGTCCTCCCTGGACTGGAAATAAGCATCCTAGGACCGGTTTCAGGCATGTTGTAATCAAGCATCGTTGGGAAGAGCAGGAACTGGAGCAATGCTGATTTTTGGCAGTGATATTGGTGTTTACTTAAATAAAGCTTTTGGGTGATGTATGCCTCATGTCCAAGCATTCTTAATATAGTAAACTGTAGTGAAACCAATAGATTGGAAAACTCTGTTAACAGAGGGTTATTTTGTTTCAGGGCATTGTATTCTAATTTACTCAACTTTGACTAGAGAGTTCCCAGATAGTAAATTGTGTGCTGCCAGTCCTGTCTCCGGAGAAGCTATTGTGACTCTTGTAGAACCAGCGCATTTAACATTGCCTGCATAGGAGCTTGTACATTGTGACCGCACAGTCAGGCAACATTTGGCAGCCTGTCATTCGATCTAAACTCCCAAGGCTAGATTTTGTTAGAAATTGACATGAACTGGGATCGTTTACAATATATGAAATATGATCTAAGATGTAAGAACAAAACTAAAATGTATCTGGGTCCTTGGTTTAACCATGAATAAAGGTGGCTGTATAGTTCTGGAGCTGGGTGCCCAGCCAAAACATCCAATGCCATTGTTGTACTTCTAGCCTGCCAATACGTATCCGCATAGACTCTACTCACCTAAAATACCGTCAGCCCTAAGATGTTGCCTCAGAAACCTGGTTGCAGCGAGACTCCTAATGTTTAGAACAATAATTGACCCTACACAAATCAATCCATTTTACAAAATGGCATCCACTTGTTTAATGGCCCGTTAAAGAAACACCAGCTATCCACCTGTCCTTATTTAGACAACACTAAAGACCAAAACCCGGATCTTCTTAAATGAATGCGAATCCATTGTCTCCATTTTTAAATGAACATCTAACACAGTAAACTTGTGAGCACTGCATATCAGTCGCCTGCCTTCATATGGCAACTGCCAGTGCAGATCACACACTACACCCTGCGATACCACTTACTGTCTAGTGAGTAATGCGCTTCTCCCTGCTTTTGGGCATCAGTGTTTTTGTCTGTTTACATCAAGGTGACACTGGATTCTTGGCTGCTTCTGATTCAGCATGACATTCAACGTTCTCTACAAAATCTTCCTTACAAAATGGCAACTGATTGTCTAAGAACTGCTGTAGAAACAACATACATTTACCTGCCATCATCAAGATAACTCCAAAGACTAAAATTGAGAGCATACGGAAATAGCGTGAGTTAGCATTTTCTATAAATCAGTTTTTATCTTTTTAAACACATCCTTAGCGTGGATAGTCCTGAGCTCTGCAAAACAGGCTTCAACATCTAGGAACATTAGTAATGAAGCCACGCCTGTTGCTGCTTTTGGGGAACAATCTGTCAGCCCTGGGGCAGGATTAAACAAGGGCAACATTGGATGTTCCTTAAATGGTAAACGGGTATTGCACATTTAACATGCTATTTCTCAGCAGAGCACAAACCAATCATTTCTATTAGTTATTCAAATCCCACTTCCCACCTGCAATAAAGAGATCCAATCACAGCATAATGTCCCAAAGTAGAAATCATGCGTAAAATGCAGCAAAAATGACCCTCCTAATCCACACATGCCAACTCAAGACTAAAACAAACATCAACAGCACCATCAGTGAGTCTCAAAAACCAGTTGGAAGTGAATGATCTCGCACACAGCACTAAGGCAAACTCAGAAATAATGCAGACTGACATAACAGGGAACCACCAAGAAGGATCTCAGTAGCTGAAAACATAATATACAATGTTGGATACTTTTAAGCAAAAATAAGAAAAGAGTAATTGCTTTGTCTAAATCCTTATCTTTCTCACTTCAAAGAGACTTAGCGGAGTTGGAAGATCGCAACTGCTTGTGGCGTTTAAAGAGGACACTAAATCAAGTGTGGAATTTCTCGAAATGTGGTTCCCGAAGGCACTAATAATCAACCAAAAAATTACTTTGAACTTGAAGTAGCCCACACAGTGCCAACTCCTAAGTCTCAAAGTACCAACATTCCAAGGACCATTGTATACAATGTCCTCTGATACCAACAGGTAGAAACTATTTTGGACTATTCATGATATAACAAACCGATCCTGTGGGAAGGAGTAAAGGTCAACATTTTCCAGGAATACTCTAAAGACAATGCCCTCCTTCGGAAAGGCTTCTGTGCGCTCATCCCAAAGAAACTTGCCATTTTGCATTTGTCAGCCCAAAAATGTGTGTCTTTTTAGGAAATATCTCAGAATCGGAACTGGACATGGAAGCACAGAATGCGAAAGTACTTTTTCATTAAGTCCTTTTTTATTTTTGGCTCAAATAGTTTCGTTAAAATTACTTGTACCAAAAATGCAAAGAAGCCCCTAAGCTATCTTTTGATGGTTTCTCTCAGCTACGCAATTTCTCTTTTTGTTGCCTTCTTGAAATACTCCTTTGTTCAATGAATGGTTTTCCAATAGTTTTGAAATTATGCTGAAACAAATGTTAGTGTAGTTAGGTTAAGTAGTGTGACACCTGCAATTAATTCAATAAGTTAAGCAGCAGCAAGTAACTTTATATCTGTTTGTTGAACCATAAAAGTACAGAATACAAGTATTAAAAACATAATAAAACGCAAGCTATGCTGTTTAAGTTAAAAATCTGAGCAAATCAATTGAATAATATAGGTTTGCAAGATAATGCATCATTTGATACTTTGGCATATTCCTGCTGAGATGACCCAAAAAAACCTGGGCAAGCATCCTGGAAAAAGGACTAGAAAGGGGTCCACTTAGCCATCTGGAAAGTCTAAGCTGGTAGCAGATTATTGTAGAGTCTTAGGCCAACATGTAATAACTTAAAATGGAGAGAGCAGTGATTACTGCTCATTGATCCGGCAAGCTGCCATAAAACACATTCGGATAACATTTATAAAAGCAAAATTGCTCTGTCAGATGCATAAAGCAATAAAACAGATATTAAAGTCATTCCAAAATTATTGTTCAATGTAAACCATGTCCATAAGATCAATACACTCTAGACTTTTGTAATTAGATTACTGTACAAATCGGGGGGCTCAGTGCCTCAAATGTATCATGGTGGGGTATTGGCTGCCGGCTTGCCTTTTGACTAATCCTCCGCATGATTAACAAATAGCGTGATACAGCAAAAAACAAACTTTGCCTCACATCTGATTTTTAAATTCGAAGAGCCTCTGTAAATTTCCAGACTCCTAATTTCCGACAAACAGGAGCTGACCATTTCTCCTTCCATTCAAGTAGGCTCGGCAGAAGAACAGAATGTGCTCTTCAGTTTCCTTAATATACCCACAAGAGGGGCAAGCCCACCTGGCTGGCTCAGTAGTGCTAGCCCATTTGGTGGTGAAGAAGGCAAGCAGTAATGTACTTTAACAAAATTGGAAATATAACACCCTGGCAGTTGGAGGTTTGGTGTCATCAAGAAACTGTTCTAACTTAAATTCATCCTTCATCAGAAGAAAGGAGTTGGTCAGGGTGCTTAACGAAGGTTGGGCCTGAAATTGAATCAGTTTATACAGTCTATAGTTTCTATTTTAAAAACTATTTATTGATTGAGGCAGCTACCTGCGAGCCATCCGACAGGTTCCCACATCCCAACTTCCTCAGTGTCTCGCTAACATACTTGATCCAGGGCGTGATTCTTGAACCAGGAATGCCTAAGACTTTTTTTAACCCTTCAGGATAGGAGTGTAGCTCAGGGGTAACTCGTGCGTCTCCAATATAGGGTTGGTCTCGAGTTAGACCTGTCAGATGTGCCTTAGTCCCATGTCTAGCCTGGGAGGAAGCAGTGGGGTGCTGATTAATAGTCCTGCCAGCTGACTGAGGGATCGATTTTCCTAATTTGGCCATATCCTTGTGACCCCCCCCCCCCCTAAAAGGCTTTCTCTTAGGGCCTGCTGTTTATCTAGTTGGATTGCCTACAAAAATGGGTGAAAGTGGGATCCTTATTGCACTCCCCCCCCCCCCCCCCCCAACCCCCATGTATTGCTGTAGTTTAAGCCTACACCTTTCAATATGGCACCACCAATCTAGCCCTTTGTATTCAAAGATGTTCACACGTTCCAGAGGGGGACCCTTTGAGCTTGGAATTGGATCTTTTTGAATGGTAGGGGTTTAGGACATGTATTTTGTTTTCGCTACATTTATTTCCAGGCCCCCGTGGCTGCAAAACCTCTCAAAACAGTCTAAGATTTTTTGAAGCTCCATAGGTGATTTGGACAGTAGCAATGTGTTGTCGGCAAACATTAAGGCAGGAACCCTAATGCTTGCCAAACAAGGGGTATATCCATCGCATTGGTCCAGATATGAGATCATGTCATTGACATAAAGAGTGAAGATGGCAGCCCTGTCTTACTCCTCTGTTTACAGGGAATGGGTCTGTCAGCTTGCCCAGTTGACCACATCGGACCTTGGCCTTATGTTTGTGGAGCTTCCTTAAGATAACTAGGAGCTCATTAGGTACACCCATTTCTGCCAGAGTGTGGACCTGGAGACCAGGTTGAACGCAGACCATAGGTCAACGAATAAAACATAAAGCCTACCTCCTCCTAGGACCACTGTTTTCCAGAATATAAGTTGGAGTCAAAAGACCTCCTCCTCGGTACTGGTGCATTCCCGTAAACCCTTTTGTAATGGAGTTAGAATCTTTATGTTGGTCATCCATTCTTGTAACCATTCAAGTAGTATTCTACTGAGCTACTTCTGCAAGCTGCCAATTAGGCTTATCAGCCTATAATTGGATGACTGCGATGGGTGCCCTTTCTTATATATTGGTATAATCGCAACCCCTGTCCAAGTCAGAGGAACTGGTGCGCCTGACATGATGGCATTAAAAGGTAAAGTGAAATAAGGGCTCCAGACATCAGTCTCGCTTAGGTACAGATCTCCCAGGATCTTATCCAGCCAAGGGGCTCTATTTGGCAGGATTTTAATAATTGCAGAACTATTTTCCTGTATCGTGATGAATGGGATTTCTTCACTAGTATTCTTTTTGCCCCCATCTGCTAATCTGTTATCCAACAAGGTATGCGTGGTATCTCTATCCTTTCCCATCACAGAACAAAGGCTGGTAAAATGAGCAAACCAATCTGCTGCAGGTACATTAGTCTCAATCGGGCATTAACCCTCTCGGCACCCTGTGGACACCAAGTTCCAGAAGGCACGCTGGTCACCTTTTTTAACTGTGTCCAGCAGGCCTTCTCACTTCCCAACTCTTTTGCCAGCTTTAATAGTCCTCTTATAGACTACTCTACTTGCTTTTATCACACCTGTGTCTAGCTGTTTATTGGTGGATAAGATGGCTGACCTTGCTTTCTTGCAGGCTTGGTTGTATCCAAATAACTTTAGTGTGTGATTTGGTAAAACCCTTGCAATGAACTACATTGTAGAGAATCATTACTGTATATAAAATAGGTAATATGATTAAGAACTTGACATACAATTAAGTCAGCTGTCATCTTGACATATAATACTCTGTTACAAATGGCTTGGTTGCATCAAGAGTTTACCTCCCTATGACTCTTTTTGTTTCCCCATAAAAGTACTTTTTAAGACCTGCATAAAAATGTTTGTTAATGATATTAATTTTCCTTAGGTTTTCTCCCTGGTCTGGTACCCGAACCAGTGGAAGAAGACCCTCAATGCTTTCTGCTACTAAATTGCATATTTTGCTGATCCGACTCCTGGCAGTGCCCCCTAGTGGACCACTTTACTCTATGCCTGTTAGCTGCACACGATCTTCTTTCAAAGGGTCAATTGTCGCTAACTCTCTTACAGCGGGTGGGGAGATCCATATCTAGAACCAGGGCATTATGATCACTATCCTACCTGGATAGAACAATCATATCAATAACTAGTGGCCAGGCTCTTACATCTACCAATATATGATCAATGAGACTGGTGTCCTTATCGGAAGCTGTTCTACCGTCCAACTCGCAACCCCCGATTCAGTGTTAGTGCATTAATTTGAATGGCCCGGGGGGGGACTATTTTTTAATCGGCGTGAGGGGGGATTGCAAATTTAAGAATGCACCATACACTATCTTTGTCCTGGGTAAATGCCTCTTCATTGACCGCTGCCATATCGGAGTTAAGTAACTATAAGAGAGAGTCAAAATTATTCCCTTACTGGCATTAAATCACATTATAGATGTAGACTCTTGTGTGGAAAAGCCAAGGAGAGAGACACATTGTCTGGGGTTTGTATCCATATTTCCTGTACCCTGCAGGTTAACACTATGTTGACCCAGATGGTTAATCCCCCTGAGGGTCTACCCTTACCTCCAATTATTGCCAATTTCCTAAAATTGACAATACCTGCACGCTACTCTGGCTTGGCAGACAATATTGAAAAAAGGCAGAGCACATGCATACCAATAAACTGACCCCATTCTGGGCACTCAATTTTAGTTTGTAGCCTAGCTATATTCCAAGATAGTAGCTTGAATGAGCGAACAGACTGTTTGTTAACTGACTTAGCATGGTTAGACTAAATAGCCCATCCAGGCCATCAAGTGAGTTGGATAGCGCATGGGTTGCAGTGTCTGCCCAGGTGTTGGTGACCCTTATACTACCATTATGTTCAGGATTTATCAGACCGGATATCAGGTCAGGTAACATGTAGTCACTGTAGGTGGGCTGGGTTTGCTCTCTATGGGCTGGCTGAGGATCTAAATCTTATGTTCTGTTAATAAAATTTCTAGAGCACATCTGTTACCCTAAGGTGTCCTGGCGCTGAGCACTCCTAGTTGTTCCCATGGAGTGAAACAACTATAATGTAAATAACCAGGTTTTCAGCCCTCGCCTAAAGGAGAGGAGCTCAGTTTCATTTCTAAGATGGAATGGTAGATTGTTCCATGCTTTTGTGGCGGAGGCAGTGAAGCTCCTCCCATGTATGCTTTTTTGATCAAGGGAACCCTCACCAGTTTAGCTGTCTGAGAGTGCAAGATTCTTCTAGGGACATACCATTTAAACTGTTGTTTCAAGTAGTCCTGATCTACTCCATGTAATGCCTTAAAGACTGTACAGAGGGATTTAAATTGAGCCCTGTGTTTCACTGGGAGCCAATGAAGCTGTCTTAATTCCCTCTTGACAGAGACACACCTAGGTGTACCGGTTAGCAGCCTGGCTGCTGCGTTGTAGACTACTTAAAGTATGTTCATATGTCTCTTTTGGATATTCAAATAGAGACTATTGCAGTAGTCTAAGAGGGACATAATGAGGGCTGTAACCACTGTGCTCAGGCTGTCACCAGAAACAAGGAACTTTATTTTCCTCAGAGTTCTGAGAAGATAGAAGTAAGAAGAGACAACCCCACTTATCTGCTCTCCAAAGGTGAGTTTATTGTCCATCATCACCCCCATTTTCTTCACCTTCTCAGCTGGTTCTGGGAGTGTTCCCAGTACCAGCTGAGAAGGTGAAGATCTTCCAAGTGCTTGTAGTTCCCTAATGACTCTTTTAGCTCTGCTATCAATGTCACCTTGATCTATTCAGTGGCATGTTGCCGGCCCATCTATAGATGCTCCCTGGTTGCTACACACTGTGGGTGGGGAATCCGTGTGCAGCTTTCATGCCACAAACTGCCCTATTAACCGTGTGCTTTGTTGATTCCCCTGTACCCATCCTGTGATTTGGCAGAACAATCTATTTTGGGGAGCTCCTCCTGAAAGTACTCAGCTGGTCATTAAAGGCTATGGCACTCATGGGTACTGACTGAGAACGAGACTTGTGACTGTTACGAGTGGGCCTGATAAATAGCATTATTTGTAGAAATACCCAAGTGGCAGTCGGTCAATACTGGACTCGCCGTCCAGTTTACGAGGATGAACTCAAAGCCAGCTCTGCACCACCTGTGGTGACCTAAAATTGATAAAAATGCAATCTCCTGCTCAGTCCACCAACCTAGGCCGCAACCACCTCACTCTATGAGTGAAAAGGATATTGTTTGCCAAAGAGGAGGGACCCTCCCTCTGGCCCACACGCAACTGTGGGAGTCCTGTAAGAATTACCACATATAGGCATGTTGCAGGTGGAAGGTCAATCAAGGGGTTGCCTCTGGTAGAGATTTTGGTCACTTGGCAGATGTACAGGCTTCCCTACCACCCTGTCCGTGCAACTTCTGGGAGCCCCCTGTTGGCTGGTGTTAATGCTTGTCGGTTAAGTTGATCTAGTATGATTGAAAGGGATGTTGGATGGTGACTATCTGAAATTGCGCTATACGAGACAATGACTCCCTCTACTGCTGGTGTTTATTTTATTTATTTATTTGCAAGTTTATACCGCGCTGGACTCGACTCCCGGAGGAGTATCTCCGCGCCTTTGACAGTCACAGCATAAATAGGGGGACAAGCAGCTGAGAAGCATTCTAACTTTGAAATAGGAAAGTTTTAAGTTGCTTTCTAAAAGGGAAGTGCTCTCTGCATTGTCTGAGAGACTTGGGGAGGCTGTTCCATAAGGAGGGTCCTGCAACAGATAAAGCTCTGGTCCCATATCTGGCTTTCTTAGCCCTGGGTACACAGAGCAGGCCTTGCTCACTTGATCTAAGGGAGCGGGTAGGGACAAAGGAGATGAATTTATTTGCCAAGTATGCTGGCCCAAGTCCATTTAGGCTTTTGTGTATTATGCAGCATATTTTAAATTTGGCCCTCTGTTTAACTGATAGCCAATGTAATTTCGCCAACAGGGGTTTAGAAGGGGTTCGGGGAGGGGCGTTCAACACTAGGCGGGCAGCGGTGTTCTGAACCACCTGCAGTCTTGCCATTACTCCTTCATTTGCAGACAGTAGCAGGCCATTACAGTAATCTAGTCGGCTCAGGGCCAGTGCCTGTACCAGAGTCCTTCTAGTAGAGTCGGGAAGCAATGGGAACACTTTCCGTAGCAGACCAATGATGTGGAAGCAGGAACCCACCACATGGTTGCCATGTTGTTTCAGTGAGAGCCCCTGATCCAATCGCGCTCCCAGGTTTTTTACTACCTGTTTGGGCTCAGGGACTGGGCCAAGATCTAGTGGCCACCAGTCCGGAGTCCACAGGAGTTTGACTTCACCGAACAGCATGACTTCAGTCTTTCCAATGTTGCATTGCAAGTAGTTAGACGACATCCAATGTGCCCCCGCTTTCATTCCCTGGGAAAAGGAGTTCCTAACCTCGGTGGTAAGAGATTTAAAAGGAAAGAGGAGTTGGGTATCATCCGCGTATGATACGGGGATGAAACCATAGGTTCTCATGATGTTGGCCAGGGGTGCCACATAGATGTTAAAAAGCGTGGGGCTCAAACAAGAGCCCTGTGGCACCCCTTTGGAGATCTCCACCTCCTCTGAGCGGTATGCACCCATAGTCACACTTTGGGTGCGGTTTGATAAGAAACTCCTCAACCATGCCAATGCCTTATGTTCCAGACCGATGTTAGCTAGCCGGGTAGTCAAGATGTTATGTGACACGGTGTCAAACGCCGCAGACAGGTCCAATAGCACCAGGATCACAGAGTGGCCTCTGTCCTGGAACATATGTAGATCGTCCGCGACTGACATCAGGGTGGTCTCGGTACTGTGTCTTGGCTTGAACCCTGACTGGGAGTGGTCCAGCCCTCCTGCCAATTCGATGTAATTGGACAGATGTCGATTGACAAACTTCTCAATGAGTTTGCCTATGAAGGGGAGCAGGGAGATTGGCCTAAGGTTGGACAATTCTGTCCAGGGGGTTGCAGTGTTTTTTCTTAATGGCCTAACCAATGCCCTTTTCCACCCTAATGGAACCTCTCCTGTGCTAAGAGAGAGGTTTACTAATTTCTGGATCCCAGGACCCAGATCGTTAGCAAGCATTGGCATGATACGTGCGGGGATGGTATCCGTTGGACACCCACTCTTAATCTGGGTGATTAGTGATATCACCTCCTCTACAGAGATGGGAGGAAATATAGCAAGGGAGTGGGTGGGATGAGATTGTTCTTCCATAGTCCGTGGAGGGGTTTTATCTTCCCCGTCGGATTGGTTGGAGGTGATAATTTTGTCATATATCCCATCTATTTTTTCCATAAAAAATAAGGAGGTGTCATCACATAGTTTCTGCGACGCCACTTCTGCAGTCTCACAAGCTGCTGGTTTTGTAAATGACTGCAGGATTTGATATAATACTTTCGGGTTTTTTCCAGCCGCCGAAAGTTGTGATGCAATATGACTTTTACGCGCAGCGCGAATGGCTTTGTGGTAGGCCGCAAGGGAGTCCCTATAATTTTTCTTGTTTTCGACCAAGCGAGATGCTCTCCATTTCTTTTCTAGTTTCCTAGTAGTTTGTTTGAGAGATCTTAAGTGTTCCGAGAACCAGACTTCTTGTTTGTATGCTGGGCGTGGCTTAAATACTTTTAATGGGATGATATAGTTTATAGCTTCAGCAACCGCCCCTTCAAATCTGGTCAAAGCAGTTACAACATCTTCAGTGGGGCCGGGCGTGGGTTCTTTGTATCTCTCTTTAAAGGACTCAGGAGTCATTTTGTGCCATGGTCTCCTTTTACTAGGTAAGGCAATCTGACCTGTACAGGGCAGATTGATAATAGGGGTGTAGAATTCAATGACAAAATGATCTGTCCATTCTACTTGATATGGGGGCATGCACCTGGTCAGGGGGGAGTTAGATAGAACTAGGTCCAGGGTGTGTCCTGCCTGATGTGTGGGGCCACTATTAATTTGTTTTAGACCCAGTGATTCAAGATCCATGAGTAATGTTTGTGCCTCATTACAATCTATTAACTCGCTGTGGACATTGAAATCTCCTAAGAGTAGGAAATCATTGTTACCATGCACATAGGGTGCTAGAGGCTCTATAAGCGAGACAGAAAGATTGGTACACGGGCCAGGAGGGCGATAAACCAAGGCTCCTTTCCTGCTCTCTTTAGGCGTAGAGTTGATTTTAAATATCAGTAATTCTAACTCCGGGGTACATAGCTCATCAATCACAGTGACGTTGATTTCCTGTTTGTGAACAATTGCTATCCCCCTCCTATCTTAGTGGGTCGATCTACCCTGACTATTTTATACCCGGCTGGAATTCCCAGAGTTATTGCCGGAACTGAGTGGGGCTTTAGCCAGGTTTCTGTCAGGAAACATAGGTCCGGTTCCTCTGATGAGATGAGGTCCCATACCTCTGTGGCGTGTTTCGATAAAGATCTAATGTTGCAGAGCAGATTTTTACTCCCTGGGGGTATGCTAACGCCCATCTTGTCACTCAGGGCTGTGTGGTGTTCTTTTAGCGCCCTGTCAAATGGGTTATCAGTGGGGTCCCTGTCCTCTGATAGTAGGTGGAACTGTGCTTTACAGTAGCGGCATGCGAACGGGCCCTCTAGGCTTATTCCATCCCTATTATCACAGGCCCTTGAGAGACGGTCTTGTATCCCTAATAATACCTGGGAGGAGTAGGTTCTCCGGATGGTGGTGGAGACTCCTGAGGCGTCGGTGGGTCTCGCCATATCCCCTAGCCCCCAGCCCCTGGCCCCGTCCTGTCGCGGACGGGCGCAGACGGGCTCGTCTTTGGCTCGTCTTTGGCTCGTCTTTGGCTCGTCTTTGGCTCGTCTTTGGCTCGTCTTTGGCTCGTCTTTGGCTCGTCTTTGGCTCGTCTTTGGCTCGTCTTTGGCTCGTCTTTGGCTCGTCTTTGGCTCGTCTTTGGCTCGTCTTTGGCGCTGGCTTAGGCGCTGGCTTAGGCACCCCGCTGCGCGCAACCGCTGCGCGCTAGATCCGACGAGGGGCTAAATAGCCCTCAGAAGTGGACAGCTAGAGCGATAACCGCTCGACTTCCTGTGGGTGTCTGGCTCTTACCTGCCCCGCCCTCCGCACTACGGTATTGGCTACCGAGTCGGACCGGGGCGGGCAGGCTGGAGTATTGAGCACAGACGGCTAAAAGTACAATGTGAGCCCCTAGCAGCACCGGCAATGTGCGAAATGCCAACACAGAGTGAGTGCAGTTAAAATTATTAGTCAACTTCAACTTTACAGCTATCCGCCGCTAATACTAAGTGCTGGGTTCTTTTTTAAAATTAGCAATCAATTTTAAAATTCATACAATTAAAACAATTTTTTCAGCAGAGCATCCGCTCAAAATATGCTTTCAGGCGCCAAGCGGGGTTGGGAGATGCTGCCACCGTCGCCTGTTGTAGGCTGATTGTAAGTGCTGCTGTAGTCCCCCTTGGCAGCATGTCTGGTGAGTTGGGATGTTGGACTCTCACGTTACTTAATGTTCGCGAGCCCCTGCTCGATGACTGCCAGGCGCATGAGGATGAGAGCTCCATCTGTACAATATCTTTGATTTTGGCAGTACAATCCTCCATCAACTCCACTATCCATAGTGGCTCGGGCGCAAGCCCCTCTGTGGAATTACTGGAGTTGGGGTGTTCCAAGATGGCAGGTGTTGTGGGTGGGTCTAGCCGGAGAGTGTATCGCCTAAGAGCTTTAGTGACTATAGTGTTCTGGGAACCTGCCTTGGGGCACTTCTCGGAGGTATAAACAGCAGATGGTGAACTCAGTGGAGGTACTTGACCCACAAGCAATTCATGAAGTGCGGCTGTGATGTCTATAGTATCAACAACTGGAGGATTAGAAGAGTGTTGGAATAACATCAGAGGTTGGAGGATAACCTACTCCCAAAGACAGTCTCTTCTTGGTCAGTGCAAATTCAGTGGAGATGAACCCCATGGTCCTCTGCAACATCTTATCAATGGTGGTTGATTTGGGAGGAGGGGATAAAATGGCAGGCCCTCCTGGTGCTTTCATTTTGCCAATGGTGTTAGGATAGCGTCTTGGAACATAGAACAGTGGCCCAAAAAGCATCTTATGAACGAAAAAAACACAGTGCTGCCACAAGGTGAAACTAGGAGAGCAAGTACGCCGACAGATAAAATGTGTTTGTAAGGAACAGAAATGCAACGCAGATTGATGAGACACTTGCCTCCTCCCCTGATATTCAGAACTAGTGATGGCCGCCGCCTCCGCCCACTGCAGCTCTGCATAGAGTAGACTACAGGAGCACTTGTTGAAGTGACTATATAGCTTCAATGCACTCTCTGGGATCCAGCCTCTGAGCTCAAGCTACCCCAAGACTCGCATTGTCCTGGTACCCCAACCCTGTGAGACTCTTTTTTAAAGTAGTGTACACCTCGATGCAGTGTCATGAAGATTTATCTTGCTTAACGGAGGGAGTCTTGAAGTCCTTAACAAGCGCAGATCCAGCACAGACCTAGCACCAAATTCCCCCGGTCCCTCCTCAGTAACCTTAGACTTCCCAGCCATAAGAGGACTGCCTGTTGTCCCTTCCGCGCACCAGTACTCACCCGACTTCTCATGTGAGTCCAACACAGTTGCGGTGGCAGCACCAGCGGCATCAATGGATGATTGAATTGTGAGTAATGAGCGGGTCTTTTACAGGTGGGCCCAGTGTGACCAGCGAGTCCTGGTTCGGGCAATTGTGTCTTGGGAGTGCAAGCAGCAGGCAAAAGCAACGATTCCCACAAGTCTCTGACGTTAGGGTGTTAGAGAGGGTCACTATCCCCTCTCCTACTGCAGCAAGTCTACTGGTAGCTCCATGGTTATCCTATGAATTTAGCACTCTACACCATCCGGACCATCACAGTGTGTGACATGCAGGCAAATGGGCCGTAGGTGGACACAGGCATGGCAACATGGGAGGAGCAGCGAAAACTGCCTTCAATATATTGTTTTTGCATGGCAAATAAGTTGTTAGTATCATCCATATTGTTCTTGGTCTTGTCTGAAAACCATGTTGTACTCTGTTATGGTACATGATGGTATGGTTCCTGCTGGGGTGAGCTTCCATTTCATTGTGTGCCACATGCTCTATTTGCATTAAGCTGGTGGATGAAAGAGGATCTAATGGTGGGTTGATTATTTTTTTCTGTGATTGCTTTCCGTTTATTTATCGTCTATTTTTCGTCTGTTGCTTGAGCTGGCCTTTACTTGGGAATATTTCAAATAAAGTCCCCCACCCTTGTTTTAACATAATTGCTATATGCGCACCAGATATCAAAAACCTTGACATATGCAACTGATTAACTTTATGTCCTCATTAGATATCAAAAGAATCATGTGTAACTGGAGATCTGGGACAGGAACAGACTAATTTGCATATAGCCAGGTTCTGAGCTGGGATGGTGCAGTGAGCTAAAAAACAGTGATGGATTAAAACCATGATCTCTTGACTTGGTAAGAGTATTCTGCATCATTCAGAAACTCTGTCCATCACCACCCCCCTTTTTCAAAATCGGTTTTATCCACACTATGTGTGGGAGGGTACACTCAGACGTGAGTCCCTTGCTCATTGCACCATCAGGATTCAAGCAAACCGGGCCGAAGAAGGCTGTGATGCCAGAAACCGGTCCCCGGGAGCTTGTTTCCTTCCCAGTATAAGAATTGGCTTGGTAGTTTGGTTTGCCCTGTTCCCATCATGCACTGGGACAGGAACAGACTAATTTGCATATAGCCAGGTTCTGAGCTGGGATGGTGCAGTGAGCTAAAAAACGGTGATGGATTAAAACCATGATCTCTTGACTTGGTAAGAGTATTCTGCATCATTCAGAAACTCTGTCCATCACCACCCCCCTTTTTCAAAATCGGTTTTATCCACACTATGTGTGGGAGGGTATACTCAGACTGAGTCCCTTGCTCATTGCACCATCAGGATTCAAGCAAACCGGGCCGAAGAAGGCTGTGATGCCAGAAACCGGTCCCCGGGAGCTTGTTTCCTTCCCAGTATAAGAATTGGCTTGGTAGTTTGGTTTGCCCTGTTCCCATCATGCACTGGGACAGGAACAGACTAATTTGCATATAGCCAGGTTCTGAGCTGGGATGGTGCAGTGAGCTAAAAAACGGTGATGGATTAAAACCATGATCTCTTGACTTGGTAAGAGTATTCTGCATCATTCAGAAACTCTGTCCATCACCACCCCCCTTTTTCAAAATCGGTTTTATCCACACTATGTGTGGGAGGGTATACTCAGACGTGAGTCCCTTGCTCATTGCACCATCAGGATTCAAGCAAACCGGGCCGAAGAAGGCTGTGATGCCAGAAACCGGTCCCCGGGAGCTTGTTTCCTTCCCAGTATAAGAATTGGCTTGGTAGTTTGGTTTGCCCTGTTCCCATCATGCACTGGGACAGGAACAGACTAATTTGCATATAGCCAGGTTCTGAGCTGGGATGGTGCAGTGAGCTAAAAAACGGTGATGGATTAAAACCATGATCTCTTGACTTGGTAAGAGTATTCTGCATCATTCAGAAACTCTGTCCATCACCACCCCCCTTTTTCAAAATCGGTTTTATCCACACTATGTGTGGGAGGGTATACTCAGACGTGAGTCCCTTGCTCATTGCACCATCAGGATTCAAGCAAACCGGGCCGAAGAAGGCTGTGATGCCAGAAACCGGTCCCCGGGAGCTTGTTTCCTTCCCAGTATAAGAATTGGCTTGGTAGTTTGGTTTGCCCTGTTCCCATCATGCACTGGGACAGGAACAGACTAATTTGCATATAGCCAGGTTCTGAGCTGGGATGGTGCAGTGAGCTAAAAAACGGTGATGGATTAAAACCATGATCTCTTGACTTGGTAAGAGTATTCTGCATCATTCAGAAACTCTGTCCATCACCACCCCCCTTTTTCAAAACTGGAGATCGATAAACAAGACATTAATACACACATTGTGGGAATGGTTGTTCTTCATTAAAAGCATTGCAAATTTAAGTGGCCAAGTACCGCACAGCACATGGGAGATAAAGTATATGCCTAGAGAAAATCAAACTCCCTAAGATCTGCCCTAAATACACACTTTACCCTAAAAACCCTTTAGGTTACTTTGATTGACTCCCTAGCCTCACTTCCTATTCAACTATCTTTAATAAGACCTTTCGGATTTTATAAATCATACTTTTAATTATTATTTCTTCTCGTATTGTTAATTTTGTCATAAGGATTATCCTTTACATTTTTTTCCTTTCTCTGTCCTTTCTTGTATTAGTTATCATGACTGTTCACATGTGAATGAGTTTTATTCCATTACTCAACTGTACCAATAAGTAATTATTGCAGTTTATTCCTTGGTATCTTATTGTATTGGATTCTTCTACATCTCTGGCACTATGGATTGGCTAAATTACTTAATCCTGTTTCTCTTGATAATTCATGTTGTTGTTTGCTTAGCGCTTTTATGTTAAAATGAATAATATCTTTCAATGCTAAAAAAAAAGACTTGAGCTAAGTAAAATACAGAAGCTTGATATGCACTAGGATAGTGCGTGTCAAACTTTTTAAAACTCCTACCCAGTTTTTAGATTGACAAACTTTTGTAACCTACCAAACTTTAATGGGCATGAGGCAGGGTGATTTTGTATTAAAAACGTAATAGTAGGTGTGCTTTCAAAATACTGTCTATTACCAAAATAACACTGTTTACAATTTTTTGTTTTCCTTTCTAACAGCAGGTGTTTGTAAATGTCACAACCTCCGATATGTCTTTATTAGACTGTGGCTAAGAAATGTATCTGCTCGTAGTAGTAGTTGATGGTGTCCTGGAGCACTTTTCAGAGGGGGATGTTGGCCTGTGACATCTGTTCACTCAAATCACAAGACTTGTAAAAAATCTTGGCGTTGATGCCAATGATTTTTGCGAATCTGAAAAACTCCTACTGCTGCAGAGATTTTATATATATATATATATATCGTCACTCTCTCCCTCCGATTAGAAAGGATAAATGGGCGCACTCCCTTCGAATTGCCACAATTTCATTTATTTAAAGTTGTTTTAGGCAAAAGAAAGCATTTGATCAACGCGTTTCGATGCTGCAAGCATCTTGGTCACGATCAACTTCCTGCATTTTTTCAAACCTATTTCAAGCATTCAAATGACTATTACATCATTTCCTCTGCATATTTGCTAAGCATTGTGGTTAATATAGTTTTTTGTTTTTTATATATAAAATTAGTCTCTTTGACAGTTTTATTTCCAGTTCATGAGGAAAATAATAACACCTTATTTTCCTTGAATTATTTGTCCAGGGTAGGGTTTCATTTTCCCATTCCATTCTCATTTCCATCCCTCCAGTGGGATTAATTTACTTTTGTGTCTTTGACAAATTGTTCATAATGTCTCTGTGTCCATTTTCCTCTGATTTTTGGTTCTCGCTGTTCCTGTCTCTGTCAAGTGTGTTTGTTTTTTCTGTTCATCCGAGATGAATGTACAGCTCCTCCGATTGATTAAGGCCATATGGGCTTAAGATTCTGAAGTTTATTATATGGCGTGACTCCTTCTGTCTTAGAGTTTTTTCTCTGTCACCGCCACGTATGTGTTTTGGTATTGTTTCAATGCCGAAGAATTTTAGTTTGAGCCAGTCTCCATTGTGTGCCTGTTCCATATGCTTGGCGACTGCGTTCGCTCGATCTTTATGCGTGGTTGCTCTCGCATGCTCCATGATGCGTTTTTTTAACTCCCCCTTCGTGCTTCCCACATACATCAGTGGGCATGGACATTCAATTCCATAAATTGTAAATTCTGTCTTGCACGTAATTAATTGACGTATTTGCCACGTCTTGTTGTTTGGCATCTTGACCTCTTTGGTTTGTTTTGCGATTTGGCACATTTTGCATCCGTGACATTTGATGAAACCAGTGGTTTTGAGCCAGTCCTTTTTGTTGTCCTTTTGCATTTTACAGTGACTATGGATTAGTTGATCTCTCAGGTTGGGAGCTCGCCGGTAAGTTACCGTTGGATGTTTTCCAACTATTTTACCAACTGTGTCATCCAGATGCAATATTTTCCAGTTTTTTCTCAAGATGTTTACGAATGTTTTGCTGCCCTCTGAAAAATCCGTAATTAATCTAATTGGTTCTTGTTCATCTTTATTTTTGGTATTTTTTTTAGACAGTCCTCTCTTGATTTTGCATTTGCCCTTTGCCAACATTGTTCTACATTTTCTTGATTGTATTTTCGATTTTTGAATCTCCTTTTGGTTTCAACACTGTGTTTTTGCCATTCTGTTTCCTCACTACATATGCGTATTATTCGGAGGAATTCCCCGTAGGGGATGCTTGAGATTAATGAGCTTTGATGGAAGCTCGTCGCTTCCAACGTGGCATTGGTTGCGGTTGATTTTCTATGCAGGGTTGATTGTATTTCATTGTTCTTAATATATATATATATGCGTATCAAGGAAGGTTATCTCCTGATTGCTGATCTCATATGTTAGGTTTATCCCTGTCATACTTCCATTGATGGTTGTATGGTATTCTTTGAATTCCTCTGGGGATCCATCCCAAATGATCAGGAGATCATCAATGAATCTGATCCAGCACATTATTTTGCTGGTCATGTTGTCATGTTCCGGTGCCCATGCGATTTCTTCCTCCCAATAGCCCATTGCCAGGCATGCGTAGTTTGGGCTAAAAGAAAAGCCCATAGCAGTTCCATTTTTTTGTCGGTATAGTTCTTCCCCGAACAAAAAGATGTTTTGAGATAAGCATAATGAAATCATTTCATGCAGCATCTGGTTGTGATTTCGATATTTGATGTTTCTGTCCTGTAAGAAGTAATCGCATGCCTTTATCCCTATGTCATTGTTGATGTTTGTATATAGGGATATGACATCCATCGTTATGAGCTGGTAGGTGTCTTGCCAAGGGGTATTCTGCAGTTTTCTTAACATGTCATTGGTGTCCTGAATATAAGAACTGAGTTGTATCGGTTTTAAAAAGAAGTCAATGTAATTTGAAAGTGGTTCAAGTAGAGAGCCTTTCGCTGATAGTATGGGTCTGCCAGGGGGGTTCCTTTGATCTTTGTGCACCTTTGGCAGAAAATAAATCGTAGCCGTAATGGGGTGTTTTACTGTTAGATATTTGAGTTCATCATCATCTATTAAGTTTTTCACTTTCCATTGTTGTAGGTCAATGTCTAATTTTGCTTTTACTTTCTGTATATATCTGTGTATATATATATATATATATATATATATTGCGCTCAAAAAACTTCTCCGTGAAAAAGAAGAGGGCAGCACTCAGGAGAGTTACTATCAGCGTGCAGTTTATTCAGCACAGACATATATATATTCAAAAGCAAATGCGCCAAGCGCTTCGAAAGGGCTCACCACTGCACATCAGTCCCTCCGGACTTTACTTGCACCCGAAGTCCCCAAAGCCTCCCTTCACAGAAATTTGATTGAAGTCCGACGCGTTTCGGGGCGAACACGCCCCCTCCTCATGGACATTCACACACGGGCACAGCAACTCACCAGATTGATTCAAATGCGGTTTATTTAAATCAAGGCCGTCCTGAGTGGGCGTGGCTCAAATTGCTTTGCTGCCAGGATTGCTGGTTGCTGTAGTTTTTAGGTGAGTATGTCAATAAACCTTGAGTAGGTTGTGCCTCGTGCGCTGTAAGTCATCTTTGGTTTAGTTCCTTAAGTAGGTTGTTGGAGGGGTGCTTTGGGGTTGTCATTTTTGAGTGATGTGCCGCGCTGAGAAGCAATGATTCGTATCCTCGCTACAGTCATCACCAGCTTCAACACTTCATGATTCATGGCGATGCGGAGCTCCTCCCACGGTTATGGGCTAACCGTTAATAATGTTCAAAAGCAAATGCGCCAAGCGCTTCGAAAGGGCTCACCACTGCACATCAGTCCCTCCGGACTTTACTTGCACCCGAAGTCCCCAAAGCCTCCCTTCACAGAAATTTGATTGAAGTCCGACGCGTTTCGGGGCGAACACGCCCCCTCCTCATGGACAATCACAGACGGGCACAGCAACTCACCAGATTGATTCAAATGCGGTTTATTTAAATCAAGGCCGTCCTGAGTGGGCGTGGCTCAAATTGCTTTGCTGCCAGGATTGCTGGTTGCTGTAGTTTTTAGGTGAGTATGTCAATAAACCTTGAGTAGGTTGTGCCTCATTGTGCGCTGTAAGTCATCTTTGGTTTAGTTCCTTAAGTAGGTTGTTGGAGGGGTGCTTTGGGGTTGTCATTTTTGAGTGATGTGCCGCGCTGAGAAGCAATGATTCGTATCCTCGCTACAGTCATCACCAGCTTCAACACTTCTTGATTCATGGCGATGCGGAGCTCCTCCCACGGTTATGGGCTAACCGTTAATAATGTTCAAAAGCAACAGATTCCAGCAACAATTTTAGCGATGTTTGATGTTTTCCTTCGCCTCCTACTTAAGGATTTAAATGACTTTGAACTTGCAAGGAAGCACCACCCTACTCAAGGGTTTAATAAACTACCTGGCTCATAGGACTACAAGAACCACAAGCCGGCACAGTAACTCCACCCACTTAGGGCGGACGATGCCCCTCCCAAATTATAAAGTATTTGAGAAGTGTGAGCCAAGTCTGGTTGTCTTCCTTCATCTGTCCATGAATAAGGGGCGGGTTTTGGCCCCGAAACGCGTCGGACGTTCCATTGAAGCAAGAAGGCATCCTCAAACATCGCTCTGGGGGCCACAGTGAAGCCGGAGGGCTCGGAGTCCGTGGTGAGCCCTGGCCGAAGCGCTTGCGCACCTTGCTCTGATATATATATATATATATTATATATATATATATATATATATATATATATATATAATATATATTTAGCGCAAACACTGCCGAAGGGCACTTCATGAGCACCAGATTACATAAGGTCAGATTTATTTTATTTTAAGTTTCGGAGATTAAGGGATTTGCCCTGAACCAACGCCAGGATTCAAACCTGGTTACCCAGATTCAAAGTCGGCAGCTGAGGCTGTTGGGCAACATCCATATTTCTCAATTTATGTGTGAAAGTCATGCACAAATGAGAACTCTGTATTATCACGTAGAGTGAGCACATAATTTGTTGAAATGGCTGTGTGAAGTAAAAAAAAACGCAGCAGAGAATACAGGAAGGTTCACCTGTAAAAAATTGACTTGGGGTCATAGTTAGGCACCTTTGCAAAAGCAGTCCTAGAACAGTTTTTGAGTGGAGGTGCGAAACATCCATGTCATAAGGGTTTTGAAAGATTCTAGCTGCACACAAATTGTAGCAAATGGATTCAGCTGGAGAGTGGTATGGTTGCAGTATTTAGCTGGTGTTGCATTTTGGAGCACACTTCTGCAAATGTTTTACTGAAGCATTGTGCAAAATTGCTCACGGTCATATAAAGATGGCTAGCTTTCCGTTGAAATGGCCAATGAATGTTAACCAACATACAGGTTTACTGATTAAACTAGATAGCACACAGATGATAATGTGTGGACATTCTGTGTCAGTGAATATTTTTCATTTACTGATCAAGTAAGTGTCTAAATTTGTTGTGACCATATTAAAATGTTTTTTTGCATCGCACTAAAAAGTTACAAAAAATGTGCTTCATTTTTGCTTTTCTTACAGCTGATATAGTCTGAAAAAAGTGTACAGTTTATTTACAGGTTTTAGATTTTGTTGCATGTTACTAAAAAATGACATGCTTTTCCTTTCACACCTCATGTACGCTAGCAGGATGGTCACATAGTTCACTTTAAAAACTTGTCTTACTTTGCAGTCAGACAAAGAAAAGTAAACGCCAATCCCGATGTTATAAAAATAAGCAGCAATTCATCAGAAGACATTTTTTTGGAATCAGCACGCATCAAAACTTATCATATAAGTCCTTTCACATTAAATCAATCCAAAGGAAAATGGTGTAATGAACAGGTCCGGACTCCACTGGTGATCGGAATATATTCTTTATTACTTGATCCAAACAATAAAATCCAGAAACACAAGTGATTTTCTTTTAGCCAACGCGTTTCGGCTCATAAACAAGACTTCTTCAGAGCTCAAAAAGGTCAACGTTCGGTCAATTTTGGAAAGGTATTCACGATAAAGAACATCAATTTACATTTCCTTCAATTCTGTTATAGTCCACTGTGACTGTTTAAACATTACACGGCATGGTGGCCAGCAACAAAGAGCAGCGTCCGCGGTCAGGTAGTAATTCATCAGAAGATGTAGCCTGACATTTGGCCTCTTCCTTTGAAGTACAGCAAATGTGACTAGATATATACAAAATGTAGAAACCTATGTATTTGTTTATTCTTTTACAACTCACCAGAAATTGCTGATGACACACCAGTGGGCCACAATCCACAGTTTGTGAAATGTTGGTCTAAACGAATTGCCATCTGTGATCAGCTACTGCACTCCTCACTACTAGTAGATGTAAGCTGCAACTATTATTGTAGAATCGGTTGGGCATGACAATGCTTGTTTAAGAATGTTTCACTGAAGATATTTTTGCTTGTATGCATATCAGTCTATCTCTAATTCGTTTGGGGTGTGACTCAGAGAGTGCTTTTGCAATTTGTTTCATTTGTGTGCATTTTGGTAGTATGTCATTAAATGTCAGCAAGGATGCTAGGTGGACTTATCCATTTTAAACAGAGAACTCTGTACAATCTGCAGAGTAAATGTTTGCAACCTGGTAGTGGTGATTCATATTTTCAGACTGTGTACTTGAGGTGTTTTGGTATAGGAGCAATATTAAATTACCATTCTTCTAAATGACCAATAATCTGCAGTTCCAAGCGCTATGTCAAAAATATTATTGTTAGTAATTTGATGGGCAATTAATTTTCTGAGTATCTGATGGGGGCGAGGACTGTGGTAGCCCCTTATTCCCTCCTTAAGTGTAGTGGTTTGACATTTGCTGGTTTCGACTTGATGTCTCCAATTCAGCAGGAAGAATTGAGTCCAGGTTCCGTGGACTATTCTGTTCATTGCCTTTTTCAGAAAGATAGCATTATGACTCTGCTGCCAAGAGATCCTTGACTATTAAAGCAGCTGGTTAATCCTCATCCCAAACTTTGATTCTTTCATTACTGCAACTAGCGTTCTTGTCTTCCCTCTGTCTGGGTCTATATACTGAATGTTCTGTTATTAGCGTATTAGCGTATTTCCTCCACTTAGACTCATGTTTGGTGATGGAAAATGGCCCTCTCTGAAGGGTCTTCCAAAATGTTTTGTCTTCCTCCTCCTCTTTTTCTGACCTTTTTGTTGGTCTTGGAACTCTGAGCAACATTAACCAAGGACCTGTGCACACTTGAAATCACAACATATAATATGTAAATATAATGGACAGATAGATAAGAAATCGCAACATCTTTTCTTGTTGTTTTAATGCTAATTTGCATAAACACCAGCCGACACGTGTTTCATCAGAGTACAATCAACTCTGGCTCTTCAGGGCAGAGTCATAATAGACGGCATGGATAGTCCCGAGAACGGTGATAGTTCCAACCCGGTCGGGGTCTGAGATGGTTGAAGGAGCAATCTTCAATACAGTGGAATTCAAGTTGCTCTGCTATCAAATCTGAACAGCCAGTTACTCCGCAGAGCGCAAGTATCCCTTGATACTAGAAAACCCTACTTGTGGATACTTGGGACTCTGAGCAGTTCACCACTGCTGACCAGTGCTAAAGTGCATGTGCTTCTCCTCTAAACATTCACCCGCACTTCCAACGGCACAACTGGCTATAAGTACAAGGGCTCTGACCCTACCAAAACATTACACTACTGGACCTGTGAAGAACTCTGTCAGGAGTAAAGACTGCTATGCTACAAAGATTACCACTCTGCTTGACTGCCGTGCTGCAAAAATTAATTTTCTGCTTTGCTTTGCTGTCCTCTGCCCTGCTGCGAACCAGGACTGGACCCTTCTCACTTGAACCCAGAGTGACTCCAAGGGCTTGCTGGCATGCCTCCTCTTCTGAAGTCTCAGGGCCATGAAAGACTTCCTAGAGCTCAGCAACAGCACCTGGTTTCTGCCATCTGTGAGTCCTGCCCTGCCAAGTGATGCAAATTCAGTCCTGGGCCCTTGAAACTGAGCTTCTGCTGTACAGAGCCATCAAAATCGACACAGTTCCGACTTTGCACCGATCGGACCCCCAGGAGCTGATCGACATCACTTCGGGCTGCGTGGCTTCACGACTCAGCGCCTGCATCGTAAAGGGGTTAGTCAACGCAGCCTTCGTTGGCACGGATCGGAACTGACACATCGAGTCTTGTACATTGTTGTTTCCTCCACGCAAAGTAGTTTGTCAGTGGGATCTGCGCGAGTCTTGTAGCAAGCGTGGCATCCATCGCGGTCGACCTGAACTTTGGATTTGCCCTGATCCAGTGCAGCCTCAAGAATCCCCTTAGCTCTATTTTCTTCTAAGCACAACATTTTGATTTAATCTTTAAAAATGCATAACTCCTGTTCTACTTACTGGATTTTTGTCATTTTGGTCATAAAAAATATACTCTATTTTTCTAAATATGTGTGGAGTATTTTTGTGGTATTTGCATTGTATTACTGTTTGTGTTGCACAAATACGTTACACATTGCCTCCTTAGATAAGCCTGACTGCTCTGTGCAAGCTACCAGAGGGTGAGCACAGGATATCTTTTAGTGTGTGTCTAGCTTACCCTGACTTGGTGCTTCCTGCTTGGAGAAGATGCATATCTTTGCCAGCCAGAAACTCCATTTCTAACATTTGACTTATTATTTTTACTACCAAACAACATTTTAGAAATGGTGTGTAATTGGCTAATTCTTGAAGACCTGCTTTTGACCTTCGGAATTATGTCTTTTAGATCTACTTTTGAGGTTGTGTTAAAATGCTTAAAAGCTGCTTGTGTATGTAAAATCCGATTGGCACGGTCGCTATTCTGCCCAACTATAAAGACTTGTTTTATCTTAGCTTCTGAAATGTGGTATACAGCCACAAACTGTATTCTTCCAATGGAAATATTCACAAATTATCGTCCCTCTCAAATCTTGAAAAAAAAGAAAAAGTTGCTAACCATCAATCAATCAAGAATTTGTAAAGCACGCTACTTACCTGTGAGGGTCTCATGGTGCTGGGGGGGGGAGAGAGATGCTACTGCACGAATAGCCAGGTCTTGTGGAGCCTTCCGAAGGTGAGCTGGTCTTAGGTCTGCTGTAGATGGGTGGGGAGGGTGTTCCAGGTCTTGGCAGCTAGGAAAGAGCAGGATCTGCCGCCGGAGGTCGTTCGTTGGATGGCAGCAAGGGTGAGGCGAGCGGAGCTGGCGGGCGGGGGTGTAGAAGTTGAGTCTGTTGTTAAGGTAGGCTGGTCCTGTGTTGTGGAGTGCTTTGTGTGCGTGGGTGAGGAGCTTGAAGGTGGTCCTCTTGTTGACGGGGAGCCAGTGCAGGTATCTTAGGTGGGAGGAGATGTGGCTGCGGCGGGGGACGTCGGGCTGAGGCGTTCTGGATGCGTTGTAGTGGTTGCAGGTGTTTGGCCGGGATACCTGCGTAGAGTGCGTTGCCGTAGTCCAGCCTGCTGCTGACGAGGGCCTGGGTCACTGTTCTTCTTGTTTCGGTCGGGATCCACCTGTAGATCTTGCGGAGCATTCGGAGGGTGTTGTAGCAGGAGGAGGAGATGGCGTTGACCTGCTTTGACATGGAGAGGGAGGAGTCAAGGATGAATCCCAGGCTGCGTGCGTGGTCCGTCGGTGTCGGGGCTGCTCCCAGTGCGGTCGGGACACCAGGAGTCGTACCAAGCAGAGAGGGCGGGACCTAGGATGAGGACTTCCGTCTTGTCCGAGTTCAGTTTCAGACGGCTGCTCCTCATCCACTCGGCGAAGGCCTTCATTCCCTCGTGGAGGTTTCTTTTGGCGGTGTGCGAGTCCTTGGTGAGGGAGAGTATGAGCTGGGTGTCGTCGGTGTAGGAGATGATGTTCAGGTTGTGCTGGTGGGCCACTTGTGCGAGGGGGGCCATGTAGACATTGAACAAGGTTGGGCTGAGGATGAGCCCTGGGGTACGCCGCAGATGTCGGTGGCTTCGGATCGGAAGGGCGGGAGGCGGACTCTCTGGGTTCTGTCAGAGAGGAAGGACGTGGTTCAGTCCAGGGCCTTCTTCTGGATTCCCGCTTCTTGGAGGCTTGTTCTTAGTGTGCAGTGGCAGACCGTGTGTTACGCTGCTGATAGGTCCAGGAGGATGAGGGCTGAGGTTTCGCTGTTGTCTAGCTGGCGCCTGATGTCGTCTGTGGCGGCGATAAGGGCAGTCTCCGTGCTGTTGTTAAGTCTGAATCCGGACTGGGATGGGTCTAGGATGATGTTGTCCTCGAGGTGGTGGATCAGCTGCATGTTGGCGATTTTCTCAATGACCTTCGCCGGGAAGGGGAGTAGGGAGATGGGCCAAAGTTCTTGAGGTCTTTGGGGTCCGCCTTGGGCTTCTTGAGTAGGGCGTTGATTTCGGCGTGCTTCCAGCTTTCCGGGAATGTTGCAGTGCCAAAGGAGATGTTGATGATCTTTCGCAGCTGGGGCACGATGGTTGCGTCAGCTTTGTTGTAAACGTGGTGTGGGCAGGGGTCTGATGGAGATCCTGAGTGGATGGAGTTCATGACCTTGCGTGTCTCTTCGTCGTTGACGTGTGTCCAGGAGGACAGCTTGTTAGTGCAGGTGGTGTTCGGGGAGTGGTCTGTTGCCCCCGAGGAGGATGAGGAGTTGAAGCTATCGTGGATGTCGGCAATCTTGCGGTGGAAGAAGGTGGCCAGTGAGTCGCACAGGTCCTGTGAGGGCGGGATGTTGCTGGGGTTGGCGCTGGGGTTGGAGAGTTCCTTCACTATGTTGAAAAGTTCTTTGCTGTCGTGTGCGGCGTTTTCCAGTCTGGTTTTGAAGGACGATCTCTTGGTTGTCCGTTTGGAGATCTGGAGTTCTTCGTTGAACCAGGTGGCTTTCTTGCTGTGGTGGTTGGTGGAGGGTTTCTTGATCGGGGCGAGAGTGTTGGCGCAGTCGTTGAGCCACTGTCTGAAGTTTCGGGCGGCGGCGTCTGTGTTGGTGGGGTCAGTGGGTGGGTTCTGGGTGAGGGTGGAGGTTAGTTGGTCTTCGGTGACTTTGCTCCAGCAGCGTCGAGGCAGTTGTTGGGTGTGGTGGTGCGTGGTTTGTTTCTTGAAGGTGAAGTGGATGCCTCGGTGGTCAGTCCAGTGGAGTTCGGTGGTGTGGTTGAAGGAGACGTCGGTGCTTGTGGAGAAGACTGGGTCGAGCGTGTGGCCGGCGGTGTGGGTGGGTTCGGTAACGAGTTGTCAGAGGCCGAGGTTGGCTATCAAGGCGCTGGAGTTGGCGTCATTGTTGTTCTCGAGGTGGAAGTTCAGGTCCTCGAGGAGGATGTAGTCCGTGGAGGCGAGTGCGTGGGTGCTGGCGAGGTTGGCGACAGAGTCGCTGAAGGGGGCCCGGGGTCCAGGACGTCTGTAGATGAGTGTTCCTCTGAGGGTGGTGTTGGGGTCGGCGTGGATCCGGAAGTGAAGGTGTTTGGCAGGGTTGAGGGAGTCGTCAGCGAGGGTGTGGACCTGGAGGGTGGACTTGTGGACGATGGCTATTCCTCCTCCCATCTCGTTGGTGCGGTCTCTGCAGGAGGTCTTGTAGCCGTCGGGGATGGCTATGGGGACGTCTGGTGCCGAGGAGTAATTCCACCAGGTCACGGTCAGGAAGGCAACGTCTGGGGCGGTGGTGTCGAGCAGGTCCCAGAGCTCGGCGGCGTGTTTGCGTGCGGAGGAGGTTGGGTCCATTCCTTGGGGTTATGGTGGTTCTGTCGCATGTGAAGTTGCACGTGTGGCAGGAGAAGGGTCCGTGGGTGCGTTTCGGGGCGGCCTGGAAGCAGCGTTGGTCTCGGCCGGTGTTGAGAGCGTGGAGGGTGTTGGCGTCGTATCGGAGTCTGGCGTTGTGGTGTGTGCGAGGTCCAGGTGTTCTGGCACTGGGCGTTGTCCAGGCACGGACCGGGGCAGACGGGCTTGCCTTTGATGCGCCATCAGCGCGGCCGCTGCGCGCGTCCAGGCGGCGGTCGCCATATGAGGCGGGGAGGAAGGAGCAGCTGGGAGCGGGGCAATGAGGGGGCGTGGCCGCAGGAGGCAGCGGCGGGAAACCAAGGGATACAGAAAAAAGGGGGGTGGCGAACTGGCGAAAAAAAAGGGTGTGAGCAGTGGCAAATAAACACAAAAGGTAAAAGCACAGGACAAGCAGAATGAGACAACCACTTTTACATGCGACTATGAGAAGAGGCAGCGGTCACAGCGGCCGCGAACTCGCGCTCGGAGGCAGCGGCAAGGCGTCAATCAGGTGGAGCTGAGTGGCGGCAGGGGGGGGGGGGCGACCTAGCCTGCAAGCGGGTCAGGAGTCCCGCATTGCAAGATAACATGTTTATTCCAAGAAGTCCTAGTCCACACCTTCTATGCTTGTCAATGCTTGATGAAATCTCTTCATCATTTGTGTGCCCTACTACTCTTTTGCATAGATTCTCTCACTACGCAAACATGCTGCTCTTCGCAGCTTCCAGATTGTCTCCATTTTTGTTTGAACCTCGCGCACCTCACCCCGAACACCTTAACGCAGACTAAACTGCATCCCATACTCCTCGAAAGTTTGCCTGGATCCTGTGTGAATCTGAGTACTTTGTGACCTCATTTAATTAAAAATTTAATTGAGTACTTTGTGACCTCATGACGCGCAAAAGGCGCTACTTAAATTCCACAATGGAAAGCTTGTTTGCTTCTATCCGATCCGAACTTTCTACTCTATTTTGAGCTTTCTCCTGTGCTGGAACCCGCTGGAAGATCACACTGTTTGAATTATATATATTTCTTGTAGCTGGGTGGTTATTGTAGTCTTTCTCCCTGGAAAAAGCGCCAGAATCCTCCCACGCTGTCATCGTTGCGCTCAGCACACGTGCCCTCGCACTCAGATTTTTTAATGTCAGAAATAACAAAGGAATCAAAGTGAAGATAATGAAGCTGGGGTGGCTCCTAGAAGCATAAACAATGAGTCACAGTACGTGGAGCTGGCAAACTACCTCTCACTGTTTCATTTACGCACGGAGCGTATTCGAACAGTCAGTCACTTGGTGTAAATTTTGTTCTTTTTGAAGGGATTATTGATAATTAAATCTTCGCTTATGTGCGCGTCTGTTAGACTATGTGAAAGCTTTACATTTCATTTTCCACTCTTCAGATGAGGCCTTTCCTAGAATTGTAACCTCCGCGGCGGTGCCACGGGATATTTCGGAGTCCAGTCAGATTTCCTTCATGTTCGTCCTCTCCATACGTCATGTCTATTTAGTGTATCGATGATCTTTTCCACGCGGTGGCCTACTGTCTCACAATGACGTGTTCTGGCAGCGCTGCATGCGGAAAACATTTATTCTATGAGCTCACCACAAGACGATGACCAGGGTAGGGAATATAAGGTCAGTAACGGTGACGGGCAGATAAAAGGCTACATAGGCGAAAGGGAACCGGTCCCAGGATGCTTGTTTCCGGTCCTGGGAAGACATGGCTTGGCAGTTCGGGCTGGACTGTTCCCATGAGGCACAGGGTCAGACTGATTTGCATATGCCATGTCTGAACTGGGGTGGCAGAGTGAGCAAAAGAATGATGATGGATTAAACCCAGATCAGTTGACTGGGGGTGAGTGCTTTCAGTGCTCAACAATCCGTCTATCATCTCCTTTGGTTTTGCTTCGTCCTCTCTCTGCATCATGTCTAATTAGTGTATCGATGATCCTTTCCACGCGGTGGCCTACTGTCTCACAATGATAGTCGTCATGACGTGTTCTGGCAGCGCTGCTTGCGGAAAACATTTATTCTATGAGCTCACCACAAGACGATTACAAGGTTAGGGAATATAAGGTCAGTAACGGTGACAGGCAGATAAAAGGCTACTTGGCGAAAAAAACTCCACTTCCCTTCAGGCCTATACACTATTACTCTTGCCATCCCAGTACTGCTGCGCTACTTTAATGTTGTATCAGCAGTATTTCCCGGAAATGTCTCTATAGTTGTAATGGGCAAGTATACAATTTCTCAGCAGTCTATGTAATTTTTTTTTTTTTTTTTTTTTTTTAAATTCATTTTGTATTACGTAGAAAATACGTTGTACGGTAGCCATCTGGCTGCTTCTTGCCCGTATGTAACAGACTCAAACCATCGTGAAATAAATACATATTAAGCGATACAGTGTGAGAAGTTGGCCTGGCATATGCTGTCCACTAGTTATACTGGGCACCTTGCACCAGTCCAAACAACCCTTATTGATGATAGGTTTAAGGCAACCTTTATTGAAAGCTATCCTAAAGCTATCCTAGTGGTAGCTATGGAGAGCAGCCTTCAGGCTAAGTCTTAAAGGAGTGTAAAGCAGCTTGGTTTACCAGATTATAACTCCTTGAATGTCTAAATGAAAGGAGAACCACACGATATATATACGCGTCATGCCAGTGTTCATGGAATAAAGCCCCTTCCTGTAGTACCCCTTTGTGTCTCCTCGTTCTCTTCGGCATTGAAAGGAACCCTGTTGGCATATTTCTGCGGGCAAGTCAGAGCGCGCATTGAGGAGTCCCGCCACAGCAAAGAGGACGGAGCAGTCTGGCAGCTTCGGCAACTCTTTCCCTCTCATGTTTGAGAACAGCTCTACTCCCACCACACCCGCCCTTGCATCTTGGCCGCTGCATGCAGTTCGTGACTTCACGGAGGGGGCTCTGTCACTGTATGAGAGCCTCTCAGGCCACTACCAGGAGCGGACATGTGTGGTTTGTGGCGTCATGGGGACTCAGGAGGAGAACTTTGTTTCTAGTGCACTGTCTGCCGCAGTTCCACACAGCGCTCCGTATAAAGCCTGATTTACATGGACTACTCCAGCGTCGTCATCATCACCTACCTCGCATGCAGTGGCAGTGCATGATGGGATCTGTGGTTTTCCACAAAAACTACAGGTCTGTGCATGATCAGAACTGATGAATCAGGACGTCTATTTAAAGGCGGAACGACTGGGAGGATTTTGATGGACTGTTGGCAGTGCAGGGGTGAGAGATGGCATTTGATAAAGGCATTGAGCCGAAACGCGTCATGCCAGTGTTCATGGAATAAAGCCCCTTCCTGTAGTACCCCTTTGTGTCTCCTCGTTCTCTTCGGCATTGAAAGGAACCCTGTTGGTGTATATATACATACATATATATATTCTCCCCAACACCTTCCCACAACAGGAAAGTAAGTAGCCGCACACCTCAGTGGAGCCTGCATCAATTTATTCAAGGGCAGCCCCGTCCTCCTAACATGTTTCGCTCGTTCTTCCTGAGCTTTATCAAAGGGTTCACGCTACTGCCATTCGAATCAGGTATGGCCAGAAACTACATCACTTCATTTTATTCGTAGATTGTTCAGTGGGCGTTTCGCTCCCTCGCTTAGTATTGTGGTCAATGTAGTCTCTTGTTTTCTTAATATTTTTGGACCCTCCAATGGGTTTGTAGCTCATACCTTACTTCGTGTTTGAGAACAGCTCTACTCCCACCACACCCGCCCTTGCATCTTGGCCGCTGCATGCAGTTCGTGACTTCACGGAGGGGGCTCTGTCACTGTATGAGAGCCTCTCAGGCCACTACCAGGAGCGGACATGTGTGGTTTGTGGCGTCATGGGGACTCAGGAGGAGAACTTTGTTTCTAGTGCACTGTCTGCCGCAGTTCCACACAGCGCTCCGTATAAAGCCTGATTTACATGGACTACTCCAGCGTCGGCATCATCACCTACCTCGCATGCAGTGGCAGTGCATGATGGGATCTGTGGTTTTCCACAAAAACTGCAGGTCTGTGCGTGATCAGAACTGATGAATCAGGACGTCTATTTAAAGGCGGAACGACTGGGAGGATTTTGATGGACTGTTGGCAGTGCAGGGGTGAGAGATGGCATTTGATAAAGGCATTGAGCCGAAACGCGTCATGCCAGTGTTCATGGAATAAAGCCCCTTCCTGTAGTACCCCTTTGTGTCTCCTCGTTCTCTTCGGCATTGAAAGGAACCCTGTTGGTGTGTGTGTATATATATATATATATATATATATATATATATATATATATATATATATATATATATATATATATATATATATATATATATATTCAGCTCAGCCTCAGAAATGATATATTCCAAAGAACCGCACTCGTGGAACCAAACAACTTAGCAGACGCGTTTCAGCATTACGCCTTCCTCAGTGTCCTGACACTGAGGAATGCGTAATGCTGAAACGCGTCTGTTAACGAACTGTGATTAAACTTTGGCGTGAGCACTGCTAAGTTGTTTGGTTCCACGAGTGCGGTTCTTTGGAATATATCATTTCTGAGGCTGAGCTGAATGTGAATGCGGGTACCCATTACCGCAAACTGCACCCGCCCGCGAGTGCCCTGACTTTACAGTGGGACAGGGAGCGCCATATATATATATATATATATATATATATATATATATATATATATATATATATATATATATATATATATTTATTACTAAACACTCTCTTGTAATCTCTTTATGAGTTTACAGAGCAAGGTACACAACTTAAATACAATAGAACTTCAGTAAATAGCACAATATACAATGGACCCCAGGGGGAGACCAAACCATATATTAAGAAAGTGGTATAAGAACCACGACTTGACTAGACACAAGGCCTAGAGCCGGTAGAATCGCTGGGACTCCAAGGAACCACCCAAAGCAGTAACACAGGTGACCAACGGGGGACGTGTGCAGTGTGAGAACACAGCCGTGAGTGCCGTTCGCTTCTATGGGGAAAGTCGCGGTTGGAATTTTAGTTAAAGGACACTTAGGTGAGGACTTTGAGCAAACCCCTTTAGACTTGGGGCGTTCTAGGGCCAACAGCCATGGGAGCACTGTAGTACTCGTGTTACCTCACTCAGGGAAGCCGGGTGCATAGGTGTCAAGTGGTGTCTGGAATAGTCGTTGATTTCAATGGCGATCTGCTGCAAAGTGCTGCTGCAGTGGAGAAGAAAAGTGTCCGGTGTGATCCAAGCTTGGATTGGAGATATGAAGAACCTGAAAGCAGAGGGGATAGTCTGGGTCACTTGCCAGTGACCAGGGGCACGATAGACTAATGCCCACCGATTTCTGGTGCTTCAGGTGCGAAGAGGTGAAGCTTGACTGCAGCCATGAGGATCAGGAGGCGTCTATGACTACCAGGAGCGGGATTAAAGCTGTCCCTCGAAGGATGTCGAGCGCTGCAGCGTCGGTGCTCTGATTGAACACAACAAGCATTGGCAACAGCAACCCACGTAGGAAGAGAGAAGATGCTTCGTGTGGACCAGCAAGGTCCATGGGACTCCCCAAGCGATGGAAAGTCAGGGCACATCTGGAGCAACCAGGGAGGCCCAAGTAAAGTTAAAGTTGCCGTCCCAGGGACCCACCAGTCGACGGACCAGGGATTGCGGACCAGGGATTGCGAAGGTACCTCGAGAGAAAACACAAAGGGCTTGCTCACTGAACACTCGAGGAGTGTAGGGCGGCAATCTTCGGTGGAGATGCTGCACGGGGTCTGGCTACAAGTAACCCAATGCACAGCCTCGAGGATCGTCGAGAAGCAGATGCACTTGCAAATGTGCATGGCGTCCAGGAGTTCCGGATCCACGGTACCCGCGAGGGCTACGGGTCTCCGCTTAGCTGGGGAATCGGGTCCGCCTCTTGGAAGTCTGGGAACCCAACTTCTGTGTTGCAAATTCTTTGGAGTCCGGCGGGAGCTTCGAAGATGCAAACTGGTCAGATGCGTCTTTGGTGCCTGCCACGCAGGGAGTCACTCCTTTTACTCCAAGGGAGATCCTTCAGTCATCTAGCGCCTTGTAAATCGTCGAAGTTCCAGGATTCAGTATCAGAGTTTCGCCCGGGTAAATCTAAAGTCCTGTAGTGGGAGGTTCCTACTTTATACCCAAGGAAGGGGTGGGACAAACTCTGGGGACCCACCTATGGGAGGGTTCGGAAAGAGGGGTGGCTACACCCATTTCCTTTGTCCAGTTTCGTGCCCGAGCAGGGGCTGGTAGCCCCTGCAACCCTTTTGAACTGGGCTATGCACAGGGACACCAAATGTGCCCCCAGTGCATACTTCAAAGCGCTCTTGGAGTGCATCTACCCAGTCCTAATACACTAAGCCTATCTGGGAGGTGGTTACACATCCCTGTGACAGGAAACTTATTGTCCAAGCCTCCCCTGCCGGAGTTTCGCCAAGCAGCAGGAGGCCAAACTCGTGGCTGTGGCATCCATTTTGTGATGCCAGGGTTCTGTAAAGCTGGTACCAGGTATACCAGTGTGATCATGTTTTTCCCTCTAGGAGGGTGGAATAATACCCCCGCCGCTAGGTCTGGCGGGGGGATGGGGGGTGGGGGGGGTATGATTCCAAAGTGTTTGACACCAAGCACAACATGTTTCTTTACAGCCATTCCAAATTTAGCATTTACCGCAAGGTTATAATGCACTTAAGAGTATATGATCTGGCTGTATCACAGAACAACCCCGGAGAATAGATTCCGAAGGCTGCAGAGTGGCCCGGCTCGTGCATGGGCACCCTCTCACACAAAACCCAGCACCCTGCCTTCAGGACTGCCATAGGGGTGACTGATGGGTTTACATGTGCAGTGATATAGGGAGATATAGTGAACCTATAGCTCAGTAATTGGTGCATGCACCACCTTACCCAGGCTGCAGTAGCAGACCTGTTGTGTCAGTTTGGAAGGCTTCCCAGGGGTGGCACAACACATGCTTCAGCCCCTGGTATGCCTCTGGGGTACCTATGCCCTGGGTATATAGTATACCATATACTAGGTACTTATAAGGGTACCCCAGAATCCAATCAGGAGTGTACCTAAAGTACTGGGAATCAGAGGAAGCAGCTAGGCTGGGCTCCTGGTTAGCAGGGCCCCAGCCAGACTAAAGTCGAAAAACTTTGAAACATCAGCAAAAAGTGGGGGTAACTATAAGAATCGGATCCTATTCTCTTACATACAGCATTTATTATTATTTCTGAATATAATACCACCTTGGCGCACCAGCCCATGCCACGGACCCTCTTCATCAGCGAGGGGCCGTCTCCAAGCGCCGGTGGCGGGCAGTGTCTCTTGTAGCAACTAGCAATCCCGCTGCCACCAGTAGCTTCCCATTCAGTGGGCAAACCCATTCAACCATACGTCCTGGAATAGCCTTTTTCTTCTCAAACTGCACTGTTTTACCCATAAATCCCAGGCAAGTTCTTGTGAATGGAGTTCCGATATTGCTATATAACAGGACCCCCCCATATTGTGTGGTAGAAAGGAGGCATTTTTTCATTCTGCTCAGTCTGTATGGGCTATAATAAACGCAATTTAGGTATTTTAATAGTTTTAAGTCTAATTCTCATTGAGACCACATTTACTCTAGGGGCCATTTTTGCCTCTACCTAGCCCTCATCTTCTAATAGGCCCACATCCTGAGCCCATCTATCCGGCAGGTTTTACATTGGCTGTAAATTGGAGGGCTTCGTGTTGCTGCAAAAGTTTTCTAGAGGCTATGCATCATGATGGCATGTTTGTTTCCCTGGGACTGTTGCTTGGATTATAGAGGCAATCAGTAGTTATGTAATGGAGTTTGGAAGCATGTTTTCATACACGTAGCTGCCTATGATTCAACTGTAGGCTGTCTAGTTTGTTTTAGTTAGCTATTTTCAGCCTATGTCCGAATAATCGATGTGAAATATGATCGTCTGAATGAATGAGTCATTTTGATTGTTCATACTAATTTAATTGGTGAAATCTTAGGATTTTTATTTTATTACATTTTATGGCATGATCTTAACTCTAGAGCATTACTTAATAGAACAAAAAACATTTAACAAAGGTAGTAATTCAAGGAGATGGTGAGAGAAAAAATAAACAATTGCAAGCAGTGAAGCTTGTCAAAAACAGGTAACACGCACACACCAGTCCACAAGGGCTATTAGAACAAAGCCATTAAGAGGTTGTTTTTTTAAAGTAGTTCTTAAACATTGGACTGGATATTTTTGTTTTTATCTTTAGGTAGAACCATTGCTTGACTATGTTCTTTGGATTTAATTTAGGCAGGAAATATACCCCATTATGTAAATATTTTGAGTGGACGATTGGCAGACTTTGCTATTGTCTTTGCACTGTGTATGTGTGTGTATATATATACAAACTACAGGTGCACAAAAGGATACTCCAGCACATACGAGCCATCAATACCAATGACGCTGCATATCCAGTAGCACGCCATTTTAAAGAGAGTCACAACAACAACAGTGCTCTCTTGAAATACTATGCCATCGACTCGGTTGGTCCCCTGCGAAGAGGAGGAGACAGAGAGGGATTGTTAAGAAAATTAGAAACCAGATATATTTTGGAATTAGACAGCAAAGCCCCACGGGGTCTTAATTCCACGGAAGATCTTTATACTTGCCTGTAAAATCCATCTACATGGCACAATGGTTGTCTGCTCCCTGTCTTTGACATATCCATTCCTTCTTCCTTTTAATAACTTTTCTCGTGGCAGATAACGTACTGGTTTGGATTTGTTAACCTGTAAACTTGAATCAAAATTGGCTATACTTATTAATCATCTTAGCAAGCTGAAGACACATTCTATTTTATCCTAGTCTAGGATTAGGCTATGGTTTGTACATATATAAATAGAAAAAATATTGAATCAGGTTATATATAAAAAAATAAAAAAATACACAAAAAAACTTAATGATATATAATCAAACACTTTGTTCCACTGTCATGGTTGGTTGCACCATCGCATGTTTGACGTATAGGTCTGCAAGGCAACTTTGGACTGAACCGTGTTTAAAGTTTGGGGGCTGCGATAAGGTATTTTACCAGCTATTATCTCCTCCAAACAAACATCAGAATCACAATCTTAAGTGCAAATGAGATTGTACTCATGGCACCTTATGGTGTTTCGCACATTTTTTGGCACAACTATATACATACTTTTTAAACTTAGTATGTTCAATTCATTTAACTTGTACATATTTATGACTTTCATTTACTGTATATTTATTTTGGATTGAATGTATTGCACTTGCCTTAATACTCATTCCTTCACAGAACAAAAATTAATTCTGTGTGCATATACACTATTAATTTTGAGTTTGCAAATATATGTACATAGGTAACTAACTTTTATCAAGATTTGCCAATTTGCACAAATAATGATGGTTTTGCACATGAAGATTCTTTTATGATGATACATATATATCATATATTGTTGATGGGGATTATCCCGATATGCACTTTACAGCATAGAAATGTGATTTTTATGACCTTTATGTCTACTATTCTACCTTGCAAACCATGTGATATAGGTAACCAATCATGGGTTCAGGCACATTGCACTTGCACTTTAAATTCTGCCTTCCCTCCCCCAAGCGTCATGTGATCAAGGCCTCTGTGTAGGCCGAAACGTTATGTCGAGGTGGGCCCTTCACGTTACTGAATAAATCTACTGCTCACCTGCACCTTGGGTCGCCTCTCTTTGTCTGCGCATGGTATCCAGCGATTGGGCTCCTGGCGAGAGATTTGGAGATTGTTCATATATATATATATATATATATATGTATATGTATATGTATATGTATATATATGTGTGTATGTATATGTATATGTATATATATGTGTGTATGTATATGTGTATGTATATATATATGTGTATATGTATATATATGTGTATATATATGTGTATATATATGTGTATATATATGTGTATATATATGTGTATATATATGTGTATATATATGTGTATATATATGTATATATGTATATATGTGTATATATATATGTATATATGTATATATGTGTATATGTATATGTATATATGTATATATGTATATATGTATATATGTATGTATATATGTATATATATATGTATATATGTATGTATAAATAATATGTAATATGTAATATGTATATATTAATATGTAACTGATATTTATATAGCGCTCAGCTGTCCCAGCTAAGGGGCGTCCCGGCGCTGTATCAAACTAGCAGGGAGGACGGTTGCCACTGACATTCGGGCAAACCCGCAAATATAGACTGAGTGTCTAGTCTAAAGGAAAGAGGTAAGACTTGTTGGCTTTCCTAAATGTCAGCAGATCATTTAATCCACGTAGCCAGGACGGCAAGGAATTCCATAGCTTAGCTGCCATGTAGCGGAAGGAGCGTCCGCCCGTCCTAGAGCGTTTCACCCGTGGAACCGCTACCAGAATCTGGCCTTCTGACCTCGGGGCACGAGGGGACATAAGGAGTGCGTAGCGAGCGGATCAAAGGTGGAGTTTCAAGTTTATAATTTTAAATGATAGACAAAGACCCTTAAATTGGATCCGATTAGACACTGGCAACCAGTGGAGTTTGCTCAAGGTACTCGCTACCGGGTGAGAACGGGGTATTCCAACCAAGATACTTGCCGCCGCATTCTGCACCCGCTGCAATCTTCTCATCTCTGTTTGGTTTACTCCCAGCAGCAAGGAGCTGGCATAATCCAAGCGGGAGAGGATGGTAGATTGCTCTATGAGCTGGCGGATGAAAGGATCAAAGAATTTCAAGATAGGTTTGAGATTCCGTAGGATCCCAAAACATGTGGCTGCCGTTTTCTTGGTGTGGGTGCTGAAACTAAGAGAGGAGTCTATCCAGACCCCTAGATTTTTTTACTTCAGTTTTAGGATCAGGGAGGTTTCCCAGGGTATTAGGCCACCATTTTTCACCCCAGGCAGACTCATTTTTCCCCACTATTAAGACCTCAGTCTTGCTAGCATTAAGCTGTAGAGAATTCAGCGTCATCCAGTTAGCCACAGCCGAAAGGCCATTCCTAAACCTGGTTGCATTAAGAACGGTATCCTCTGTTAGGGCCACCACTAGCTGCGTGTCGTCAGCATATGAGACCATTGAAAGCTCCCATAGCTTATCGACCACAGCCAGTGGCTGTATGTAAAGATTGAATAATGTAGGGCTAAGAGCCGAGCCCTGAGGGACACCTTGCTCAATGACTTGTTCCTTGGAAAGGAACAGGGGGATGGAAACCCGAAAGGATCTTCCAGTAAGGAACGCTCTAAACCATTCCAGGGCACGGCCTCCAACCCCCGCTTCTTCCAGACGATGCAGCAGGATCGAATGCGAGACCGTGTCGAAGGCGGCGCTCAGGTCCAACAGTATCCGCGCCGCCGTTTGACCCGAGTCTAACAAGGTCCGAAGTTGTTCTGTCATGCTTAGAAGTGCCGTCTCGGTACTGTGACCAGCTCGGAAGCCGTGCTGTGAGGCATCCAGGATCTTGTTGGATTGAAGAAAGCTGGTAAGAATATTATTCGCATGGGCTTCTGTTATCTTGGCCGGCCAAGGGAGCAAGGAGATAGGCCTGAAGTTCTTGGGTTTAGTGGGGTCTAACGTCTGTTTTTTAATGATGGGTGTGACCCAGGCCTGTTTCAATCTGTGCGGTATCACAGCTGATTTAAAGGAAGAATGAAGAATTATTAATCTGACGAAGAGGTACAAGTACAAGCGCGGATGCTTCCCTAAATTGTGCTGGTTTTAATGGGTCAGCGGGAGAGCCGGATTTGATTTTTCCACATAGTTTAGTAAAACCCACATGAGAGATTTCAGGAATTATCATAAGTTTAATGGTAGGCTTGAGACTGAGAGGGGTTAACGCAGACCTCGGAGAGGTAGGTAGAGGATTAGATAAGAAGGATCTGTATATAGTGCGTACTTTCTCTACGAAGAAGGAAGCCAATTCTTCGCAGTGCGTTTCAGAGGCAATTGCCTGTGTTGACCCCTTTTTTGAACTAAGGTCTTTCAGAATTTAAAAAATGCATTTAGAGGGATTCGAGCTAAGCCTGATCTCCTCCGCATAGTAGGCAGCTCGTGCCTTACAGATAGCTCTGTGATAGTTTTTTTGAGCGGATAATTATAGCCTTTTCAATTCGATGTCATAGGTTTTCCTCCATTTTCTTTCAGATTTTTTACAGGATTTCCTTAGGGTCTTTAGGAAATCGTTGTACCATGGGTTAGACTCATGGGGGCGGCTTTTGGACCAGCAGGCCAGGATCAAAGCGTCCAAGGCCCGAGTTAGCCAGTCACAGAACCTCTCATACCCTGTCTCGGTGTCATCACAGGGGACGAGAGGGTCAGCTCTGAGCAGGGCATGGAAATCATCCACGCGCTGTTTCCGCCAGGGGCGCTTGTATATTGGACGCCCAGCCAGCATAACTGAGATCCCTTTTAGGGGTAGTGACATGCCAACCAGCATATGATCGAACCAGGGAACCGGGGTGGGGGCATCCACTACCACCGCTTCCATGTTCGAAAAAATGGGGTCTAACAGATGGCCTCCTCTGTGGTTGGGGCTCGTGACTAGTTGATGCAGTTGAAATGCTGCTAAATCTGCGTGAAGTTCATTAATCTTTTTATCGGTGGTAAGATCAAAATGAAGATTAAAATCTCCGAAAATACTAAAATTTGCAGTACCTATTGCCAATGTGCCCACTGTTTCTAGAAGAGCAGACATAAAGCCGCCGTCTTGTCCGGGGGGCCTGTACACCAAAAGTCCAGAAAGAGTCATATGCGGATCTATCTGGATGCTGAAACGGGCGGCTTCGCATCCGGAGATGTTTATTTTGGTGAAGAGGCAGGGGTAGCGAGAGTTGACAACCACAGCTATACCCCCTCCTCTTGATGGCCTATTCACGGTATGCACTGAGTAGCCAGATGGTGCGGCCAGATTCAGGACTGTGGTCATATCGTCCTGTATCCATGTCTCGGTGAGGAACAGAATGTCCGGTTTATTGTCCTCAATGAGGTCGTGTATTTCGGCAAAATGTTTAGCTAAGGATCTAATGTTCAGCTGGAAAATAGTCAACCGTTGTTTATAACCGGTGACTTTGGGGGACGTAAGTGCCATTGGTTTAGGTAATGAGAATCTGCCACATCCACACTGAAAAGGACCTTCCAGGGGGTGAAGTGGGGTGTGGTTACATTTGGTCCCTAATATGTTAAGATCTAGGAGGGTATCTCTAGAATAGGCATGTCCAGCCAGTACGTCCTGGGCAGCATTTCTGGCGAGAGACGATGTACTGGCGCGGAAGGGCGCAGAAGGGCTTGCCTTTGGCCCGCCTTCAGCGCACCGCCGGCGCGCCTGCTACGCGCGTCTGCTGCACGCTTGAAGGGACATGCCTTTTATCTTAGGGACCGTCTGACTTGCCTCGTGTGTAACCCAAAAGTCTAGTCACTTCCGTAGTGTACCGCGAGTCCGTCTTCCCTCCACTGCAATCCGACCTAAAGTCGGCGGTGGACCGGGGAAGCGGCAATCAGGTGAGCAAAGTTTAAAAAGGGTTGTTTTTAAAATAGCAAAGTGTTACACAATATCATCACTGACTGTAGCCCTTCGCGCCAGCAGCGTGACAGCGTTCCTTGCTTTGTAGATCAAGCAAGAGAACCGGAAGTAGCCCCTTAAATACTCCAGCCCAAAAAAGCTAGACTGCTGACTTGCCTCGTGTGTAACCCGGAAGTCTAGTCACTTCCGTAGTGCACCGCGAGTCAGTCTTCCCTCCACAGCAATCCGACCTAAAGTCGGCGGTGGACCGGGGAAGCGGCAATCAAGTGAGCAAAGTTTAAAAAATATTGTTTTTAAAATAGCACAGTGTTACACAATATCATCACTGACTGTAGCCCTTCGCGCCAGCAGCGTGACCGCGTTCCTTGCTTTGTAGATCAAGCAAGAGAACCGGAAGTAGCCCCTTAAATACTCCAGCCCAAAAAAGCTAGACTGCTGACTTGCCTCGTGTGTAATCCGGAAGTCTAGTCACTTCTGTAGTGTACCGCGAGTCAGTCTTCCCTCCACAGCAATCCGACCTAAAGTCAGCGGTGGACCGGGGAAGCGGCAATCAGGTGATGGAAGATCACACCTATAGATTTTGCATTTTATATAGTTTTACATGTTATGCCCATTTGTTCACGAGACGGAAGTAAAAAGTCTGTTTTCCATAGTTTAATTTTCATTTTGTATATCCAAATTTGTATTTTATTTATCCAGGTGGTTGATAAAAAAGCTGTAAGACCGTCCATTTTCATATATATGTACATTTCCCCTACGAATTAGTGGAGTATTTATGTAGGAGTTTTGGACCAAATCTGTTTAAATTGAGGACTAGGGGTCTCTAATAAATGAGATTACACCTATGAGTCCACTCATCACCTGTTTTTTACTAGTGTTGGTTGGACTATTAATAAAATATGACAGTCAAAACTACGCTTTTTTAACTCCCCCCTTTTTTTGCACTCACTTAGCACAATTGGGTATTTCTATCACTTCAACACACACAAGAACCAGCTCCGCTGTAACCAGGCGTTGTAGCACACTGGAGGGACGCTAGGTCCTTCCAAGTGGAACCCGATGATGAAGCATGTCACCACTAGGTTGGTGAGTGAGGGTTCTTAAAAATTACACCGTGTGCTTCTTCCTCACCCTTCTTTCCCAGTAAGTCCCTCACTTGAATTCTTGAGGTGTTTCTTTGTTGTTTCACTCTCCTGTTGATTATCAATACCTGCATTGTGTGACATATTCTCTAGCTGTTTAAAGCCAAGGGCTGTCACTTTTTTTGGAATACAGATGCTTATTGTATTTTTTGTTCTTGTTATCCAATCACAATTTAAACTCTTCTCCAATTGAAGCCTAGTTTTCTTAAACAATAACCTGGCCTATCATCTTTTCAAGTTGTCTGATCGATTATTCCATTGAAGTGCATGGAAGATTGGTGCATGAAAATCATGATGTCAATCCTTCATCTGCTAGAGCATCTATTTGTGTTTGAGATTTTGTAGTAAGTGTGGTTATGATTCCTTCTGTTTTAGGAATGTCTATCAGGCGTTTTAGAATTTTTCAGGTTTAGGCTGAGATACAGCAAAAATAAATCTTCAAACGTCCTTCTCTAGGACCCTACATTATTGGCTGCTGCAGTAAAACAGGAATAGTACCTTGCAAGATTCATTGTCTTATATGCATAACTGCTTTCCTCATACCACACCTCCTTCCGCTGTAAAGTGATGCAACCTTGCTTTCGTCTCAGTGCTCCTATTAAACCACCCTGATTTCGCCCTAGGACCTAGCTCATAAGAGGCAAAACAGTGTACCAAATACTAAAAAATTAATAGCTGGGCCGATCATTTTTGTAGAGCTAGCCTAAAGTCTAGTAATGAGAAAGCCCAGATGCATTTCACTGTGAAAAAATGAATTGCCCAAAAATAATTGCACAGTAAGTTTGTTTAAAAGTCATGATCAGTATAAGCTTTTTGTTCTGATTCTGTTACTGTTATACAATTTGATTAAGCGGAAAATCTTGGTTTTCTGGTGGGGACGGAGACTGATGTATTTGTGGCCATAGTAAAGACAACACTTCTGTGTCATTAGTTAACAGGCTATGTGCAGCTTTTTTAACAGTTGAAAGGCATTTAAACTCATTCCTGGCACAAACAGCTTTGGTCCCTAGGAGAATAAATGGTACACAGAATCCTCATCCTCAAAGCCCATTGATCAAATCAGAATGTTTGGGTGAAATGGCTGGCTACATGCCATACCCTCTTCAGCCCACTTGAGTCAGTGGATCCTTAAGTATGACTCTTGCACTTTCTCTGTAACCATGCCCAGGGCTGGTGCTGGGCCAGTACTTGACCTATGCCAGATACAGGCTATGGGTTAGTGTACTACTGTAGCACAAACTATACATGAACAAAAAAGCACATGGACAATTAAGCATAGGATTCTACTTTGAAAGCACTTGTGGTTAACTTGAAAATAGATTGTTGCTCCTTAGTGTATATGGTGAGTATGTCTTGAAAGTGAGTGTGTCTGTTGCTCATGCCAGCTATACTTTGCTGAACCATAGCAGGATAGGTAGACACACATACACCCGACATTCAAAATAGTAGGGCTTCAAGCAGAGTTTCAGGGTTAGACCAAGCCTAGTGGCAGTACTTTTATCCAAACATACGGTATGGCATCAACACAGGCATGTGCCATGGAGTGGTTCTTCAGAGTGCTGCAATGAAATGCCTGATTTAGGATTAGTTTTTAGCATATGAGCTGGCAGACTGCTGCCATTCAAATCCAATTCATAGTTCAAAGTTTGTGTGCCAGCCTATCAGATTGTGGCTGTCTTTCTAACTATCTGGAGATGAAGATGTGCATCCCAAGCTACCTCAGACAGTGTAGAGGTGGCTAGGTTTTGTTTATGGGTAGGGCACACTTGTCCTACTCCCGGCATACTTTGGCTACTGTGGGTATGTGCTACCAAGCAGATTAATCTTCAGAGTAATATGCTTGTGTGATACTCTTTGTGCATCTGAATGATAAATACTTTAGTGCAGGGTTGCGGAATACAATATGTTCTCCAGTATTGAATCTTTCATAGAATCACATGCTTGTATCTCCCCCGTCGTCATGGTGGGAGTCTTGCAGTAGTTAGAAAAGAAGTACCATAGAAGTAGATAGAAACCACCAAAAGGGAAAGAAAAAGTTTTACATTCGGCATAATCTTTATGTAGGTCCAAACTTCGACCAATCGGAGACCAGCCCTAAACCTCAACTCCCCAGTCAGAACCATCAGACCTCATATTTCTAACCGCACGTCCTGAGTAAAGCAGTCTCCCTGAGCTCTGCTCAGTTTTAGTGAGTAAACTTTTGACCCTGCTTGAATTCACCTCAAGGTATTGTGTTCTACCTTCTTTACTTTAAGGGTGTCTAAGAGTTCTAAGAAGAGGCTTCTCAGGCCTTGTAGATCATGTGGAAAGCCCAGTCTTTTTTCTGAAGATCCACATAAAGGCTGCCTTTATAGCCTATATCCTAAACATACAGCCAAAGTCTGTAAATACTGTAGAACTTTTTCAGGAAAGACGCTAAAAGATAGAGAGGCCAGGTTATTGTTATGGCTCCAGAAAAAGAAATCTAAATCAAAATCTGATGTCGAAGAGAGCCCTGGACCATCCTCAGTTGAGAGAAAGCGTAAAAATTAGGGTTCATCCTTATTAAAGGCTGATTTAAAGAAATTAAAGGCAGAAAAATCCTCCTCTGCCAAAAAGACAGCCATTAAGCCTAAAGATTCAGGCCTGAAGAAATCATCTGCTGCCTCTCTGCCTGTCACACCTCTCAAACAGGTCTTGTTGACGAAGAAAACATTGTTGACGGACGCTTCGTCGAGAACTTGTTCTAAATCTCCAACTTCTGTGGCAATTCGTCGAAGGCCGTGGTGACGGCATCGTCGACTAGCACAGTGACGTAAACGGTGACTACGTACACTGTGTCGACGATTGGGTCTACGACTTCATCAACGGGGACACCGTCGCCATTGATAAGGGCGTTGATGGTGCTTCATTGACGGAAGTGTTCAAATCACCTTTCGGCCAGTGCCGACGACAATTACTGTCAGGCGTTGTTAGACTTCGCATCTTTTGGCGTGTTTCCCCTGAGTTTTTGCTTTCTGGCCTCCCGGTTTTGACTCTGTTTTTGCTGGCATAGTGTTTCTGCATACGTTTCTCACTGCTGATCAGTGGTAAAGTGCAAGTGCTCCTGTGGTAAATTGTGTAAAGTGCACTGAGTGTGCCAGGGCCAGTGAATCAAACTACTAGTGGGCCTGTAGCACTGATGGTGCCACCCACGTGAGTAGCCCTGAAAAGGTAACTCACACCCACCATTGCAGATCCGCGCAGTTTGTAACTGCCATGTCGACTTGGCCAGTGCGCACACTTGCCAGTCCCTCACCTTTCCTTTTCTTACATGTCCACCACCCCTAAGCTAGGTCCAAGGTTCCCCTGTGGGCCGGGTGCAGTGTGTGTGAAAGGTAGGACATGCCCTGGTGTGTGTGTTATGTCTTGATAGCGAATTATGACCAATTTCGTTTTTCGCTATTGCAAGGCAACCTGTTCCCCATAGGACAGAATGGGGAGGTTGTTTATAACATCTTATAAACATACCTAACCCGGGAAATTAGGTAGGAAAATGAAGTTTAGTATGCCTGAACTCAGAATCTAAAGATGCATCTTTTAGCAAAGGGAGCTAAGAAGTAAGAGTATAAGGGAGGCAGCCTAGGCAACGAGATACATAAGGATAGTCCTAGCAAAACCGCTAATAAGAAATGCACAGAACCAGTGGAGTTTAAGCTTAAGCTTGCCACATTAGAAAACGTAAGCTATGCCAGTCCTACACAGGGCTGTTCGAGCTCATTAACCGATCACCACGGATCTCATTAACAGTCCGTTCAGGCTGTAGTCCACAATGACCCGGGATCAAACTGGGAATCTAGGTCTAAACAATGGACCTGTCAGGATCAATCAAGTCAACTAAGCCAACAACACCAGCAACAAACTGCCCAACAAACTACTCAACAGTGCTTCGAAGTGCAGAGTCCAGAGGACAACCTGGCGCTCTGGCAGGATCGTATCGATAGCTCCTGCGCATTTCTAAACACATCGGCAGACCCTCAACCCCTTGATCAACCTCTTGACCAGTTTGGGGGTCAAACAGCATACGTGCAAGAACAATTCCCCACTAACTTAAAATCCCCAATTAACCAAATTCAAATTGCGCATCAGCTGGAGCAGGTGCCATCTCAACAAAAGAATAGCAGACCCGTGTCCTACGACTCTCATGAGGTCGAACAACTCAGCCCAGTCAGCCACTGAGGAGCATAAAACTTATCCGCGCAACGACGAAGCATTAAGAAACAAGAGGGACAATACTTAACGGAACAACAAGAAGGCACACCAACAGGAGCATTTTGGAATCCGCTACTAGGCACTATGAAAACAATCGGATCAGCTATGACCTATCATGCCGACAAGCTGGATACTCTAGTCGAGCTATTAAACGTCCTAGCTTTATATGTTCAGGGGATAGAACAAAAATTGCACAACTTAAACGCCATGATAATAAAGGTATAACTAGTGCAGGACATCATATACCACACGTGCCATTGCTATCAAATAATCGACAAGCTTGCAACCGTTCCACTAGGTCAGAGCTGTTGGGGGCGGTTAGGGAAACACAACTCCATTCCAAAACACCTATGGAAAGAGATCTCAAGGAAGTAGACAGAATTAATGGGGGCATCTCTTAACCACTTGGCTGCTAAGGTACATCCCCCTCTTCCCATTGACTTTCCATTGAAATCAATGGAAACTCCATGACGAGTTACCCTTGTCATTAGCACTGAAGGGATTAACTCTCAAGAAGGTGAAGGCAGAAACGTACCCGACGCCGAGAAAGAGTCTGAATGACGAGAAGAAGAGCTGCATTTAGAAGGCTCACCACCAATCCTTAATCAAAGCAACTTACTGAAGGAAGCTGCAGAAAGGAACAAAAAAGCTTCAAAACACCTCTTTCAAAATGGGAACGGAAAGCTTGAGGAAAGCAAGGGAAAGTAAATTAAACAAAGCCATTCCACAATCATTATTAACATTCACCCAGAAAAGACCAGATAAAATTGAAGAAAGCAATAGCGATACAGTCAGTACGCCGGATTATAACAACCCGGCAAGAAGAGGCCGCCGCTTCAAGAAACCACGACGCGCAAATAGAGGAAAATTCGTCAATAAGTAAAATTTATGTAATATTCAAACCCTCGGTTAAGAAGGAACAAAATAACGTTAATAGGCAAGAAACCGCAAAAACAGATACAATCCAAACATCATAGATCCCAAAGATAAAGACACTCAGGCACAAACTGCCAATAATGAAATTAAAACCAATTCACAGCCCCAGAGGTTTAGAGAGCCCATTGAAAATACACAACAAGATCAAGTCAAACAATTCCATCATGTCGAAATATATAACCAAGACCGAACAGAAGCATCAAAAGGGACCCTGATCGACCACATAAAAATACAATCGCTTACTACTCAAGGCCAGATAGAATTGGTCCCACATTATAAAACGAGGGGAGTCCACGATATACTGAATCGAAGCGCAATAATAAGGTTACTTAAATCTCTTCCTGCCCTGAGACATATTACATCCAGTGACCTGGAAAGAATTGAATTTAAACCCAACCCCAACCAAATAGGGCCTGAAACAACAACAGCTACCTGGATAAATCACTATGTCATTGAACAGATTTTGAGGGGCAAGGAGGTATTTGCATCATGGGGTTTAGAATTAAAAAAGGTGGAACCTCCTTGTTATCCGAGCCCCTTACAACACCCCCATTGCACAGAGTGCGTTTTAAAAGCAGCGAAAGGCCCTGAGAATCCGGACCAAAGAAAGGAAGACGCCCAATCTATAAGGCAAATCACGATTACAATCTCACACTCAGAAACACCCAATAAAGAGGACAACCAGCACTGGAGATCTTTAAACACACAACAAGGAGCAGCATGAATTAAAATCCATAAAAACCCAAACGTGTTGCAGGACTGTAAAATCTGTTCCTGGAACATGAATGGCCTAGCCTCAAAAATAGAGGAAATTGATTTTGCTGACTTCATCCTACAGTACGATATACTGCTATTACAAGAAATTTGGCAGATAGCACATACCCCAATTGTAGGTTACAAAGAACACTTTATTCCAGCTAAAAAGGAGCTAGCACACGGAAGAGCCAAAGGCGGCCTATCAATCTACATCTCAAGACATTTTATGGGAAGAAGAAAACATCGACTTGGACTCCTGCTGAATGCAATGTATTAAACCTACAGTCTCCATTACCTGCACCTTGTTAATTTAGAACATCTACATGCACCCAGCTTATAAGCACAAGGGGAGAGATATCCAACAATTGGTAGCTGCCATTAAAACACTAATCTTCCCACATGCCAATACAATACTCTCTGGGGATTTTAATATGAATTTGATGCAAGCCCAAGAAAAAAACCTACTCCCCAATATAGAGGTCAGGAATGACAATACAACTAGACGTGACACTTCGGGTAAGAAATGCGCTGCACTATTGGATACACAATCATTGTACACTTTAAATGGACAAGGCCCACTAGATAGCCCGGCATCGTTCACAAGAGTGACGGCAAACCCAGGAGCAACCATTGACTTCACTCTAGTAGACCCAGACCTATTTCCCTTTGATATGAACTTTCAAATAATAGAAAGAGTAGATAGTGACCACTATCTTCAATATTTCAGATTAACCAACATTCAAGAAAAGTCCCGGCCAACCAGTGCCCTCACACAACTCACCAAATTGTACAACTTAAACCGATTAACATGGAACAATAGTACTGTAGATGCAATCATGGACCTTTCTTCAGCTTTACTGACCGCAAAACCATTAGGGATAGAGGCCTGGGAGTTTCTCATCAACAGCGTGAACAGAATGTTTCCACACAGTTCTATAAACCAAAAATCGGTCAGGATCAGCAGGTCAGTATGGTACACCGACACCCTAAGGATAAAAAAAAGACAACTAAATAAAGCACTAAGACAAATGCGAACTCGTGACCAACAAACCCTGATGATAATTAAACAAATGAAAAGCGATATAAAAAAAGAGATTCGTGCAGCAAGACGCACATATAATGAGCAGTTCTGGACAAAAATACTTCAGGTCAGCCGACAACAAAATTCCAAAGAGTTTTGGGCCCAAATCAATGTCCTATCAAACGGAAAAAAACTGCATCACAACTCCGACATAACCGGGCATGCATGGAGAGCTCACATAGAAGCTACATGTAACCCGCAGAAAGCCTCCAGGGTTACCACCAAAAATGACACACTGAAGGCGAGACGGTTAAGGGCCAGTACCTCTAGAGACTCTCCAATTAGAGAGCATTGGACGGCTGAGACACCAAAACCAACCTCTCAGGCCCTAGACTTCACGACTTGCAAACTGAATCAGAAAGACCACTTACAAGTTAAACAAACTGAAGGTAAACCTCAGCGAGGACCTTCCGAAACACCAGGGTCAGATCAATCAACCATCGTTCTACAGATCACACAAAAACAAGTACTGAACGCCATAAAAAAACAGAGGTCTGACCAGGCACCGGGACCAAATGGCTTGCCCACGCCCTATTTAAAAAAGATTTAGCATTTTGGTCCAACCATCTAGCAATACTGTTCTCTTACATTTTGGAATCGCACACCATCCCAGATTCTTGGCAAGGAAGCATATTACACCCAATATTTAAATCAGGAGCTTGTTCAAATCCTTAAAACTATAGGTTAATAGCCCTCATTGATGTTGAGGCAAAAATCAATTCCGCAAATTTGCTGAAAGATCTAGAGGATTGGTTAGACTGCATTAAATTGATTCCCAACACACAGACAGGCTTCTGAGCTGGAATGGGCACTTTAACAAACATATCTGCTGTCACGATTTTGGACAACCAAGACATTGCCAACTCAAAAGTTCTGTGCGCAGGTTTCGTGGACCTCAAGGCAGCCTTCGATAAGGTCCCCAGACGAGCCCTGTGGGCAAAATTAGAATCCTTGGGAGTCCTCACAAACGTACTGAATGCAATCGTTAACGTCTACTCAAAGACATGGGTTCAAATAAAAATGGGAGATGGTCGAACCTTAACAAATAAAATTATTACCACCAATGGCTTAAAACAGGGGTGCGTTTTAGCCCCCTGCCTCCTTAATATATACACAGCCGACCTAGATAACAACTTGCGTTCAACATTGGGGGACCCCCCAACACTGGGGAATGCGAGAATAGCTAGTCTGCAATACGCCAACGACATTGTGCTTCTATCTCAAACGCCCCATGGCCTCCAACGATTGATAAACAAACTAGTGGAATTACCGCTTCAAAACAACTACACATAAACTTTAAAAAACAAAGGTCATGGGTTTCTCGAGCCCACACAATAAAAAAACTAAAGTTCACTTGGACCATTAACGGCAACTGCCTGGACCAGGAGGGAACATATAAATATCTGGGAGTAATTTTGGATTGCCACCTTCATTACAAGCAATCCCTAGAACAGCGGAAAACAAAAGCCAAACAGCTATTTGCAGTTTAAAATCTTGCAAAAAAAAACTAAGTGACTGCTCGACGACCCACTTATTAAAGGTTGTGACAGTAACATTTTTACCATCAATCATTTACGGTTCAGAACTCCTAAACACAAAGGATGCAATAACTCTGAACATCGCCCAAACCAGCCTCTTCAAAAATCTATTTAAATTCCGCGCCATATTTCTCCAGCCCGGAATAGACTAGAATTTGGGTTAAAAAAACAGATCATGTCAAGACATGGAGCGCTGGTAAAATACTATCGGAGAAAGCGGACAGCAGAGGAAGAGTCTTTGGTGCATTACTGTTGGCTGGAGGTTGAAAGGCAATCCAGATTGAGTAACTCGACTCGGTTTACACGTTCTTAAAGCTATCGATTGAAGCTTTAAAGTTAGAGGAAGCCTGGCACACCCTACCCGGAGTTCAAACAAATAGTCAACAAAATGACTAATCAAATATTTCAAGAAATGGACAAAGTCTCGTTGACGACAAAAAACAATGCTTGGATTGTGTTGCCAACATACAAAACGTTAAAGCTTTAATAACACCTGTCGGAACATTTCGCAAATCGTATGAAGCACCAACTGACCTTACTGAGACTAGGAGTCTTTTCAACTAAATATCTAATCCCAAAATGGAAACTGACCTGGCCCTCAATGGACTAACGCCTTTGTGGACAAGGAGACAAATCATTGCTCCTCCTACTCTTTATTTGCCCGGCATTATTATCCACACGGAAAGAACTTTTTTGGCCAATAATGAAAAAAGAACAAATAAGGACTTGCAGATCCGCCGTAATAAAGTATTTAGGAGGCTCAACAGTACAATTGGCATGTAAAGCAATAAAGTTTTTGAGTTTAGATGCAAACAAACTAGAAAAGAGAGATACAGAACTTGAATCAGCAAAGGATGTTAAGTGAAAATGAGTAGATAATCATCTCATAGCTAGACTCACCAATTGTGCTCCAATTTAAAAAAAAAAAGTTTTTTATTACAAATTTTAACGAGAATTTATCAATCAATCTGTATCTTGCCCATGAATTTTGTGTTTTAGCGGTTATGCCGCTCTTTTTATGATTGAAATGAAATCAAATAAAGTAATTATACTGATGCATCTTTTAGTGAAGGTGATTTTTACATTCTGTGTTTGAAAATACCACTTTTAGAAAGTAGGTATTTACTTGCTTTGTCATCCCGTGTCCCTCTGTTGGAATGTGGATTGCCTGTATGGGTTTTGGAGGACAGAAGGCTGGGGAGTAGGAGTGGCTCCAGATAGTCTAGGTGGGTCAGGAAACGGCTAAATAGACCTGGGCTGCAACTCTGGATAAGGGAGGCAATTTCCTTGCACCTCAAAGGGCCTGGTCTGCCTCTGACCATGCTGTCCCCACCTCCTGCCAGGAAATCACACCAGAGAAGGCAGAACTGAGGCAATTTCCTTGCACCTCAAAGGGCCTGGTCTGCCTCTGACCATGCTGTCTCCACCTCCTGCCAGGAAATCACACCAGAGAAGGCAGAACTGGTTCTGGCTGGGCACAGACACTCTATGCTTAAGAGATCAAGGGATTTTGGGTTATAAATACTGGGGCCCAGACCCCTGAACGTTAGAACTCTTTTGGACCAAGAAGACCTGCCAAGAAGATGAGCTGGAGAAGCTGTGAGGAGGAACTACCACTTTGCTGTGTTGGCCTGCAGTGGCTGCTTCTGTCTTGGGCAGTGAAAGGACTGGACTGAACTGAACTTTCTGCAATCTACTTGTGAGTTTTTCAAAGGGCTTGAGGTAGAGCTTACCCCCTATTTATGAAGTCTCAGGAACAACAAAGACTTCAAGCTCTTCTGCCCTCTGGACTGGAGACTGTGTGTTTTGTGCTGCAACAGAAAACAAGTGTTACAGCAAACAAATGATGGACGGAATGCTGACAATGCAAACATTCTCCCCCAGTCAAAAGATCTGGGTTAAATCCATTGTTCTTTTGACCATTACGCCACCCCAGTTTGGACCCAGCCATATGCAAATCAGTCATGACCCTGTGCCCCATGGGAACAGTCCAGACCGAACTGCCAGGCCAGGTCCACTTTGGACCGGAAATAAGCACCCTGGGACCTGTTTCAGGGTATGTCACCCTGTAACACAACAGAAGAAAAAGCAACCTGCCGCCGTCTATGACGCCGCTACCGACTCCGTGTCCTGAAGGCACCCCGGAGGGTACAGCCGCACCGCGACCCTGGGTTCATTGACGCCACCGAGCTGCTGCTCGCACGGCGACCTGTGGGCACCGCACTCCACACCGTCTCACTTTACAACGACACCTTGGAATGCTAGATAATGACGTTGTTCGAGGGCATCGCTCATGAAGTTACACAATGCCCTACCCTCATCCCGCACCGCAGCCTTGGTCTAGCGACGCTGGCGCCATCAACACCAGACTACAGCAACGACGACGACACTGCTTGCACAGTGACCTGCCAGCATGGCGATGAGCACCGCATTCACTTCTCACTGCGACCCTGGTCTCACAGACGACGCCATCTGACGCTGCCACCGAGCCGCTGCTCACACTACGACCTGAGGGCACCGCGCGCTGCTGCACTACACACCATAGCACCTAACGCCTGCTGACACCAGCGCTCCTGTCTTCAACAGAGAGGAGTTTGTTCTGCAACACGTGCGACTTCGAGGGCCCAACGACTCCTGCACCGACTACTGGAACCGACGCCTGCTGACGCTATGCTTTTAAAAGCTTAACAAGAAGTCGCCGTCGCCCTGCATTTCAAAAGGTACTGTTTGCAGATTTTTAAGTACTGTCTTGTGGATTTTTTTAAATTTTTTTAATTTGTTTTTATTTTCATTAACAACTTCAGCAACAAAGTCAGGTTGAACATGATCATACATTACAATTAGTGTATATAACCACCATATCGATACATTTTCAACGCCTGTACAAATTTGGCTGATTGCGGCCAACACATCGGACAATCCTGCAAAACCATTCCAATATATACATTATTCCTCATCTTCAGAACTGTCTTCATCTCAATCTGGTGGCGGCTCACATACATCCCCCCCGATATTTATTCCCCGATCCCCATATTTTGCTCCATTTCTGGGGGCATCTCCGATTTATGAATACTGTTCTTTCGGCCACCATAGCCATGTCCGTACACCAGGCTGCCAACGACGGCCCCTCCACTGCTCCCCATTTCTGCGCTATATTGCGCTTAGCCAACATTAATCCCATGGTGGCCCATGTTTGTGCTGGGCGTTTAAGATCATTGGGTTCCCACACATTTAGCAAGCATCTACGTGGCTCTGGGACCAGCGATACCCCCACCGTCTGCGACACCGTTCTTAATATATTTTTTGTATTGTGGATTTTTATCGTTTTTTTGTCTTATCTTAAGTATATAAAAATATTGGGTATTTTTCTAAACTTGTGTGGTGTCGTTTTGTAGCTTACACTGTATTACTGTTGGTTATGTGCAAATGCTTTACACACTGCCTCTGAGATAAGCCTGACTGCTCGTGTCAAGCTAGCAAGGGGGTGAGCAGGGGTTATTTTAAGAGTGTGACTCCCTTATCCAGACTAGAGTGGTGGTTTCTGCCTGGCTTTGGCACATACCCTAGCCTACCAAAAATCCCATTCTAACAGGCGTCTTCCGTCGTCTATGGCTTTGTAGACTGATAAAGTCTGCATTTAGTCACAAAATCACTGGGATTGTCACCTTTACCCAAGGTCTCACCATTGCTTTCTTCTCACCTTCTTGATACGGAGCAATCGGGAGATGAAAGTCTTTTTGGTCCCACTTACAGTTCCTCACAACTCAGTCAAATGCCAGAACACTGATGAGGAAGAGGAAGCGCAAGGACAATCAGATTATATGGAAAGGGATTATTCATTTTCAGGTTGTTCTCCGGCCCAACGTTATGACTCTTTTTAGGAGCACTATCCTTATAAGGCTTATGAAGAACGTCAGGAGGTTCGGAGACATTCCCCGTTGGTCCCACTCTCCTTGGTCACAGATCTTAGACATATGTTAAACGACTATTATAAAATATTTCTGGACTTCCACGCTCCGGTTCCATTGACACCCGGCGGTCCAAGTATTCAAGTTGCTCCGCCTCCACCAGTACTTACTCCACTGCCTGTTGCACAGGTTGAGAACCAGGCTCCTCGGTGTATTACAATACAGGATGATTACATCGAGAGTGAAGCAGACGATCAACCAGAGGAAGGTGAGCTCACTCAGGATCCGGACCTTCTTGGCCAAGAATGGGATGATTATGTGGCTCTATCTTATCCGTCGCATTCCCCTCCTCCTGTGAATCACCCTCCCACCCCTCCTGGAGATATCGGGGTCTTTCATGAGGTGCTTGTGAGAGCTTCTAAAAGGTTTGATTTGCCTCTGCCTGTGGTGCAAACCAAATGTTTTCTTCACGATTTTAAAGATGCATCACAGAAATTGGTTGGAACCATTCTGATTGTGGACTATATTTGGAGTGAAGGTTTGAAGATAAAGAAGAACCCAGCCTCCGTTCCTGCTGTTACTGAGGATGTAGAAGTAATACAAGGCACCTGATTCTGCTCCAGCATGTTTAATTGGCCATCCTCGCCCGGATTCAGTAATTATGTAGGCTGCCCGGAGGCGTTCCAGGAATCCTCAATCTCCTTGTTCGGTGCCTCCAGACAGAGAAGGCAAACGCTTGGACAGCATCGGCAAGCGCTTCGCTACTATGGCGACTACTCCTATCAAGTATCAAGGCCTCTAATGCCTTAGCAATCTTGGGGAGGTATGACCGTCAGTTATGGTCAGACTTGACTCCTCTTCTCTAATTCCTTCCTGACGATAAAAAGGAGGAAGCAAACGATCTCCTTCAGGAGGGTGCTAGAGCACCTTCGGAGGTGAGTGTCTCCGCAGTAGATGTATCTTCTATTGCGTTCAGGCAAATGGCAGGTCCGGAGTCCTTCGTAGACGGGGCTGGCTTAGGGCGACGTCTTCCGCCCGAAGTTCAATCGAAAGTGCTGGACATGCCCTTCGATGGGGAAAATCTTTTTGGAAAGCACGTAGACGAAGAGCTACAGGGCATCAAAAAGGATACTGAGACTGCACGTTCTTTGGGCACAAAGGCGTTTTCAGTCCTTTTGTGGAAGTAGAGTAAGAGGTCAGTTCCAACAAAGACAATCCTATCAATCTTACAGATATCAGCCGTATGGTCAGAGTTACAGATCACAATCCGGAGGACAGCAACTGCAGCAATTTCATACCTCCAACATGTCTTACAATCAGTAGTCAGCTAGACGCAAGCCTGCAGTACTAGGAAAATTACAGGATTCCTCAAGACTTCAGTGACGTTAATCTTCCGCCAGCTACCACATTTCGATCTCAACACCTTTTGGTCTCATCTGCTCTCTCCATTTCTGAATCAATGGCAAACCATCACGAAGGGCAAATGGGTGCTGGACATTATCCAACACGGCCACACCTGGGAATTTGTCCGCAAACCTCCTCAAACTCTGCCTCCAAGAAAAACGCATCAGTCATTTGTCCTCGTTAAGGCAAGAGATTTTGACTCTACAAAAGAAAGGGGTGATAGAAAAATTTCGGGCAACGAGGGAAAGGCTTTTACTCCAAGTTCTTCATAATAAAGAAAAAATGCTGGAAATTGAAGCAGGTCAGGGTCCTCAGGCAGCTAAACAAATGCATCAAAAAACAATCATTCAGTATGTTATCCCTTCAAGAGATTCTCTTATTATTAAACAAGGGAGATTTTCTAGCGTCCCTCAATCTCTTGGACGCATACTTTCACATTCCCATTCATGCAAAGCATCGCCAATTCCCAAGATTTGAGGTGGCTGAGGATCACTACCAGTTCAAAGTCTTTCCATTCGGCCTTCGCTCAGCGCCCCGAGTTTTCCACGAAATGTATGACTCTGGTAGCGGAATTTCCGACACGATGGTTACCCCTACCTGGCCGACTGGCTAGTAAAGGGTGGTACATTTCACTCTACGAGAAAATCTACACAGGCTTGTCAGCGGTTCTTCAAGACTCTGGGGTTACAACTCCACGTGGAGAAGTCACACTTAATTCCAAACCAGAAGCGTGTTTTTCTAGGAGCACTCCTAAACACAGTCAATGAAGGTGTATCCCACTTCAGAACGGAAGCTCAAGATAATGCACTTAGCATCCTTTCTTCGCGCAAAAGAGTCCACTTCTGTGAGAGTATTCAATTCATTACTGGGGATGCTGTCATCTTGCATCCTGTTTCCAAATTGCCGGCTGCACATGAGGCCTCTCCAGGAACAGATAGACATGCAATGGTTGCAGGTGCTGGGCTAATTCGAGGACATCATCTCTCTCGCTCTCAGACGATAAAACAGTCTTTGTCATGGTGGGAAAAAGAAATCAATATCTCTCTGGGGCTCTCATTCCAACCAGCACAGCCTCATAATATTATGACAATGGACAACGGACGCTTCAATGGACGGCGCATCTCCAGGAATTGCAAAGACACGGAAAATGGTCTCTTCAGGAAACACGTTCATACATTAATCTTCTGGAACTAAGGGCAGTTTTTCTGGGGTTGCAGGCCTTTCTTCCCAGAATCCAGGGATCCTCCATTCTAGTAAGAACAGACAATACCAAAACAATGTTCTAACTTTCCAAAAAAAGGGGCACCAGGTCTCTCACATTATGAGAACAAGCCCAGGGAGGTGGCTAATTCATCACAACATAACATGGCAAATAGAGCATGTTCCAGGCGTGGACAATGATTGGGCGTATTCTTTAAACAGAACACGAATGTCACGAATGGGAGTTAGACGTAGTCCAGCTGAAGTGTCTTCAAACTGTGGGGCACTTCAAAACTAGATCTTTTTGCAAGAAAACAACAAGAAGTGCGAGAAGTTCACCAGCAGGTTCCCGTAGAGGAACTTTTAGGGGAACGCTCTGCAGATGCGGTGGACGGGGACTTTCGCCTATGCGTCCCGCCGTTTCCTCTCTCCCAAGAGTGTTGAACTAGATGAAGAAAGAACCATGCCATCTCCTTCTCATAGCTCCAGCATGGCCATGGCAGTTTTGGTACACAGAGCTTCTCCTGTGCTCGATATCTCCGCACATTAGTTTCCCTCTACTGCCAAATCTACTCTCAGTGAACGACGGTCAAATTGTGCATCCTCAAATTAAGTCTTTAAGATTGTCAGTTTGGAACCTCACAATTATGAATTCTTAGATTTAAACATCACTCCGGATTACAGGTCTATTCTACTGCGGGCCAGAGCTCCTTCCGCTAACAAGTCATATGCTGCAAAATGGAAGTGATTCTGTCAATGCTGCAAAGAGACAAACTGCATCCTTTGCTATCGCCTCTGGAACAGGTTTGGCCTTACTTACTTCACATAGCTAAATCAAAATTGGCTCGCTCATCAATGAAAGTGCACTTGGCAGCAATTTCCAGGTTTCGCAGAAAACCAGGTGAACTTTCTTTGTGATCAACAAGAATTGTTAAGGAATTTATGAAAGGTCGCTTCAGGGTTTTCCCACCCTTTAAGTGCCCTGCAGTTCCGTGGAAATTAAACACAGTACTAGCTCAATTGATGAAATCGCCTTTCAAGCCCATTCATTCAGATGATTTAAAATATGTTTCTTGGAAAACGGCTCTCCTTTTAGCCCTCACGTCGACTAGAAGAATCAGTGAAATTCCGGCTTTCGCGATTGCTGTGCCTTTCCTTCAAATCAGACAGGATAAACTTTCTTTTATTGAGAACAAAACTTCAGTTCATTTCCAAAGTTCCAACCTTATTTCACTTGAATGAACCAGTTGTGCTTACCACGTATTTTGGGAACCCTTCAACCCGCCGCAGAATGACCATTGCATTCTTTGGATGTGAAGCTCTGCATCAAGTTCTAAATACATAGAACAAAGACTTTTTGGAAATCGGATCAACTATTTGTGCCCTTTACTTCACCACAGAAAGGTCAAGCCCTTTCAAGGAGCAGTGTTGCACGTTGGATTTCCTCTGCAATTGTTTTCTGCCACAACAAGGCTGGAAAGCCTTTGTCTGCAAAAGTGTCTGCGCACTCCACGAGGAAGATGGCAGCCTTTACAGCCTTGTTTGCTGGTGTGTTGCTTCCAGACATTTGTAGAGCGGCAACATGGTCCAATATGCATGCGTTCACGAAGCATTAATGCCTAGACAGGGCATGGAAAGCGGACGCTGCAGTGGGTCAAGCTGTCCTGAGACATCTGTTTGCTTAAGGTACAGTCTTTCATATCTATCAATTCTATTTGTTTGGTATATTTGGTCTTTACAGTTTATTTGCTATTTTATGATTTTCTTGGATTCATGATTCATATGTATAAGTATATTTTTCAATATGTCTCTTTTATTGCACATGAAAGTCTTCCCCTAGATGCAAACTAAAGGAATTTATGCTTCTAACTACTCTGATACAAGCTTGTGAATCTATGAAAGATTCAGTACTGGAGATGTACTTCTATTGTACTTCTTTTCTAACTACCGCGAGACTCCCACCATGACGACAGGGAAGATACAAGCATGTGAATCTATGAATATATCAATACTGGAGAACCACAGTATACAGGTAAGTAAATTGTTTTAAGTCATGAATGGTGCAGGCACCTTTAAAGGTTAAACCTAACAAGTATTGGCTTTAATTTTCAGTATAGAGTAAATCATCTTAAAATGCCTGCAGAAGTGGTGGGGGGAATTGAGCACTAGTAAAGTCAATAGGTCTTGCCTTTATAATGCAAATGCTAAGCTTTTGGCATGCCAATGCTTGTTTGTAAACCATTCTTGAAAACAAAAAAAAATACTAAATGAACAGCAAACATTTCTTAAACTATTTTAAATCTGAACATTGGATTTAATAGATATACTCTTTTCGTGCTTCATTTTTAAAATTTCACACTGAAAATTCTGAACAGAATTAAAAAAATCCCGTTGCACGTGATCCAGGTTACAAATAACAGAGGCCAAGTTGCAGATGTGTGGGGACATCATAACACTACAGTGGCTTCTGTCTCACCACACATATGCACACTTACGAACACATCCACAAATTTTTCCTAATTTATAGTTCCAATATGGCAGATACCTAGAATATGATGTGGCAGTGGCAACAAGGAAGGGGCAGAGAGCAATGAAGGGGTGTACTGTAATAAAATTAAGACGGATGGGAAGTGGTTAGTGAAGTGACCGATCAGCTGGGTGTGTGAAAGTAACTGCGGGACCACATGGAAGAGGAGGAAAGAGCACACATGGGAAAAGGGTGAGGGCAAGAAAACTCCCATGGAGCTCTCAAAGCCACAAAAAGTACTTCTCTTGAGCGTAAGCAGTAGAAGAATAAAAGTCATCCACTCAAAACGATTGTGAAGAAGGTGTGCTCCAGAAGAGTGAAGGACAGGGCACGGAAAATCGTTCAATGAGAAGAAACAAAATAAGATCGACCAGAAAGCCAACCAGTCATAAGGAGGGCTCCTGGTTTTATGGTATTTATTACCACTTCTGTCTATCAATCCATATTAATTTTTTGTCAAGCTTACTGGTATTAATCTGTATTTATTTTGTTTTTTGAGAATAATTGAAGTTCTATAATTGTATGTTTCCATATTTATTTAACAGATGAACATAGACTCATACTGTGATGCCTGATGTGCCTTAGCAAATTCAGCAAACAAATATGATAAAACATTACACCCACAAGTAAATATTAGCATTATACTACAAATATATGTTGCCATGTCTGTATTTAAGAAAATGCCTTGCGCATTCCTCCGGCAAGATTTTAGTAAGCGGAAAAGACTACCAAAACGGCTGCAGATCGCATACAGGTCATGTGATCTATGCGCGTGCACACCATCGCCAGCCACATAACACACCACCATGTGTCTGTGCCTCGGCATCAGACTTCAAAGCCTGCCGCTTCCCCGCCCCCCCGGTGCACATCACACACCACCATTTGCCTGTGCCTCGGCATCAGGCTTCAATGGCATGCGGCTCCCCATCCCCCCCCCCCCCCTGCCGCAGCAAGGCTGAGAGCTTGTTTCTGGACGAAAGTGAAAGCCTACCGTGCTTGTTACAGTAGCCTTGCTCCTCAACTGCTGTTGCTGTGTTGCCATCTCTCTAGGGACACTCGGCTTGAAAACACTCGACTTGCTAGCTGCAATGCTGCATCTGCTATGCTTTGCCTCTAGACACGTCGATCCCTCGCAGACTGTGCTGACTCTGCCCCTCCTGATTATGAAACTGACCAACGCAGTCACCACTCAGTCTCTTCTCTCCGTCTTATGCTGTCTGCCCTGCGACCATTTACTTCGGACCCACCCTCACCCACCCACACTCCCTCTCCCCCTCACACACTCACCCACCCTCACCCCGTCACCTGTCACACGCACCACCCTCCCTCACCCTCCCTCACCCCCCCTCACCCTCCCTCACCCCCCCTCACCCCTCCCTCACCCCCCCTCACCCCCCCTCACCCTCCCACACCCCCACACACCTCCCACACCCCCACACCCTCTCACACACCCTCACACCCTCACCCACCCTCACCCACCCTCACCCACCCTCACCCACCCTCACTCACCCTCCCTCCCCCTCCCTCACCCTCCCTCCCCCTCCCTCACCCTCCCTCCCCCTCCCTCACCCTCCCTCACCCTCCCTCCCCCTCCCTTCCCCTCCCTCCCCCTCCCTCACCCACCCTCACCCCTACACCCCCACACACCCTCACACACCACCACCCCTACACCCCCACACACCCTCACACACCACCACATCACTCCGGGACACTACCACATCACTCAGGGACACCACCACATCACTCTGGGGCACCACTCGGGGACACCACCATGGTACTCAGGGACACCACCACATCATCACTTAGCACCACAACAGCACTGTCCTTGCTTGCTACCAACACGCATTGCCATAGCCAATAGGACTCGCATTAGGAAAGTGTAAGATATTGGCTTTGTGAATAACAATGCTATCAATTTATATATCTTCAAAGCCAACACATATTAAAAAAAAATTGTCATTTACAATACCAATAGCTCACACTTTCCTAATGTGAGACCTATTGCATTGCAAATGCTTGTTTTTTTTTACTCCCCATGTCGTCTATCCGCGCTGCTGTTGGCCTCGAATTAACGAAAGACAGACTGAAAATGACAAGTAAAAAGCATAGCTTTCACTATTTTCTGATTTTAAAAGTAAATATATAAAGGAAACGCATTGCCTTTTATCTATATTCATCTAATCTAATCAGTAAACCCGGAAAATCGAGGTCCTTAATCATAAACAGTGGCCGAGTCTCGGAACACTATTGAACACATTGGCTAGCTAGTAGCTGTCTGTAGACGAAACCGAAAAGTGGCTGCATGGGTCAGCCGGAGAAAACTTGCATCACTAATTTGAACATAGTAAACAAAATGTTGAGAGCAAAGGAAGTTACATTACCGAGATTTAGGCATCAAGTTAAAATTCTCAAGTTGGAGCAGTGCCTTAAACGTAATTTAATGTTTTATTTGTGGACGGTGCGTTTTACCGAATGAGTCCTGGGCAACGACGTTCCATTCAGAATTCCTATTTTTTCGTTCTATGCACTGTTAAGAAATGTATATACAGAAAAGTCGATACAGAAAACACTTTAGTTGGGGGGTTCGCTCTGGTAAAGGCAGAGCTGCTTGTAGTACATGTTTGGGGGACATGCCGAATTCAGAACAGGACAGCAGCCAGCAATTGCCTTTTCTGGCCTGAGATAAACTTGTCCCTGCTCAATTGATAAACCCGACTTCGAAGGAGATTTGCGCTAAGGGCCTTTTGCTCTCATGAGATTGTATCAAAAGCTTAAAGCTATTTATAAATCCCAGTTGAGAGCATCTCTTGTACTTGCTTTGCGTGCACCGGGAGAAATGACTTGTACACTACTGTGCGTTTTACCATTTCTTGCCAGATGGCCATGGTTTGAAAAGAAAAATGCTAAGTGCCAGCTAGTCTAGGCGTTTTCTCTATAACATAGGTTGAAATGTGTTCCTGTTGTCAGGAAATATGATGTGCATTTTCCCCCGATATAGACATGTTTGTTAGGTTGTCAACATTTGTATAGCTTGCATTTGCCCCTACTGTGTGATATCCTGCTGTGAATTGTCTTGGTTGTCTTTGTACTGTTCCTGTCATTACTTCTTTGTGATTTGGATGTGGAAGCGAGGTGTGAAGGGCTATCTTGCATTGTGTCGCATCAGTTATATAGCGCTTGCTGCCCCTATCGGAGATGCTGAAGCGCTTGCCTACATGGGTAGCTCGTTACCCAGTGTAGGGTTTGTGGTTTGATGTGTGTTTTCCTTGTTTGATCCTATGCTGGAAGTATTTCCATGGAAAGCAGTGTGATGAACGGAGAATTGTGAATGATTGTAAGTCACCTGGATGAATTCAGTTCAGCTTTGACGTGGACTTCTCACCTATATGGACCTGATGAAAGGTCAGAAGCCCTTGTTAGATTCTCATCTTCCACTAGTTGTCACTCTCACAGCCTGGTGAAGGGATACCATGAATGCTAGGTGGGGGTTTTCTGTGGATGATACTCCTGTCTTGTGATCCGATGGTGAACCCACACACCTGGAACACCTTCATTGACTCAGAGGTTTAGCCCATTAGGAGACAAACAAAGGCTAAGCCATAAAAAAAAGTGCAGGACTGTACAGTTGTCCATCCAGTGTGGGAGAAATTTGTTATTACTGATGGGCTTAATGGAAGCCATGAGAATTTAGTCACCTGTGTGGGAAAACATTAAACGGGGGAATACTTCACAGATCCAAAGAAATATCTGAAAGCTTGAAATTACGGGAACAGCTTTTATGTTTTTCCAACTGATGAATCATCATGATTAAACACCATGCTAATGCAACACCAGTGAGGTAATTCAGAAGTTGACTGTGCATAAGCCGGTTTAGTGCTGCATCAGGATTCACGAGCAATTGAAAATATTGTGAAACTGAACTAGTCCAGGGATAAGGGTCTTAACACTCCCTTACTGAGATCAGAGATACAAGTCAAGAAATCAATTTGTGAACTTGCAGCCCAAAACTATGAACATTTGTAATACTGCAAAAAGCAAATAAACGTGAAGGAAGCAGGGGCTTGCCTTTTTTTTCTTTCTTCCATGCAGTCATATGCGGGGCACATAAGAACGTGAGAACCGCAAATCTTGTAAATTGGTATAAATAACAAGGTGTAACGAACAGGTTTACATATGTAAATAAAGAGGTTGAGGCAATATCCCACCGCACCTAACCCTACTGTAGGGGAAGGTAATAAACAAGTTACAAAGGTGCAAGAACCAAAAGTTCACCCTCTTTCAAATTTCAATATGGGAAGACATTCCAACATTAATCTGTAAATATGGTTCCGCACTCTATTATTTGAAGTACCACGGTATTATTAAATTGGAATCTTACTACACAGAACTCTTGAAATTCAAGTAGCAATTGCAATGAGACAAAATCTTTCTTGGTTGTGTTGTGAACATTTTTTTCTCTATATTGATGTTCTCAGTCTTGTTTCATTAAAAATTAAGAACAACAGTAGCCAATGCGTTAAGTCCAAAAGGACTTCTTCAGGGCTTCATTATATTGCTGTTTTTGATGAAGGAAGCGATTTTGACTTTATTTTATAAATTTCCCATGAAGAGGCTTGTATCTTAGGTCCTGTGGTAAATTGAAGGTTTTACGAGAAATCGTTTTATGATCCAATGATGTTAGTATGCTATTTCTTATAGCATTTGCGGAGTAAGATACCTCCAAAGCATGCCGATGGGGGACAGTATACACAACAATATATCCCCCATCAGCATACTTTGGAACGATCTTAGTCAGCAAACGCTATAAGAAATATAATATTGACATCATTTGATCATAAAACTATCTCTCATGAAAACTTCAATTTACCATAGGATATAAGACATAAGCCTCTTCAAGGGAAATTTATAAAAATAAAGTCAAAAAAGCTTCCTTCTACAAACACAGCTCTATAATGAAATCCTGAAGAAGTCCTTTAAGATGAAACGCGTTGGCTACTGTTGTTCTTAATTTTTAATGAAAGAAGACTGAGACGATCAATAAAGAGAAAAAAATGTTCATAACACAACCAAGAAAGATTTTGTCTTATTGCAATTGCTCTTTGAACTTCATGAGTTCTGTGTAGTAAGATTACAATTGATTAACAAGCAATTTTGGTTGTAGCTCAGAGGTGGATAAGACAGTAATTTTAGCTAAAATGACTAACATTGCACCTGGCCCAAGGGGAGAAGCTGCCTGAATATGCACCGCTGGAGGACAGACTGTTATTAGACCCCATGATCGATAAAGCAATCTCACTCACATATAAAAAACTTAGTAACAACATCCCGGACATGCTGGGGCCCCTGCGGGAAAGGTGGGAGACAGACTCGGGGCTGCTGGAGGATGACGACTGGGGGGGAGGCACTGCAGTGTCCCAGGGAGGTGGCGATTCGCGCAAGGTTCCGGCTGGTTCAACTTCGCATCCTGCATAGATCGTACACTCCACGAACAACACAGTACCGAATAGGCTATGTGGACTCCCGCTTCTGCCTCAGGGGGTGCGGGGAGGAAGGGACCTTCTTCCATATTTTATGGGACTGTGCAAAGATCAGGGCATACTGGTCTAGGGTGACGGGCATCATGGCCGAAGTGGTGGGAGCAGAGGTGCCGCTGGAGGCTAGGTGGCATGTGTTAGAAGTCACCAGTGATATCACCTGGCCGAGGTGGGACAAGGTATGACTAGCCCTGGCGAGCATGGTAGCTAAAAGAAACATCGCAAGATTGTGGGGCAGTGACTTAACGGTGGAAGAGTGGGAGCGTGACCTGGATTGGTGCCAGCGGGTGGAGAAAGTTATTTACAAAAGTCAAGGTTGCCCTAAGAAATGGGATAGCATATGGGCGGCCTGGAGGCGCTATAGAGGGGATTGGCTGGACTCTGTCGAGTGGGGAGCCGATATGAGAGGGGCACTGGGTGGGGCCTTTAGCTTATAGATGTGCATTAACAACACTGCGGACGTGCGGAGCCATTTCTGCTCTGGCTCCCCCTGGGTTTTGGCTGCAGTATAGGCCAGGGTATCATATTCAGTGTAGGGAATAGAGTGAAGGGAGGGGGATGTTATGTCCTTACAGGTATGCATTGGGGAGTCGATTGGGGTGGTTTAGAGGCCTGGTCTATGTTGGGAGGGAGGGGTGGTCATGGCGGGTAGGTTGATTATCTTACTATGATTGTAATTGCATTTATCAATGATTGTCAATGTATTTCCGCTGTTAACTGATGTGCTATGTTTTGGAGCTGGTTTTCTTGCAATAAAAAGAATTTTAAAAAAATGACTAACATTAATGCCAGGAAGCTAAGGTGTTCTCATGTATGATTTAATCTCTTCAAGTCTAAAAGTCCTCGCCCAGACTTTATACATCCATAGTAAGAGGTATAGGAGCAGGTCTAGAGAAAGTGGGGCATTTATGGTGATGACACTTTTGGTTATACCTTGAACATGCTAAACAAATGTCCGTAAAATCTTGACTACTAAGCTTTTTGCTTTCTTAGCAGGAAACATGGTCTGGATTTCTGGCCTGAAGAGCAGTACACATTTCTGTGGTCGTCCATGTGTATGCTTGTGAATGTGCCTCTGCTGGCTTATTGTAACTTTTGTGTCGCCTCCAATAGTCTCTTCTTGTCGGTCAGGTTCAGTTGCATATACTGTAAAGTTAGTGCAAGATGTTGTGCCTCTGTTGGATTTTTGTTGACGTTGTTCTGTCATGCCTTCTAGCATCTGTTGTGTTGAAGAAGAATTCAGAGGTTATAAGAAAGACAAATCATAGCTCATTTGTGTTCTGATTGTAGACAATCTTTGTAATGTTGGACAGTATAGCAGGTGGAATATGTGGAACTGATGTGTTGCGGTTCACTCAGACTGTTCATGGGGGAATTTCATTATTTCACAGCGGCACTTGTGGCGAGGGTGCATACCTTGCAGCAGTGAGGAAAGTTCAGTACTTTGTAGACAAGTAGCTGCTGCCCTCATTTTAAACATAACACAGAGAACTGTTCTGACTATAGGTTGTATCAGAATTCATCCCTATTGTTGTATGAAAGGGGAGGCTTCAACAGTTAGATCTGAATGGTAATCACAGTAAGATAGGGTCCTCGGTGTAATTTCTTCCTGGCTCCTCCTCCTCACATTTATTGTCTTATTGTTTCATCGATTCTATCGCTTGACCATAAACATGAGCTGTAGAGGTCAGTTTAGTTGCTACACTTGTTTGAGAAATGACATACTCTCATCCTTGAGTTAATAAACTCGCTTTCTAAAACATGATTGACTGAGCCATAGCATGTTCTGTAATTGATTGTAAATGTTGACTTGGTCAAATAAAGCTCTTGTTGAAAGGTCTCCTCTGGCTCGTTGACCTTTTCTAATAAAAGTCACGTCGAAGTGACGGATATATTTAAGAATAATGCCTTCATCCATGGACTGCCTGATTGAGTGCACAAATCATGCCGCAGTATGCTGTGCATTCTGCTTGGAGGAGCTAAACAATTTCCGGAGTCAAACAAAATGCCAGCTAGTTAATATCTTATGGGCATACAGCTCATTTACAGAAAAATGCTGCTGTCCTGGTCGTAGTGAGTCATTGTCCTTATCTTTCTACTTCCCTGTCCCCAATAAAATATTCTCAGACATATTCGTTAGTTAAAACACTGCATTGTATAAGTGTTCCTAAAATAAATTGAATTCTGTATAGGTTTCTTAGTGCTGTGTTAGATACCAATACCTTCGGCAACCAGGTGATCAGTAATATTGCTCATTTAAATCTTGTGCGTTGTTAAAGGGAATGTCTGCTTGCAAAGAGCCTATTCTACATCAACCTTGACCGGGATGTCACACCATTTCGGAATCGGAAACCATTTGGTAATAAACCTCACTGTATCCTAGCCTGCATCACTAATTGTTTAACTATGGACGGGTTGGAAAGCTCTGCTTAACCTCCCTGGACTTGACATGCTCTGCCGACTATTACAATAGTTCAGGCTTCACACCCTGCTCCTTTGCATCCCAGCACTGATCCTTTACCTTCTAGTTTTAATTGCCCAAATCCATTGTTTAACCTGGTGGGAAGTAGCGGATTTTAAGCCTTCACATTTCATGCTTAAAAGTAATTGAGACGAAGATTTGAATGATCTAATAATTACAAATCAGTCGTTAGCAGCAGTGCCCAATTGAATTGAAACTGCCTCACATTTTCAAATCTGCAGACTCGTTCCAAGTGCATGGGAGTTAGAACATACCTGTAGACACTGAAGGGAACATCTCTGGAGGCACTGAGGGGAAAAACTGATAAGCCGCCAACTGCAAGACTACTTCCAAGCTTCAAAAGCCTACGAGAGAAATATGGAACCTAATTCTTTCTTCCAATTTGTGACTTTTGCTGGTTTAAAAAATATGCGCTAGTTAACTGAATAAGTGTGTACGTACATATTTCTGTAACTGTGTATTTTTACCGTGTGTGTGTGTGTATATATATATATTTGTTTTTCAAAAAGCTCAGAACAGTTTTGAATGCCATTGAGTCCTGTATATCAGAGAGTGCTGCATGTGGCATTTGTTGCATTTAAAGCAAACTGACAAACTGTTTGTGACGATGTGCGTTATCATTTTACGATGTAAATAGCCGCATTGTACATATCTGAAATGAAATGTATTTTTAGTTCAGTGGTCACCACAGTTTAATTGATTGACTAACATTAGTTTACAATGAACTCTTTTATGTCTATGACTATGTTTGAGTATAAAGGCCACCATTAAAATGGCGCTCATTAGATTGAGAAAGCCTGCTGTGACAGGCGAAACGCGTCTCTCTTTGCTGGGAAGGAGGAGGCATAATTCAATAAAGAAGCCTTTACCTGAATAGCCCTCGAGTGCGTGCTCTTTTTCCTAATGGAGAGTAGAGGCTCTTTGGTTAATATATATATATATATATATATATATATATATATATATATATATATGTGTATATATATATATGTGTATATTCGAACACAGTTTCACTCCAGTAGGGCTGAAAGACAGGCTAGCACACAGGTCTCCGGTTTGTAGATATTTATTGCGACCCCCTCACCCTTAACAGACGCGTTTCGCTTGGAACAAGCTTCGTCAGTGTCAATTTGCGTGTTAGTACTAACGCCATTTTAAAGACCCACACACAGTGCGATTCAATCAACATAGAAAACAGTATACTTTCGTCATGTTACCAAAATGGTCGCCATCTTATAGTGTTTCATAATTTCCATGGTTAATGTCTTTTTATCTGGCGTTTAAAAATAAAGTGCTCTCGTGCAAAACCCAATTTAAAAAACAATGTGACAGCAAATTGATAATATACCACAATTAATGATAGCTTTGAACATAACGAAAAAAGTCAACCTTAATTGTATCATTTCTTCGTTGAATTTCATGCCCTGAATGGGCAGTTTTGGTGTTAAGCAGTGTCTGTATTGCCCTAAATGGGCAGAAAATTCAGATTGCCTAACCGTATATGTCTTTGCTTTTGCGTAGCTTGGTCTACAATTTTACTGGTATCTTCTTCTCACAGTGGCATTCCATCATCAATGTCATTTTTTGTTGCCAGTTAGTTTTTATCCATCCTGAACTGTTCTGATCTTTATAAATGGACCCACATTTCTTCGTCGTTGTTGAGCCCATATGGGATCATTGTCTTAAGATCGATAATATATTTTGACTCAAGAGTGCGTAACTTTTTCATTCTGTCCCCACCTCGTTCAGATCTTTCCACTTGGTCGATACAATAGAATTTAAGCAGGTCTCTGTTGCTTTGATGATTTTGTGCAAAATGGCGTGCCACAGGGTATGACCTATCATTTTTTGTTATTGCACGCATATGCTCCAAAATCCTTAGTTTTGTGGGGTTAATCGTGCTCCCTATGTATCGTTTCCCACAGGGACAGACCAAGCAGTAAATGGTATACTCTGAGTTACAATTTAACAATTTCTTTATCTCTCTGTTCGGTGCAGCTTCGTTTGTTCTTCCCGGGTAGTTGGTTACTTTTGTGCTTCCTTTGCAAGCCTTACACCGTAGACATGGATAAAAACCTTTTGATTTTGATAATTTGACTGGCTGTGTTGCTGGTGCAAAGTGACTATGGACAAGATGATCAGCCAGAGATTGACTGCGTCGATAGGTGATCAATGGTTTCTCAGGGATTAGTTTCTTAAGTACATGGTCAGTTTTTAAAATGTGCCAGTTCTTTTTGAATATTTGCACAATTTTTCCCGCTTTGGTACTGAAATTTGTTATCATTCTGATCGGTTCCTCTGTGTCCTGATTTGGTTTTTTCACCAAAAGATCTCTTCTGTTGGTTTTAGAGGCCTTTTCCTCAGCTTGTATTAGTGTCTGCTTACTGTATCCCCTGGCTTGGAATCTCTGGATAGCCCCCTTCTTAGCTGTTGTGAATTCCGCTGTTGCTGTGCAGTTACGTTTCAAACGTAAAAATTCACCATAGGGAACATTGTGAATTAAGCTCCTCGGATGGTGGCTTGCTGCATGTAGCACAGCATTCCCTGCTGTGGGCTTCCTATATAGTTTGGTTTGGATCTTTCCATTATCTATATAGATTTCCAAGTCCAGGTAACAAACACTTTGGCTGCTGATGGTGCTGGTAAATCTGAGATTCCATCTGTTATCATTAAGTGTGGCGATGTACTCCTTAGCCGAGGTCCTATCTCCACACCAGATGACAAAAAGGTCATCAATGTACCTTGTCCACAGTAGAATTTGATCAGTCCAAGGTTCGTTAGCCTTTCCCCATGCCTCGTGTTTCTCCCACCAACCTACGAATAAATTCGCATAGCTGGGGGAGAAACACTAGCCCATTGAAGTCCCTCTGATTTGTTTGTAGATGTTTCCAGAGAAGAGGAAGATGTTATGATATACGCAGAATCTGGTCATGGACAGTAGCATCGAACTATGTTGTTTAAATTTGTCCGGTTTTTTGTCTAAAAACCATTTCAATGCAGTGAGGCCGTTTTCATGGGCAATACAAGTGTATAAGTTTACAACATCAAGAGTGATTAGGAGCATGTTTGGTTCCCAGCTGATGTTGTCGATTTGTCTAAGGAAATCCTGTGTGTCCCTTACATAGGAGGGGAGAGCCTTCACTATTGGTGCTAAAAAGGTGTCTATAAACCTTGAGGTATTCTCTAGGAAGCTCCCAATTGATGATACGATGGGGCGCCCTGGTGGTCTTTTGGGATTCTTATGGACTTTTGGCAGATGGTAAAATGTGGGTATTACCGGTGCCTCACATTGTAGATATTGGAATTCTTCTGAGTTGAGCATACCGTCTGCTTTCCACTTTTCCAGCATTTTTTGGAAATTAATAGTACTCTGTACATATTCTTGTCTTTTTATGATAGTGTAGCAGTCTGGATCTCTCAGTTGTCTGAGGGCTTCTTGCTCCTAATGTTCCCTTGAGAAGATGACAACATTTCCCCCTTTATCAGAGGGTTTGATTTCTATTGAGGGATCATTCTTTAGGGATTTGACTGCTTCCCATTCTTTTCCAGAAATATTGGAACTCCTCATGTCCATTTTTTCTTTTGCTAATTTTTCTAGGTCAATCTGAATGGCTTCATTGAAGACATCAATCGCATCATTAGGAGCGGTGGGTAATTTTCTTGATTTATTTTTCATGTGACTTGGGTCACGTATTTATGTTTGTGTATTATTTTCAGATTGAGACCCAAGCTGTTGCTCCACTAAGTCTCCCTGTGCCAACATATTCGAGTCAGGAGGTGTGTTGAGAAATTCATCCGTTACTTCCAGATTCATTTCCGTAGGGTTGTCTTCATTCGTAATTTGATTTCTGGAATGCATTGCAAAGATCTTTTGAAACTTCAACTTACGTATATATTTGAACATATCAATTCTGGTATTTACCAGATCCAGATCAGCTGATGGGCAGAAGGATAGTCCTTTTTTAAGGATATTGGTTTCATATTTAGTCCATGTACGATTGGAGAGGTTTATGATGTTGTTCTCCTCATTTTTATTTACCATTTCCTCTGTTTCAACACACTTCTCGTAACTATTGGAGAAGCGGCTACAGCATTTCCCCCTCTTGCCCCTCCTCGTCTTCCTCTTTGATTTGGTTGTGGGGGGTGATCTCGTTGCTGTGGCCTTTGTCTCGTTTCTTTGATGACCTGAAATTCGTCGAAAAAAGGAGTGATCTCCTTCCCTTGATCCTTGTTTGCTCGTACTCCTGTTGTTTCCTCGTCAGATATTTCTGATTCCGAAGTTACTGCACTAGTTGGTGTAGTGGTTCCTTGTGCAAGGCGTTTTCTTGTTGCATCAAACTTGTGAGCAAATGTTAGGATCCTCCCCATTTTGTAATCCTGTTCATCGCGTTGAAATTTGGTTTGTTTTCTCTTCCTGATTCCAAGTTCATATTCCCTCACTCTTTTTGTCATTATTTTCCTCAGATCGTCACTTGTTTTAGAATCTGTCTCTTTTTGTATTAGTTCTTCCAGGTCCCTTATGTCTTTAAGGCACTCGTCACGGTCTATCCAGGCATACTTGATTAGCATGCGCACCATGCCTTTTGCCGACTCAGCCGTATATTCTGCCCATTCTTTGAGTAAGGCTGGATTCAGTTTTTCATAATTGGGGACCGTGAAGATGCGGAGTCCTCTCGGGACACGATTACAGTCTACATATCGTTGGAGGGAGGTGGCTTCCCACCACTTCCTCACTTCCCTTTCCAGCAGTTTTTCCAATTTCTGGTATAGTATTTTCAAGTTACTGGTCGGTACAGTTGCTGTTGTTACATCAATTACGCCGGTTTGATTCTCCGTGTTCGACTTAAACATTAAGTTTGCTGCCGTTTCCCTTTCTTCTCTAAGCTCCGCTTCGCTCGACATTATTGCAAATTCGTCAGTTCAAAGCCATACAGTGTGGTCTATTTCTTGTACGTGGGGTGGTGTGTTATCACACTTGCGGGGTGCGCAATACTGTTACGGGACCAATTACGGGACAGAAGCTGAACCAATTAATCTTCTAATCCACTTTGCCGCTTCACTCACCGGGATCACTTTGGGTCAGCTCCGGAGGCGCCAGCCGACGCTACCAGTGTTGCCGTTCAGATCTCACCGGCGGGGCGGTGTCTGTGGAATCGTCTTTTGTCTTTCGGAGTTAGATGTCAGTTCTCCGTCTTTATTCTCCGTGGTTCAATCTGCTTCGGGGCTGATGGCCATATTAACTTCCTGCACCGTATCGTTCCACCGCCGTCGCTCCTCCTCCTCCCGGGTGCTTCAGCCAGCGGGGGTGAACCGCTATACACTCGAACACAGTTTCACTCCAGTAGGGCTGAAAGACAGGCTAGCACACAGGTCTCCGGTTTGTAGATATTTATTGCGACCCCCTCACCCTTAACAGACACGTTTCGCTTGGAACAAGCTTCGTCAGTGTCAATTTGCGTGTTAGTACTAACGCCATTTTAAAGACCCACACACAGTGCGATTCAATCAACATAGAAAACGGTATACTTTCGTCATGTTATGGTCGCCATCTTATAGTGTGTTTCATCATTTCCATGGTTAATGTCTTTTTATCTGGCGTTTAAAAATAAAGTGCTCTCGTGCAAAACCCAATTTAACCGCATGCGTGCGGGCGGAATTCCGCCCGTACGCTGAGATTTACTCATTCGCATGTTACGTGACGAGCTGGGCTCGTCATCAGCGTAGCAGGAGGCTACCTCATGACGAGCCCAGCTCGTCATCAGCGTCGAAGGGGTTAAAAAACAATGTGACAGCAAATTGATAATATACCACAATTAATGATAGCTTTGAACATAACGAAAAAAGTCAACCTTAATTGTATCATTTCTTCGTTGGAAAAAAATAAAATATATATATATATATATATATATATATATATATATATATATATATATATATATATAATATATATATATATATATAATATATTTTTTTGTTTTTCAAAAAGCTCAGAACAGTTTTGAATGCCATTGAGTCCTGTATATCAGAGGGTGCTGCATGTGGCTTGACACAATACAGGTCTGTGTGTCACTAGGTTCTGCATCCTAGCTGATTTCTAGTAGTTTATGCACCATTCAGTGTCTATGAATATGGTCAATGGGAAGAGTCATTGAGCTGTTTGATGCAAAACTAGCCGAGGTAACTTTATGGCCTATAGGACGGCCTTCACAGCACATTTATGTTCCCTCTTTTCTCTACTGACCAGGATTGTTGCACTGGCCCAAAGGTCCCATTTCCATGTCTTTTAGAACGTCATCACTGATGGCTTTCATTGCAAATGCAACTTTTATATCAGCTGGAGAATCTTAATGAATTTGGAAGTAAGAGAACCTTTTTCTCTCTGTTGGCCAACAGTGGTCAGTCCCACAGTGACTTTTATGTCCCATCCTGGTGTGCCTTTGGGGTGTGTTTCACTACCTCATCGGGATGCCTAAGGACAGTGGGCTAGATAACCTTTAGCACCCTGTAAATTGGTCTAAAGGTTCTTCAGCCATCCTGCCTATGGATATCTGCCTCTGCTAATGGCTTAGTCAACTGATGCTTGGTCTCTGCTAGTCTCAGAGGTGCACAATACAGTTTTACAAAAAGGAATGTTTTTAACATTTTTGCACACAATTCTTATGCATTAGATCTAAAAATATCTAACTTGAGCAGTTTGAACAGGGAACTTTTCCAAGTAAGATTTTCTCAGGCCATAGCTGAAACATCACTGTTGTATAATTTGCAGAATTTTCTGACGTGTGTTCAGATACAATCATGTACATTTACCTTGTCTTCAAGGGGTGTATGATTATATCAGTTGGCACAGCTCATTGTTTAAGAAATTAAATTGTACTGTTACGTTTTTGCTTTGCAACCCTTAGAGAAGAGTTAATGCTCCCCCACTCTGCTTAAATAACGCAGCTACCTGCTTTAAAGAAAACTACATGATAGAACATATCTGCTTTATATAATTCCGGACCTTGCTGTGCTCTGAGCCTTAAGTTTAATATTGAGCCCAAGACAAATGTTCTTAGGCCACTGACATGGCCATGTTAAAATTCTTAAAACTTGTCAAATATTTTCTTACACCTTATATTGGCCTTAGCTTATATAAAGCATGGGCCAATCTGGCTAGTGGCACATACTGTCATAAGTGACGTGGGAATATTGTTCGAAAACACTAATATTTTATATAGAATACACTAGTATAAAATAGGAAAGCAGACAAAGCATTGTCACAATGAATTTTTAAACCTCCTCAATTTCAGAAAGACCAAATCTGCTGGCATCTTCATATAAAACACTCATATTTAGCTTTTACAATTGGTCTGAAATTTCACATCATAGAAAGCGGCATTGGTGTTTACGACACCTTTACTTTAAATATCATTTTTAATACAAAATGTTCACCTGTCCACAACCAATAAAGTAACTAAATGTTTGTCAGAAAACATTTGCATTATTTTAAGTGTAGTTCAATTGTACAAAAACGCACTTGGTCAATCAAGCAGCGATGGACATTTGCTGTAGCTTAAGGCCACCATTGAAGCATGTGTTCATAGTGCAGCGACTTTAAGATGATGACTTTGGTGAATCTTGGGTTGGCTACATTTTTTAACTTAAAACCTTTCTCCTTTAAGGTTATGGTTTCAACCAACTTGTTTGACAATCAGTTGAGGTTACCGTGATCAGGAAGTAATCTGCTAATCTTTAAAGGAGCTTCCAGTGGATAATTGTTTGCAGTAGAGGATCTCTCTCTCGCGTGCGTGTGTGAGCACATGGCCCCAGCAATCTAGACGGAGTTCTTCCAAATATTGAATGCATCCTATGTTGCCGCCTTTTAAAGGCTGCCCTTTATTAGTGGTATTCTCTGAGTTCATTTGACTGTATTTGAAATTCTAGTGGGGGGTGGGGGGTCAATAGAACCATTCATTGCCACATTGCATGACACCGTGTTTGTCTCTGTATTGTTTCAGATTTTATTTGAGGTTAAACAATCTCTATGTAACCCCCACAAAATGGAAAAATGATTAAATGTATGTGTTTTGGAACTAAACCTATCAGACTTCAGCAGTGATGCCACAGCAAATAGGGCAGGTAGGAATCAGCAAGATTGTAGTGGATAAGTAAGACAGTAAAAAGGGTGGGATGAGGTCAGTGCTGTTGCACAATAATTTTTTGAAACACACTTGTCGGGTCGAACAGGGCAATATGAGATAATTATAGCAAATATACTTTTCTTCTAATGTACACTTGACTCTAAATCCCGTTCAGCAAGCTACAGGTATCTGCAATGATCAAACCTGCCTTTTAAGAAAGAAACCGACCTACTTAATTTTTTAGAGCGAACACCTCCAGTTTTCAAAACTAATTTTATGTAGTGCAAGACTGCTTTTTAGAAGAATAAGATGCTGAGTTCTGTACAAGTGCTTTGGACAGATCACTGCTATTTGGAATTAAGTGCCCATGGAGAGGGTGACAAATTGAGGCTTAAGCCCTATGTTCCTTTGGATGTTTAAAACTATACTGCTGCCAAGGACTATGGATGATTCTTAAAAGCCCTCTTACTGTGTTATAGGCCTGACCCACCAGCAGATGACTTTAACGAGGAAGAAGGCATTTAACAAACATTATAATCCAAAGCAGAAGGGCTATAGTGCTATTAGAATATTCCACCCACTGAGGGCAGCATGATGTAAAATAATCTAGGAGAAATAGAAAGGGCAACATTGGAATATTTGAGTGGAAGGATTGTACCAGCCATTATTGGCTACTATAGTGTATTCAATGTAGCTCTTAACATACAGGTGTTTTATCAAACCTAAAAAGGCACATAATTGTGTATTTCAGATTCCCACTACCGGGGAGCCATTCGTTATGCATATCCCTCCTCTGCCAAAAATGGAAGTGGGGTACTATTGATGATGTTGTTTTAAGAGTAGCCATACTATATCTAAGTAGATATGCCTTCTTTTCTTAGGTGGTATCACGCTTCTGTATGTAGTGTGTCTGATAGGAAAAAATTCCTCAAAAGAGAGCCAAGAAAACCAGATGAAGTTTAGGACCCTGTTGAGTGCCTTGAATCTCCAATCTGGGTCTGCCTCCGTGCACGATAGTCTCCATATTGCAAATGGCACTCTATCCCTTGCATTGTTCTGAATGGTGTTGGTGGCACTGCTGATCCTCTGGCTAGCAAAACACTTGCCTTTCTTCGCCTCTTTAATCGTCACCAAAAAGATTGAAATGTGTATGAACACGTTTATGTCTTCAATTTTGACTGTTTGACTTTGGAAATTTGCACTCAAATTTTTTTGTAACCTCTTTATTAAATGTTTTTGTTTTCCTGATTTGTCTTTTAATCAGTCTGTCTAGCACTAAGTAGTCCCTGTTTCTGCCGCACTGTGCACTGTGACTGTACGACAAAGTAGATATTGGGGCTGACTAAAGTGTCCATACTGGTACAGAATATTCAACACGGGTTGGTAATGGCGCCCGCTTTTTTAATTTATTTAATTCTTCCTTGCGGGAGAAAACCTATATGCAAAATAGGGACATTGTAGACTCCTATACAATTTGGAATGATTACTTTATTTTCCTAAGAAAAGAAGCGACTTTAAAAGGCTTGTTCCAGACAAGATACAAGTGGTTCTGAGGGTTATTCAGAGGGTGTCCACAAAGGTAGATAGATGGGCTTTCTTTTGCACACCAAAAATCAGAGAGGACATTAGATAGGGTCAGGGAAGCTTTCAGTGACCTAGCTGGGCTTAATACAATGACGAGAGCAGCACTATGCTATGGCTATCTGTTATCCATAAAAAGCATCAAATCAGGACAGATGCAGAAACATCTAGGTGTTACGATGAGGGTGACACTACAGTAGTAAAGATAGAGGTGGACAAACCCCCCTATTCATACCAGATATGGCTATTCCCAAAGAGGCTATACCTGGGCCAAACCATGTAAGCCCCACTATTTAAGTCGTTCAGTGTTTAACTTGTAGTAACATACCTTGCAAGTTCATTGGCAGGAGAAATGCACACTTTTTTAAACATTATAATATTGTTCTGTGTTGCAGCAGCTCTCCTTCAATTTGCATGATGTTTGGTTGTTTTTCTGTTGCATCACTGCATTAAGGACATCAAAACAACAGTGGTCTGCTTTCTTTGTGATCTTTTAATTGAACCCATAGAGCCGAGCATGTGCCTTCCTTGGCTCGCCCACCTATAATACTATATGGTGCAAAAGGCTGGCAAATTGTGATGCTGATAGCCATAATTGATTTGGCAAATAACAGTTACAAAGTTATGCACGGTTTGGATGGATAATACACGTATCCAAAATAATATCTAGATATGTTTGGGACAGCAGATTTATGAGGTGCTGACACATGAGGAATGGCAAAGAATCTGTCCGCTACATAATGCTAGGTTCAGTTTTAAATACATTACTAAACATGCGTCCTCCCCTTGTGTTGCATAAAATGATTTCATACCTCTCTGAACCATAATAAGTGCTCATACCAATAGCAACGTTCTTCCTTGTGTAGAATTGTTTGCTCTCATACAGGAATACTGGTGTTTAGTTACTGGGACTGTTAATCAACATTATGGCGCTTGGATTAAAACTGATTGCGCTCAAAAATTGAAAGCTGGACTATAGCTGAATACTTTCGATTAAGTGAGATGTATAGCCATAACCTGTGTTCTACAAGGCACCACATAGAGCAGCTTGATTGAAAACTGTACGAGGATAAGCTAATGTGTTACTAAAGAAATTCGTAGAGTGGAAGACAAACTGATGGTCTAGAGAATGCGGGTAGGAGAATTAATTGGAGCACTAACTGGAGAGAATGATAATTTGAGTGTGAGTTTCTTTTTTTCATTAATGAAAAATTAGGCATTAACCAATGCGCTCAAATTATGGCTTTCATAGTAAAGTATTTCAAAGTCATGATGACAAGATTGTAAACACTTCAGGTGTAAAAAAGTATTTGAAATGCAATAGGTCTCGCATTTACACGAGACCTATTGTATTGCAAATGTTAGGCATCACGGACAACAGGAGGGAGGGCGGGCGAGGGGGAGAAGGCAAGGACAACGGAAGCTAGGGTGGGGGGAGAAGAAGGCACAACAACGGGAGTGAGGGGGGAGTAATGAAAATCGGGCTCACAGTCTAAATAAGACATACCGTGTAACAACAGAGGTAAACTGGCCAGTCCTAATGGGAGGTTAAAAATGAAGACAAGGCGGTACTAAGGAGGGACTAATAAGCCTATTGACTAGGTTGTTTACAGCTTAATACTGCCAGAAATGTTTTTCTTCACTCTATAAATCTGGTCGGCCTATTTCAGTAGAGTTGAGTTCTCTCATTTCGTACTTTCGCAAGAAACCTCAGGTCTGTGCATCTGATTAGAGATGCATAAAACCTTCACGTTGCATGGGGTAGTGCTGCGAAGCCTTTGGAATGGTGCCACCTCACCTGGGCCTCGCAGCGCTTTTTCATGGCTGACGGGCCCAGTAGAGGCATAGTAACTCAGTAGTAAAGGCCTTGTGTTCAGAGAACCAACAGGAGAACGAGAAGAGCATAGCCAACACTGAGACACTGAGTTAGTGGTACTTGCAGTGAACCCAGGAGAGCACACCACGCTCAAATAGCAAATATATGGGGCATGAGGTACAAGAGCAGAAAGCAGTGCGGGCAGAGCGAAATCGAAGACAACATAGCATATTGGCACAGGTGCTCTGTTTTTGTTAAGCTGAGGACAGGCGCCAGTGCTTGCTTGCCCTGGAACTCAGGATAGTGTTTTTTTAGCTTAATTATCTGAACCTGTGGGACTTGCATTTCGTTTTTTTATAGGAAGCCATTAGCTTCTGTCAAGATGAATGTCCTTGAAGATCTTTGGAATGGATCCAGTGTTTTTCTGAAAAAGATGGTAAATGTGAGCGGCATTTATCTGCTCCCATGATGTGTGAAATCAGTCACCAGGATTTAATAGTTGTTAACGTTTGCGATTGTTAAATTGAACAATAGCATTAAAGATGTTAATTTTCAATTGAAGGCAATTTCAAAATTACGTTTTAGCACGGTTGTTTTCCTCTTCCAGTTTGACGAAGGGTGGTGGCTTATCATTGTAACATACATTAATAATATTTCCCATACTGATCCATTACATTCAATTAAGACGTTTAGTTCACAGTTTGAGATAAGGATGGTACCAAATTGTAACATTTCCATGAGTATAGAAATTGCATTTTTCCTACACAGAGATTCTGCTTTGCCTGTTGAGCTCTGTTAAAAGTAAGTAAAAGTTTATCTTCATGTTTAACATAGTGAGTGTATTTAGTAATTTTCAGATTAACATTTATTTTGGTATTTGATCGATGTTCAGTTTGCAGCCATTTGAGGATTTTGCAGTTTTATTTATTAACATTTTTAATATCATCACAGTTGCCCAATCAACTTTAGCTTATTAGTCCATGGTTAACAGTTCCATCACGCATGCTGTCCCAACTTTTGAACAACAAAAACAACTTGAAAACGGTCTGCTAGTACGCATCAGGAGCTACAGTATACTTTTGCACTGTTCATAGTGTTCTTGTAATCAATAATTATGTGTTATCTGGGTGCCGGGAGTATTGTCTAATCTTTGTCACTGCAAGGACATACTCCACCAACTCACTTCCTTAACTTTAAAGGCATTTTGACCCACTCAGTTACATATAATTAGGCTGTGTTGTTTTAGGTTTAAACGTATAATAACTGATAAAACCCCACTGAAAGAGAAATAGCCCTCACCAGTGAAAACATATAAACACTGAAAAACACCTGCATAACTACCAACTAAATGCCATTCAAATAAAGGAAAAAGAGTGAAATAGTAATTTTTGTTGTTCCTGAAGGGGCCAATACAATGTAACTTTGTTATACAAGCTAGCATTAAGAAAGACTGGGCTAACATCGTTCTGCTTGAGTTTGTTGTTTAGGGATGCTGCTAAAATATTGTTTCTTCTTCCTTTTGTTTTTTTTTTGTTTTGTGGTTTTTTGGTCTAAAGATGCAGGGTTTAGAAGCATGTTTTAGGTCTTGTTTAATTATATTATAAACTGTAAAGAATCAGGAAATATCAAAATCATATTTGATATTTTTGCTGCGTTTGATTCTTTCACTGATAGGTAAAATGGCTGGTTTCATAAGAATCTTTCCTAATATGTGTCATCACATTTACCCACAGAGAATGGATAAAATCCCGTATTATATCAGCCCACAGTTTCTAGGTGGTCAGTATTGATATTAGGGGAATTACCAACTCCTCAGGCTTTAAACATTCAAGGCAAGGTATAGTGACAGGTATATGTATAAAGAGCGCTATCACCAAGCATCTGGGATAGTGGTGAAAACATGACACCAGACTTTTGGAAAACTTGGAACGCAGTGTCACTTGGAATGCTTTGCAAAAAAGGTTCTTTCCAAGTTCAACAAAGATTGGAGTGATATTGTTTGTAATTGCAGTGATACGCGCCCGGCTCAATGCAAATGTTGCAGAACCTGCCCTGAGAATCACAATCTTCAAGTGCACTAGTATTGGCATGGTAAGCTATTTCAGTGGCCAGAGTTAACAAATTGTGTACTGGCGTTTGGCAATGCCCGTCTCCAGTGCTAATGTTGAGAGGACCTTTTCACAGAAGTTAACATGGGAAAGAAAGAGCGAGCGCACATGACCAAAGACTCACTGAAGAAGTATTGTATGGTGTACTACAATAAGTTTAATTTGCAAAAATCTATTTGGACCTCATAGACACTATACATACACTGTCTATATACCATGTTCTATCAGTGCAGAAAGCAAGTAATAATAAAACCAAAACATTCCATATACACCGGAAAAACACTTTTTCTGTTGTTTTTATTGCCGCGAAAATGTGTAGCCACTGATAACAGTTTTTTAAGGTATTGAAATGACTTGAAAACACTGAAAAAAAACCACCAGAATTTATCAAAAATAGAAACTGAAAACAGGAAAGCCTACATATAATTCACGGATACAGTAATTCCCAGAATTCCAACTCTAGGCATTCAATACTGTTATCTATCTCTTAATTTGTGTTGGTCTGCCATCACTTTTCCATTTTATTCCTCCTGTATCTTTGCCAACCTGACTGATGTTAATGGTTGCCCCTATGGCCACCATCCATGCTAATTCTGCGTACCTGATTACTATTTATTACATTTTGGGTCTTCTGCTAAGCCCCAGAATGCAGTTTTCAGGTGTCCGTACTGCTTTGTTGGTAAGTTCAGTTATTGTGTCTTTAATCTCTCTCCAGTAGTTCCTTAGAACTGTCCAGCCCCAGAACATATATAATATATGCCTGGGAGTTGAGAGAAGCTCTGGTATGAATCAGTGAATATAGACAGACAGGATCTTTTCTGACCTTCAGGCAAAGGAAACTGCAGCTTCTGAAGCTCTATTTTAACACCCTACCACAGCCAGTTCAAATAGTGATGTATTTAGATCCTTAGGTACGTGCCTGGGCACCACTGGAACATTTGCAAATAAAATTATAAAAGGCAAGATGCTTTGGATTTGGAGAAGATGCTGAGCTTGATGAGGGCGTGGTCTTGCCAGGGGACGAGTGTGGGCTTGGTGATTCAGCTGGTGGCATGACTAGGTAATTTTACTCATTGGGTGAGGACCAGGCTTCCGTGGTCTTTCATGATTGATCTAGAGTTGGGGGCAGTAGGAATTAAATGCTAGCATTGAGGCGAGAGTTGCAACGAAGGTCATGATTGTGTTTGTGAAGTTGGTGCACGAACCTAATGGTTTGTAGAGAGTGCTGCTTGGGGTGAAGCTGGCTGTGAGGTGGAGTTTGAACAACAAATGTTACAGGATGATGTGTCTGTGGTTGTGGTGCAGTTTATGGTGATCTTGTGGATGATGGTCATCCTACATAGAGGCTTCTGAAGTCTCTCTTGCCTGGTAATCTTGTCGCTGAGGGGGGTGGTTGGCGGTGGCGATTTCATCTGCTGATGCAGGGTTTAGCCAGGTTTAGGTGAAGACAAGTAGGCCAGGGGCATTGTCGTACTGCAGGTTCCATAAAAACATTAAATAGTAATTGTGCCTCTTTGGTTGTGAAAGATAGATTAAATATTTCCATTCAGAATTCTAGCATGTTTTTCTCTTGTAAAATAACTGTAATTTTATCAACTAAGTGCCAACCAAAACATTCTTAATTTATAGCACATCCACATAAAACAGTTTAAACTAAGAGGTGTGCTTGTTGAATAAGTTGTTTCCCACGATCTTGCAAAACAGATTGCATAAATCAATGTGTTTAAGTGTACTACTTCCTGAATTATAGCCATTTTCCTTGGGATTCCTGCAGATATCAATGCTCCCCAGTCAAATAACATAGGAACACTATATTTTGAGTTAGCACTAACCTTATGGAAAATTACACAGATGAGTTACTAGGACCAAACATTTTTCACAATTCCCTAAGCCCATCCCCACAACTCATCTGAAGGAAATGAGCCCTTCTGCAATTAAATGAACCCATTCTTACCCTAAGGCACCATCCTAGACTGCTACAAACTCGAGCAGGTCTTGCCTTTACTTTAAAATTAAGTGAAACCGCCGAACCACACAGTCCTGAAAGTGTGCCCAATCTGTCTCCCTATTTTGGGAAAGGTCCCAGAGCGCTGCATGTAGTTCAAACATAAAAGCTACTTTAAAGAAAACCACCTCTGGGATGACATTCAATCAGGCTTCACGTCTGACTAAAGTACTGTAACTGCTATATTTTTAATTGTGAACGATAATCTCCACTTCGTGGATAAGGGCACTTCTAGTCTCCTAATCCTTCTATATGTCTTAGTGCCAAGTAAACTGACGCTCTGATAACCGCTCTCATGGACAGGTTGGAAATTAGTGGTGCCCTTCTCAGTGAGTTCACGTCCTGTTTAAACAATCTGTGTCAATTCATAAAAATTGTCAACTGTGTCTTGCACTGTCCTGAAACAACAAGTGCCACTAGGCTCAATTCCCTCCCTGTCATTTTAACCTTTACTGAATCTAGGCTCTACTCTCCACCATACAAGTATCAATTTACACCTTACGAACATCTTCTATCAATTTTACGCAGAAGGCACTGAAATGCATAAAAATCATAAACCCCAAAGAAGCCAAATTTCCAGAGTCCATCCAAATCTGGATGTCCTACCATCACTTAAAGCCTAAATGTCTGTAGACTAAGTTCCTTCTGTTATTCCCACAAAAATCCTCAACCTCTGATTCAAACATTCTGAACTCCTTCTGAGTGCTAAACAGTAGCACTGTAATTGTGGAGTCTGCCAAATTCTTTAGATTCCTCCTGGACAAAAGCCATGGCCTACACACATACACTAATGTTTGGTGAAAGGAGCGTAACTGCAACTCCAGCTGATATGGGTTATCAAACTTTGTCTCCCTGAACCAGAATTTTAGCTCGTTATTCAAACTCTTGTTCATTCCAAATTTGATTTTGGCAACTCCATACTCTCAGGGATTGACTAAATGTCACCTAGCTCTACTCCAGACAACTCTACATGTTTCTGTGTGCTGTTCACTGGCTGAAAACATTTAACCACATCTCACTGTCTGATATCGATAAACCTGCTCCATAAAGGAGCATCTAAAAAGATGTCTCCTTTTCACATAAAGCTTTGTTTATGGAATTGCTAGAACACAAATTGACCCTTTCAGATGGACACCCACCAAAGCAATTACCTCTAAAAGTCCAAGAATCAAAAACAAAAAAGACACTGAAAGTCCCTTTCTGGTAGTGCTCATAGGTTGTGGAACTCTATCATATCCGCTATCAAAACAGTCTTGTCCTAGGACCGCTTTTAGAAAGACTTATATTTTTTAATTGGTCTCCAAACATGAAATTCATTGTCCTTTTCCTGCAATATTCTGTGATTAGAACAGATAGCTAAATAAGGTTCGCTATAGTTATTGATACTGATAGTACTAGTTAAGACCACAATGCCATTTGATATGTATTTTTTTGTTCACAACTGTTCATCAAACTTTCCCAAAAAAGTCTTGCTCACCTCAGCTCCTTCCTTGAACCTTTCAGGCTGATTTGTCAAGATGGGCTGAAAAAAATGGGGGTTGTGGATGTGGCAAAACACATTTTCCCCATGCAGTTTTCCATTGGAAAATTGAACAGCGATACCTGAAAACCAGCTTAACAGAATGATACCAAGTTTGTCAAGAAGCTAGATCTTGTTCCAGAAAGTGTGCTTTTTAGGTCTCAGCCTGCGATGGCTGCGCAGACATGCGCAGTCTCACTGGCGAGATTTAATGAGAGAGAGAGAGAACATCACCAGCGAGGTTAAGCCCCGCCCCTCTTCTCCATTGGCTGGCCTCCTAAACGGTGGCCAGCCATTGCAGAAGAGGTCCTAATGACGATCTTCTTTCTCTCTAAGCCCTGTCCTTTTTAGATTGGGTTCCTTGACTTACTGCTGAAGTAAAAGGTTTCTTATCTTCTTTATGGGTCCAGATGGCCCCATAAAGAAGATAAGGAAACTTTTACCCCAGCAGGAAGTCCGGGTGCCCAGACTGGAAAGGACGAGGCTTAGAGAGGAAAAGGCTGTGTCATGGTAGCCCTATTAGCGTTGCATATGCGTGTACGTTTCTCAGAGCAGCAGGAATATGAAACCTCCAAAGAGAATGAAAAGTGCGATTAGAATATGGTGATTGTTGGAATCGGAAAAAGTACCCAAATCAATCAATACGTTGAGACTTCGTAACACCTGCCTGTCAGCCACATACGAAGTTAACAATTAGCGAGTTTGTGTGGGCTTTTGGAGAAATCGGAGGAGCTCCGTCCCCAGAGTAAGTATAGTTGCTGAAGCAGCTGCCATTTTGGACTATGTGCTTTTTTCAGAGTAGACAGTGTTGTTGCACTGTTACGCTCCGAAATACCAAGAAAATAATGACGTATTTTTAATAGAGTAGCAAAACATACGCGCTATGCTTTAGAATGCTTCATCTCCTTTTATTGTAATACTATTTCCAAAAATAAGTGTTCTCATTATGAAATATTTCTATTATGCTCTTTAGACTTGAGCGCAAAATTACTAAAAATCAAAGTTATGCTTACTTATAATGTTTTGTAGACACTGATTCTTCAGTCGCTTCTGACCACACTTTTTCAATATGGCCACCTGTATTGCCCTTTTGATATCTGTACTTCCTCTATGTCTATTGCTCCGGAAGAAGTTTGGGCAATGGTGCTTGCCACTTCCTTTCCTGAGATAGCCCGACCTGGTTAGGTATATGGCGGTTGAGGTTGCTGCGAAATCCGTCTTGAATCTCTTGTTTGTATTAGCCATCTGCTGGAGTCCATTCTGTACGAAGGGTTGGGACAGTTTTCAAAGTAACCACAGCGCCTGTGTGGGGTGGAACGAACCGGGAATGCCTTTTCTGTCAGACCCGCTTTTCTCTGTCATAAACCGGTATTTGACGTGGTGGTGGAATGTTAGAATTCTGAACTACTATGCCACATTTTCGTGCCAATTGGCAGGCAAATGAAACTGTGTCGTGGGCGGCTTAGCATTCTCAATTTCTTGTAGTAAATGAAGATGCGGTACCCCTCGAAGATGGCTCCCGCTATCTGCCATATCGGTATAACGCTAGGGAGCTTGTCCGTCTTGTATGTCTACTTGATGCTGCAGCTGATTTTGCCGCTGTGGCTTTTGGGCTTCTGGGTGTCTGAAACATACTGCTTGACCGGGTGTGCACGGATGTGAGTCCGGACAGGGCTGGTACTCGCAAATAACCTAACCTGTATGTTCTAGTTCCCCCACTAAACAGCGTAGAAGTCTGATGGGAAGCGCTGCTGGCTATGAGCAGAGTTGCCAGTGATGCCAGTTTCAAAGTACAGCAGTCCTCCTAAAAAGCAAGGGCCTGGCCCATTTGAAACCATTGGAGTATTGAAGGGCTCCTGTACCTTTTTACAGTGCACGACAAGTCTGCGTCGCCACTGATTTTGTGTTCTTCGCCACGGCTGCTGCTTTTTGAGTGGTGCACTGTCCACACTTCTCATGTCGCCCTAGTGCTCAAGAAGCAGTGGCGGATAAAATCATCAGTAAGATGGACTATACTTAAATGTGAAGATTGAAAACTTTTCAATGGATAGAATGCCAGTTCTGAAGAACATAATACTACCAACCCTGTAGACATATAAAGAGCCCTGCTCTGTGTGGCTGTGTGTGTGGCTGTGTGTGTGGCTGTGGCTGTGTGTGGGGCTCTGTGTGTGTGTGTGTGTGGCTCTGTGTGTGTGTGGCTGTGTGTGTGTGTGTGTGTGTGGCTCTCTGTGTGTGTGTGGCTCTCTGTGTGTGTGTGTGGCTCTCTGTGTGTGTGTGGGACTCTGTGTGTGTGTGGGACTCTGTGTGTGTGTGTGTGTGGGTCTCTGTGTGTGTGGGTCTCTGTGTGTGTGGGTCTCTGTGTGTGTGGGTCTCTGTGTGTGTGGGTCTCTGTGTGTGGGTCTCTGTGTGTGTGGGTCTCTGTGTGTGTGTGGGGGGGGCTCTGTGTGTGTGTGGCTGTGTGGCTCTGTGTGTGTGGGGGGCTCTGTGTGTGTGGGGGGCTCTGTGTGTGTGTGGCTGTGTGGCTCTGTGTGTGTGTGTGGCTCTGTGTGTGTGTGTCTCTGTGTGTGTGGGTCTCTGTGTGTGTGGGTCTCTGTGTGTGTGGGTCTCTGTGTGTGTGGGTCTCTGTGTGTGTGTGTGGGTCTCTGTGTGTGTGTGTGGGTCTCTGTGTGTGTGTGTGGGTCTCTGTGTGTGTGTGTGTGTGTGTGGGTCTCTGTGTGTGTGTGTGTGGGTCTCTGTGTGTGTGGGTCTCTGTGTGTGTGGGTCTCTGTGTGTGTGGGTCTCTGTGTGTGTGGGGCTCTGTGTGTGTGGGGCTCTGTGTGTGTGGGGCTCTGTGTGTGTGGGGCTCTGTGTGTGTGTGGGGCTCTGTGTGTGTGTGGGGCTCTGTGTGTGTGTGGGGCTCTGTGTGTGTGTGGGGCTCTGTGTGTGTGTGGGGCTCTGTGTGTGTGGGGCTCTGTGTGTGTGTGGGGCTCTGTGTGTGTGTGGGGCTCTGTGTGTGTGTGGGGCTCTGTGTGTGTGTGGGGCTCTGTGTGTGTGTGTGGCTCTGTGTGTGTGTGGCTCTGTGTGTGTGTGGCTCTGTGTGTGTGTGGCTGTGTGTGTGTGTGTGTGGCTCTGTGTGTGTGTGTGTGGCTCTGTGTGTGTGTGTGGCTCTGTGTGTGTGTGTGGCTCTGTGTGTGTGTGTGGCTGTGTGTGTGTGTGTGTGTGTGGCTCTGTGTGTGTGTGTGTGTGTGTGTGGCTCTGTGTGTGTGTGTGTGTGTGGGGGGCTCGGTGTGTGTGTGGGGGGCTCGGTGTGTGTGTGGGGGGCTCGGTGTGTGTGTGGGGGGCTCGGTGTGTGTGTGTGTGGGGCTCGGTGTGTGTGTGTGGGGCTCGGTGTGTGTGTGTGGGGCTCGGTGTGTGTGTGTGTTTGTGTGGGGCTCGGTGTGTCTGTTTGCTTGGGGCTCGGTGTGTCTGTTTGTGTGGGGCTCGGTGTGTGTGTGGGGCTCGGTGTGTGTGTGTGTGTGTGTGTGGGGCTCTGTCTGTGTGTGTGTGGGGCTCTGTCTGTGTGTGTGTGTGGCTCTGTGTGTGTGTGTGGCTCTGTGTGTGTGTGTGGCTCTGTGTGTGTGTGTGGCTCTGTGTGTGTGTGTGGCTCTGTGTGTGTGTGTGTGGGGGGGGCTCGGTGTGTGTGGGGGGCTCGGTGTGTGTGTGGGGGGCTCGGTGTGTGTGTGTGGGGCTCGGTGTGTGTGTTTGTGTGGGGCTCGGTGTGTCTGTTTGTGTGGGGCTCGGTGTGTGTGTGGGGCTCTGTCTGTGTGTGTGTGTGTGGGGCTCTGTCTGTGTGTGTGGGGCTCTGTCTGTGTGTGTGGGGCTCTGTCTGTGTGTGTGGGGCTCTGTCTGTGTGTGTGGGGCTCTGTCTGTGTGTGTGGGGCTCTGTCTGTGTGTGTGGGGCTCTGTCTGTGTGTGTGGGGCTCTGTCTGTGTGTGTGGGGCTGTCTGTGTGTGTGGGGCTCTGTCTGTGTGTGTGGGGCTCTGTCTGTGTGTGTGTGTGGGGCTCTGTCTGTGTGTGTGTGGGGCTCTGTCTGTGTGTGTGTGGGGCTCTGTCTGTGTGTGTGTGGGGCTCTGTCTGTGTGTGTGTGGGGCTCTGTGTGTGTGTGTGGGGCTCTGTGTGTGTGGGGCTCTGTCTGTGTGTGTGGGGCTCTGTCTGTGTGTGTGGGGCTCTGTCTGTGTGTGTGGGGCTCTCTGTGTGTGTGGGGCTCTGTCTGTGTGTGTGTGGGGCTCTGTCTGTGTGTGTGTGGGGCTCTGTCTGTGTGTGTGGGGCTCTGTCTGTGTGTGTGGGGCTCTGTCTGTGTGTGTGGGGCTCTGTCTGTGTGTGTGGGGCTCTGTCTGTGTGTGTGTGTGTGTGGGGCTCTGTCTGTGTGTGTGTGTGTGGGGCTCTGTCTGTGTGTGTGTGTGTGGGGCTCTGTCTGCGTGTGTGTGGGGCTCTGTCTGTGTGTGTGTGTGGGGCTCTGTCTGTGTGTGTGTGTGTGTGGGGCTCTGTCTGTGTGTGTGTGTGTGGGGCTCTGTCTGTGTGTGTGTGTGTGGGGCTCTGTCTGTGTGTGTGTGGGGCTCTGTCTGTGTGTGTGTGTGTGTGGGGCTCTGTCTGTGTGTGTGTGGGGGGGGCTCTGTCTGTGTGTGTGGGGGGGGGGCTCTGTCTGTGTGTGTGTGTGTGTGGGGCTCTGTCTGTGTGTGGGGGGCTCTGTCTGTGTGTGTGGGGCTCTGTCTGTGTGTGTGGGGCTCTGTCTGTGTGTGTGGGGCTCTGTCTGTGTGTGTGGGGCTCTGTCTGTGTGTGTGGGGCTCTGTCTGTGTGTGTGGGGCTCTGTCTGTGTGTGTGGGGCTCTGTCTGTGTGTGTGGGGCTCTGTCTGTGTGTGTGGGGCTCTGTCTGTGTGTGTGGGGCTCTGTCTGTGTGTGTGGGGCTCTGTCTGTGTGTGTGGGGCTCTGTCTGTGTGTGTGGGGCTCTGTCTGTGTGTGTGTGGGGCTCTGTGTGTGTGTGGGGCTCTGTCTGTGTGTGTGTGGGGCTCTGTCTGTGTGTGTGTGGGGCTCTGTCTGTGTGTGTGTGGGGCTCTGTCTGTGTGTGTGGGGCTCTGTCTGTGTCTGTGGGGCTCTGTCTGTGTGTGTGGGGCTCTGTCTGTGTGTGTGGGGCTCTGTCTGTGTGTGTCTGTGTGTGGGGGGCTCTGTCTGTGTGTGGGGGGCTCTGTCTGTGTGTGGGGGGGCTCTGTCTGTGTGTGGGGGGCTCTGTCTGTGCGTGGGGGGCTCTGTCTGTGCGTGGGGGGCCCTGTGTGTGTGTGTGTGTGGCTCTGTGTGTGTGTGTGTGTGTGTGTGTGTGTGTGTGTGTGGCGCTGTGTGTGTGTGTGTGTGTGTGTGTGTGTGTGTGGCGCTGTGTGTGTGTGTGTGTGTTTGGGGGGTTGTGTGTGTGTGTGTGTGTGTGGGGGGGGGGTCTCTGTCTGTGTGTGGCATTTGCAAGAGATTATGCTATTGGCATTGTAAATGACAATGCCATTTATTTATCTGTTTTCAAAATCAACACATAAATAAAAATGTCATTTACAATGCCAATAGCTCTAACTTTCGCAAAGGTGAGACGTTGCATTGTAAATGCTTGTTGTATTTGGCGTAAATCCGTTGAGTAATTTTTGTTAAATTAAGCTTCAAAATGTATGTATATATCACCCCATGGAGGATCAGTTAAATCTAAAGACAAGATCTGATTAGCTGCCACCACATCAACAAAGATGTAGCGGCAGCCATTTTATGACTTGGGTCTCCTGTCCTGAATTTTTTTTGTAAAAAAGTAAAAAAATGTAAGGTCACGTAGGGATACCCTGCCTCCTTGGTGGAGGGGTCTCTTCTCTGGCTAAAAACAGTATATTTTTCATTTACAGGACTGCGGATCCGCCTCCCCCCCAAGGCAAATCTGCCTTGTGGATGGAGTCCCTGGGGTCCTACAGAGGCTCCAGAAGGGGACCACACACCCCTTTATGTGACTAGCTGGAGGAGGGGGCATGCCTCTTCCCCACAAAAAACTAATTTGTCTCCAGGGTATGTGGTTTCAGGAGACATTCTAGGCTCAGAGAAGGGGGCCATCACATCCCGCCACCCCCCCCAAAAAATATTTGGCCCCATGACCCTTTAAAGGATAATGGAGGGTAGCACACCATCCCCCTTTAAAAAAGAAATTCACCTCGCGCATGAGGTCACAGGGGCCTTTCGAAGAATTAAGCGGGGAGCCACATGCACGTACACAACCCAAAAAAAAGATTGCCTCAGGTTTGGGTCCCCGGGACCTTAATTTTCTGCCAGGGCCCGCACAACCCCCATCCCATTAAAAAAAAGGGGGGGGTGCATCGCCCCCCGGGAATATGAGGTACCCTTTGCCCTGAAATGGCACTGGAAGGGGGTTGCTTGTCCCCCCTCCCCGGATAAAACATTTTTTTAAACTGAATGTGAAATGAGCAGCTGTTCATTTGACATTCATTGCTCCATTGCATGCTAAATTACATCATTGATGGCATTTATGAAGGCATCAATGATAACATCTTACTCCTATACAGCATACAGTTATTGTGAATAAAGGTGTTGGTGCATAGAATAGGAATAATGTAAGCCTTTGAGGGAAGTGTAGTTATGCATGTTTAAAGTTCTATAGTGAAGTGATTACAAACCAGTAAAATATGGAGTGCCAATAATACTCTATATTAAGCAAGGTGCAGGGTGAGTGCTCCTGATGTGAGATGCAGAAGCAGGATTCAAATTAGGTTGTGGCTTAAAGCCAAAGTCTGTTGTGATAAAATAGGTGTCAAAAGCCAATAGATTATGCCCCAGTGCATGTCTGGACATATGTTCCTGTCAAATTGCTTAAATACAGTGCTATAGACAAATTCTGTGTGATGAGGATGTTTTAAAATGGGCGTATTTTTATTTTCAGAAATTCGCTGAAGATTTTGAGGTATTACAGATTGTTGAATAATGTACAATGTAGGAATGACCAACTGGAGTTGTAAGCATGGCTCTAAGGTTCCATACCATTGTGCTAACTATGGATGTGTCCCTAGGGGCTTGCAGAAGGAGTCTTATTGGTGGTAAATACATGTGTGTCAATCTTTTAACGTAAAATGGCAGGTCATGTGAAGAGGATGATCACATTAAGGTTAATAGTGTCCAATCCTTTTTGGAGGCTGTTCAAAGTTTAAGAAGGGGTGTGACCACATTGACAATAATGTTATGCGTTGAGCATGTAGTCAAACCTTATGTCCATTGTCACACGGTGGCCATTATCATATAATTGGTGATAGAAAATGGGCCATAGGTCTAGCATGATGAGTGACTTCAAACCGAACAAACCCTAAGTATGCTTTCAGTTAAAATAATCAGACCACGCCATAAATCATAATGCCTGCCACCCTTAACTTTTTTCCAATTGATTTCTATTTTTTCGGTCGAGCCTGAGCCAGCACGCATGCGCTGCTCTGCGAGGCTTATAATGGCTTCTCCGGCTTTCTCCGTGTGGGTCTGACTCCTCCCACACATTGTATTGGCTTTTGTTTGTGTCTTTAAAAAATGAAAGCACGCAAATGGCTAAAGGCGGGTGCATGTCCCACCTCCTTTCCAATGTGTCACTCTCACAACGTTTTGCTCTCGGGAGCGAGCAGCAGCTGCATTCTTTGTGGGTCAGGTTACTATTTACGCACAACGCGCCGTGTTTTAGCTTGTTTTAAATGTTCACTCCCACTGCGTTTTGCCTGCTGGAGTGAGCAGCTGTGCGCAGTGCGGCAGCTGCATTCTTCGTGGGTCAGGTTACTATTTCCGCACAACGCGCCGTGCTTTCGCTTGTTTTAAATGTTCACTCCCACAGCGTTTTGCCTGCGGGGGCGAGCAGCGGAGCGCATGGTGGCAGCTGCAGTGCTCGTTGATCAATTTCATTAGCTTCCAAGACCGTTGAGAGCAAAGTTGAGTTTGCATGATTACATTTTTAAACGTTTGCATGAATTCAAGGGCAAACGCTCAACCTTTTGCAATACTTAAGGTTCTTCATCCCACTAAATTTCAGCCCGTACAGTAAGATCCTGTTTACACTGGTTTAATGTGGTTTGTTTTCACGCCCGTCCATCCACTGGCCAAGGAAAGCATATGGCGTTTGGTGATATTGTCTCTTTGTGTTTGGAGTCAAAGAAAGTTCTTCCCGGAGGGGTGATGCGGAAGAAGGAGCACAACAAGGAAGTTGCAGGAATAATCCAGCCACAGGCAGAATGCAGGAAAAATAAATAAATTTCATTCACAGTTCAATCGATCCATAACAGGGCAAATAAACGCTTGAGGAAATGAGATGGCTGCTTAAAAGGAGTTTTTAGGGCAATGTAAAAGCACAGCCGATGAAGACCATCTTTGATTTTACCAACTGCTCACCTCAACTCAACAGGTTGCGCGTCAGCAAAATAAATACAGCGCTCTTCGTTACTTCTGTTAATACATGACTTGAAAGCTATGAGCAACACCCATCCACTTATACCTGTTTCTTTCCCACTCTGGTGTCCTGCTGCCTTTCATCAGGTGCAAACAGATCGAAACAGGTTTTGTTTTGACGTTCTCGACTGGCTTAAATTGTGCTCATCATACCAAAAGCACATGCAAACACCACCTTCACGCACGTGTGCTGTAGACTTCATGCTCAAGGCACGTATTCAAAAGGAATAATACATTGTGCGGTGTAATGACATGGGTGTGTTCTAAAGGGGCTATCCAGGAAGGGAAAACAGTTCTCTTTACCTAGTACTAGCACTGCATATCCCCAACAATGTTTGATTATGTCTGCCATGGGTCTGAGACCTATTGTGACATCATTCACATAATGGCTATATAAGGTAACAAAAATGCTTATTACCCTTTATTATAACTTTTCAACATGCTGCACTGCAGGTACACTGCTCTACAACATAGCTTAAACACATTGGCAAAGCCAATAGGTCTGGCAAAACACTTCTAAGGTCCCCAAGGCGAGACCTATTGGCTATGCCAGTGCTTGTTTTCTAGTTGTTTCTCAACCCACACTGCACAAAGCCTTCAGCTCTGTGCAGCAAGGATTAGGCTCCGGCCTGGCCTTGGCACAACTTAATTCCGGAAGCTGCGTATGGCCTTCAGCTGTGCTCGGCGAGGGTAAGTTTCAGAGGCAGATCTGTGGCCATCCTCATGCACCTAAACCCCCAGAATGCTGTAAAACACTTTCAGTCATGTATAGTGGGAATTGGGCACATGGTGTGGCTTGCACCTTGCTTCAACAATGTGTATAGGGAGTTACCCTTTCTGGCAGGAAAAGGATTGGGTCAACAATCTAACAAAAAGAGGGTTCCTTCTCCTGGGAGTAAATAATGCTTAAGATCCCAACTGGGGGATGATTTGCAATAAAGGAATGGGTTGCAGTGTTACGCTGATTACCAAATTTACAACTCAATATGTATGGACCATAAAGATATCATTAAAACCATGAGGCATACTTGTTAGTTAAAACATTTTCATACATTTATTAGAATAAGTAATCTTAGGTAGTAGTATGTACAAATCATATACACAATTTTATTCACACATTTAAAAAAGGTTTTCCAACGAATAATTAAAAACATTTAAAACTTCACTAATTTGGTGCTTAAACATAAACATTACATAATCATATTCATAAAACAAAAAATTGTTACAAGAACGAAATTGTCGACGCGGCGTTTCGGTGCTTTTTTTTCTATTCTGCACCTTCTTCAAGGACTCGTTTATTTTATTTATTTATTTGTTGAGATTTAAAGAGCGCAGCGAATACCCTAGGGCGTCTTGGCGCTAGTAAATTCCACCAGTCCACACTCGTTGCATGAGGCTCATTGGTTAAATAACCATGTTTTTAAGAGTTTCCGGAATTGATAAAGGGACGAGCTCGTCCTGATGTTGTGCGGGAGGGTGTTCCAAAGTTTGGGGCAGCCACTGTGAAGCGACGGTCACCCCAGGAAACTTTCTTTGATCGTGGAATAACTAGTTGGTGCAAAGAGGAAGAGCGGAGCTGTCTTGAAGGTACATAAAGTTTCAGTTGGTCTTTAAGCGAATGTGGTCCTTGATTGTTTAAAGCCTTGTAAACTATACACAAAGACTTGAACTTAATTCTATTTTCGATTGTGAGCCAATGATACTGCCTTATTATTGCTGATATAGATTCAAATTTTGAAGTTCCTGAGAGCAGACGTGCCGCCGCATTTTGAATTGATTGTAATTTGTTTTTGACCCTAACCTGAGCGTTGAGGAAAAGACCGTTACAATAATTCAACGCTGTTAGAACTAAGGAACTCACCAAGGTTTTGATTAAGGTCTCCGGAAGAAAGGGGCGAATCTTTCTGATCATTTTCAATCTGAAGTGTGCCGTTGAAGCCACTTTGTTTGCGTGGTCCATGAAACTGAGTCCATCATCGAAAATGACGCCTAAATTCCTGACTTTTGATGTGGGGGTGGGAGGGGAACCAAAGGCAGCTGGCCACCAGTAGGAGGACCATGCTGGAAGAAGCGGACCAAAAATAACTACCTCGGTCTTCTCCGAATTAAGTTTGAGGCAGTTAATTGCCATCCATTCTCCGATTGCGAGCAGACCGTTTTTAAAGTTTTGCGCTACTTCTCCTCCATCACCCTTGATAGCCAACACCAACTGCGTGTCATCCGCGTACGATGTTAGGCTCATCCCATAAGCCCTGATGACATTGGCAAGGTCCGACACATAGATATTGAATAGTGTCGGACTAAGGGATGAGCCTTGGGGGACACCGCATGGCAGCGAGAGTTGGGCAGATCGAAAAGGTCCAAGGGTGACCGCTTGCGTTCTATCTGCAAGGAAGGAGGCAAGGAGATTTCTGGCTGAATGACAAATGCCCAGTTTTTCGACACGGTCGATCAGGATGTTATGGTCGACCGTGTCGAAAGCTGCTGATAGATCTAGCAGTACTAAAATTGCAGTCCCGCCTTGGTCACGAATGGCCCTGACATCATCGGCGGCCTTTATAAGGGCGGTTTCAGTCCCATGATGTCTAAGAAAGCCAAATTGAGAGTCGTCTAGCAGTCGGTGTTTCTCGATAAAGTCTGAAAGTTGGAAATTCATGGCTTTCTCGACTACTTTAGCTAAAAACGGTAGGCTCGCAATTGGCCTATAGTTTTTAAGCTCACTTTTATCCAAGCCGGATTTTTTTAATAAAGGTTTCAGCAATGTTTTTTTTAAGGCATTTGGATAGGTCCCTGAGGACAGGATGGCATTACAAACTTCAGTCAGCACCGGTATAATGGAATCCATGACTGGGGTTAGTGCTGAAACTGGACAGGGATCAAAGGCGGAGCCTGATTTAATGGTTGAGACAATGGTCATCGTTTGGTCGTCTGTAAGTTTGTGGAAACTTGACAGAGTAGTGGCTGGAGATGGACAAGGAGAGATGGTGTTCGTCCTGGATGTTTTGGAGGTGAAGGCTTGATAAATGTCATCCACTTTGGTAAAAAAGAAATTCGCCAGATCATCGCAGAATTCTTGGGAGGGAACCGGGGCAAGGTCAGAGATATTACCTGCCAAGATTTTAGTTATTTCATATAGGCGTTTACTTGAATTTATGGCTTGATCAATTTGATTAGAGTAATATGATTTTTTTGCCTTGGTGATCATAGCTTTATAAAGTGCCAAAGCTTCTTTATATTCTTTCTTACTGGCCAAGTCATAATTTTTTCTCCAAATCCTTTCCAGATTCCTATTACTTTGTTTTTGCCGCCTCAGCTCGTCAGAATACCATGGGGCAGTCGGATTGGCTCGGTTTCTGGACAAAGATTTCGAACACACTGTTCGTTCGGTAGCCTGGGTGAGCCAGGTCTGGAATTTTAACGTAGCTTCATTGGGATTGTTGGGCACCGTAGGACGCATATTGTCCAGCTGTATTTTCAGCTCTGTCTGGTTTATATTCTTCCAATCTTTAAAGCAGCTTTGCTTTAAGGTGGAGTTGTTATTTTGGACAGTTTTCATGGAAATTTCCCCACATATGGCGTAATGATCAGTCCACGGCATTGGTAAAATGTCCGTTATATGGAGACAGTCAACATTGGAGAAAACACCGTCTAAAATATGACCTGCTGTGTGTGTGGCCGAGGTGACTAATTGTTTTAACCCTAAGATCTCCAAGTCCGATACAAGGGTAGATGTGTCAGCCTGGTCAAGCTGGTCTAGGTGAAAATTTAGATCACCTAGCACTGTAAACGAGTTTTCCATTGCTTCACAGCTTAATATTTTCCAGGTTTAGTCTTTCCTGGTTTCGTTGTTATAGGTATTTCTGAGCACGTATCCCTCTGTTCATGTTGCTTTCATTCTTTACTACTTGTTTCTGTGATGTGTTGAAAAACTTTCCTCGGGTTTTGAAGAAAATGGACCAACTTCAATCCGATCCTATTTCCTTGATCGTTGTAGTAGTAGGGGGGATGCCTCTGGGAGCTACCTTATGCTATTCCGTCCACCACTTTCACTCTGTGTAGACAGGAATCTTTTAAGCGGTTAACTCTTGCATGTATTCATCATGGAATCAAGGGTCACTTTCTTTAAGCTTTTTTTTAAATTAGCTGTTCACTTCATAGCTGGTAGCTGATCTGCGTGGCGTCCTCCTCCTCCCAAGGTTGGTTTCGAATGGCTTGCACCTTGCTCAGTCTAAAGGTACTGTGAACAACTTAAAGATAGTGTCCTTCTCAGTTCAGGGACATAGATCTATGGCGCCATTCGTGATTTGTATTTATTTATTTTATTCAGTACCTGGAAACCACGTATCGACCTAAAAGAACCAGTAGCTCTTGTCATTGGCAGAAGATGGGCCATATTTTGGTTCGAGCCATCAAAATGTGTTCGTATTCGTGTAAACCTATTTTTATCACGACCAGAAATGCCTGCTTCGGCCATTCGTTCCTCATTATTATTGACAACGTGAGGTTATCCTATCATAGCAAAATCAATACAGCATATTAACCAATGAAAGCAAAGCAAATTGAAGCAGAGATGCTTTACCACATGGGTAAGGTAGAGGCCTTCTTCTTGAGCACCCATGAAGGTTATAGCAGCTAAGACTCTAAGATATGTGTTCCTTCATGGGATGATAAGGAAACATTTTGACAGCGATGTGAAGAATATTCTTCTGTTAGAGTAAGTATGGCGATTTACGTTATTCAGAGGCCTACTCCATGTGATCTTAATGCCCTAGTTTATTTGTTTGAAACACAAGAAAGCTGAAGTCTTCATAGTAGGTGTGTGAAAACGGCAAAGTGTTCCTGTTGTGAACTTAGATTGTTACCCAGTGGTCATGAAGTTCTCAATATGTGGTGTTTTTTCGTGAATATCTTTGCTGCTAGAAGTTAAGTTTCAAGGTAGCGAGGAAAATGTTTTCAAAATGAAATTATGCGGAATCCATTTTCAGCACCAAATGTCACTTGCAGGGCAATATTGCCATTTTGGGGGGGAATGGTAGGCCATGGCTTGACCTTAGGAGAGGCTGGAACCTGACAACCACGGGTAGCTTAACCATTGTGAAATACACAACTTCACGTACTAAATAAAACCTTTGCACATCCATCCATACTAGCAATGCATTACTTACTATTCCTCAGTAGTGTTGAGGAAGATGATTATTAATTTTGGCTTCGATTCGAACACCAGCAGCGGCACGTGCATAACCCTGCTGCAGGGCTCTGTCTCCACTGGGTCTGCTGGATGTGCTCGACGAAGGGAACGGTTCTACTTCTAGGTTGGTTGTCGGAAAAAGCCCCTTTTACGCGGCCGAGGCAGCGGCAAGGTCAGGCTGGCCTACTGTGACACCCACCGGCGATGACAGTTGCAGGGTTATTTTGGGAGCTGCTACGGCTTTGTTCTTCCTTGGCCCCCAGTGTCTGTATTCACAGATTAAACTTTGGCATATGTAGTGCCAGCTGCCCGCAGGCTTTCCTGTGCTGGCTGAGTTCGAGGGGGGCGGCCATTCCGCTCCCCCCACGGCATGCCACCACGAATGGCTTTTTCCCCCACCATGAGTCAGCCCTTGCACACGGTGCAGAAATCCACGGCCTTACCCAGGATTAGGTACGGGCACGGAGTAAAGGACATGATGCGTTGCTATGATAAATGTTTCCGAAAGGCTCCATCTGGTAAAAACGAAAAGAAATGTGATGTCTGTGTGAGTCATCGGCAGAGTGATTCTGCATCTATTACACAGGAGCAGATTGATGTGGATGACACATGGCTGTTATGCTTTATGCTGCTGTCTTCTAAACCAGTTAATGCCACTAATAATAAATGCTTGATTTTTATTTTTGGGCAGCGAGCATTCCACTTTAGACTCTATACTCGGCTGACGTTATTTATTTGTAAATTCAGTGTTCCTATACAAATATATGCGATGGTCGCCATACGGCCCTCTGGGTTCTTGATGACCGGTGATTTGTGCCAGAGCACGACTACTGCTCATATGGACGGGTACCACCTAGACCCCCCCCCCCCCCCCCGCCTCTCCCGTAAACTGCCTGAGATCCAAAAGGTGGTGGGGACCCTCCCATTCCCTTCTGGCCTATCGGCACACAATTCAGACACCACTACTTCTTTGGATTAGGGGTCTAGACCCCGGCCATATTTATTACAAATTTAATAACATTCAAAAATGATTATTTACATTATATATAATATTCAGAACGTCCAATACATTGAAAGGTATAAGGTGTTCATTGACTAACCTTAACATGTCTCTAATACATATCCATTCCTATCTTATACTAATTGCTGAACATAATTTACTTTCTGCGTAACCCTGTTAGGGCCTACGGCAAGGTCAATGACTGGCAGCCCCAGATCCCAATCTAAACTTCCCGAGACATGTTGCGAAGGGGGTCCACTTTACCAGAGAGATGCCCCCCGCCCCCTACGCCCAACCCCTCAACTCCACATCGGGACCCTATAATCATGCGTTTATGCGGGGGTTGCCACCTGGCCGACTGGGGGCATGGCTCCCCGACCTCGCACCCATCCAACCTACCGGCTGAAACTGCCCCTTGGAGTTCTATGGGAGAGACCGCAGACTATGCTCACCAACCTTGACCTTACCGCCGCAGGCAAGCATAGTTGACGACTATCTGGCCTCCCCCTCTGCTCAGCCCGTAGGTCATGCCCTGCGCCTTCTAGCCATGCTAGAATGTACTCCATGAACGCCTGGTTCCCTCTGGCTGAGAGGTGAACCCCATCCCACAAAAAGATCTGGTCGCCCCGGGTGTATCCATGTCCTGATACCCCCCCTCTACTGAAATATCGGGATCATGTGAGACCAGACTATAATTGCCTCTGGGAATCTCCTCGCCAGCCATCCCACCTCAGTGAGCAGATCCTCCCCAACCGCCCTACGCGTCATGTGCACCAGGTCGTTACCCCCAAAGTGTAAAATACAGACCGAAGGGGGGTTCTTGCTGTTATGCAGTGAGTGCTCCAACAGGCCCCTGAAATGCTTAATGCGCAAACCACCCTGCCCATGAAATATCAGGTTCGCCCCCGTTTGTCGTGCCCTAGCCTTGAATGCACCTGTAAAGAAATGGGTTAGTCGGCGAACATACGTGTGCCCAATGGTCCAGATGTCCTGTTCTTCTTGGGCCCAGACGTGAGCTTGTGCCATGATGCGTGCTGTGCGTTCTTGTACTGATGATTGTTGGCCTTCTGGGTGGCAGGATGACGTCGCCTGTGCCTTACATTTACCCACTGCACGCTCCTTCCCCGCGTTGCAGGTTGAAGAAACTTCAAAATCAGAACAGGCGGAAAAAAAACATCAGCTGACCATTCTGTACTTGATCACAGCATATGTAAGTGCATATAGTGTTTATAACAATCTGATGACCATCTTCCTATCCTTTGGACCTCAGTCCCCCTAAGCCCTCTGGCAAATGCTTCAGTGGCGGCCCCTGTTCTAAAGGAGTGATGTTGGCCTTCTCCATAGCTAGTCCCAAGACCATCCTGAACTGAACATTGGTGAGAGGAGTCCCATTGGCGTGAATGAGAAGAGGCCCCCCCGCAGCCCTTGGTGGTTGTGACATGAATGCCTGCAGCCTGGAAACTGGGCAGCAGGGGCTGCCCCTAGACCTGTGTAGTATTATGCCTTCCCCCCTGCCCTCCTGATCAGTTTTTGATCTGAGGAGTGATATCATAACTGACTCCTCCTCCACTTTGACATGTCCCAACCGTAAGCCCCCCTGCCAATCCCTTTTGTTCTTTGCAACCAGTTCACACACCCTGAAGGCCCCATAGAAAGCTAAGCAGAACGCTGCTTTGAACATAACAGCCTCCCCAGGGGAATTACAGACGTGTTGTAAGGCCTCCATTAAGCTGGCCAGAATGTGTATCCCTATTGGCCTTCTCTCATTGGGTTGGTCACCCTGCAAACGCTGCCGTACCTTAAGGGCTTGGCGCACCATGAAGGTACCTGTTGGATTGCCCCCCCTTTTAATTTAGCAAAAAAGGATATGGCTACGACATGACGCCTAGATGCTGCTGCCGGGCACCCCTCCTCCATCATGGCCCTTAAATATTAAACCAAGGATCCAGTCTCTTGCCACTTTTTCTCCCAGTGGTCCCCCAAATAGTGGCATTATGCCCAAAACGCCCCTTCATATGCCTTCCTGGTCCTGGGTACTATGCTAGCTGCCACGAGGTCCGATAACTGGGGGCAACAAGCTGCCAAAGTTGCCATGGGAAGGGTGTTGGCATTGCCGCTGCGTCTGGGTGGTAGGACCTGAACACCTGCATCTTAAAACGAGATAAGGCATCAGCTGCATTATTGAGCAAACCTGGCACATGTTTAGCCCTAAACAATGTATTCATTTTCATGCATTGCAGTAATAATTCCTTCAGTAGTCGCCATATCATGCTACAATTTGCCATCTGGGTGTTAATGCTCTGTACTACTGCCATATTGTCTGACCAGAATACAACACTTTGGTTTCTCATTTGTTCAGGCCTGACTGCCAGTGCCACCAGGATGGGAAATAGTTCCAGAAATCTTATGTTAGTTGTTAACCCCTCTACCCACCAGGTTGGCCACCACTGCGCCAGCCAACCTGAGCCCAGGATGGCACCAAACCCCTCTCTTCCGACTGCATCCGTCATTAGCCCCATCTCTGGGCTCGACCTGGTGGGGCTGGGCCACACCACCCTCCCACTGAAATCACGCAGGAATGCCTGCCATATTTGCATATCCTGTTTGACCTCGCTGGTGAGCCTGGTGTGGTGGTGTTTCTGCTGCAGTCCTGACATTGCCTGTGCGATGGTGCGGGAGAATGGGTGTGCCATGGGTATTACTCTGAGAGAAAAGTTCAACTGACCCACCACTTGCTGCAATTGGTGTAGAGTGACCTTCTCTCTTCCCAAGCAGAGCTGTAATGCTTTCACAAATGCCTCCACCTTCCCAACTGGCAACCATGACACCCCTTGTACTGAATCAAATTCTATACACAGAAATTCTAATGTTGTGCTGGGCCCCACCGTTTTGTCCTTTGCTAGCGGTAACCTAGCTCCTGCATGAGTGCACAAAACTGTAGCAATGCCCCCCTGCAGGTGCTAGTCTGGGGGGCCCAGGAACAAGAAGTCATCCAGGTAATGCAGCACCTTGCTGTGACCCGGTGTTTGCTTGAAGACCCACTCTAAAAAGGGGCTACTATTTTCAAAGTACGCACATGACACTGAGCAGCCAATGGGCATGCACTTGTCTACATAGTACTCCCCTTTCAATTGAAAACCTAAGAGATGGAAGTCCAAAGGGTGGACTGGCAACAGATGGAAATCAGATTCAATGTCAAATTTAGCCAATAGAGCGCCCGGTCCCAACTCCCTGAGGATCTCTACTGCTTGGTCAAAAGAGAAGTACTTGACGCTGCATAAGGCACCGTCAATGGCATCATTCAGGCACTGACCCCTGGGGGCCGAGCGATTCTGAATTAACCTGTACTCTCCCTGTTCTTTTTTGGGAACCACCCCTATTGGGGAACAGACAAAATTGTGCATTGGTTGGTCTATGAATGGGCCAGCCACCCTCCCCAGCCTTACTTCCTTCTCAATTTTTGAAGCTGACACCCACTCGTCCTTAACCGATCCTTGGTTCCTGTAGTATGACAACCCGGTGTATCTAGGTGCAGGGATCCTAAAACCCTCCATGAAACCTTCCCTAAGGGTTTTTGCCGCATCTGAACAGTGGCATTTGCTTAGCCTGGGTATCATGGCACTCATTATCACAGGAGATCTGGCCTTGGTAAGGGACAAGCTTTGAGTCCTGCTTCCTGCCCCCTTTCTCTCTTGTCGTCTTAAAACATTTTGTTGGAGGGTGGGAGGAGTTGCCACAGAAAGCACATGCATGTCCCTGCAAGCCTGTTACATGTGCATTTGTTAAAATCCCAACAGGCCCCCCCCCTTCTTTCCCCCTCCCCCTGTCTGCCCCTTTGGGCTTGAGCGAAAGGACTGCCCCCGAAATGTCTTGCGAATTTCCCCTTATGTTGTCCTGCGGGCCTGGAAGTGGTTCAGGTAAATTACCATTTCCTGCTGGTTCCAACACTAGGAGGAATCTGAAGCCTTAGCTCTCCTAAACTTTGTCATAGGCTTTCCACCCATGACCCCCATATTTATCATGGGCGCACGTCATCCTGTTCTGGTAACATGCCATCTCAGAACCACGCTCCGTAAAACGCTCACACATAACTGCCATATAAATCGAAAAAAACCCTTATCCAGTTCACCAGGTTTTCTTCCACCCTGTACTTTAACAATATGTTTGACCATTCCCTGAGATGAGTCCATTCTTTGTTTTTCTTGCTCCCCCCTCCTTTCAGCTTTGTCTATCAACAGCGAAAATATGTTAACATATGCACCATTCCAGATTTTCTCCTTTGTTTCTTGTGAAAGCTGTCTCCCCAGGTGTTCCCTAGATGACCTTATTTCCCCCAAACCCAGTGGTGGTAAGGACTTTGAAGTACCTATTGGAGTTACCTCCCCTGGCTGTGGTAATCCTGGACCGTTGGCATGGGTATAGGTGGAGGAACTCCGACATTCACCACCGGGGTTGCACCCCCTGGAACTCCACCCCCACCGGTGCTGCCGGTCCTTCACTTGGCTTAGCCTTGGTGAGCTCCGCAGTTATTTTTCTGGCTTTCTCAGTCGCATCCCCTTCACTCCCAGACATTTCCGCAACAGGAGACTAGTTCACCACGTTTTCCAACCATGGGAGTAATGCCGCCAAATTGGCCACCATCTCTGGTTGGGCTGGTTTGACCCCATCTGGACTTACCCCTTGGGGGAAAAGAGTGGGATGCGGTGGAGTATTATCATTGGGCGTGACTGGCGCCGAGGATGGGACAGGTGACGGCCCACTTGGCATAAGTGGTGCCAGTACTGCTGGTTCCGGGGACGGCACAGGTGACGGCACACTTGGTATGATGGGCACGGGTGCTGCTGGTTGCGGGGGTGGCCCCCCCTGGACCTGCCCCCGGAACCCGCTCCCGTCTGTGACCCTCTGCTCCCCCCCCCCTTCTTTTCCTGGCTCTCTTTCTCTTGGTCCATGGTGGAGAGTAAGGCATAGGGGGAACTATCGGTCGCCTGGGTCTGCTCCCTGACGCCCCATCCAGCCCCTCAGTCTTCTCCTGTAATTCTGTGATTGCTTGGCCCATAGCTGCCATTTCCCATAACATTTTTTCCATAAATGCCTCCATGCCGTTCACCCTGCTTTGCCTTGGGGGCCATTACAAGCTTTGAACACGCCCCCAACACTCAATGGAACCTCAACGATCACCATCTGACCCTCGGTCTGGGATACTCAAACCCTTACCTGGCAGTTGTAGCAGCCAGCCCAGCACCCACGCAACCGGAGCCACTTCCCACCCACCAGCTAATCTAGTGGGGCAGGTGAGTGAAACTCCAACCCGCGTGGCTCCCGGAGGCAATGGTAATGCGGCTTTCTGGTGCTGCCCCCCAGCAGGTCCTGCCAACAAAATTCTTTGTCCATGAAACCAGTTACATGGTGTCTGGGCTCCTCTTTTCCTGTGTCTTCTCTTGATTCCTGGAGCACAATCAGGAAGGGAAAAAGGGGAGAAAACACGCGCTTCCCAGCTCCCTTCAAACTCAAAGTACCCCCTCACAACAAAGCCAACCAACCTCTTCCAGTTGCTGTGCCCATGGCCTAACAGCTCGCAATACCACTCGCACACTTTGATACCACCTGGCAGTGCTTGCTCCCCAAAACCCCCGGCTTGCTATGCGTGATGCGGGCCTCCCCCGAATGTTTTTCTTCACGCTTGCATAATTACCCTAATAAATGTGCTCAAATGCCTCAAACAGTGTACTACAGCGGTGCTCTTCTTTCAGTCATTCCAACCGTGTAATTCACCAATGCGCCCCAAGCAACTATGCGGCAGCACCCAATGCGCATCCAATGCGTGCTTACCCTACCGGGCCGCCAGCTTCCAGCTGTCCCTCCGCATTGAGAGGCGATCCTGGGCGGCTCCGGTTTTGGAAGACAATACACGTTGCCAGCAATCTTGATTCCCCGTGTAGTTCCTCCTCACGATGCAGGCTCCATGGCAGCTGCAGTCTGGGCCGACACCCGCAACTGCTGATCCGTCCCGCTGCCGCTCTCCCGTTAGTCCTTCTTCTGCTGAACTTGCCTTGCTCGATATCCCTACACAAACGCCCAATCTGCAGTGGGGACAAAAGCAACAGCGGCTTCTCTCCAAACGCTTCAATCTCTGTAAACCTGCAGCGGAGACCAAAAAACAACAGCTGCCCTTCTCCAAATGCACCGATCTTTGCATACCTAAAAAAAAAAACAACAGTTAACAGGCCTCCTCCCAGCCCGTACCAGACAGGCAGGTGTTGTGTCCAGCAGAGAGGGCAGTGGAGCGAAGAGAAAGCCTCTCTGCTCCCCTACCCCTTTTAATGCCGCAGATGAGGCAGACCAGTTTAAAATGGTCTCCCCCTACGCCGCGAGGGCGCAACCTGACCTGGAAGCACTTGGAAGTGCTTTCGGTTCAGGCCGCAACCCACACTGATTGGGTGACCCCTCGGGGAGGTCGAGGGCAGCTTCACTGTTGTGCGCAGCAGCCCCTCCCTCCCCTTATAACCAGGGAGGGGGGGGGGTGTTCCGGCGTGACCGCTATAATGGCGGCAGGCTCGATGCCAAACCAGCCTTTTCAATTGGTTGTACTGCATTCAGATTGTACAACACTGGCCCTGGCACCAATTTGGGGCAGTGAGGAGAGTCTGACTTGATCACTTTTTGTTATCCCGCAGCCATTTGAACGCGTCGTCATCTATAGTGAGGGGTTCTTAAAATGCATATACGTGTTTTCCACTTAACAAATGTCCAGTGGCCCCGATGAGCACTCATAAATTCAGCTGCAGTCCCTGCTTTCGTACTAAGCTATTATTCCTACAACTTGTGTCCTTTTTTGGACTTGCCAATGTAACCTTCACCACCTAGAGCCTTTTGGGATCTGAAGTTATAACCCTTCTCAGCCAAGCCTTCCTTTCCACACACACACATATTCAAGAGTTGGTTGAACCCGCCAGGAGTGAGTGCTACTAAGAAATCTAAATTCTAGCACCACCACTCTTGTGTCTACTTCCATACAAATAAATATAGGCTTGCAGTTTCTTTGTCATTCCCTCGATTAGTTTGTTTTCAACGTAGTGGTTTACTTTTAGCATTGCATATTATCTGAAAGTTGGGCAACCTTTGTTCCGGCTATTGATTCGGCCTCCATTTGAAGTAATTTCCGAGTCCATTTATCTTGAGATGTTATTGAAATTTATGGGGAGCGAGTGCGTTTTATTACCATTATCTCCGCCATTGCAGCTCTGTGCCGTAATGAGGTCTGTCATTTTGAAAGGGGTTTGTTTTGAGGTTTCTAAATGCTTTGTAAAACAGTGATAATAATCCATAGCTTTTCTCAATTGTAAATTTTGTGATCATCAGTCTCACTGTCATTCAACTACCTAGCAAAGGAACTCCCAGTTCTAGTTTGAACTGCATTTACTCCTTGGCAAAGTGCAGAATCACTGGAAACCAAATGGAGTCCTCGACTCTGCACTTAATCCAACAACCTAAGGTTCAGTGAATGTATTTCTGGGGTCAACAAGAAATGGCAGAGATATGAAATGTGTATTATTCTACAAATACAGAAGGTGGGATATTCTGCACACACATTTCTATTATTGCTGGTCTTAGTAAAGAGGATTGCATGCCTTCATCGGTTTTCTATTAATCGTGAGTTGATGAAGAGACAGCAGACCGGTTCTAATGTTTATTTATCATTTATATGCAAATCTGGGAGTTTTGCCAAAATAGGCGCTATTGGGTTTGTCAGTCACAATTCCTAATCTGTGCATGTAAGTGAATAAACCTGCCAGTTAACTTAATTTAGGCACTCCGGAGGGCTAGTTAATGAATAATTCTTGCACGCCACCATCTCTTCGAAATTTGCTCAAAATGTCACCCATTTATATAAAGTCAGATGACGATCCAAAGATTTGGGACATTTTTTAACTTATTTTAAACATGCAGTTTTTGTTATGATTTACACTGTGTCTCAATATAGGCCTGGGCAGTCTCCTAACCTTTTACCTACATTACCCTGCAATTGTATTGCATAACTGTTTTTGGTGCTGACCTTTTACCTAGTTCGATGCAGCATAAATGTTGGATGATTTCCCCCAAAATCTAGCCTCATTTATAATGCTTGATGATTCTCAGAATCACAGCAGGATTACCATCTTCTGCATAACAACTGTGTATAAAGTACCTCACTGTCGTCCTACTCGGCCGGCATGACACAGCAAGGTAGTCGAACCCTTGAGGGTGCCTTTTGGGTATATAAGCACCATATCTTTGCTGGGGCCGGCAGGGAAGAAAGACTTCCATGCTGACACGAGACGCTGAGGTTCCTGCACACAGACACTCCGACACATCCCTCGTGGGCTGTCCATCTTGAGACCAAGACGGGGTCCTTTGATCTCTTAGGATCAGCTTAGGATAGGATTGGCTCTATCCTAGGTGCTTTCTTGGCTATACACCTACATATGCTATTTACATTTTGTTAGAGTTAGCATTAGGAGTACTCATTATTATGTCATGTATTTACATGCCAGCCTATATCTATTGTTTTATCACTATGGTAGAATTCTAGCATCTGTTTACTCTGTTAGTGTTTATAACAGTATACATCTGTTTCTGTATTATGGTTGTTGCAGCACATTTATTTTACACTAGAATGACGCTGGTTCAATAAATGCTTATTGAAAACGTCCACATTGTTTATTCTGTGTATCGCTCTGAGACAAAGTGAGAAAAAGTGACTGAGCGAAAAGTACTGTACTGTTTCCAAGATCCCTGAGGGGACAGGGTTGTCATGTTGGATAGTTGCCAGAAACAATTTGCTCCTTGGTTAGAGGGGTTCATAGTGGCAATGTGAGCTACCTGGTATACAGGCGAACATATCCGTTGGGGGTGTCTGGAATCAGTCTTGACACCAATCCCACAGTTTGTTGTCTAAACGTGCAGATCCTAAATAGATGTATCGGAACTACACAACACCATGCACTGTTCACTTTAGCAATACCTGATGTATGTATAGGTTATCACTTCTCAATGGATGCTCAGTCGAGATTCTGTTGGTCACTACTGCTGTAAAAAAACAAGCATTTTCAATGCAATAGGTCACACATTTACAAGAGTTTGAGCTTTTGGCATTGTAAATGCCAATAGCGTAAACTCTCACAAATGCGAGACTGTTAGAAATGGGATCCCTGGCTGGCCAGGGCTTTCGCCAAAGTCAGTCAGAGACCACCACTCCTAAGTCAGGGCAAGGGAGTTACACACCAAGATAACCCCTGCTCACCCCCTAGGTAACGTGGCGCGAGCAGCAAGGCTAAACTCGGAGGCGATGTGAGTTAAGTGTTTGCGCATGCACCCCCAGCAACAACACCCAGGGCCCACCACAAAGGAAACTCCACACAAGGTTATTATAAAAATAGCCTTTGTATTACACCAAAACACATTAGATGAAAACACACACTTTACAATGTGCCAGAGGCGCGGGCAGAATTTACAGGGGATATGTACAAGACAGGGCCACCTGGACCACTGTCAGGAATCAGCACTTTTAGAAGTAACACTGTTAAAAATAGCACTTAGAATATAGAATATAAATCACTGTAGCACAAATTAGAACATAAAGTACACAACCAGTAATCACTGGTAACCAGGACCTCACTAGCACCACCTGCACTAGGTTAAAAACAACCACCTAAGTATCACAATATCTGTAGGGGTATAAGCACATAACACATGATGCATCAACAATACATTCAGCGGTGTAAGGAAGGAAAACACATGATGCATCAACAATACATTCTGAGGTGTAAGAACAAGGCACATGACGCATAAAAACACATTCAGAGGTGCAGAAAAAGAACAAACAATTGCGCACAAATCACCTTGGCATATAAATCATAAATGCGCCAGAATCACATTAGCCACAACCTGTGGCAGTCCCTAGGCCAACTGGCCTCTCTAGGGCTAGGACGCCCTGTGTCCCAATGTCAGGGCCTAAACGTGGTAGCTGCCCACAAAGTGCTGGGCAGCTGTGTGAAGGTGCTGGGGCCAACGTTGGAGCCTTCCAGGCTCTGAATACTCTAATTGCCCCCTAGAGCCTATCTCAGGGCTCTAAACACGAATGTGGCACCTTTGAGCCTCGCTGGGCTCTAAACAAACCAAGGTGATGCCCCCTAGAGCCTCCATGGCTCTCTGCTGTGCCTCAGGACGAGGGGGCCAACGAACATGTGGGAGCCTCGTAGGCTCAATAACCCAAATGAAATAAATAGGCTGCCTCTCCGGGCTCGTCACTCCAGTATGCCCCCTGAGCCTCGTGGGCTCGACAGAAAAGCTCCCGCTCGTTGGAGCCTCTTAGGCTCGGGAAATTGTGCCCGGTGTTGGGGGAGCGGCCCGCTGCTTGCCGGGGCCGCTCTCTCACCAAAAATGCACCCTTGGAGCCTTTCAGGGCTCGTAGAACAAACGTGGCACCGCAACAGGGGAGCGGCCCTCCAGCAACCGGGGCCGCTCTTCCCTTTCTGATACTGCCCGATGCCCCCCCTCCTCTCCTCAGCGCAGCCCCGGGACTCCACTCACCGGCTCTGAGGCGGGGGCTTCGATGTCACGCTGAAACTGGTCTCCTCCTCTGGCGTTGCTCCTCGGGTGCCGCGGGCGGGGCTCCTCCTCTCCGGGGCCTCGCTACACCTCAGCTGGGATCCGCAGGGCAGGGGCGCGAGGTCGGCTCCCGCGGCCTCCTGCTCTTCAGTCCTACTTCCGGTTGTCTGCTTGTCCCGCCCCCGGCCTGCCTGACTTCCTGCGGTGGGCCGGGCGGCTGCGGGGACAATCTCTGGGGCAATTTACCGGACAAAGTGATGGGTGGGCACCCTCGGATGCGGACAATGCTGGGTGGGCATCGGCCTTTACAAATAACGCGCTCCCCGCGCTATAGTACGATTAAAGCGCTTCCAGGCGCTTTAGGTGACCAGAAGAGCGCTCCCAGGCGCTAGAACAAATTAAAGCGCTCCCTAGCGCTAACAGCAGAAATAAGCGCTCCCAAGCGCTAGGGCACAAAATACAGTGCTTCCAGGTGCTTGAAGGGTGAGCAAAAGTCCAGCAAAGTTTTTAGGCAGGCAGGGGGGGCAAGGCTGGGCCCAGAGCCAGCTCACTGGGTCTCCAGGCAGGGAGACAGTCCAAGTTTTTTTGTATTTCTGTTAGAAACTACTTGTTTATTCTACCTTGTTTTTAAAACGCCCACTCACCTGCACAATAATAGTTATTTCACCGTGTAAGCGCGGTTCCCTTTCCCTCTAGGCAGCATTACGGCGGACATCTTGGGTTGGGGGTGAAGCGCCGAGTAGCTTGCACGGTCTAGTTGTCATAAGGACGCTAGACCGGTATCTATTTAACTGGGCAAATTAGGCGGCCTGTCACTGGAAACCTAACACTACAAGGAGTAAGGCAGAGCGTACTGCGCTCATAGGAGAAATTTACACGCGATTTTAAAGTTTCCCGTTTTTTTGTATTTCTGTTAGAAACTACTTGTTTATTCTACCTTGTTTTTAAAACGCCCACTCACCTGCACAATAATAGTTATTTCACCGTGTTAGCGCGGGTCCCTTTCCCTCTAGGCAGCATTACGGCGGACATCTTGGGTTGGGGGTGAAGCGCCGAGTAGCTTGCACGGTCTAGTTGTCATAAGGACGCTAGACCGGTATCTATTTAAACTGGCCATGCTGACGCGCAGCGGACACGCGCTGCGGGCTCGCCGGAGCAGCGCCGGAGTCACGCCAGAGTCCAGCCCGTCTGCGCCCGTCCGCGCACGAACGGGCGCAGGGGCTGGGACTACTGGTCAGCGGCGCATGTACTCCACGGAGGAGTTAAAATCCCTGAATAGAGGTGAGCCTATGGTCGATCAGACGGTCTCATTGATGCTTAAAAACTATGGCATATTGCACCCTGATAAGGTTTTATCCCCCCTGGGTAAATACCCTGTATTAAAAATAGCTAGCCTTAATACTCGCTCGCTCCACTGCCACCATTTGGAGGTATATAGTATGCTTCAGGACAGCGATATTGATGTCCTGACTCTTTCGGAGACTTGGACGGGTGAGAATTCGACGCCTGATATCATTGCTGCCCTTCCAAGCGGATATGATGTAATGTGGCACAACCGCCCTGGGGGCTCACGGGGGTGGGGGTGGGGTAGCTATCTTCTATAGGAAGACTATGATAGTTGAAAAGGTACTATCAGAGACAATTGACCTGACTGATTTGCTTGGGGTAAAGGTCACCGTACACAATGTGTGCTGGGTGATTTTGTCAGTTTACCGCCCGCCTAAGTCAACTCCACTGTTCCATGATTTATTTTGTCCTATTATATCCGACCTAAGCTCTAGATATACGAAAATTCTGGTAACAGGTGATTTTAACTTACACTGGGATACGCCCAATTGGGATTTACCCATGCGCCAGCTAGACACTTTAATGTCTGCGCTGGGCTTTAAACAGATTGTGGATGTCCCAACACACGAAAAAGGCCACACTCTTGATCTCGTGTGGACCACAGATGCCAGTCTAACCCTTAAAGAGGTAGTGCCTTGCATTTGGTCTGATCACCATTTGGTTTCCTGTGAGGCCCCCCTTAAAAGCGGTGTTGTTCGTAACTCGCTTGGCTTCAGAAAAACCCGGAAATGGGCTGAAGTCGATTTAGTGTTTTTGACCAAGGCGTTTCCGGTAACACCCCAGGTCATAGAGCTGGACCGCAGCCTGGACCGTGAATACTCTGAATTAACGAGGAGTATGACTCGGGCTATCGACCAAATAGCGCCGGTGAGAATACAGCGAATAAAGGGTTCTGGGAAAGGGGCTCCCTGGTTTACGCCACTCTTAAGGGAAACCAAAACAAAGCTTAGGAAGTTAGAAAGATTGTGGAGGAAAACCAAGCAGGACACGGACAGGAAAACTTATAAGGCCTCCCTCCACCAATATAAAAATCTTATGACTCAAGCTAAAGCGGAATATCTTGAGTCCCGCCTAAGCAAGGCTGCGAACATTCAGAAAGAGACCTTTAAAATACTGGCTGAGTTGAGTAAAAAACCCGATAACTCCAAGGCTCCATTTGACTGCAACATCTTTCAGGCCTATTTCCTGGAGAAGGTGAAGATCATTATCCAGGAGATAGAGAACAGGGTGGTAATGGGGACTTCCATCGCTTCAGCATCTAAAAACGTGATCGGCTGCTCCCTTGAAGTGTTTCCGGAGATGGATGCACTGATTTTGGAACAGCTGATGGGTAAAATCAAATCTGGCTCCCCAGCTGATCCATGCCCACCTGAGATCTTCCGTGTTGCGCGTCCTCTATTAGAGGAATGTATCATCTCCCTCCTCAACAGATCGCTAGATACAGGATATCTACCGGTTGAACTTAAGGAGGAGCGGGTAAGACCCTTGCTGAAAAAACCGAGGTCGGATCCTGCGGTGTTAAAGAATTACAGACCTATTTCCCAGCTGCCCTTTCTCTCAAAAATCCTTGAGCAGCATGTCTTAAAATCCCTGTCCCTCTATCTGGAATCCCACCATCTACTCCATGATCGACAGGCAGGTTTCCGAGCGCATCACAGCACCGAGCTGGTGATGCTCTCGGTGCTGGACGAATTAAGAGGCATGGCTGACTGTAAGAAATCGAGCGCCCTGATTTTGTTAGACCTATCAGCGGCGTTCGATACTGTCAGCCATGCCTTGCTCTTGGAAAGACTAAAGGACTTTGGGATTAAGGGCCTGGCCTTTCAATGGTTGCAATCCTTCCTTACAGGAAGGACCCAAAAGATACAACTGGGGGATGAAACATCTGAGACGGGGACTTTAGAGTGTGGGGTACCGCAACGGTCTGCCCTGTCCCCGCTTCTATTCAACCTCTACTTGCAACCGCTGATCGCTTCGTTGGCCACTATGGGCTGTAAAATCTTTAACTATGCGGACGACACGCAATTGCTGTTAAGTGTCAACGATACTACGGCCGCACAACTCCAAGCCCAGAACATCTTGAGGTTCACAGTGCAATGGATGACGGATAACCTGTTAAAAGTTAACCCAGACAAGACTGAGGTCTTAGTTATCCCATCCACTACTTCACCTTGGTGTGACCTCTACTGGCCCATGGAGTTAGGCCCTGCTCCAAAACCAAGCCCGTCTGTAAAAAGCCTGGGGATCAAGCTGGATGGTGATCTGTCGATGGCCCCTCAGATCTCGTCGGTTGTGGGCAGTTGTACAAACCTCAATCGGCAACTGCGGAAGATATCTCCTATCATCTCACAGCCTATGATGCGATCAATAGTGGCTGCCACCATCATCTCCAGAATTGATTATGGTAATGCCCTTTACCTCGGCTTACCCAAAACGCTTACCAGTAGGCTTCAGGTCTTAATGAATGACGCTGCCCGGCTGATCTTTAGACTCCCGAGGAGGTCTAAAGCTACCCCCCTATTACAAAGCCTGCACTGGCTTCCAATTAAAGAAAGAGTGGAATTCAAGAGCTTATGTACAGCCCATAAGGCAATCTATGGCAAGGCCCCAGCCTACATTAAAGATTGCCTACAGCTGTATTGTCCTATGAGAACACTCCGGTCCTCAGACGCCCAGCTATTGACCTGTCCTCGCTACAGCCTAGCGACGAAGGGAGGGAGAGCCTTTTCAGTGTTAGTTCCCCAGCTATGGAACAGCCTCCCTGGGATGCTGCGCGGGGAAGGAAATCTGTTACAATTCAGAAAGAGCTTAAAAACGCTACTGTTCAGTAGAAGTTTGAGCATAGTATAATCCAGCTTCGGTCTCTGCTTCCACCCTGTTATGTTATTGTCTGTTGCCATCTTTCCTAGCGCTTAGAGACCTGCAGGTGATTAGGCGCGATATAAAATTATATTAACAATAACAAGTGGCGGTCCTCTGGCCCAGCAACAGCAGCAGCCCCCTCAGGCAGGATCCTGGAAGAGAACCACTTCTGTGGGGACACAGCCCCATTTTTATACACCACATTCCTTTGTCTTTAGGTGCAGGGTGGGGAGAAACCAGTCGCAGCTGGTTTTGGAGCACCCTTGATGGCCCAACCACCCCTTTCATTCACTGGGGAGGCTAGGGTCGTTAGACGCACCACAGGGGGCGGAGCCAGCATTGTGTGGGGAAAGCCCAGCCCCATTAGGAACCAGGTGCACTCCTCCCCAGCCATCAGCATGCTGATCTCAGCACTCACCACTGGGCAGACCCATCCAGACATCCTCGAGCCTGGCATGCCAGCCAGCTCCAGCCAATAACGCTCCAGCACCCTCACTGCACACACATAGCCATTTCTAGAAGTGGTACTTCCGCACAAGACACAATCATGCCACATACATCATTGCGAAGCATTTAATCACACGAGTCCGCACATACCAGACTCGAGCCTGTACACCCCACACGTTAGGAACTACCAGGGACACATACATTCCTCATTCATTCCTATGGGAGGGCAGGCCTATCTCACCACATGCACTCAAAGTGGGACACAGTGAAAGTGCGCAGAACCCAAAAATCACCATCACCAGGTCACCATTAAAAGCAAAAAGTTTAGGGGTGAACCTGCCAGAAGGGCCAAGTCCAACAGAGACCTATTACATTGCAAATACTTTTTTTTGTAAAAGCGCCCCATGAGAGCTTTCTTGTTAATGGAGGGCGTGCCCCTTTCTTTAGACGAGCCTCGTCTAAAGAAAGGTCCGCGTCTGCTAGTAGTGTGAAACCGCTGCATAGGGTGCTTTTATAAAAAAAAGCATTTGTTTGTCAACATGACAGACAAATGCTATTTTTTGTAAACACGCACCATGCTGTTCTCACTTTAATGGCGGCCGCGTCCCTTTCTTTAGACGCAGCTCGTCTAAAGAAAGGGGCACGGCATCCATTAACAAGAAAGTTCGTCGTGGGGTGCTTGTAAATAAAGTGAAAACATAGAGAAAAAAATGCAGCCGCGCTCGGGCTGCAAATAAAACAATAAGAAATAGCAATAGGAAAGAGCATGTCTTGCCTGCCATAGCAGGCAGGTGAAAACCATTTAAGGAAATAGTTCTTGGAGGCTGTAATTAAAGCTTACCATGAAACTCACACGTAAGAGGGCCAGTCCTTATGGGAGGCTACAAGATTAGACATGGCATTACTAAGGAGGGACTGTTAAACCCACTGACCAATGAAAAGCCACAGTTTATAAAGGACCATGACATAACCCAATGAAAAAATATGGGCGGAGAGTGGATGGGGTTTCAGGTCCACACCTGAATACAGCATACCTCGCAGATCAGCGCATACGCTGCCCAGGCTCGACCTAACAACGGGGTATGTCCAGAAAAACCTAAAAAACTGGGCTGACTTGTATATTAACAAAATTAATGGTTCCATCAAACAATATTTAATTAACTTTATAATTTATTGACATTAGAGGTCATCTTCTATGTATATCTAAAATTCAAGAGGATCTAGACACTTCTAGTTGTCAAGGTCACAAAATGTACAGCTGCTTTCTGTTTTAAATGAGGCCATCATCAAATAAAACTTCAGAGGTAACATGACTGTTGTATAGTTATGCATTGGTTTGTATCTACAACAATTCAAAGAACAAGTTTGTACGAATGTGCTCCAAGTAATCCAACAACACAGTGCAAGTGACCAATAATAATGTAGTGTGCAACATATACACTGTTTAGAACAAAGTTGTCAAGTTTTGGTTTTACTGTTAAAAATAATCAGTGGACCAGGGAATAATTTGCTACACGCTACTCTAATTATGTCTGCAAGTCTCTATCACTATACATTGTAAATGTTTTGACCCCTTTTTGACTGTTCTTTCCCATGAATTCTTCCTAGGGATCTGAAATGGCAACATTCTCAGAGAGTATAACATTTGTGGATGACTTTGCTACCATTGAACTGACATTTTTTTCAGATGGTATACACAATTCCTTGCCTATAGGATTATCGAGCAGAGTAATGTGCATTCGTAAAAAGGAATGAAAATGGTCTCCCTGTATTAATAAAGGGACAGTGTGTCACCATGGAGATTATTACCGGACATAGGACATGCACTTACTAGCAGTGCTTGGTAGTGCTGCCAATAACTAAAGAAAAGGAAACGAACAATTTAACGGTTTGGTAGGGCTGTTAAAAATGCTAAAACAATTTCAACACCCTTGCTCATGAAATATCAACTGTTCATTAAAGAAATATGAACAAACCATAAATATACTAATTCTACTCAGTGCATGCTGTTATTGGCTCCCAAAATAAACAAGTAAAATAAAAAGTACATAAGAAGTACTTGTGCAATATGGGTCCAACATGAATAATTCAGGGTTCTGATGACATTTGGAAATCACTCAACCTTTGGCTTTGTGGTTTAATGATCCCTCTGGCTATATTACACCATATTACACGGTTGCCCGTTGTGAATACTCTGCATATTATTATTATTTAATATTTATATAGTGCAACATTCATCCCTGGGGATATCACAGCGCTAAGGATTACGGTGAAATGTAGGATCTGCAAGGTTGAAGGATCAGAAATCAGTTTTTGGGGAAAAGGTGTGTTTTGAGTTTTCACCTGAAAATATTGTAATCTTTGGTCAGCCTGAGTTCAACTGGAAGTTCGTTTCAGTGCCATGCTGCGAGATGCGAAAAGTTGCGGCCTCCCGTTCTGGATTTATTCTTTTTGTTTCGGCAAGCACACGGTGTTGTGATCTTAGTGATCTGGTGGGAGTGTAGAAACATATTTTGTTCTGGAGGATCGTGGGGCCTGTGTAATGAAGTGTTTTGTTGGGATGTCCAAGGAGCTTGAAGCATGCTCTTTGATGCATGGGCAGCCAGTGGAGTTGTTTTAGGCAGTCCTTCACTGAGCTGTATTTGTCTTTGTTGCACACTAGTTTGGCTGCAGCATTCTGCACCCCCTGTACTCGTTTGAAGAGGTAGTCTGGCATGCCCACAAAGAGGGCATTGCCATAGTCCAGTCTGCTTACCAGCAGGGTCTGTATGACTGTCTTCCTGCTTTCCAGGGGGATCCATGGGAATAGCCTTTTTAGAAGTTTCTTGGTGGCAAAGTTTTTTCCATAGTGTTCGTATATGGACCTGCATAGATAGTTTGTGATAGATTGTTATGCCCAAGTTTTTCGCACAGTGCTTGGGTTCTGGGGCGTCTCCAAATGAGGAGGGCCACCAGAATGTGTCCCAAATATGTTTGGCCTCTCCGAAGAGCAGGATCTCGGATTTGTGTGCGTTTAGCTTTAGGCAGTGGTCTGCCAACCAGTTAGCCATTTCGGTCAGGCAGCTGTTAAGTTTCATTTTGGTGTTGTCATGCCCCTCCCCGATAGCAATTGTTAGTTGCGTGTTGTCCTCGTAGGAGCACACACCAGAACCCTACTTTGTCCTAATTTGTGCCAGGGGTGAAACATAGGCATTGAACAACTTGGGGCAGAGGGATGTCCCTGCGGGACACCGCAGTTCAGTTTTTTTTGGTTTGGATGAGAAGGCACCTAGCTGTACACTTTGAGTTCTGTTGCTCAGCAAAGAACTGAACCATTGAAGGGCCTTTCCGTGTACTCCTTGCTCATGTAGATTTTCTAGTAGGAGGTGGTGGGAGACCATGTTGGACGTTGCCGACCGGTCTAACAGGATCAGGGCCACAGCCTTGCCCTGGTCCAATAATGTTCTAATATTATCCGTGACGGCCAGAAGAGTAGCCTCTGTGCTGTTGGTGGCCTAAACCCCGTTTGAGAGGGGTCCAATAAGTTGTTGTCTTCTAGGTAGTTGGACAACTGTCTATTGACCGACTTCTCCAACACTTTGGAGAGGTACGGGAGTTGAGAAATAGGTTTGTAATTGACCGGGTTCGTCACATCTGCACCTGCTTTTCTTAATAGTGGAGTTACTATGGCTTGTTTCCATGTCTCGACAAGGGTTGCTGTTTCTAGGGAATTATTGAATAGCTGCGTAATAAATGGGGTGAGGGTGGGTATGATCTGCCTGAAGATGAAGTGTGGGCAGAGGTCAAAGGGGATCCTGATTTGATTTTTTTCATAGTTATGGGAACTTCTGCTTCAGTAATCGGGGCATACCTATCCAGTTTAGCGTGATTGTTGGAAAAGGGGGTCTGTTTTTCCCCCAGTTAGTAGGAACCACTGGGGTGTTTAGGTTAAATGTTGAGTAAATGTTCTCTATTTTGTCTTTGAAAACCTTACTAATCATTTCACAGCTCTCTGCTGAACGGTGCAGTGTTTGGGACATGCAGGTGGGTTTGCATAGTTCTCTTACGATTTTGTATAGCTCTTTAGTTGAGTTGCCATTTTCGTTTATTCTTTGTGCGAAGTGTCTTTTTTGCTTTTTTTATTACATGGTTATAAATTTTGAGATCGGTTTTGTAGGATAGTTTATTGGTGTTCGATCTGGGCATTCTCCAATTATGTAATTGAGTTTTGCACTTCTTTTTTAGTGCTTTGATTTATGGTGTATACAATTTTTCCGAGGTGGATCTTTTCATGGATTTAGGTTTGATTTTGGGGGCACATAGATTCAAAGTGTGGGTGATCTCTGTTTCGAGATTCAATGCGTCTTTGTTGGTATAGGGAGTACCTAAATGTTCTGGTAGCCGGGGTAGGGGGGGGTTGTAAATCACCGCTCCCCTAGTAGGATGTGATTATGTTTAGACACTTGGAATGCTAGTATTTCGTGCTCATCAAGCTGGGCTGCTGAAATAGGGAGGCAGTTGAGGTTGTCCTTGAATATAATGGCAAGCCCCCCTCATCTTCTCCCTTGCCTATCTTGTGTTAAAATTGTATATTTCGGGGATAGTGTGTTTGCTATATCAGGGCAGTTGTTTTCGTCTAGCCAGGTTTCGGTTATAAAAAGTAAGTCGGGGTTCAGTTCGTTAATAGTGTCCCGGATTTCAAAGGAGTGTTTAGGTATTGATCTGGCATTGAAGTATAGGCATTTAGTTCTTAATTCATTTCTTATCATTTTGGGTGGTCGTTCTACGTGTGCTAGGCTGCACCATTTGCAATTTAGACATGTATGGCCCTTAGTTGTTTTTAGGGGATGCTTTGATGCATCTTGTGTAGATGCTTGGGGCATGTCTGTTGAGCTCAATGATGGCGTTCCTGGAGTAGGTTAGCGAATTGCTGAGATCTATGTTGCGAGTGGCAGGGGTCCTGGCCCCTGGACTCGTTCAGGCGCAGACGGGCTTGCCTTAGGCGAGACAGCGGTGCACTCCCTACGTGCGTCAGCTGCTCGCACGCTGGCACATCGGTTTAAGTAGAGGGGCAGGCGGAGGGACGGCTCTGCCCCCTCTTTTACCGGAAATGCCCTGCGCTTGCTAGTGTTTGGTGTCCATGCCCAACAGCAGTCAGCTGGGGGACCGAGGCGGGAGCCGAGAAGAACAATGTACAAAGTGAGCAAATAATGAGCAATGTAAGAGGTTTTAAAAGTTGCTAGAGAGCTTAATTAAAAAGCGCTTCACAGTTTAAAAACAGTTATAACATCAACGTTTTGCCCCAAGAATTATCTGGTGAGGTCAGGCAGCTGCCTACTCACCGCGATCCTTTTACATTCTTAAACCTTCTTATTGAATGTTGGTGGTTTCTAAGCTTGTATGTAAAAAAAAAAAGCCTAACTGAATGATTTCCTGCAGTTCCAGTGCTGAATTAATTTGCGGGATATTTACCTTCCCTAAACAATAAAAGTGAAACACAGCATTTCGTCTTTCTTTCAGTGTGGTAAAAAAAAAATGCTTTCACAATCATAGTGCTGCTCTTATAACATTAATCTGCACCCCTGACAAATTCAACCTAGCAAGATCGGCCTTTATGTAAGCATCTACTTATGAATCCTCCGCCAGTGTCTGAAAATAAACTTTGTAAATACAGAACCAGTTGGTAAAAATGTACTGTTCCACATTGCACTTTTTCTTTCTTTATATATCTTAATGAACCTCTGCTATAGGGTAATTGTACTACAAAAGAAAAACACATTTAAGGATGCATTAGGATGTTATCCAACTATAACACACATTTCTAAAAACATTGACAGACCTATCTGCAGTCTCAACGAGACAACAAACACTAAACCGATCGTGTTCAAATCCTCTAAATATTTCTAAAGAGTACTAAAATCAACGAGTCATGCAATATAAACATACATAACGAGTAATGTGTAATATGGTCCCATATTTCCACCTTGGTGTTTAGGGCACATTTATAAACCACTGTACCTTTGGCCTCATGATTTGTAAATGTCAGCAGATCCCCTTCGCTGGTAATTTAGGCCCATATAAAAAGTTCCTTGCCAGTCTCTTACATACATCAAATCAAACAAAACCCAGTTAAACCAATGCTCAGCCTCCATTTGTGCCGAAGCGATCTCTCAAAGCTGATTCCTGTCACAATTGAAGGTGCATTCATTACTTCAAAACAAAATGCCGAATCCCTTATGAGTGGAATTCCACACTGAGAGTTTCTATTTTTTGATGTGTTAAATATTGCTTATATTTATTTGTTTGTTTATTTATAAAGTTTTTTATAGTGCAAACTTGATCCCGAAGGATATCAGAGCGCTTTACAATTTGAGGGAATTAAATAACTCGGATAATAAAAACAAATCTTATACCAAGCTAAGTGAACCCTTTTCCTATCCATTTCAATCACTGACTATAGTGCTGACGTTGCACGAAGGATATTGTGCTGGTTAACTAAACACCTAGAAGGCCCCAAAGGCGAAACCTATTGGCTATGCTAAGCGTCTGATTTCAAGCAGATGTGTGCGATTTAAGGCAACAATATTAACAAGCATTTACAATGCAACGGTTTCGCCTTTGAAAAAGTTAGAGCTACTGGCATTGTAAATGACAACATTTGTATTTGTGTTGGTTTTGAAAACAGATAAATAAATGGCATTGTCATTTACAATGCCAATAGCTTAATCTCTCGCAAATGCAACACACACACACACCCACAGAGAGGCCCCCCACACAGAGCCCCCCACACACACCCACAGAGCCCCCCCTACACACCCACACAGAGCCCCCCCACACACCCACACAGAGCCCCCCCACACACCCACACAGAGCCCCCCACACAGAGCCCCCCACACACTGCGAGCCCCCCCCACACACTGCGAGATATGTGACTAGAGGCCTCGAGGCAGACAGGTTTTCTCAGGCTCCGATTAAAAAAAAAAAACCCGTCCTATCTTGCAGATGGACGGGGGAGGGGTGCATTTTATAAATTCTACTCCATTTCAATAATCCTACAGATTGGTAGCTGCAGAAGAGGCTATAACTATTTCACTCCCATGAGTGATATTGCAGGTCTCTATCTCTTTATTTTAGACATCACTATTTTTTTTTTTCACAGAAGCAAAGTTTATTGCAATTAACCCTGGGCGTAGTGAGCGTAGTGGGGCTTCGCGAAGCTACGCAAAGTGGGCGAGAAACGACGCCCACCTGCGCACTTCGCGTAGCCCCACTACGCACCACCCGCCTCCCTCCCGCCCTCAGTAAATACCCCCTTCAATGTTTAAATAAGTTTAAAACCACTTACCTGGTCCGCGCGCGTCCCGGGGCTCCCTCATCTCTTTCAGTGCCCGCGTCTTGAACCCTAATGCGCATGCGTGGCCGCCCGCGCATGCGCATTTCTAGCGAGAAATGCGCGGGCGGCCACGCATGCGCATTAGGGTTCAAGACGCGCACTGAAAAAGACGAGGGAGCCCCGGGACGCGTGCGGACCAGGTAAGTGGTTTTAAACTTATTTAAACATTGAAGGGGGTATTTACTGAGGGCGGGAGGGAGGCGGGTGGCGGGCCAGCTACGCTCATCCACGGAGCATGCGTAGTGCCGGCTACTACGCCCGCACCGCAAAATGCGTAGCAGACGGCACTACGCATGCTCCGTGGACGGAGCGTAGCTGCCCGCCCACCCCTAATTGCAATCCCTGTGGGAGAGCTAGTATTTCTTTAAACTTTTGCCAAGCACTCTCTGTACTGCACTTGTCCTATGTTTAGAAAGGTGCTGTGTCATGTTTGACTCTTATGTTCTCTTTTGGTTCATTGTTACATAGAATAAAGTCTTCCTGCATCCGTCTGGGTCTCTTTGGGTCCAGTTGAATCCCTTTCCTTCTTGTAAAAGCCATAGTACCTCCCGGTTTCCGCCAGGATTCTTCAACTGGCAGTTCTCCTAGTTGCACGAGTTTGTGCGGCACAAGTTGTATAGCTGCATGTCATCTGATGCCATTTTGCAGGCCTGTACTTAACAGTGCTCAAATCTTTCAGCGCATCTGCGTAGGTGTGTGGTGCATGCGCCTGATTAAATGTGAACCTTATTTGAGGTGCAGGCGCCTGCAGAACCTCAATGTACATATCTACTACTTCACCCCGTTAAAGGGACAGTGACTTTGTCTGACATCCCGAGACCACTAGCCACCAGGAGCCTGCATAAAATATCAAGAACACTCCTCTCGCAGGTTAACGTGTAGCTGGGCCATTAGCGAGATTAAAGACTGCTTGTGGCATGTGCATGCACAATCGGCAGCCAATCTCTTTCTTATCTGAGCATTAACACTAAAGGAATGTCTCTTCATAAAACGTAGTTTCCGCAGCACGTCATTAAACAGCACACAGAACAAACCGTGCCACCGGTGGGCTTTCAGATATCACTCGGAAACATTTTTAAGTTCAGGCGCATGATATTCACAACAATTAGAACGAATCACATTATTGGTTTCTCCTTTCTTTGTGTGATGATATATTTTATAGATTGGGTGCAACTGTTTGACACCCACGAAATCATCTCAGTGTTTTAGTTAAGGACATGAATACAGTCCCCGACATGGACCTGTCTCAAAGTGCGTTTTTAAATACTTTCAGGTCCGAGACCAGGAGGGACCCGGCCCACTTAAAGCATTGGCATGTTCTTGCCCCTGTTTGTAGAAACGCCGAACCGCCATTAATACACTCAAACATTTTCAAAATAGGTTTTTATTGTTTAGGCCGAGGAGTAGGGGGACCGTGAGAGGAAGTTAGACCAAGGAACAGCGTAAAAAATGTTTCTGCCATCACCCAGGAAACATTGATATAGACATTTCCAGAACAGGCGCTTGACAGATATGAGAAATGTAAAGACATAAAAATGCAAAACGGCAATAATCTTGACGTTCCTTTTACTGCACCGAGTCCAGTTTACTCCTGCAGCTGTTGCTCTGCCTGCTACGTCACCCCTGCAAGAAAATGTTCCAATCGGCCTAAAGAGGACACGAGCCAAGAAGCTGTCCCTGGCCCGCTCTCTGGAGGGGTCTGCGCCCTGCTCCGGACATGAGGCAGAGATTAAGGGCGATCGCTGGGCGGAGCCAAAGGTGGGCCTGAGCGATGCTGCACCGGGAGTCAGGACGCAGGGTGCCTCCCACTAACTCCACACCAGGAATGACACGCCCGGAATGAAGGGCACACCCCAGTCATGTAACACCTCCTTCCCCCGCCTCTAGGCGCATCCCTGGCCCCACTGCTCCTCGGTCCTCCCAGTCCTGCTGGCAGACCCCTTCCTCCGGAACGAGGCCCGGTTTAGCGTCTTCATCTTGAATACCCAAACGTATAGAAGCCGCTGCCTCCTGATATGTATGTAGCCTACGAAGGAAATGTGGCTTAGACGATAGTTGCTAAGTTAGGCCGGGTCATTGAAACTTTGCACTGATGTAAACACCTTCAAAAATGCACCTTTTTGTTGCTTCTGTAATTTGGAACAGAGCAGAAACATTTCGCCTGGCCACATTGCAAAAAAAGATTTCCACACCAACGGAAAACAAGAAGCACGGGCACACGGACGGGGGAGGGGGCGGGAACGGGCACACGGAAAGCGGGAGGGGGTGGGAACGGGCACACGGACAGCGGGAGGGGGGGCGAAAACTGGATACATTTATTTTTTTAAATGCCGTTTACCTGCAAGGAAAGAAATCGCGCAGCCCACCGCATCCTGGCAACTTCAATCTCGTAGCCCACTCCTGCAAAGGACACTTTGAAACTGACCAAAACAGGACGAGAAAAAAAAAAAATCCGCCCACCGCCACATGACGTGAGCAGAAAGCCTAAAATTCTCGGGAACGCCCCCGAATCTGCTCCGCAATTGACGGACAGATCTCTGTTCCAATGGCTAGCCTCCATTTATGGAGCTAGCCAATGGAGCAGAGGGCGGATTCCCAAGCCACATACTGTAGGCATAAGATTTCGTCTGCGCCGAAAAGCTGCGCGGTGCGCAGCTTTTGACTGGCGAAACCTAAAAATGGACCATGGGTTAGGTGACAAACATGCATGGGCATCAGGATAGATAGACACTGGGATAGGGAACACTTTGGACATTACCTTGAGAGCGAGGCACAGAATCTAGCAGATTAAGTCGGACTCCAGGCATGGAGACAGACGTATATTCGAAATCGCCCCAATCCAGACAAATGAGCACCGAGACAGAAGCACAGTCACAGTACATCAAATAATCAAATGGGACAAGGAGACACTGACCACTGAAAGAATGAAATCCAAAACGAGGTTAGCAACACTGACAATCGTACAGAGGAGGGACAAGTGACAGTAAACAAAACGTGCCACTTTGTATTGGGTATTTTCCTCTGGTAAAGTGAAATTTAACATGGGGAAAATTACGAGGTATGTGGTAAGTACCCCAACATTTGTAATTCTGATCCTAGTATAAAGAGTAGGTGGTGCAGCGTTTGGAAATACCGGGTCACACTTAACTAGGGTCAATTATTTTAGGGGCAAACACGCTTTGAGTGACGTGGTTTATTGTACTTGTTGTGTACTAAAACAATATAGGGACTCAGAAAAAACGTATGCATTCTGAGCAGTAAAAATCTAGTGGTGATATAGTATGAGGTAACACTGTGGCTGCACTTTCATTTTCCACACACTTAATATACAGTAGTTTCAAAGTGCACCTTAACCCCTTGGGCACTGAGAAAAAGTTGTTGAGTGCCACTAAACTCAGTAGAATTTTAATACTGAGTTTGTCGACCTTGCAAGGATGAAAGCCTGAATAGCTGCGCAGAGATTCTCACCTGTACCCAAGAGTCGATCGAACGTTCCTGAAATGGATCCAGCAGTCCATGAATCACCACCACCTGTGACCCAAGACCTAATGGCGGCTCAGTGGGCTTCATTAAATAGGGGGAACTCCGTCATAAAATCTTCCACACTACTCCGTGCTTTAGTGCTGTGCTCTTTGACTAAATGACCTCGGGAGGATGAAAGGCTAACATGGCCAGGGCAGAGCACGATTTGATCTTGTGGTCTGAAGGTTAACAGATGTCAGCAGAGAGCCCATAACTCACTGAGCCATCTTTTAGGTACTGGAGAGCTCTCATAGATAGGGAGTCGAAATGGGAGCGGTCCTGTCCTGGAGGTGGTTGCTGGTGGGGGGCAACAGCACTTATTTTCAGGGACTGGCACTTATTTCGCGACATCAGACATTTCACGAGGCCAACAGATGGAAAAACGAACAAAACGAAAAGATGGAGGAGGAAAGGAAACACAGAAAATCCGTCACTCAGGAAGGAAGCAGACACATTTGAGAGTGAGATAATGTGGCAAGGAGTGACTGGCATTAAATTAAAGAGTCCTGAGGTGGATTCGGGACCGTGCACCCTTGTTGTTCGTACTCTGACATTTGGGGTATGGGATTTTCTCAAGTGCTACAGTTATCTCAAAACCTTGCTGGGCACTCGTAATCAGAGCCCTGAATCTTGGTACATAACACCTAGATGTATGGCATGCAAGTTCTTAAAAACTGGAGAAGCAAGGCAGAGAAGAAGGAGCTTAAGAAACTGAGCAGTACTTGAAATGAGGAGATGGGTCTTAGTACACTAAGAGCAGATTGCGGGTTTTTAGGTCTCGCCTGTCGATGCGCATGCGCATCGAGCTTGCGAGACTATGGGGGCTTATCCACTCTTTATCCAACTTGCAAGGAATCGTGGCGATTCCTTGCAGTGCACGAGAAATTGAAGCTCAATGCGCATGCGCAATGAGCTTCAAAGCGCGTGCACAAGCCCCCAGCCGCCTGCATTGCCTGCTCTCTCTGTCACAGCCTCCCCCAGCTCCGCCTCCTCACTTTTGATTGCACGGCCGTCAGGCCGTGCCTCCCCTACTCTACTCCCCCCTCCTTCTCCACTCCCCCTCACAAGTGTCGCATTTCTCCTCCCCCCCTCCCCCCAGCCGCCTGCCTTGCCTACTCTCCCGCCCCCTCACTTCTTGATTGCACGGCCGCTAGGCCGTGCCTCCCCTACTCTCCTCCTCCTACTCTCCTCCCCCCTCCCCTTATCTGGCCTTCCCTCCGTCTGTTCCCTCTCCCCGCTCCGCCCCCTCCCCTGCCCGCAGTCTGTTCGAGACATCTTCGGAAGCACGAAATGCCCTATTGCAATGTAGCGTTTGCCTTTTGAAGAACATGTTATTTAGAAGAAACGGCTATATAGTTCCCAGAAGCTCAACAACGAGAAAGTAAAGTGGTTTCTGGGTAAACTGCTTTTCGCGGTGATTTGGGGACAATGAGGGGAGCCGAGCACTGTGTAAAGATGGCACCATAATTTGCTTAAATCCTGCTGATCGTGTTGAATCGATACCCAGTGTGGCTTCATGGTATTAAAATATTCGGTCACTCGCTTTTGGGGGGACCTAATGCTTCTGAAGGTCCAAGGCCCCAGAGATGTTTGTTAGACATGCGGAAAGCCAAGATCTGTACTTCAGGGCGTATTTCCAAGCCTCCTGCCCTCCGATGCCTCACTTTTAATATGGAAAAAGTGGCGCCAGAGGCTTGTAAATCAGCCCCTTCTTTTGCACTCGGGGCTCTGGGCGCAAGAAACGATTTGTCATTAACACAAACACAGTTAGAACCCCAGCCCTCTTCTTACAGCCCCCTTAACTTGATACCCCCTTGCTGACTTATGTTTATATTTCTCACCGGGTCTAGGCTGCTGGAATAAAAGCAGCGCACCTATTATTCTGTTGGGCAGTGAGAAAGCTCCCTTCACCTCGGAGTTACCTCACAGGTTGTACCTGTAGCACGTGGTGGTAAAGACTGACTACGAGGGCCGACCGGAGCAGGGGTCAGAGCTCACCTTTTACTGAGAACTTGAACTACATGTATTTCATAATCAGTCTCCAGCACCAGATGCGCTCCGCTGCCCGGGGGTGTCTTCAGGTGTGGGTGCGCGGGCACTGTTGTGCTCAGGACAACACGTGCTGCAGACAGTGCAAAGCCAGCCATGGACCCTATGTGGGGAATCAACAAACATGCACCCGCCACGGAAGCCCCTTCTCTGCTGCACGACCTGGCATTCGGACCCGGTGCTCCCCGCGGGTGCACGTGCCGGCTGCGCGTGCCCGCGGGCACTAGCATTTACATTTCTAAAAGCACTAACTCTAATGCTGCGAGACCTATTGCATTTCCAATGCTTGTTGAAAGTTTGTCTCCGAATAATATTTCTAATTTTCTTTTTGTTTGTCGACAATTGCACTCAAACTGTAGGTTCATTTTGTTTGCAAGCTCAGGTGGCTTGCTCAATTGCCTGCTTTGTATTGCCAGGTGGATGGATCAGCAGCACTTTACCTTGCTGCCAGTGCCTAACTCAGACTCCGCTGCTGCTCTCATCAGGACCCCCTCCGCCTGCAGCTCTCTGGTGAAAAAAACAACGCATCTGAGAACTAAACGAGAAATCTTAGATCTTATTAAGCCTTTAGTCACAGTCCTATCACTTTACAGCCCCCTCGCTGAAGGAAAAAAGGCAAATTATTCAGCGTAATGCTGCATATTTTGTGATAGTTATACTTCATTAGTTTGTCATTTATAGAGGTGGTAACTGTCTGGGCAAAAATTTTACCATATTAACCCGTTTGCTGCTTCGAACGTTCAGCGCCAGTGCTGAACGTTCGAAGAAACGGGTGCGGCCGCGTCGGCCGTTGGACGTGCGCTGCACCAGGGAGGTAGCTCGGCCGACGGCAGCAGCGAACGGGTTAATACTACTTTAAACCCCAAATTCTTTGATAAGGAATTGAGACGACCAGTCAACCTTTCCGGAGGGCCTTCCACCGCCCGGGTAGTAACTTTTGACTCTTTTAAGATACACATATTTATTGCTAAAATATGTTGATTATTATGCAGCAGTTGGTGGATTATGTCGCAAATACAGTCAGTCCTCAAGTATGCAGAAAACACATCGGCTATAGTATCACATAATTACAGTGGCTCTACCATAAATTGTCTAATTTCAGTGTTTTTATTTTTAAATCTGTTATCCCATTTCAGCACCGAACTATAATGTCACTTTAACCTTTTATTTTTCAGTAAATTTCTATCGTTTTTAGGTCATGCCTAGTGACGCAGCACATGCGTTGCTCGCCTTGGCGTGACCTATTGTCGTCCGTTTCTGTTCGGAAGGGGGACAGGAGCAGTGCACGCGCCCGGACATGCGATGTGCACAATCACGTTTATGGCTCCGGTACTGCTCTCCTCCCCTCACGCTGCCTATGTTTGCTCACACTCTGTCCCCGTATTTTAAGTTTCTGCAACTTTAAGTTACAGTCTGCCCTCCTGCCAAGGGTCCTCCGTGTTCGAACCATCGCGTTTCCAGGAGTGTGATGCAAAGCCAGCCCAGTTCCCCTCATCTTTCTGGTACCTGTATTTCTCATATCCATCATAAATTCAATACAAATCACTAGAGTTAAAAAACCTGGCGTCAATTATTTAACCATATCCGAAATAGGACCATTTGAGCATCTTGTGGGCAATTTAACTCTATGGTTAAATTAGCTTGTAAAACATTCCTACTCGGCCGTACTAATAACATGAAAGGAGAAACTACCTTCTCCAGTATTAGGGGTGTCTTTCATAGATTCACATGCCTGAATCCTTCCCCGTTGTCGGAGTGGGAGTCCCACGGTATATATAAAAGCAATAAATGCCATAAAACTTATAGCAAATATCAGAGATACCAAACCAGGAAATAAAGTAGCACCAGCTACAGTAGAAAAAACTTCCACATTAGTGACTATCCCAGTCGTTATGTATTAGTCCAAACTGCGGCCAATCAGGCGTCAGCACCCACCAGAATGTCCTCCCCAGAGGCTCAGGCTCTTTACCGCACGTCGTGTGAAGGGAGTCTCCCTGAGCTCTGCTCAGTTTCTTCATTTACTTCATTTATATTAAATTTTGTGATGTCTTCTTACATGAAGTCTGTTTGTTGACCCTGTGTCACTTGTGGAAAGCTGAGACCGTTTCCGGTTATCTTCACGAATATATGGATAATTTTCTCTGCCTGTCGCTGACATAGTAGGATGAGAAGGGGATGTTCTTGTGATTTGGCTACCCCCCTTCTGATGTGGGAGGATTTTCTTTATTTATATGGCGCCTTTATGTTGCAGTGATGTTTTTGGCTTTACTTCACTAGCTGAGGTTGCTTCAAAAGTAAAGGGTCTTTGACCTACTCTGAGTCTGCCTCCCACATCTACGCCCACGAGATTTACTCTCAGGCGTTTAGACTCGTTCTGCGCACTTTTCTTCTGAGAACGTGCCAGCTGGTTGACAAGACGCTCTTTGTATTCTACGACGTTAATATCTGCCGTCACTGGTGCTCTACGGTGTCACAGGGCTACAGGATCCTGTTGACAGTGCCCTCGTATGCACTGGTTGTAAGTCGCAGGGAGCTGCGCAACCGACAAGGAGCTTCGTCGACAAACAGCCTCATAACCGAGTGCAATTTTGCCTCGTCGATGGTGAGCCTCGTCGACGACGAGTTTAGCCTCGTCGACGACAAGCCTCGTCGACCGTGATGGTGGCATCGTCGACGGGAAGCATCGTCGACGGCGAGGGGGCTTCGTCGACGACGAGCCTCGTCGACGACGAGGGAGCTCCGTCGACGACGGACCTCGTTGACGGTGCAGGGTGTCCCTCGTCGACGGTGAAGAGCAATCGTCGACGGTGAGGAGCCTCGTCGACGGTGAGGAGCCTCGTCGACGGTGAGATGCCTCGTCGACGGTGAGGTGCCTCGTCGACGGTGTAGAGTCTCGTCGACGTTCGAGAGCCTATTCAGCTGAAATAGTCAACTGAAGGCTTTGGCGACGGTTGGCTCAATTCCAGTGGGCCACTGACAGTGGCCCTTCTGACATGTGGTCCATCGGCAGTTGGCCATTGGCACCCAGCATCTCTTGGCTGTCAACAGTGGACCTATAAACAGTGCAGTTGGGGCCATTAACAGTGGGCACATCGGCAGTTGGCCCGCAGGCTTTAGGTCCGTAAACAGTTGGCCCATTGACGACAGTTCAGCTTAGAATGTCGCCGACGAGCCTGCTATTGACTAAGTCGACAAAATGCTCTGTTCATCAAACATCCTCAGTGATAGTGAGTTTTATTGTTGAATGTTGGCCAAGTTAAGGATCAGTTTCGTGGACAACAAGTAGTACGTCTACGGAGGGTTTGTAGACTGACAGCGTCAGCGGTCACATCCATAGTAGTTTAAGTCTGCAACAGTTTTCCTATGCGGACACTGAGGGTCACGTTTTGGTTGACCTCTCTAATGCTGTACCCAGTCCATGGTTCGTCGACGCTTGATTCAGTTGGGGTTTATGTACAGTGTTCCTTTAGCCTACTTATTAGTCGTAGCCTCCTTTCAGCAAGATCCTCCGGATGGAGTGATGTCTTTTTACTCGACGCCATATTTTCTTGGAATGGCTTAAGACTTAGCCAGACTCTTAGCCTTGGTTTCTTTGGGATGCCATGTCCTGTCCTTTGACGAGATCTTGCATGAATCTTTATTATTCTATCCTCCGGCGGATTTTGACGGATTTACCCTCCTCATGTAAGGAACGGTGACGCGCTTTCGTCAAGCCCTTGTCACCAGGATAGAGGCGGAAGGTTTTTTCTCTTTTAATTTTAGATTGGCAGAGATTTTGAGCTCTGCTTAAGCCAAAGATCGGCGCTGGTGGCTCTCTGGCAATCTTTTAGCTCTCTGGACACGATCAATTTTGACATAGGGGCACAGAATGTGCGTATCCATGAATACCCCTAAACTGACGCTTCTAGAATTTTTAACAAAAAGAATGGAAGGAGATCATCGTCAACAAGACAACGTGCAGTGCACATTGTATCCCCAAGTTTTGCAGTATTGTGTTGCGAAGTTAGGGTTGGAAGAACCCTTGGTTCCTCGCCCACAAGTTCAAACTGAGATAATGGCCGTACCTTTTTATAGATGTTACTTCTGGGCCATCATATTGGCCAGACAATACCGCGCCTTCGGTTCTCTACAGTACGGGGATCAACCCTTTCGTGGTGCCCGAGGACAGTTTTCACATTTTATTCCAAGAAGTTCCACCCAGTATCTGGTATACAACTGTATTATTCGACTCTAAATCGTATACAGGAAGTCGTTTTTCCAGGAAACTACGACTTACTTTAGAGCCCACCCTTAGTCCATTCCAAGTGGGATAAGGGTGGAATATCTCTGGGATTAATTTGGTCACCGATGCCATTTATCTGTGGGGAATTCTAATTGTGATGCCATAAGGGCATGCTCTAGAATTTGGCTATTTCTTTTCTGCTACGCCTTCATAGTGACCGCATTCACCTCATCTACGTGAGTCATTCTCAAATTGACTTATGGATACATCAGGGACCGTCGGAGTGGTTCTGAATCTAATAAGGAGTTAGGTTTTTTCCTCTCAGTTCCTCATCAACTAGCTGGTCAGAAATGTAGCGCCGGATTTTTGTCATCTCTGCGCAAAATTTTTCAAATGTTGTACCTCAAAAGGTTTTTTAAATGTTACTGCCAGAGGACCTGACAAGTGCACTCGACCTCCAGAGTGTCAAGGTTCAGGTGCCAATCCTTCCACAGCACGGGACGTGGCTGCTCTTTCCTCTAAGTTATAATCATTTTCTATCACAGGCCTATCTTTTTAGGACTCTCGGTCCACTCCACGTGATTTTTATCTAGATTCTGGCAGCCTATCTGTGTCTGCAATACATACGCATTCATCATTTCTGAGACAAGTTTATTTAAGAAGGATCACTTTTCTTAATAAGCAATCCAGTGCTTCCAGACTTTGCAGTCACTGTTTCAATGCCTGGTTTTTATCAATATACCATGTCAAGTCCTAATTATTCCTAGTTACGACACAGGATTTTCTAGGAACAACAATCAATGCAAATCCAGCAAGGGTGTTTTGTCTCTTGCGAATGAGAAGCCTGCAGCTCTTTCTTGCTGTTTCTTTTACGTACATTGCAGCCTATTTCATTAGATTCTCGAAATTTCAACTGGCCATGACCTCCACCTGCATCCTGTTGGTGTCCTTCTGCACAGGATAAAGCTGCTAAAGCAACTGCATAAGCAGTGGTTTCAGGTCTCTGATTCATCTGAGGATCTCATTACAATCACTCCTCGATGCGAGAGGTTTTTTCTTGGGTGAATCCAAGACAGAAATTTGTACACAAGGTGTGTTTTTTCCTTAAAAAAGTTTTACATTGCACAATCACCATAGACGCATCCCTCGGGAATTGGGGAGCACTCTTTTAGGGGCTGAAGGTCTACGGGAAATGGAGCCCTCGTATAAGGGGCTTGGTACATCACTCTGCTGAGCGAAGAGCCATATTCCTTGTCCTCCAATTTTGTTACGCAATAATTTCAAGGAGACAACTGTACTGTGGCGCATAGACAATACAACTGGTATGCACTATGTCACTAAACACAAGGGGCTAGATTAGCTTTGTTGCCTCAGGAAGCCTGTGATCTATGGGCATGAGCGATACAACGCACACTCAACTTTCTGGCGATTGCATGTTCCTGGTACAAGAAACAGTCTGGCAGGCACTCTCAGCAGGACGACAATTTCCACTCTCGAGTGAGTTTTCTTCTACGGACGGTGGATTCAAATTTCGGCAGAGGGGTGCATCCAGATCTGGTCTTTTCGCGACCAAGAGGAACAGCACATACTGGTTCTTTTCAAGTTGGCATCCCCACAAGGATTTACAGGGATATGCGTTTGTCGTCCAACTGATCTCAATCTGCTTCCATTTTCCACCGATACCTTTGGGTCTCAAAGTTCTGCTGAAGAACAAGATAGAGTGGTGTTGAGGGTTCCTCTTTACCCCTGATGGCTTCGCCAAGACTGGTTTACTGAGTTTCTCTTTTTTCCAGTCGGAGTGCGAATCAATTCGGTCGTGTCCACCTCCGGATCTATTTTTCTTCCAGAGCGGCCAGGTTTATCACCCGGAACAGCCATTTTTGAGGTCAGCGGCCTGATTACCTTTAGTTCGCCCATCTAAACATCCCTGCGGTTTGCAAGGAAGTGTTAGCCATAACAGGGACAAGGTCTCAAATGGAAATGTTTTTTGCGGTATCTGATATTGTTCGGTTGTACTTCATCCTTTTACTAGGATTGCCTCATGCAACTCTACTAGTTTTTTACTGGCAGCAGCTCCAGATGCCGACGAGATGGGACCACATCTTTTTATTCTTCAAAAAATATAAATCAATCCTTCAAAGGAATTTTCAGAATGTTTTTTCTACGCCAGTTCGTCCATTACCATCGAGACATCTCAATGTGGTCATAGCGCAGTTCATGTGCTATCCTTTGAGCCTATCCTAAGTGATGATCTAAGATGACTTAGAAAGGTGTCATTTTCTTTTTTATTGGCTTTGACATTCCTCTATTAGAGTCAGTTAGGTTCAGGTCTTATCGATTCTTTAGCCTTTTCATACAGTTCACGATAACTCTGTGCGGATTATACAGCAATTCTTCAAAGGATTGTTTCGTATGTTTCCGCCGGTGCGGAAACCTCCTCCTACATGGCATCTGAATGTCGTACTAACTCAGCTCATGCGTCACCCTTTCGAGCCGATCCATAAGGTGGACCTGAAATTTGTAACATGGAAAGTGTCATTGTTACTAGCTTTAACATCTGCTAGAAGGGTTAGCGATATTCAGGCATTCACATCTAAATCGCCTTTCATCCAATTTACCACTGACTCGGTAGTACTACGTACTAATCCAACGTACATGCCAAAAGTGCCTTTGGATTTTCATCTGAATGAGCCGGTTGTTCTCAAGACATTCTTTCCAACCCCACAGTCTCCGGCTGAACGAGCACTGCATTCGTTGGATATTAAGAGATGCCTCAAGTTTTACCTATCAAGAACCTCTACCATCCGCATGACAGACCAGCTGTTCGTGGCTTATGGGCGGCAACGCCAGGGCTGTGCAGTTTCAAAACAGACCATTGCTAGATGGGTCTCCTCTACAATTGGACTTTGTCATCAGCAGGCTGGTAGACCCTTACAGGCCTTGCCTAGAGCACATTCTACAAGGGCGGTTAGCTCTTCCACTGCCCTTTTTGCTGGTGTGCCTCTTCGACAGATCTGCAGAGCTGCTACGTGGTCTAGCAGGCACACCTTTACTAGATACTACTGTCTAGATTCAACAGACGACGCAGATGCTTCGGTTGGAAGAGCAGTGCTGCGTTATCTTTTCAAATAAGGTGAGCCTCTGTTTCCTCCTCCTCCTATATGCTCTTTAGACGTTCTTTCAGATTCGATGCTTATGGTATAACTGGTATTCTGTTATATATATATGTATATATATCTGCATTTGATACTCTGACGTCTACGAGCCTTATGTTAGGAGTACTGCTTACTATTCTGATTCAGGCATGTGAATCTATGAAAGACACCCCTAATACTGGAGAAGAACAATAGTTACTTACCTGTAAACAGGTGGTTCTCCAGTTTTGGTGTCTTTGATAGATTCACATGCAACCCGCCCGCCTCCCCCCAGAGACTCACTCAGGCATTTTAGGGTTTCACTCCCGTGCGAGAAAATCTGAGAGCCTGAGCCTCTGGGGAGGACATTCTGGTGGGTCCTGACGCCTGATTGGCCGCAGTTTGGACTAATACATAACGACTAGGATAGTCACTAATGTGGAAGTTTTTTCTACTGTAGCTGGTGCTACTTTACTTCCTGGTTTGGTATCTCTGATATTTGCTATAAGTTTTATGGCATTTATTGCTTTTATATATACCGTGGGACTCCCACTCCGACGACGGGGAATGATTCAGGCATGTGAATCTATGAAAGACACCAATACTGGAGAACCACCTGTTTACAGGTAAGTAACTATTGTTCTTACACACCATGAATCCTGTTACTAGCTAAAAAGGTAGGAGCAGTGTGGAGTGTCACAAAAATGTGCTATAAAAGCCTCTCCTAACAGTTTATCTAAACCCTGTGCAGAGCTGAAGAACTTTCACCTAAGCGCCCCACCTTTCCTCCAATCAGCCACACCCTCCATAGCCCCCGCTTTACAGCCTCAAGTCTCGGCTCGTTCTGGCCCATAGCAGCCTTTTATTGGCTAATTGTCGCGAGGTGTGGCCTCTGTGTGCTGAATGCGCCAGCAGTGGCCAGAGGCGATGCCTTCACACCACCTGTGCTGCATAAATCACTCGCACTCTGTAAACACTGAACAGCAGATGTGTGTGTTTATAATTTCTGAGTAAAATACACACCTCTGGAAACTCAACGCCATTGTTAAAACTCACGAGAGGTCTTGTGATACCCACCACAAAATGCCTGGATGAAATACCTTTTCCTTCCTGAAACGTAGTTCTTAGCCCACCCGCCGAACAGTTTTATTTTCAAAATTAGACTTTCAGAAACGTAATTCGTTAAAAAACAATCCTTTAGTGACCATCATATTCCGTCTGAGAGGATTTAGTCAATTTGTGGCAAAAACAAATAGTCTCAGAGACTAACTCATTTGAGGCATACATTATTTAGTTTCAGACAAAATTATTGTGTGTTAGACTGTTCCTGTTTAAAATATCATCGCTCGTGTGTTTCAATAGTTCATATTTCTTCTATCAATGTCCATTTTGACTGCATATCTCAACGTATTTGCTTTGTATGTCTGTTATTGCATTGTACATCTTAACTTTTATCTTTCGTTGACAGGTAAACCGCAGGACATCCCTCGAGTGAGTATTTCTCGCTCTAAAACGAAATACATTAAAAACACATGGATCATCGAAATGCCCCACTTCTTCTGGGAAGCTTTACAAAAAACAAGCATTTGCAATGTAATAGGTCTTGCAGTTATGCAAGTTTAAGCTATTTGCATTGTAAATAACAATGCCTTTTATTTAGGTTTTTAAAAAGATAACAAAAATAAAAGGCATTGTTATTTGCAATGTCAATAGCTTAAACTCACGTAACTGCGAGACCTGTTGCATTGCAAAAGCTTGTTGTAATCCTGTTCGGAGTTGAGAAAATGCCTAATCCTGTGCAACCAACTTCGCCATAACACGCCTTTTTCTGCTGTCTGCAGCAGAGGTTTGGCAGCAAGGTCTGACCTGGCCCTGCACCTATCCTTTTACAGCTTCTAGCCACTCTACTCCACACGACTGCCAGCCAGGTCCTGCACCCACCGCTCCGCAGCTAGGTGGAGATTTGACCACAGTGCCTGGCTCTGTTGGCTGTCATTACTCTGCAGCCAGTCCTCCGAAGGGGACAATGTGCAGTGGAGGACTGATCTCAGGGCTTCGACCCACCCTTCTACACCCAGCCTATCACTCTGTTCTACTTGACTCTTATAAAGGGCCAACTGACAAGCTTAGAGGCCAAAGTGTTGCTTTCCCTTGCAATAATAATTCGTCTATGTTTGTGGTACATTGGGTACAGTGGATTGAGCACCCGCAAGTTTAGCTCGCACTGAATCTCAACATCATGGTGAAGATGCTTGCTGAGAGTCGCACATGGTCATACCATGCATTCATATTGGGAGTGGTAGTTTTCTTTTACCAGGCTAGGCAATGGGCATCCTATTATGGATCCCCTAGTTGGCAAGAGTTTCTACTATTACATCAGTACTAGCATTCACCAGGTGCCAGCAGTGGGCATCCTCCTATGGATGATGACTAGTTGTCAAGAATTGACATATCCCTAAGCTGGGAAGAATTAACACAGTTGTGAGTACCATTATTTCACCATAGATAGAGTTTGCATGATCATCATAGTGCACAGCGTAAGCAAATAGCATTGGAAAATACGGTAGGTCCAAAAAGGCAAGACCTGTTGGTTTTGCCAATGCTTATTAATTCTGGCAAGGCAAGCCCTTTTAATTTTACCAAAATAATATGGATTGTATAGTTATGTATTTTTTTTTTTTTGAAACATCTTTTATTGGGTTTTATTCACACAGCCAATAACAGCAATTACATTACCCGCACTATCTAAGTCCCTCTAAGAAACCCCCCAGATAGCACGTACAGGGAGAGGATCAGGAAATGGATTGTATAGTTATGTATGCTGACTTTCACCTAGCCCTTTATAGGCATTGGTCTATTGTCAATCGTATTTTTCTTCCACCCACTAGTCATGGGGCCAGCACTTTGGGTGACTTCAATTAGAGTGATTTCATTCTGATGTTGTACACTGTGCACTTATATAAACAAGCACTGGCAAAACCAATAGGTCTCGCCTTTGAGACCTATTGGCATTGCCAATTGCTTGTAGCCAAGCTGTACAGCATTTCTGATACCCTGAGGCACAACTAAAAAGTTTTTTAAAAGCCTTTGATTTTGTAAGTGCGCTTAGTATACAGGCTGGATGGATCAGTATCTAAAAAGAAAAGTGTTACTTTTAAAGTTCTTGAAAAGCAAGCAGTGGAAACCCTGAAGACAACCAATAAACATTTTATTTTATTTATAAAGTTTTATATAGCGCAAACTTGATCCCGAAGGATATCGGAGCGCTATACAATTTGAGGGAATTAAATAACTTCCCACCCTATTCCCCTATAAACCCACATCCCACTATGGAACTAAAAATGCAAAATTAGAACAAAAAAATGTAGTAACATGTAGACGGTACCTCTGTGAATATTTGCACGCTTTCTAAATTTAATTTCACTTCTTGTGTATAGTCTCTCTGCATCCATCTTTCAGTGATTGTTGGCTCCGAGGTCTGATACATCTTACTTTTTCAGTTGTTCCTTAATTTGGCCTTTCAGGATTCTGCAATGTTTAATTGAATTCTTTTAAACTTTTTCTAAACCCATTTCCTAATTGGTTTTCACACTCTACTTCGATCATTTTGTATTGATTTGTCTTGCAATGTGGTGTTATGTACTTTAAGCCCTTCTTGCTATTTTGTAGAAAACTGTTGGAAGAGTTGAGTAAAATTTCACTCAAAAACTTTCAGATGCTTCACGGAAATCACTGTGTTAAAATGTGACATTTCTCATTATCGAGGGCTAGTGCAGTTTAGCAGTGTCACAGTACACATTATTCCTCTGTGTCTTTCCTGCTATTCATGCACAAACCAATCAAACCATGTTGCACAACATCAAAACTGGAACTTTATCTATACCAGGTACCGCCATGTACTTGTGCTTTATCTTTGATTAAGCAAAGTGCTGCTTATGAGATTCCCCCCATTTGTGTTCATAGAGAAAAAAGTTAGACCATGCGGGGTGTTGACTAGCAATGCCTTGAAGGATCTCACAGTTAACTAAATTTATCAGTACTTGATCCCCGCCTCCCACACCAGCCCATAAAAACTAGTAATTCCCATACCCTTTAGGTTTTCCCTGATGGATTCGGACAGCTCGAACCAGTTAATTTATGAGGGAAAATGCCCAGAGAAAACGTAAAGCATGATGGATTTGGTGTAAATAATACTGGGCCGTCATGTTATGCCTCATTTAAAAGATGAAAATTCTGAATAGGAGATTTTTTACAACATCCATTAAGTTCTTCACCCCAGGGAGATGGTATTTATCAGGTGTGGTAAATACCCCACCCAATTTCACCTAACGTAAGGTAAGTACCTACTTGTCTTGCTCAATCTTGAAACGTTAATCACATTGACAATTTGAAATAAATAAAAACATATCTCAAATGTATATGTATGCTTGAAACGGCAGAATAATGAGAGTTGGACTCCCATTCATGTTGTGGTGTCTTGTGAATTTGCTGAGAAATATGTGAACTGTTAGACAAACAGAACGAAGTAATACGTCTTTCTGACGGTTGAACCCATGGCCGAAATGGCCTTACTGGGTATCAGGGTTTCCCCGGGAGGCTGGAAGGGTAGGGCTGGTTTTGCAGTGGAGCTGAAATTTCGGCTCCCAGTAACAAAAGCAGCAAGCAAGCGTTTCCAGCCTCCCGGGGTCAAGCAGGGCTTTCCCAGGGCTGGACCGTGAAAATTGCCAAGGCTGCTGTGGGTTCCAATCCAGCTCTGGTTGCACCTATCTTTATTCGCTAGTATACCCCTCCCAGTGAACATGTTCAACAGTGGGATCTAAGGTGGTAATAGATGCACATTTGTTTTATGTTGTACTTCACTGCCTGCAAACTCTGCCGACATTTGGCAAGAGGCACAACGTGCCAGAAGTGCTGAAGGTTCTTTATTGTCTCTTTTAGGCCTGCATTGATGAAAACCTAGATATGGTCAAGTTTCTTGTTGAAAATGGAGCTGATGTGAATCAGCAGGACAATGAGGGCTGGACTCCCCTTCATGCTGTGGCCTCCTGTGGATATCTGAACATAGCCGAGTGAGTAAACGCATGCATGACATCAAGACTACTTTTTTCATTTAGATCACTTTTAGGTTGGCCTCGTCAGACAACTGGCACTGGTTTTCCAGTGATTTGGTTGTCTTGCACTTCACAGAACGTTGCATGGCTTTTCTATAAAACAGTGAAAATATTGATGAAAAGGTGGGGAATGTGCAACTAAGTAGCACAGCGAGAACATAAACTATCATGGAATGGGTATACGTACATCATTATAAATCACATTAGGACGTTTTAGGGTAATATGTAGGATTATAGATCTCAGAAATGGCAGCAAAAACACCAACAATTAACTTGACGAGAGGTTAGAAAAAATGGTTAAAGCAAAACTTGAAAGTTTAACCTTTTGGTAATGGAAGGATATAAGCAATTTGGCCCGATGTATATAAATTAGCTCAACAGGGGATGGCATTTCTTCTCACTGCCTTGTATATTTCGACATATGACCCGAAATGTTAAACTGACTCTGATAAAAGTACTCAAATCCTTCAAAGCTTAAGAGTAGATTTATTAAATACAACCATCAACATGAACAGCTCAGTAACTGATCAAATCCTAATGGAATCTCATTACACATAGTGTGATGTAACACACCCTAATTTCCTTAAAGGAGAAGATGAATCATAACACATCCACCTTACATAACAATAAAACAAAAGGGCAAGACTCAAAAACTGAAAATAAAACATAAAACAACTGTTAATACATAATATAATCTTTGAACTTATCAGGCATCTGTCTTGGCCTTTTTGGATCGTTTTTCAAATTTAAATCAGAAGAAATGTTTATGGGATGATCTTCATGGACAGCACCCTTCATGGATTCTTTTCTTAATTCGGTACACTTGGCCAGCTTGGACATGTTCCAAGTACAACCATTATCTAAAGTAACAACATTTTTCTTTATTGCGACAATGATAAAAGGGCCAATGAAATTTGAAGTGCCTTTGTACCCATGCCTCGGATTTTTGACTCACACAGAATCATCCACATTCCACTTCTTCACTTTGACAGCCATCTTACTGTCATACCGTTGTTTATATCTTTGCTGATGCCTGAATAACTTCTCCTTCCTCCTTGAATCATCCTCCAAATCACTACCCAACCTATTCCCGCTATCCTTCAGATGAAGCCAAGCTGGATTAAGTTTAGAAGTAGCTACTCTTCCCCTCAATGCTTCAAAAGGAGATTTTTGCATAATGGCGTTAGGAACGGTGCGATGTGCCCACCATGTTTCTCTCAGCACACCACTAAACGAAACTTTAGACTCCAAAGCTCGTTGTGCACAACTCTTTACCACTCTATTCATCCTCTCAGTAAGACCATTGGCCTGGGGAGAATAAAGAGCTGTTTTCTGATGAACGACCCCAAGATTTTTAAGAAAAACATCCATTTCATTAGAGGTAAATTGCACCCCGTTATCTGTAACTAAGTACTTAGGAACCCCTTCTGAAACAAACGCATCCTTGAGAAACTCAATCACAGACCTAGAACTAACCACCCCCATACATTTTGAGACAACCCACTTGGAGGTATAATCTAGCAACAATACAACAAACCTTTCATACGAGGGCATCAACTCAAAAGGACCTGCAATATCTAGTCCAACTTTAGTCCAAACTGCAGAAGAAATTTCTACTGGGGACAAAGGAGCATGACACGTGGTGCGAGACTTGTCATTCACAGCACACAAATGACAATCTTTTACTACAAATTCAACCATTCGGTCCATTCCAGGCCACCAGTATCTCTCCCTAACACGCGCCTTGGTGAGGCTCCTTCCCAAGTGACCCTCATGAGCCAAATTGACAACTTTTTCTCTCAAATCACCAGGTGGAACTAACCTGTCACCTCTCACCAAGTTCCCTTGCCAAAAAGTCAGCTCATCTCTTACATTCCAGTACTCTTTCAAATTGCTGTCAAGTACATCATAATTGGGCCAACCAGTTGTTATAACCTTTTTAAGAGAAGTGAAAATGCTGTCACTTTCAACACACTTCATCCATTCATCCTTAGATACAGATGACTCAATTACCCAATTCACACTTTGGCTCACTTCCAAAATTTGTTCACCATTTATGGGTAAACGTGACATGCAGTCAGCAGGTTTATTGTTTTGTCCAGAAATATATTGTACCACGAAATTGAATTCCTGCAGACCCTCACTCCACCTTTTCAACCTGGGGGTCATGAGATCATTTTGGTGACGGGAAAATATTTGCACAAGGGGACGATGATCAGACTTAACAACAAATGGAATTCCCCACAAATAAAATTTAAAATGGTAAATAGCCCAATACACTCCCAACGCTTCTCTTTCAATACAAGAATAATTCTTCTCTGCTACCCTAAGAGCTCTCGAGGCAAAGGCCACAACCACTTCCTCTCCATTCACTATTTGGGAGAGTACAGCCCCAAGACCCCTGAGACTGGCATCGGTTGTCAGAATAGTCTTCAATTTAGAATCAAAGTGACCCAGAGTTGGTATTTTCCCAATTTCTAATCTAATAGTGTTAAAAGCCTCTTCACAATCTTTAGACCACACAAAATTCACACCTTTTTTTAGAAGAGCTCTAATCGGTTCCGTAACACATGCAAATCCTTTGACAAATTTTGAGTAAAATTCAGCCATCCCTAAAAATGACTTTACCTACCTGTTCCTTGTCTTCTGGAGCAGGAGCTTTAACCATACTCTCCGCAAGCTCCAACTTCGGTTGTATGCCCCTCCCAGATATCACGTGTCCAAGATAAGTAACGGACTCCAAACCAATGCGACACTTTTCTTTTTTAACTGTGAGACCACTCTCTTCCAATTTGTCCAACACAGATATCAACACTTTCTCATGCTCAGATTCATCTTTACCATACATCAAAATATCATCTTGGAAGAACATCACATTGTTCAGACTTCCAAGAACCATTTTCATCACCCTCTGAAAACATGCCGCCGCTGAGGCCAACCCAAAAGGCATCCCCAAGAATTGGTAAGCTCCCAGAGGAGTAACGAAAGACGTCAAGTGCCTCGAGTCTTTGTGTAGGACAATTTGATGATATGCCGACGAAAGGTCAAGCACACTAAAAATCTTTGCTCCCTTCAACACACTTATGGAATCAGAAATGTTGGGTAGCGGCTGACGATCCACCCATATCCATTCATTCAATCCACGCAAGTCCACACACATCCTAACAGATTTTCCTCCATCTTTGGGTGCTAAAACTATTGGACTCAACCATTCTGAGGATTCGATTTCCTCAATTACTCCCAGCTTCAATAACCTATCAATTTCCAATTTTAAAGGTACCATCATCATGAGGGGTACCTTCCTGACCTTATGAACACAAGGTTTGGCAGATTTCTTGAGGATTATTTTGTGCTCAAACCCTTTTAAGCATCCAAGTGTGTCTGAAAATACCTTGTGATAGTCATTGAAATATCCATTCAAATCACACACTTTGCCAATTGTTGGAGCATAAGTATTACGAAGTAATTCTTCTAGCAACATCACCTGGTTCCGAGGATCTTTAGCACCAGGATTAAGGATTATGCCCAAATCATGTTGGTGCCTCCACCCAAGGAGATTGTCACCCCTTACAGCAACATACACTTTCCCAGTAGTCGTATTTCCTCTGAATGTGATCTTAGCAACTGTATATCCCAAAATATCAATTTTGGCTCCCGCATAGCTTAAGGGAGCAATGTCAGGAGGTAAGAGTGATACATTTTCAAAACCCACAATCTCATCCCAAATTTTGTTTCCTATTAAGGTAAAAGGAGAACCCGAATCTGCCATTAGTTTAAACACATAGTCATCAATTCCAACATCACAAAATGGCATAAAATCTGTTCAGAATCAATATTTCCCTCATCAAACTTCACATTTGACACTACCACAGTGCAAATAATGTCCATGGTATCATTGCTCACTACTTTCTTCCTTCCAGACTTACACATGCGAGCATAGTGTCCCTTAATACCACAATTATTGCAAATGCAATCTTTCGCATAACAGTAGGGAAAATTTGAAGTGTGAGAAAAACTGCCAAATCTAAAACAACGTATTCTTTGATGTGTAAAAGGACGTTGCTGACTAAAATCTGGTTCCTTGCTCAAAGAAGATTCTCTGCTGACAGAAGGTCGAGATTGACTACTCATAGTATTCTTCTGAGTGTGAGAATTTTGAGTTTTTTTTTGTGTGACTTTGTTTTTAGAGCCAACCGTCACTCTGGCAACTTCTTCAGAATGCTCATCAATAATATCACTCTCCTCCAGCATATCTACATTTTCTTGAATTTTTTTTTTACAGTTACTGTCACTATTAAGATGGTTTCCTTCTTTTTTTATTCTTCCTTATTTCCTTAACCCAAGAGGAAGTATTCTCCATTCCTTCTACAACAGCCAAAGCTTCACTCAAAGTAGGGTTTTTTGATAATAATTTTTCTTGAACTCTTGAACTGTTTGTGCATCTAACAAGTTGATCTCTTACAAGTGACTCAGACAGTTCTCCAAAATCACATGTACGTGCCAAAGTTTTAAGAGCAGTTACATACGTTCCAACACGTTCAGAAGGGCCTTGTACACGCGTGAAGAACCTATGTCGTTCAAGGACAACATTAATTCTTGGACCGAAATAACGTTCCAACATGGTCATAGACATTTCATATATGTCTGAAGGTTCAACATCTGCTCCACCAACAGGTAAAAAGATCCATACTATCGTAGGTATTCCTACCTTCTACTCCCAGATTGTGCAATAAAATTGCTTGTTTCCTAAATGCAGAACATTTCTCACCCCCAATAGCCACCAAATAAGAATCAAATAAATTCCTCCATCTTTTCCATGGAAGAATTGGCTCACCTTCATCAGACAAGAAAGGTGGAGGTTGTGACATGCTTGAAGACGAAGTCATTGTAAAGATAACGTTTATACTGTTTACAGAATAAAGTCTTGCACTGTTGTTTGAATTGACTAAGAAAAATTGTCTCCAAGAAAAAAAACTTTGAAGAAAACAAAGCAAAATAAACTAAAAAAGTCTCACCTCATAAATTGTAAATTTCTAATCCAAATCGTTAAAATTAAGGAGATGTGCAGCAATGGTTTGTTTTAGAATAATAACAAAACATTGAGAAATGAAATCGGCAAATTGCAGTCAGTCGACCTATCTAAAATGGCCGCCACGTTTTTTGACGTCGTACGCTGCGTGCGTCGACATCAGGTCAAAGTTGAGGCTTGGCACGGAGAAGAATCTTCAGCACGATCTCGGGAGGAATGCCATCGCACAGAGACTCGTGCAGGGACTCGTGGCCGAATCAAATGAAAACAAAGTGTGGCGCGAGTGAAAATGGCACACCACAGTAAGTGAACATCCAAAAAAATGATAAAATCCAAATAATCGGTTACCAGAATCTGACAGCTCCAGTTCTTTCGATGCTTGAATTGTAGTAGTCTTTTAGTCCAGTTTTCTTCAAGAGTTAAAAGGAATAACTCACCATAGCGATATAGAATAAGTCCAAAAACAGTTTCCAAGGTGAAATGAAGATAAGCTATTCACAGCAAAACATCTTCCTTATGAAATATAGTCAAAGCAGATAATCCAAGTTTGCTATATCCATAGTGTTAGAGACCCAGGTCGGTAAAAACACTAAAAATTGAAATCCAAGTCCAATTCCACTTCTTGTTTCGCAGGGGAGTTGATGGTTGCAAGTGCTTGTCCCCAATCAAGCCTTGGTCCTCGTCGCCAGTGATAAAAGTACTCAAATCCTTCAAAGCTTAAGAGTAGATTTATTAAATACAACCATCAACATGAACAGCTCAGTAACTGATCAAATCCTAATGGAATCTCATTACACATAGTGTGATGTAACACACCCTAAATTCCTTAAAGGAGAAGATGAATCATAACAGACTCCCAAGTGGACATTTAATAAGTTTGGAAATGAGTGGTCACTCCTAAAATGCAAGAAAAGTCGGCATACAATATTGAAAAAAAACTTCACTTGGTGACATCTTGCAAACACCAAGCCCAGATTGGGAATGGACCTGGATTGCATTGGAAGAGAAGCGAGTGGGATGAGACCAACACAATTTCTGAAAAGCAGCTTGAAAGTGAGGATATTACAGCAACAAATTTGAATGACAATCTAATTAGGAGCAGTGATGGCCTTCAAAAACAGGAATGATCTTGATTGATTGTAGAATCTTCCCTCATACTCAAAGGTCTAACCATTTGGGCCAACTCTTTCCATGTTTCATCTGATCATGTATCGAAGAAAACCTTGTGTTTCCAGATTTCACCTGATCATATATCAGAGAAAACTGTGTTGACCACTTTCACTCTTATGGTGCAAGTTAAAAAAGAATAGACTGTGTGTAGAACTTTTACTTCTCAGTTGAACTGTGATATCAGGCCCAGGATGTTATCCACCATCAAGCCAGGGTTAGAAGAAGTCAGTGGTGGAGGGAACTGCCTGAAGAGAAGCTGTTGCAGGGCAGACATGTGGATGAGATTAGTCACTTTGATGAAATGTACAGTTTGGTAAGTTTTTGCAAGCCTGTTTCTCTACATCCACTGCCTTCGGTACTTGCAAAAACAGATCAATACTGATTGGAATTTTGTGTTACGGGGAACTTAGTATGTCTTGGTGAATTAGGTGTGTAGGTGTGTGTGTGTGTGTGGGTGTGTGTACATATGCACACACAAAAACATGGAAATGGATTTTAAGCTTTGTAATAACTTTAGCACTGTTTGACGAATCTTCAAAAAACTTTCCACAAAAACGTTAAGCCTTCTCAGCTGCTTCTTGGAAAGTTTTATGAAGGATGGTAAGTCCTACAATGAATTTGCTTAATAAGCAAGATTATAAAACTCAAACTACTTATATTGATATGAGAGAGAAGTCACCATGATATTATAGGTGCAAGTGGCTATTGTCTTGACACACTATACAGCAGCACACCAGGGCAATATGTCTTGGGGAATGCAAAGAAGGCTACATTTTCATGCGAGGTACTCAGATGGGTCAGGTGAACAACTCCAACATGTCTATTTTAGGAAAGTGCAGCACTTAGACCAGAAATATTTAGCTAACAGTTGCCACCTTTTTAAGAAGTAAGTTCAAACATTGCACTTATAAGGGAAATGTTAAACAAAAATATATTTTTAAGCAATAACTTTGTCAACATTACCTTTTAAAAACGATTTTCAACTACCACACAACAGACTTCTGCTAAATGTAAACCAAAACGATTTTCCAGCAATAACACTTTTCTATAGTAAGCTAAAACCATATTACAGAAAACACATTATGGAAATCAAAGGAAAGGTATGACACTTTTTAAAAAGTGAAATCAGCATACAAATGCATATTTACAAAATTAAAAAGGAGTAAACCGACAGGTTACTTTGGAAGTTTGAAAGCAAATGTAATTCGAAGTTAAACTAGAAAACAATTGAGGAAGGAAGTAGCAGCACGTGTGAGTGCAAAGACTATGGAAAGCAGTGAATCAGTGGAAGACATCAATAGATGCAACAAATTCAGATCCTACAAAGGATTGGAGCCTGCTGCTTTCTCCCAAGGTGACCACCAAGATTAAAGCTTTGCCAACTAACTTCCATATGTCACAGTTAGAGTGAGGGGACCTTTTGACAGTTCTAAAATAATAGTAATTGGCAAAATGCCTCTGTTCGATTTATAGATTTTATGTATTGTACAGTAATAAAAGTAGCTGCAAACATTGCTCTTTGTCTGAGAACTATTACAAGGATTGACGTGCCACAGTTGCACATCCATAATAGGTCAATCAGTACAGATTCTAATACAGATTCAAGTAATTACAATATAGATTCATCAGGAGTATCTAGTGGATTATTTGACCTTAGAATATCTTGCTACCAGTGGTAGCCGCTAAAAGGATGGTAATCCACAATTAATCCCATGTATAGCCAGTTATCTGAAACGCACCATTAGATTCCCGCATTACTCCTCCATAAGACTGTTCTTTTATTCTTTTTTTTGGTTAATATCTACAGCACAGTAAACCAGCATTGTTCATGGTACAGATCATTTATAACCGATTTGAAGAACTTTACAAGTTTCTTCAAACATGCAAGCTAACAGCACTACCAAAACCAACATTAACCAGCAGATGCAATTATACTTCAAATACAGAAATTACGCAAAGATGAAAAAACCTACATTTTAATTTCAATGGAAAGGTTTGAGCTTTTCTAAATTAATCTTTTGGTTCTAAAATATTCAGTGATATACTAGGCTCTTGCAGATCACTTTCTTTTTTGCTCCTAATGCATGTGCGAGACAAGTGTTGTCTGTCCTGATACGATTCAAAAGATGTTGTTCAAACATGTTAAAACTATTTTTATTAAACAGATATCAGAAACAAATGTGGCTAAGTAATACATAAATCTAATTGTGTGCATATGCTGTTTATACATCAAACTATATCTGACCTCTTCTTCTTCTGCATTTATTGACATATTCTATTTGCCCTCCCCCACATGTAGAACAGACTTATTGATAACTCCTCCAGTGACTCAGGAATTCTTGAGGTGAACCATCAGTTCATTTTCTTCTGTAATGTGATGCTGGAAAAAGGGACTGCCTAGTTTTGTAATTTAATACATGTTGCTATACGTGTGCAATCTGCATCAAATGCTGGATAATATAGTTGAAGTCATCTCATTCTTTAAGGAAATGCAGAGTAAATATTCATATCTTTAATGAAATGTCATTTTATTCTATTACTTAATGCATGATAAATCAGGCAGTTACTCTTGCAATCCATTAGGAAATAATTGACTCATAGTAATCACCTACTGCAGTTAAACTCCGGGTAAAGCAAATGGTCTTCTGTAGATTAATTCCCTTTTTTGCACTTGTCACCAGAAAGAAATCAGCAAACAATGCAATAGATCATTTCTGACTTTGCTAGATCACCACAAAAATAGTTGTTTTTTGTGTAAGCCTCGCTCCGTCTGATCGTCAGTCTCTGTTCTCATGTCTGACATTCAAGATTATATATTTGCCTCAGCATTTGCCAAGTAGCTCTTGTTATTGGATTCCGAGTTTTGTGAATTATGTTTTCTGCAAGATGAGCTGTGTAAAGATAAAAACCTTGCCATCACAAAAATTGATTGAGCAGAAGAGTTTATCTGCAAATTGTTTATTTTTTGCAGAAGGGTTCTTGAGAGAACAGTTGGTTTTGTTGGACTTTTAATCTTAAGCAAACAAATAATTTAGCTTTCAAATTTATAGAGGCCCTGGGCTAGTTTCCAAAACCACCCCTCCTACTATAGTGAAAACCATTTCTGTACTGGGTGAACATTACAGTTTAAATTTTCTTGTAAATTTTGTCCTAAGCCTTCTGAGAGGAACTACTAAAATACCTTGCGTACAGCATTTGAAACAGACTCATGCTTAAATAGTTGTACAAATATTTCCTATACACCCAATGGGTTGCCATCTTGTGAGTCTCCCATAACTTAATTTCAGGTATGTTATTTGTAGTGTCACCTGTATAGTGTTCAATCTGCTATTAGTAGGGAATACGTTTTTCTTTGCCAGTCCAGCTTGTACGTTTTCCAAATGTTTCCATTGGTCTCCAGAGTCTGATTTGGTTTTGTGAAGCAGTGTATTCACTTTAATGCCTTTTTGTTGGTGAAAAAAATTATCTAGAATTTCCTTTTCTTTTCAAGTGCATCCATTCTGTCTCCGTAGCGTCCCATATGATGATCTATATTTAAGTTAGTATAAAGACAGATAAGTACTTGAAAAAATACAGCATAGAAGTAATATAATACCCCAGTGACCTGATTACATTCTCACAAAGTATGTTATATAAATAACTAGATATGTGGTTTAGTGTTTTAGCAATAGGAAAGTGGTGAAATAATACAAAAAAATATTATGATTAACAGCAATGCTTAGTCATACGAAAAATGAGGTTAATCTGAATCGCATAATATCTGTGCAGACTCCTGATTTAGAAAAAAAGCCTTTTCCACACTAGCTAATCTTGTTGGGTCATTCGGCCAAGGTTACACATGACACTTATTCCTGTATCAGTAAGTGATATCAATGCCTTTTTGGCAATGACTAATATATGTAAGTTAACTGTGCGATGAAAAAAATACATCCTACCAGAATTCTGGTACTCAATCTGTAAACGACATCATCTTACTAATTACAAGACACATTTATATACTTTAGGTACAACCCTTTCCTAAGGCCCCAGTTCTTCATAAGCACGCCTTTGTACACTTTTCTGAAGATTGTTATGCAGAGTTAAACTCCGACAGATATCCAAAGGGTCAGAACAATGTGACAGTAGTGCTGAACAAGAGTAATGCTTTTGTATTTTTCATATTTAGCTTCTAAATGGATAGACTTCCACATGTCAGAATGAAATCCAAAATACATTTTAAAGAGATCACTGGCTTGGACATAAGAAACAAACCATTGTCAGCATTGTATTGGGTCTTCTACTCAAATCCATCATGAAAACCTCATAGTTTTTATTATTTTGCAGTGGTTCCAATTTTAATCAAGAGTGGCAATCCTGATGGGTAACCCTCTTTAGAAAGAACTTGTCCAGTAGTATCCCATAGGTTAAGACATGCAAGTCTTATCGGTCTATAGGGGAAAGAGCTTAAGAAGGGTAGTGTGAAGGCAAGTCTTTCAAGTGCCAGGTGTATCTCACATGATCCCTCAAAGTCTTTGAAATATGGAACTGTTATGGTTTTTCGAATAACCAAACCTCCCCTTTATAATTCCTGTTTGTATAGGAAGGATTAGATTGTGAATTTTGTTTTTCTATTCCTTTTGTGAATATTCTAGCTAATATATTTAGATCCATATTTAATGGAGAGCTTAATTTACAATCAGAGCAATTCAAGGCATCTTGGCCTTTTCGAATCTGCATTTTCACAGCCATGTTCTTTGAATTGTGTTTGATCTTATGCTGTATAGTTGAACGTGGAGCTAAGAATACCCAAAATGTCGAATAGAAGTCCATGGGAAGGTCATACATCAGACACAGTTACTTCCTCGTCTCCTCGCTGTTTCCTACCCCCTCCCCCACCTCTTCCCTCCTTCATTCTTTGCTTGCCTCCCCCATTCCTTTCCTCTCTCCCCTGAATCTCTCTCCCCCTGCCTGGTATGTTTTTCCTTGTGCCAATTCTCTGCTTAATCTCCCTCCCCGTCGCCCTTTTACATTACCCCCTTACCTTTCTACTCACCATGAACCAACAGATGTAACTCGGAATTGATGAAACCACACCTACACCCGTTCCAGAAGGGCTTCCGCCTGTGCCAGGGCACGGAAACTGCTATGATTGCGGTTGTGGAGGAGGCTAGAAAGATCCTTGATTCAGGAGGATCAGTGGCAGTGTTCCTCCTGGATCTGAGCGCAGCCTTTGACACCGTGAACCATACAACTCTGATTCACCGGCTCCGGGAACTGGGAATTTCGGGGTCCGCACTGTCTTGGTTGAAATCCTTCCTCCACAACCGCTCTTTTCAAATTCTCGAGGGAACCTCTAAATCCCGTGCCACCCCTGTATACTGTGGAGTCCCCCAGGGCTCTTCCCTGAGCCCCACCCTTTTCAATGTTTATATGTCCCCCCTGGAGAAAATAGTCTCCCCTCATGGAGTCAAACTTGTGACGTACGCTGACGATACGCAGCTTGTTGTTTCTCTCAGCCAGCTCAATCGTCCCCCTGATAACCTTCAGCTCGGCCTCCAAGATATTTCACACTGGATGGATTGTTCTCATCTTAAACTTAACAGTGACAAAACTGAATTACTGGTATTGGGCACCCAATCCCATTTAATCCAAAGACTCTGTGGCCTCCTCGTATGGGACCGGTCCCAGCCCCAAAACAATCCATTAAGAGCCTGGGTTTGTGGCTGGACCAGGACCTCACGTTCATCACTCAAGCCAGGAAGTCAGCAGGGGCCTGCTACCTCATCCTCAGGACTACCTGCAAAATTCTTCCCTTGCTCCCTCAAGACTCAAGGAAGCTCCTCATCCAGAGCCTTCTACTATCTAGACTGGATTATGGTAATGCTCTCAATCGTGGTGCCCCTAAGAAAGTTATTGCTAAGCTACAGGGGGTACAACACTCCGCAGCCAGGCTCCTAACAGCCACTAACAGTAGGAGCTCTGCAAAATCATCCCTCAGACTACTCCACTGGCTGCCTATTCAGGAGCGGGTATACTTTAAAACACTCTGCACGACCCATAAAATCCTTCACGACAAGGGTCCGCTCATCCTAAAAAATCTGATTAGACGCCATGAAGTCTCCAGAACGCTCAGCACACCTACATCTGGCCCATGTACCCAGGATTAAAAATGCTCGCACAGGGGGTCGCCTTTTTTCCTACAACGCCCCCAAGCTGTGGAATTTGTTGCCCCTTACCGTGCGTGCTGAACCTAACCTTCTTACCTTTCGAAAGCTTCTGAAAACTTGGCTCTTCCCCTAACCCCCTTCCTTCCTCTACTACCTCTGTCACTAGCAGCCATGCGCTTTATAAATCCTGCTTTCATTTCATTTAATTTCATTTCATGTACCTTCAGTAACAATGTCTAACTTGTAACCTTTGTAACTCTCCTCATGTAAAGCACTCTGATACCTCCGGGTCTAGCCAGCGCAGTATAAAACTCAAGTAAATAAATAAAATAAATACATACAGGGTGTCCTGACGATTTCTAGCGGATCACTTTCTGCCTAAATCTCATAAGTTGTTGTTTAAGTAAGTTAACAGATCCCTTACATCAGGTTTCAATGACACAACTTGTATACTCTTAAATGGATTGTAACCTCTACTTCAGATGCCAGACTACCATCTCCATATAAAAAACAACATTCAGTGTTCATGATTGAGATACTATTTCTAGAGGCAGTTTTCCTTATGCTCATGTAAACTAACCATTTGCCCACCTCTTGCCTCTGACCAAATTCTTTTTGAGTTCTTACAAATACATTTTAGGCCTTCTTTAAATTCAAATGCTCATAATCAAGCCTCCCTTTATTACTTTTAATTCAATCTCGGTTGCTTCATGCATAAGCAAGCAATCTTTTTAGTGTCATGAGCTCTCTAGCCAAACTCACTTGTAGAGCAGTGTCTCTTAATATTTTGACTTATTTTGACTTCTCCGGACCCCCAAAGATGATTACTAGGATCTGGGGAGCCCCATTGAATCATTACTAGAAGCAAGAAACCCCAGCCTAAGCAATATCTACAATTTGAATATGAAAAAAAATACACATAAATACAGACAACTATTTTTGAAATACAGAAATTATTAAATACTTTTTAATTCACAAGCATAGAAAAATCAAATTTTAAATTTCAATGGAAAGGTTGGAGTTTTTCTATCTTCTATTTCTAAAAGACTAAGTGATATATTAGGCTCTCTGAGACCACTGTAATATTTTGACTTATTTTGACTTCTCCGGACCCCCAAAGATGATTACTAGGATCTGGGGAGCCCCATTGAATCATTACTAGAAGCAAGAAACCCCAGCCTAAGCAATATCTACAATTTGAATATGAAAAAAAATACACATAAATACAGACAACTATTTTTGAAATACAGAAATTATTAAATACTTTTTAATTCACAAGCATAGAAAAATCAAATTTTAAATTTCAATGGAAAGGTTGGAGTTTTTCTATCTTCTATTTCTAAAAGACTAAGTGATATATTAGGCTCTCTGAGACCACTGCGTCTTTTTTGCTCCAAATGCATGTTTTCTTTTGGTTAGACTATCAATTAAGGCCATAGTACATTCTATTTGCTGTGCTTGCGCTGCTCTCATGAATCAAACTAAGGATATAAACATTATTTTTAGCCTCCAGTTTCAAATTCTTTCATATTTACAGAACGTTTTGCAATTTTTAGTTTTAAATTTTGTTTATTTATGTATACTTTAATCTGCTAATGTATAATTTCCTAAACCACTGCAGACCTCCTTCTGTGTCGGTCACCTATGCAAAGTGTCTCAAAGAGATATTAAGTGAGGGTCCACAGTCCACAGAAATCAAAATATCCCCAGTGGTCTGCAACCATAAGAACCTCTGTGCTGCAGAGATTTCACAAACTTTTAACAAAGAATATGCAGATTTCTTTTTAGTCTTCAAACTGAAATATGTCATTCACCACATATCTGCTTTGAAGAAGGGAGGAGTTCAGTAACTGCAGTTTAGATGTATAAAGATCTGTTGACATAAAGATAGGAGCATGACATAAAAATGCAGTCTCAATTGTGCAGGATGTTCATTTAATCAATGAATCAGATCATAAAATAGTCCTCAAATAATTAGTGGGAAGAAGTAAAAAGCTAACAGGTTTGTCAAATAGGTGTAAGGTGCTCCAAACATGAGAAATAAAGACGTCTGTTGTTTCATGCTATAGTTTTTGTTACCAATGAAATTAGAATGTTCAGTAAAACTGTCAATCAGACCCGAAATTCACCACCTATTGCAAATGTGCCATAAATGAGGGAAGAAAGTTTATCCCTTAAAAATTGGAAAAGGTTTTCCTGGTTAAAATTTGGAGCACAGATATTTAAAAAAAAAAAAAAAAAAAGACACCTGCCACTTCTATAAACGACAAATAAATCTAGCATTAGGATTGGCGACCAAATTGTTTCTGTAGTGATTTTTCTCAAAGGGGTTAAATCCACTCTCTTAGATAGAAATGTCCTAGAGAAGTGCCTGTTGTAAGCCTTTCTCACCAAGAATTGCAAAGCATTTTTCAGAATTTGGGTTTCCAGGTGCAAATTATAGGCATTTGTTATTTTTCATTAGAAAAGTTTAATCTTTAACATTCCATTTTACAAGTTGTTGCCTCAAAGTATAAGGGAATATGTTGCTTAACTTATATAAACGACCTTTATTACACCTCGAAGTGATTGGCCCATCTATAATAGTGTAAAAAATAACAAGGAAAATACAATGACAAAGCCGAAAGGCCTAATGCATAAAGTAGGGAACATATGCAACAGATACTTTGCAAAGAAAGAAAGGCTGTGCAACTTTCTGTCCAGATGTTCATACAGTTCGTAAAGATATATGTTTAAATTAACAAAATCAAATAACTAAACTCTCAATTGTCTCTTAAGCGGATATTAACATAAGTAATTCACAATATAAATTGCAGGCGCATACAAGTAAATAAGTACAATACTCCAAGAGTTAAAAAGATAGACACAAAATGTAAACTATCTATTTGATCAGTAAATAAATTAATACATTTCTAGATAGTGAATACACTGACATGTCTATAACTTGCCACACAAGGTGCTTTATGAGACTCCTGCACAGAAAAAATTTAAAAGCGAACCTCCACCATTCCATTAAAATGTGAGCTCAGTCTTAAAGGAGTTAAGTGATAAGAAATGCAATCATAATAAAACAATGCAATATCAGAATTGTATTTTCAATAATAAAAGTGCTTACAACAGTGGCAGAGAAACCCAGATAATTAGCTCTGGCATTAAGCTTTGCTACGCTGTGCATCGTAATAATATTGCTAGTTGCGTTTATTCAGAAGTTAGGGATAGATGTTGGTGGTATTTCTTTTAAAGTAAACTTTGTGTCTTATCAGACTCCAGTCTGCTGCATTGTTATTAAAAGTTACTAATGGCACAGGAGTTTTGACAGTTGTGTATTAGATATTCTGTTAGCTTGAGATACCAAAGCTAATGTTAATTGGGAGTAATTTCATGTCTTCCCAACTACTTTGTCACCTCAAATCCACTTTCAGATTTGTTGCTAGCAAAGAGATATTACATTGTGGGGCCTTTTTTTCAGGTATTTGATAAGCCATGGGGCCAATGTGGCTCCTGTGAACAGTGAAGGGGAAGTTCCATTGGACCTCTCAGAGGAAGCTGCTATGAAAGACCTACTGTTGGAGCAGGTGAAGAAACAAGGTAAGCATTGTATGTACAGATACCCAGATACCCTATCGGGTGATTAGCCGTTCTTTATTAAACCTTGATTGATTAATACATCTTTTATGTATTAATGTCTGTGGATGCTTAGTCTCTCACCTGATATAGGTAGGATTTTGTGTTCTAAAATTGTTTTCTTGCCTTCTTTTCTAGCTATAAAGGACACCTACCTATTTCCAGGAGTTTTTAATCTAGTTTATTTAAATGTATTCTGTTTAAGAAGATTTTCTAAACCCATTCTGGAATCATTGCACAAGTCCAAAATTAAGGCATGTTGGTGAGAAGTTGAGTAGACAGGCAAGGTGATAGTTTGGTTGAATAATATGTATACTATTCAATTTGACCATACATGTTTAAATTGTTTGTTTGACATGACCTCTTAGAATGTCATTTGCTGTAAAATTCTCCATACATGATATCCCTAACAGTTTTGTTTAATTTTTTTATTTGAATATCCATTGCTTTAGGTTTTTTTTTTTTACATCTGCTTTACTCTTGAGTTTCATGTGTTGCAGTTGTGCAAGTGGGATTCGGCTGACTGTTTTCTGGTTGTATGTTCTTACCTGCCTTCCAGTTGTGTCTTTCCTTGGATATCTGTCTCGTTCTTTTGTCTTGATTGAGTTTTCTGGCCACATTCAGCAGTCCTAATTGCTTTTTTACCAGGAAGTTGTATTTTATTTTGTCACCTGATTAGCAGGGTGATGGGTGGTGGCATCTACCTTCAATTAACTGCTGAGGCTTCCCTACCCCACTGCCTCTGACCTGCTTGGTGAGCCTTTGTTAAATATTTGGGGCACTTCTCACTTGAGGCTTCATAACTTTTCTTCCCCACTAAAGTTATCCTGGCCAAGTTTCTAACTTCTTTCGCCACATGGTGGATATGCTGAAGGTACCATGGATTTGGGGGAAACGACAAAATAGATAAACATGTTTCTTTTTAAATGTGAAAAAGTGCTCTACCTCAAAACATTGCTTTTTCTAAAAATGCCTTTGAAAAGTGATTTGCTGTGCTATATCATCTTCCCAGCTTTTAGGAAGATTTTTATTTACAACTGTTTTTATATTTGACTAAGTAGTGGTATACTTTTTGTGTGTGGTTTTTACCTATTTCTAGTTTGTGGTGGCAACAGGCTGGAAAGCTGAAAGTTTCTGAAAAGTAGTCAAAAGTAACCAATCTAGCAAAGTGTCATTTATGTAGATCAATCCTAGTTTTCTCAGCAAAACTAATCCATAAAATAATAGAAAAAAGACAATAAGTAGGAAGAAATAGCAATTGATGACCGCATTTGTATCTGTAACCTTTCTTGTTTGTAGGATGCATAGTGTTTATTGGCTGTCCAGAAACTGGTAGTACCCTTAGCCAACAACTGAGTTGCAGCTTATGTTATGTTATTGTGTACCAAACACTCCTTATTTTCTAAGGTAAATTGTAATGAGTAAAACACTGGTATGAAGGAAAGCCAGGCATTTTTTTTTAAGTTCCCTAGATGCTGAGTTTATTGTGGTTATTTGAACAACTCTGAATTTAGGGTTACCCATACTATTTTATGATGCAGTGGGCATTTTGTAAAATATTTTCTCAGGTCAAGGCATTTGATTATTTGGGAGTACGCATTAGCGACAGGCTGGTCTGTACATCACAAATTGAAAAGTGTACTCTGACCCTCCAACATGCAGATTTTGCAATAATCCGGAAGGCTAGGGCGACCCCATAACTACCTCTCTCGCCCATTCTGGAACTTCACAGGGCCAAAGATCTAGGAGCAACCCTATACAGGTCTGAGCAATGGGGGCTGGATAACCTGAAGGATCTAGGCCTTGCTGAAAATAAATTCATTAGGGCGATCCTGAACCTATCTGTGAATACTCCCCTCCTGCTTAGACTTGATCTTTGTCTTAAACCTATCAACCACTTTGCCATTCTCAGGGCTCTCCTGTTTTGGATAAGGATATGGACTAGTAACACACAGGGCCCGGTGAAGGAGGCCCTGGAAGAGCTAATGTCTCTGCAAAAACAAATCGGTCATATTAAGTGGTTTACCATGATCAAGGATTGGTTTTTAAAATTAGGGTTGGGGTGTATCCGGGAGGAAGGAATTTAACCTTTGAGGTGTTCAAATGTGGGAACATGATAATTAAGATGTCCTAGAAATCTGTCATGATTACAACTGCATTGTTTATGCTGGAAACGTGGGGTCCTTTTTTTTTTATTAAACTCTCGTTAACTAGCAAAGGTCTTTAAAAAGCTTATTTTTTTGTTGTTGTTTTTTTATTATATTTTTATTAAACAAGCTTCTCATCAACAGACATTACAGTGAGTAGACATCGATATCCCTTTTTCAGACTCTTTACCCCCGTAGATAAACTCCTCCCCGCAGTGCAGTAACAGTTCCATGTAGCGGGTACAATTACATTATTAGCTTTATATGCAGCACATCATTACTCTTCATCCGTTTCACCATCTGAGCTATCTGTCATTTTCTGGCAATAAGTCCAACAGGTCCCCCCTATAGCTATTCCACGCCGCCCAGATTTTATTCCACTTACGCGGACTTCCCCTATTTGCATAAATCGTACGTTCCGCAATCATTGACAGGTCCATGTTCCCACACCATCCCGTCACCGCGGGTGTATCTGCCGCCCCGCATTTCTGTGCTATGTCCCTCTTCGCAATCATACAGCCCAGCGTGGCCCAGACCTGCCCGTGATGCGTTAAATCATTAGGATCCCATATGTTCAAAAGACATTTACGTGGCTCCGGCATAACCGTTAGATCCAATGTCTGTGAAATGGTACGCAACACCTGTCTCCAATATTCAACTATTACTGGACACTCCCATAGTGTGTGGATAAAAGTTCCTTCCTCCCCGCACCCCCGCAGACAGTATGGATGCTGTGCTCTGTGTAGTTTATGCAGGGTGGTCCTAGTGTAATATATACGGTGTAGTATTTTCAGTTGTACCAATCTGAGCTTTGCTGAGATTCCCACCTCTCTAGGTGACGCTAACGCCTCTAGCCATTCCGAATCATCCATGTCTCCTATTTCTGTTGCCCATTTCTCCCTTAGATTTGCGGTAGAGTCAGGCATATTATTGAGTAACTTTTGGTATGTTCGAGAGGTCGCTCGCTTTTGCATAAAATCAGTGAGCAAGCGGTCCTTCAAGGGGGATGCCTCAGGCACCTCTGTGCCTGGCGGAAGAGCCGTCAACAATGCGTGTCTAATTTGCACATACCTGTACATTTCAGTCGGGCCAAGACCATGTTGTTGCTGCAGTTGAGGGAACGATACCACTGTACCCTTGTCCCACAAATCGCCCACTGTAGATAGTCCAATATTGTCCCATTGTGTAAACCCCTTGCTACTTCTCAGGAGCCCCAGCCCCCTGGTGTCCCAAAGTGGAGTGAGCTTCGTTATTATCCCTTTCCATCCCAGATTCGCCTGCGTCCTGTACCATATGGCAACCGTCTGCCTCGTGGGACCCTCCAGTTTTGCTGCGAGCCTTCCATCGTAGAGTGCCGCTAACATGTTATTCGTACCCAGTTGCATCCTATCTGCCCTAAAGGCTGGATCATCTTGGGGAGCGTGTATCCACTGGTTAAGGGTCTTAAGTTGCGCTGCCCATTAATACAAATGTACGTCCGGCAGCGCTATCCCGCCATCATACCAACTCTTGTGCAACTTGAACTGCGCTATACGAGCTGGGCGGGCTCCCCACAGTAGTGTCAACACTTGTGCCGCTATGTGTTTAAAATATCTGGGGGGAATCGGGTACGGGGCATTCTCAAGTGCGTAAAGAAATCTCGGCAGCGCCATCATTTTGTATAACGCCGCCCTCCCCAAGAGTGTGAGCGGTAATGACGCCCAATACGAGACGTCCCTTTTCAACCTATCCAGGGGGGGAGCCAGGTTTTTCGTGAAAAACTCCACCCCGTCCTTAGTAATGTGAATACCTAAGTATTTAAAAGAAGTCCCTGCCAACACCAAGGGGCAACCTACAGGAAGTGATGGTTCCTGCCCCTGCAGTACATAAAGCACCGACTTGGACCAGTTAATAGTATACCCCGATGCCTTCCCGTGAGTGTCGCACAGTTTCAGGAGTTCCAGGATTCCACGCTCCGGATCCATCAGATAGACCAACATATCATCCGCATATAACGAGAGACGGTCTTCCCATCCTCCTCCCCAGTTTATTCCTTTCAGCAACGGGGTTGTCCTAATTAACGTTGCTAGTGGTTCCAGCATCAAGGCGAATAGCAACGTGGACAACGGGCACCCCTGACGCGTTCCCCTCAATAGTTCTATCGTGTGTGAAATTTGTCCATTTGCGGTAACCTGCGCCAACGGCTCTGTGTACAGCAACCGAATCCAAGCTCTAAATTTTGCGCCGAACCCCATACGAGTTAGGACAGCAAATAAATAATGCCATTCCACCATTTCGAAAGCCATTTTCGCATCCAGCGACAAAATCACCGCAGGGTCCGACAGCTGCGATGCCCGTGCTAACACTCCATGCACTCACCTGATATTAAGCGCTGTGTTCCTATTAGGCAGGAAGCCCGTCTGATCCGGATGAATCAGTCGCGAAAGGTGAGGCATTAATCGAAGCGCCAGAAGCTTAGCTAGAATCTTAGCTTCGGCATTTATCAATGAGATAGGGCGGTAGGAGGTACAGTTGCCCGGGGTTTTACCTGGCTTCGGTATCGCCACTATCGTCGCTATCCTCTGATCCAAGGGGAGTATAGCGTTCTTTAGACTGTCATTATACATCGCTAAGAGGGGCAGACTAATATTATCAGACACAAGTTTGTACTATTCTATTGGGATCCCGTTAGGGCCCATTGCTTTTCCTGATTGGAGCATCCGAATGGCCGTTTGGATTTCGTCTTGCGTCAGGTCTGCTTCTAGCTCCTGAGCTATCTCCGCAGGGAGCGTCTGTGTTTCAATGTGACCAAGTGATTCCAGTATCGCAGCTTTCGATAACGTTTGGTGTGATGTGTAAATTTCAGTAAAATAATCTGCTAATATCGTTACTATGTCTGCAGGGTGTTTCCGTAGTTCGCCCCCCCCCCCCCCGCCTGTAATTGTTGGATCCCCCTGGTGCCTTCCCTTTTTTTTCCAGCCAAACCAGCATTTTGCCTGCCTTATCCCCCACCTCGTATATTTTATGTTTTGTCGTTGCTATATTATTCATCGTTATATTTTTAAGGTGGTCCCTGTACTTCTGCTGACAGACTTGCAAGGAGTGTATCGTGTCTGAAGTGGGGTTTGTCATATGTATTGTGTTTGCACCCTGTAGCTCGAGTTCTAGTTCATCCAACTCTCTCTGTTGCGTCCGCCTGTGGCAAGTAATAGTGGCAATCGCCTGACTCCTCAGTACCGTCTTGTAAGCCTCCCACACTATGGAGGGTGACCACACCAAGGCTGAATTTTCTACAAAGTAATGTGTAGTGGTGTTTTTGAGTTCTTTTCGAATGGTGGGAACCTTTAAATACGTCGGACGGATTGGGTACATACATCTACGAGATTTTTCCATGCTAGCAAGTGTCCGCACCATCGGGGAATGATCGGAGATGCCCCTAGGCTTTATTTCTATCTCATCCACCATATGTATACCAGCTGCCAACATCATGAAGTAATCTATGCGGGACAAGCTTTGGTGGACTGCTGAATAGTATGTGTATTGGTATGCAGCGGGGCGCACGGATCTCCAGACATCCACTAGTCCCATTGCCTCCAGAAACCCTTGCAACTTAGAGGTCCCAGGCGTCTGTGGCCGGACCGGAAACCTATCAGTCATGGCGTTCATGGTTGCATTGAAATCCCCTCCCACTATAAGCTCACCCTCCGGTAACATCAGCAGGAAGTCCGCCAATGCAGGCAAAGCCACCGACTGAAGTGCCGCTGGAATATAAACTGACACTACATTCAGGAGGCGTCCCTCCCACTGCCCCTGTATTGCTGCAAATCTCCCCTGATCGTCTGTTTTTACTTGCAACATTATAAAGGGTGAGGTTTTCTTCACTAGTATACCCGTCCCTCTGGAACCTGTGGAAAATTCAGAGTGTGCAACCATCCTATACCCCCATCTATCCAGAGCCTTACATGCTGATCCCGTGAGGTGCGTCTCCTGCAAAAGCACTATTGTCGGGCCTAGTCGTTTTAAAGCCTGTAGCACTAATCCTCTCTTCACCTTGTCACCTAGCCCCCTCACATTCCAAGTCACTATTCGTAACGGGGCCACCTCACGTTCCTGCGTTAGCACTGTGGTGTGGTTAATATGTGAATCTTGCGCCATGAGGGAATCGCTGAAGAAAGTAGTATTGCCTCCCCATTACCTCAGTGGGTTATCCGGTGGGCACCTTTGTGTGTAATATGTCTACTCTGTCGTGAGTTAGTCTTAACCAACCAAACGAAACACCCTTAACTGTTCCCCCCCATTTCCCCCCTCCCTGCCTCCCTGCTCAACGGACTTTGAACCGCCCGCCTCCCCAACTCAGCAGAGTGCTTCAACCCCTTCCAACCCATAGTACTTGCTTGCCGGGGTAAAAGTCCCGGAGAATCGCGGCCCCTCTCAGTCTTCGGGGCCCGCCTCAGTCCAGTGTCCATGTCCGGCCTGACCGCAATATGTAGAACCACAGGTAGTCCTTCGGGAGCCGGGTTTTCATGGGTCCAGTACATTGTTAGCCTCCTCACTGCTCACACGCTGCGAACCCTCCGGTGCTTCATGACGCGATGGCTGAGACCCCGGGCGGTCATCGTCTTTTCGTCATTGGCGATTTTGTGTGCCGTGCCGCGGGCCTTCCGCAGTCCTTCCGCCCTCCAACCAATCATAGGCAGCTTCCGGCGTGTCGAAGAACCAAGTCTTTTTGTCGGCCACTACCCTCAGTCGTGCTGGGAACAACATTGAATAAGGCAGCTCCTTTGCTCTCACTGCGTTTTTCACCTCCATGAAGCTACGCCTACGTCTAGAGACTTCTGCCGTGTAGTCCGGAAAGAAGGCGATTGTGGAGTTCTGTATTTTAATAGGCGGGGAGACTCTTACCGTCTGCAAAATCACATCCCTGTCTCGAAAATTAGGTGAGCCACCACCGGTCTTGGAGCCGCTCCTGGTTTTGGCCTGCCTCCGGGAACCCTATGCGCTCTCTCCACTGAGAAGAAACCTGACAGACCCTTGGGCTGCAATCTTGTTTTCACTAATTCCTCTACATAGAGGTCCATTGCCTGGGCGCCTTCAGACTCTGGAACACCTTGTTCCTGTCTGCGCACCCTTCTTGGTCATCCAATTTCTATTTTAACTGTTTATTCTCCGTCTGAATGTGGGCCACTGCTCTCTGTAATTCCGAGGTGTCCTCCACCAGTGATTTGGTAATTACTTCAACCTCCTTGACCCTCTCCGTCATTTTATGGAAATCTGCTCTGAGCAGAGAGACATCCGTCGATATTGTCCCAACCGTTGCTTGCACACTGGAGAGCGCAGGTTCTCCCTGTTTGCGAGGAAGCTATGACTTTTGAGCTCTAGGACTATATTGGGAGAGGGTACAGACATGTAATGCTAAGTCCTTTCCTGTGGGTTTTGTTTATGCCTAAGATGTATTGGTTGTATCCAATTTTATAAGACACAATAAGACCGGGGGAAGGTAGACCAGCGGGGCTGGGAGGGAGTTGCCATAGTTTTTCAAAATACTCTCAAACTACAGCTACTTGACACAGTACTCATGTACTGGGCAGAGATCGCAATATTCAAAATCGAACTCCCTCACGGGGACATCTGGAAAGGAGCCATTGTACATCATCCTGCGGGTCCTAAGAAAGATTTCAGCATCAAATTAATTGTACCATTAGCTCCTTATGTGGTATCCACGCCTATTTTTCTTCTAATTGGAGATTTTAACCACCACGCTGTTTTAGCATCCGATCCAGACGACTCTAATCTACTGTCTAATCTTAACATGCTTCATCTCCATTTCATAAACACAGACACCACGCACTAGACCTCCTTTTCTCAAATTCCCAGCACATACACATTGATGTCCCTCAACCTCCCACCTGGACAGATCACATTTTTTTTAATTGTATTTATGGATTTTTCGAGCAACCACAAAGAAGACATATAATTCAAAAATAATGAAGTCATTTTGTGTATTACTGTCAGTGTGTCAAAGTTCTTGTCATTCCATTTTTGAAAGCAATGTCAACACCCAAAGATTAAATAAAGAACTTACGTTACCATAATGGCGCATATGCGATCTACAGTAGTACCTCATGTAGTATCGTATTCTAGTCCGTGACTACGGGTGAATAGGATCCATAAGGAAGCATATTTATAACCATGTACCGAGTCCTGGTTGTCTAATTGAGCGGAATATGCATACCCTCGTATCGCCCCACGGGTCAAATATGTCCCCCCAGTGCGTCATCTAAAGAATTAATCTTCAGGTAGTCTTTGCCAGATATCCCGAGGACAGGAGGTAAGCGGTATCAGTGTAGCTCAAGTATCACTCATGGTGTTCCAATATATACAGTCCCTAACGCAGTCTTTAATAGTTGGCGTTCGGGCTCTACCCTAGTGCAAAGATACAAACACTGAGAATCTTCTGACCCTTCGCTTGAGGGGTTTGATATAACTTAACAGTGCCATCATTTGGGAGGGTCTGAGTATGAATTCAATCATGAGTGATAAATGGTGAAAAATATTCTCCCAGTAGTCCCGGAGGGGTGTGCAATCCCAATCAAGGTGCGCGAAGTCTGCGTCTGGCATCGCACATCTGGTACATGAATTCGAGACAGTGGTGCTGATTCTGGCCATCAATTTAGAAGTAATATATGCTCTATGGAGATATTTAAATTGTATCAGTTTGTGTCTATAGGTATTTGATACATATCGGGTTTGGGCAAACAGTAGGACCATATTGCATCTGGCAGCATTTCACCCAAATCCAATTCCCAAGCCTTCCTAGACTTGAGTCCCACAAGTGGTCGCATGGATTGCGATACATGATAGAGGTGGGAAATTAGGTGTGGGCTATCAGTGGATTTAATGACTAGTGTGAGAGGGGGAAAGTCAGCTAGTTCTGCAGTAGTATCAGGCCATGCACTCTATGCTATGTAATACAAATCTATCCATGTAGATAGCGGAGCCATTTGCTGCCAAGTCAGAGACCGTGCATAGTCGAGAGCCTTTAAACAGGTCTCCCACAGTACTAAGCCTAAACCCGTCTAGCGTCTGTGTATTGAGAGTTTCGGTGGTAACCATAAATTATCGAGTAGTGGTGTATGAGGGAAGTATAACATGTCATATTGCAAATACCGATGCAGTTTGGTCCATTCCCAGCAAGTTGTGGATACTGTCTGTATTTCCATAGGGCAGCATGGGAGCCCTAGCGGTAGAATTGACGAGAGTGCATGCGGGTAACCCTGGGATCGTCCGGGTCTGTGATATTGTATGCGAGCATTGGGGTGATACCAGAAATATGTGAAATAGACCTCAGCTACCAGATAGTAGAGGTAGAAATCCGGAACACCGAAACCTCCTCGCTCGTACGGCATTGTGAGAGTATCCCATCTGATTCTGGGTGGTTTACCCGCCCACACCAGTCGGATTAGTATAGAGCGTAAAGTGGCAAAAAAAAGCAGTTTTCAATGCAATTGGAATATTTATAAATAGGTATAGCAGGCGTGGGAGTACAACCATTTTAATTATGGCTATCCGGCCGGCTATAGAAATAGGGAGTTTAATCCAACGGTCCACCTGCGATGTAAGGTGGTCAATAGCTGGCCTGTAGTTGATGCGGATCACTTAGTCTGTGCAGCAATGTAAATAAATGCCAAGATATTTAGGGGGAGAGATACACCAGTGCAAAGGGAAGTCAGAGTTCTTGGGTAGTTGCAGGCGTCAAAGGCAAAACTCTCCGACTTTGACTGGTTTATGACTAGGCCTGAATGTACACCAAAATGGACTATCTAGGTTTTCTGCCGGGTGTCAAACGAATAACAATACATCATCTGCATAGAAGGAGGCAATGAGTGGACCAGTGTGTAATGGCAAGCCCCTGTGGAGATGACACTCCTGCATATGGCAGGCTAGTGGGTCCATGGCTATAATAAACAGTAGGGGTGACAGTGGACACTCCTGTTGAGTGCCACGTGACAAAGAAAATGGCGCTGTAAATGTCACATTTACTCTTAGACGAGCAACTGGATTGGAGTATAGAAGGCAAATCAAGCTAAAAAAAACTTATGGGAATACCCAGTTTCTGCATTGCTGCATATAAGAAAGACCATTCCAAGGAATCAACTGCCTTCTCTGCATCTAGCATCAAAATAGCCCCTGGGAGCGTGGGTTCCATCTGATTTATCAACGAGAATACTGAACGCAAGTTGATAGTTGTGGATCTACCGGGAATAAACCCCGCCTGGAAGGGGCATTTATGGTACCCACCAGTTATGAGAGGCGAGGTGCTAAGATTTTAGCGAGAATTTTATAGTCGTGGTTTAGCAGTGATAGTGGTCTGTACGACTGGCATTGGACTGGGGATTTGCCCGGCTTAAGAAGTAGCGTTACTATGGCTTCTCGCATAGTTGGAGAGAGGGACCTGCCTCCCCTGGTCTCTGCATATACCTCCACCAATCGAGGGGCAAGTATGTCTTGATAAGCCTTGTAAAAATCCGCTGTGAGGCCAGCGGAACCAGGGGCTCGACTACTAGCCAACTCTTTTATTGCCTGCTGCGCTTTATCTTTGTCAATGGGGGAGGCTAGGAATTAACGTTGCCCATCTTCAAGCCAGACCATAGCAATTTCTTGCAAATAGTCCCTCAGGGCCTGGTCACCGGGTGGGGATTGCGTTTCATACAGTCGCGTATAATATGTCAATAGGGTTTGAGTGATGTCAGTGTTAGTAATCAGTGGGTTCCCCTCTTCCGAGTCCAGTCTTGTAATGTACGTCAATTGGTATTGTAGGCCAAGTAGTCTTGCAAGTGTCCTACCCGGCCTCTCGCCCTCTCCATAAACCCTATCCGTGGCATATTTCCCTAGGTATTTAACTTCCCTATCAGCTGCGTCGTTGAATTCATTCATAAGCGCCGAACGGGTACGAAAAGAGGCTGTGGAGGGATCTGCAAGGGAACTGGTGTCCACATCTTTTAGTTTCTGTTCAATTGCGCTCAGCTCATTACAAATTGAACGGAGCACCCCTGCTTAGAGATACTGACCCCAAGCACCACCTCCCTTGAAGGCGTTCCAGAGCATAAGTGGGAAGTCAACCGTGCCTTCATTGAGTTGGAAGTATTCCTTAATGGTGTCACCTACTTCACTGTGAAATACTGGATCCAAAAGAGCAGAGGAAGGGAACAGCCACAATGGGCGCTGTTTGGGGAGTAATGAAAAATCGAATACAAGGAGGACCAGGGAATGATCTGAGATTGTGCGAGGTAAATATTCAATGTCACGCACATCTAGCATCAGCTGTCTTGTAAGGTACCAATAGTCTAAACGGGACCAGGACCCCTGTGGGGCTGAATAAAAAGAATATGTATGGGTTGTATGGTGGTGTGTACGCCAGAGATCCTCCAGTAATGAAGCACGTAAGAGGTTCAATAGGCCTAAAGTGGAGTGCGGTTTCGTGGTTCGTCTCGGGCCAGTAGTGTCAACAGCAGGGTCAAGTGTGAGGTTCAAATCTCCTACCATCAAAATAGTGTCAGCACCCAATTTGTCAATACATTCGGACAAAGTAGGAAAGAAGTCGGCGAAATCTGTGTTCGGAGCATAAACATTTACTAGCAATAGAGTCTCACCCCCTAGAATACCCTTGGTGAGGACATATCTACCCTCCGGGTCAGTAACTACCTCAACAGATCGGAAAGGGAATGAATGATGTACTAAAATGCATACTCCCCGTGAGTAAGTGCTCTAGCATGAGCATAAATATTTTCCACCCCAAGTGGATGCAAAACTGTGCATGGGCAGTGGAGCATAATGGGTCTCTTGTAGGAATGCAATTTGGATAGTATGTCGAGCCAGATATGCTAATATTTGCCTACTCTTTTTGGGAGTAGCCAAGCCCCTAACATTCCACGAGAGGTACCGGAGGCGAAGTCCAGGACTAGTACCACTATCAGTGGTCATTTTCTCACCCGTATGAAAAATAACATGCACCAGAGGTTAACGGTGTATACAATCTTCAGTATAAAAAATTATAATGCTCCATACCAACAACCATTATGACCAACATAGTCATATAACAAGAACATCCTTTCAGCCCATTCCCACCCCCATCGGATACACAACAACAAGGCACCCGGTGAATCCCAATATAAGAAGCCCAGAAAAGATGCATAGAGAAGAAGAAAAGAGGACAAGAAGAAAATGATTAGTCATCCTATGGGGGACGGCAACGCTCAGTGGAGCCATCAGAATATATAATAGACACAAACAGTAATTTCCACCAAACCAACATCATTCATAAGGTTGGCAATCAGCCCCACCAGTGTTTGTAAAGGGCACTTCAGACAATCAGGCAGAGCCGTGATATTAAGATACACTTGCACACAGTTAGTCTATCCGCCTCAAGCAAGCAAAAAGTAAATTGCGGTGTATACAACGTGGTTCATGCATGGAGATACCAGTTCCCCCTGAATCAGGAAATCAGGTATCAGGCACTGCGCCGTCCTCTCGTCGTTGCGGCGATGTATATGGTTTATGCTTCTTCCAGAATTTCGCTGCTTCATCTGGTGAATCGAATAAATACCATCTATCTGAATGCAGAGCCTGGCGGGAGAAAGCATCGCATATTTGACGTTCGCCTTTTGGAGGGTGCTTTTCACATTTATATACTTGCGTTTGGCCTCCTGCACCAGCGGTGTGAAATCCGGGAAAAATGGAAATAGTGGAGCACCGTTAAAGAAGTGTTCCTTGTTCCCTGGCTAGTCTAAGAGCCATATCACAATCGCTGTAGTTGAGGGGTTTTTCAAGTATCATCCTTGGAGGAGCCCCAGGAATGGGTGCAGGTCCCAAAGTCCAATGGGCTTGCTCAACTGCAAACGCCACGGAAAAGGTGTCTTTCCCAAATAGATCCTCCAGGACTGCCTCAATGAATTTCGTCATAGGCCTGGTGTTTGTGGATTCTGCGATTCCCGCAACACGGATATTACTGCGGTGCGAATGTGTCTCCAAATCTTCGGTTTTGACGTCTAGTTGTTTGAGAAGGGAATTCGAACATTCAATACGTCGTTGCAGGGAGGGTTGTACATCCTCCAGGTCGGAAATACGTTGCACTGCACCCCCTATGCGAGTGTCCTGGGCCTCCATGCGGCCATGAATATCATCCAGCCTGGTTAATGTATCCAAGCGGGTGTCAATAGCACGGAAGCCCGCTCTTAGTTCGACCATTATAACCACAGTGCCCTCCATTTGGCCTCCCTCCTCCCCAGCAGCATTACCAGATTCCTCTCTTCTGGGGGTTTTGCCCCCATCGAAGTCCAACGGTCGTTGTTTGGGGTCCGAGCGACCCATTTTTGAGCTACTGGTGTTAGAATGTGGCACCCCAGTAGAATTGTAGCTATAGCTATCGGTCACCAGTACTGGTCAGGTAAGAGATTGGCCCCAGACAGTGATCACATATAGGTTATGGTGCGCTCACTACGACTGATTGGGGAGCAGGACGTCAGTCACCAGCCAATGTACAGCACAATGAGTGCTGGGTACTTGATCCTCATTGGGTTGCCAGGAAAGCAGCAGTGTATCTGTATTGCTCAGGCTGTAGGTATAAGCCAGACCCCTTTAGCGAGTGTCCTGGTTAGGGGACATAGCTGGTTAGAATCATAGAGCGCGCCAGCCGTCTGGTGCGCACTAAAATGGCAGCCGGAGACAGCAGAAGTCGAGCAGTAGTCAGCAAGGGTTAAAGGGATTAATGAGAGCCCCCGGTGTAGGGCATCTGTGGGCTGTACTCGCAGTACTGGAGGTGCAAAGCTACGGTGCATAGGGCTGCATGCAGGTTTGGATTGGGATAAAAATCGGCCCGGGCACGCATAAGAAAGTCGGCCCACATTTGCATAATGCCTTTCACTGCTTCAGCGTAATTTTATATAAAAAAAAGGTGTGGGGAGGGCTAACAAAAAATGCACGCATCAGTTTACACTGGTGAAACACAATTGAAAACAAGTGAGGCCACTTCTGCTCAGGCCCCCTGCCCCGCTCAGTATGCCTACATTCATAGTAAGCCCAGCGAGAGAAAGGGGGTGACACCTCTGCCCGTTGATAAAAGGGAGGTAATGGCCGCCTATCTCACTCCAGAAAGGCCACTCAGACACCCACTGGGGGTATATTCGAACAACAGACACCACCCAAATCGCCCCCCCCCCCGGCTGCTCAAAAGCAGCCCACAGCTAGAACTCGGCCCCCGGCCCCTTGGGCATTGCCCGAATGCCCCCGGCCCCTCGGGCATTGCCCGAATGCCCCCGTTACCAATCCGACGCTGGCTACATGATGTTCACAGCTGGTCCCAGCAGATAGTCATTATCAGATCAGGGCTGGGAGTCGACAACTGCTCTCCATGGCGCACGTGAATTGAAGGCGCTCCTCTCGGCGGGTGATAGCGATTTCGAGGTTATGCCCGACTCTGAACCGGCAATGCTGCAGGGGGCCTACGTCCCGCGTGGTGGCAGCGGCAGGCATCTGGAGTGGTGGTCCCAGCGCCCGAGCCCAGGACCCCGCCCCCAGGCTCACCCGAGTCCTCTGGCGACTCGGGGCCTCCGGAGGCCGCGTCAGGTCCCGGCTCGGCCTCGGACTAGTTTAGGCGTCAATGAGTGTACAGGGCACCATACTTCCATGGTTCGAATGGACGTGGTCAGGTGGGTAAACGGACAGGATGGCTCCGGAGCTCCGAAGTAAGGTGGCCAACTCCTCTAAAAAGTTATTTAAAGTATTAAAGGAGCACTCTAATCCCCTTGCCTGCAGCTCAGCCACAAAAGCTTCCTAAACACTGTGATTCCCTAGCTATCCATTTAGAAACAAAAATAGATAACATTCATCGCAACTTTCATAATCACACTACGGCGCCAATATACACAGAATTTGGCCATTCTTCAAGAAACCATTCTCGAGCTAGATTGGAGAGGTTTGAACCAATCGCTTTCAATCAATCACTAGCACTTTTAGCTCCAACTAAATCTGGCTCCCCAGTGAACTTATCTCCCCCCGACATCACAGTTATGCTATCCACCTCTCTTGCACCATTGGTAACATTCTTATGTAACTTATCTATCATCCATAACAGGGCCTAAGTAATAGAAAGCCGCTTTTGTCACACATGTTTAAAAAAATCACAGGCCAGTTCCATGGACGTTGCAAACTACTGTACGATATCTCTCTTGACCTCGATTAGCAAATTGTTAGAATCTCATATTAATAGACAACTTTGTTCCTACTTCGAGATGCATCTTCTGCTGAACTCTTCTCAATCTGGCTTTCCTTCCACACACAGTACAGAGACCCCCCCCCCTTGTACCAGTAGTTGACTCTGTTAACCTCTCCCTAGACTCTGGTACGCCAGTTATTCTAGTTCTTCTCGATCTGTCAGCGGCATTCGATACTGTCTCATCCCAACCTGATTCAAAAACTTAATGAGATGGAAATTTGTGGCACTGCACTGAACTGGCTAACTGACTTTCTCAAGGACAGGACTCAAAAAATGTATCTTTGTCCTTTCCAATCTAAGTCTCTGTTCCTGGGCAGGGGAGTGCCTTTAGGCTCGGCCCTAAGCCTCACACTTTTTAATATCTACATCTCTTCCCTGGCTCAGGTGGTTTAGTCCTGTGGCTTTGAAATATTTTCATATGCTTACGACACGCAACTGGTCAAATCCCTTGGGCCAGATATAGAGAATGTAAAACTGTTTTACGACATGCATGAGAAAAATTGCCACGTGGATGTCTCAGAATTGCCTTCAGTTAAATGGTGACAAGACTGCGATTGTATTCTTTGGAAAAGAGCAGTCCCTTTGGACAACTGGTTGGTGGCCCCCTGAGCTTGGCCCAGCTCCCTCTCCCAAAAGCCCAGTGAGAAATGTTGGTATTCTGTTAGACAACAAATTATCGATAAAAGATCAAGTAAAAGCTACATGCTTTGGGTAATGCGCCTCATTTAGAGGGTTTTCCAGTGGTTCCAGATGACTCCTCGTCCGGGCCCTGATAATCAGCTGCCTGGACTATGGAATGCGCTACTCATGGCATCGAACAAATCCCTCAATCGAAATTGCAGCTGGTAAAAAATACTGCGGCCCGACTGGTTAACTAGCAGCCACCGGGCACACCTTCAGTACCCATGCTTAGGTCCTTTTACTGGCTACCTGTAAAGAAAAGAGCAATTTTCAAACTGCTCAGTCTGAACTTTGGTCAGGCAAAGAACCTAAATATCTGCTGGATAAACAGGTCCCTTATCTTCCCCAAAGAAATCTTAGATCAAGAAGCCAGCTTCTCCTCTACCCACGTCATATTAGAACATTAAAATATGACAGTGAATCCTTTCCATATCTTGCTCCCCAATATTGGAACAAGCTTCCCCTTCATATCAGGACATGCACTGAATTTTCAGGCTTCAAAAGACATCTCAAAACTTGGCTGTTTTAAGGGTTGCTCCCAAACTAGCCCACTATCTAAGTGCTGAGATACCCCCTAAGGGCGAGTTGCAGTGCTATATATCAAGCTTCTTCTATAACAATGACATAATCTGCCCTTTTCTTTATGAAAGTTTACCTGTTCATCTTGATCAAACATATAGCTGGCCTGACACAGATGTTTTAATTTGCAACAGACGTATTTTAGTGATCCAATGATCTTTTAACTCCAGTTGCCTTAAGGCCTGTTCTAAGTACCTTGCCCATGGGTTTCTGGAGCCAAAGCTCTCCTTTTGCTTAGAATTCCAAATAAGATACTGAAGAGAATCTGTAGTTGATGATTACATACTTAGACAATACTCCATAAAGTTGTCCTTGCCTGCTAGGTCTTGCTGTAAAAGACTAAAATCTAATGTCAGTTGTGTTTAGCTAATTCTTTACTGTAAATTGAATATTTTCTTGAACATATTGACTTGGGCCTTAAGTAATCAGTCTTGAAACTATCATGGATATCCTATGAGCCGATAAGCCAGAAAAGGAAGTAATTTCTCTTTAATTGCCCTCATCATTGGGATTGCAGTGTGCCTCAAATTTGTTATTCATTGTTTTCTCAGTTTGGTTAGATGATATTTCGTCTTCATAAGAAAGATCTTACAGCCACACCCCTAGATACTATTATACGCAAATTTTATAGACCATCTTTGTTCCAATGTTAAATTAGCTGTGTCCATCTGTGCTCTAAAAAAACCTTTAGCTTTGTTCATGTTTGAAGTGTCTTCTCATTATTTTAAAACTCAAAGGCACGTAGTGATATTTGTAAGCCTTCTTAAATGCAGTCAAGAATAGCATACAGCAGAAATTGGAGATGCTTATAGAAATATCTGGTGTTGCAGCCAGGTCGGTGGTGAATAGGCTGAAAAGCAAAGGGGCCAAGACATGCTCCTGTTTCAGACCCCTGTTAATTAAAGTAGGGTCTGAAATCTAGTACCATCACCGTATTTTCTCCCTCGAGGCGACTCGTCAGTCATCAGCACTCAATTGTTCTGCCCATGCATGGGATCTCTGAGCACTTTGCGCATTTGTTTGTGTGTATATATAATCTATTACAGAGGTGGTAATAGCACCTCTTGAATTTTTTTTTTCCTAATAACTTTGGCGCCCTTCAATGAACAAGCACTTAACTGTGTAAAGAAAAAAATTATTTTGCTTTGGGCCTTTCTTAGCAAGGTTTGTGCAGATCCGTCAAACAAAAATAGGGGCAGGTGGACATCCAAATTTGCAATTAACCATTTTAAGTCCCTTAGAAAGCTGTGCTTTACAATACAGATAAGACGTCTGTACAAAATGACACCAAATTTGGCACAGTTCAAACTTTACTCAAGGAAGTCCCTATCTCGGTTTGGTGTAAACTCTCAATAGTTTTCAAGAAAATGGTGTTTAAAGAAGGGCTTGAATTGGACACGAAGGGGTGAAAATTCTGAAAACTTTAGTGATAGCAGCACCATTAAGGATCCATCAATATCCTGAAATCCATATTTTAAAATCGAGAGACATACAGCTGCAGATTCCTCATCTAAAAATCCTACCCAGGTGCCAGAATGGATCTGAAAATCTTCCCAGCAGTACCTCTGTGTGTCGGTAGAGGGCGGTGAGCGACTTTGCAGCGACATCGTCTCCAGATAGGACTTCAACAGAGTCTATATAAGCCCTCCCCCAATGCACTGACGTTGGTTCCTTCTTTTCTAAACAAGCAGATCTGCACTGTAGTTCCTCTGGCTGTTCTCGTCCTACTTGATGTTTTTTCATCAATGGATCAGAGTCCCTTACTTCAATGTCTTCTGGGTTCAAGCCTTGCGAGTCCTGTTTTCGACAAATGTCTGCCACGTATCCTCACTTGATTTGCACGTGGTGTCTGGGTGAGCACCGCGACTCCGAGCACGACTCTTGTCAACTGCTCCAACCAAAAGCATTCAGCGAATGTCTCATGAAGCTTGTGGCGGCACATATGTCACTGTCTTCAAAGTCTTCTCATAGTCCTCGGTACTCTAAGCATTCTAGGGACTGGCCGCGCGTCTGTTCTAGAAGCAGTTCCTGCAGGCATCTTTCACCTTCAACATCCGGCGGTCGAAGTCATGATGCCTCGCCTACCACTGTTCTCCACTATTCTGTTGAAGTCTTGAGGCATGAGTTTGCCCCGCGTCTCACCACTTATCCTGGGACCGGGGGTGTCTTTGACCCAGATGAGACACTATGCTCAATCACTTCTTTCTGTTCTTGAGTAGTCACTTCCCCGAGGAGCGCCCTCTGGCCCCACGGAAGTTCATGAGGTTGTAACTGTGACTCTGCTCTTCAGTTTCTCCCTTGGCTTCGGGTCGCCCTCTTGTGTCTGACACCTCGGTGGGGCAGGTGCACAGCCCGTCCTCTCCAAAGTCTGCATCAGGCTCTTGTCTGCCGGCTCTGATGGTGGTGCAGTTGACGCCAATCGACGCTCCTTCCAACATTGAGGCATTGCCTTCTTGGCGTCGACCAGCTTCAGTCATGGTATCAGATGCAGCGTCAATAGAGCCAACCGTCTCAGACTCCCTTCCTCTGGTTTCTCCTAAGGGTCTTTCCAGACCCTTAAGTGCCTGACCTTTGTGACAGTCTTTAAGTAAAAAGCTGAAAGGGGTATTGAAGCAGCAGTCTCTATCCTGCTAGATATTGGTCTCCATATCTGTAATTTGAGTCCCACTGCAGGATCCCTGTGAATATGTAATTGTCCATTACCTAAACTAAGTTCTGTACACTCAAAATTAAAGTGTATTTCCTTTGGCCGAGAGGATTTTCCATACAACTAAAATATCAAAATGAAGAGTAGTGCCAGTTTAATTAAATGGCCAGAGAAATATCTTAGTTTCCTCAGTGTACCGCTAATCTGTATAGTGTTAATCAAGAAGAGGCATCCTTTCTATGAGACTGATACAGCCAGAATGGAGCAGCAGTGGTGGATTTAAGACTTCCTTCATGCATCAAAAAGAATATGGAGAGAGCTTCTGTGTAGTCAAGATCACCTCTCCAGCCATGTGCTATCTTGTTGAACGTTCTCCTCAATTCTTTATATATGTGCTCTTGAACATGCTGCATGATTGTATGGACATTCCGAAAGAGGCCAAGCACCCTTCTCTTAGAACCACCTATGCTTTCAAATTGTAAAGGTTCCGCATCTTGTGTTCACAGAAGGATACCAAATCTATAATCTTCCAGGAGGAAACTTTGCTTAGAGCTTGATTTAGATCTTGGCTGGCTGGTTACGCCATCACAACAGTGACAGACATCCTGTCTGTCGAAGTATAAATCCCATTTATATCCTATGGGATTTTATTTTGGATTGACAGGATATCCGTCACCTTTGTGACAAAGTAATCCCTCCACCAAGATCTAAATCAGGAACTTAAGTTATTTTATTCAGCTAATGTGGTTTGCATTTTCTCTCCATTAAATTAAACTTGGCAATAATTACTGCTTCTAAAATAAATCCTCTCGGGTTACTTCATTCACATTTCTTATGATTAAACAACCATGAAAGAGCATACCAAGTGTTCCTCTCTCCTCCTTTGACAAAGTTGAAGGGCCCTCAATTTGAATTGTCATAAGGCTGCTGTGCAGTATCTAGCATACAAAGTAGCTTAGCTAGTTGTGTTCACTTTAGCCAGTACAGAAGGCGGGATCCAGTCTCTGTTCCCAAGAGTTTTATATGGCCTAAAAGTAGTGGTTTTGAGAACTCATCAATTCTGTTAACCAATGCTGGTGGTAGTAATTTTCTACATATCTGAAACAATCTCCATCCCAAAATACTGTAAGAATCCAACTTCCCCCAACTGAGAGATTCTTATGCACACTTGTCCAAAGACTCCTAATCCTCCATCTTGAGCAGACAAAAGATAATATTAATCCAAACAGCTGGGCATTATTGGCCACTTTGTACGAGTTTTGCTACTTCTAAGCAATCATTACAATACAGGTAGGGCCCTCCATTTCCCTATAGTAACAAAAAGAGAACATACCTTTCCTGGCAAATCTTTGCGAAATAAGTTTGCAAAGTAATGTCTAGATACAGCAGACTTCGGGGCAGATGCCAGGGTGGGTCAGAATACCAAAGTGGGTCAGAATACCAAAGTAACCTTATTCTTGTTACCTTGGGATTGCTCTTAACCCAGCAGCTTTAAGGTGATGGTCTGGCTATTCCATTTATTATCTATGCCGTCTCATGGAATAGAAAAGTTACTTGTAACCTTAATTCTCCATCACTGGAATCGTCATGGGTTATGATTAACCATCCTGTTTTCCCAGCATTAGCAGTGGTATGGTGGTTCTTACAGGTTCTGAATCTGGGTTTAATGCCAAAACAAAGCTGCCAATAAATGCTAGACATTAAAGGTGTTAAAATTGTGCATCACCCAAGTAGTTTCTCATTTTTTAAATCCCTTATTTTAATTGCTACTTTTAAAACTCAGAACAATTCAAATTCTGTTAGTGTAGATTGAAGATAGGTACATGTTTCTGGAGCGATTTGGAATCCTGCACATTGATGGGAATTTACGTTTTTGAGTTCAATTAAGATTAACTTTGTGTAGAATACGGTTGTACGAGTAGGCAACGTAAGCCCCTCTTGAAAAGTTTAATGAAACCTAAGTACTTAATTTTTCAGTATTGTTGAATATGTGATGTAAACCGTCTCAATATATACTGTGCAAATGGAAAAATACAGATTTCTTTATTTTAATTTGATTGACGTTTCTACTCTATATCAGCCCATGCTGAATGATTGGAAAAGATGCTTGTTTATATATTAATGTAAGGGGTTAAAAAAAGGCACAAAACAGGTCATACCTTGAATTATTACTAGTATAATATAGATGATGTCACTCTGACTGAAAATGACGAGTTATGGGTCACATCAGCAGAATCCACTTCCTACGAGTTTGGGGCCGATGGCTAGCCAACATGGGTAATACAGGATTTTTCTCATGATGACTCTCGTTAACACAGGATTTCCCATTCAGCTCCAGTTTCACAGAAAGTGCTCCTCTTTAGGCACGTTCATGAGTTGCTACCCTATGTGTTTTTCAGGCCACATAGATTTGTGAACAGTGAACTGCAGACTTGTGAATTATCATCCTCACTAACCCTCACCCTCATGAAGTGCAGCCACCATCCACAGTGTGCCTTTATAATTATATCATTTATTTGCAGTCCATAGAGTCCAGTGCCGAGACTAGGGCCACTTCATTAATACCTGTGACTACCTTCTTGAGTGTGTGTGCTCGTCATCAGAGGAATCTGCAGGATCTAGAGAGTAGTTGTCAGTCGGGATCCCCAGAATTTCCTTCAGTATTGCTCTCTTGCCATCAACTCTCCCAGGCCAGAGCAGCTTCACTGATTCCTCCACATTCTGTATCCCCTATTCTTTTAAAAACCAATGAAGGAAGATTCTAGTGCGTTTCCTGCATAGCCTTTTCCATTAACCAAATTAGACCCAGGCTGAGAGGAGTGTTAATTAAATCAAACCAAATTTTAAACTGAAAGTGGAAGCAGTGCTCCTGCTTTCATGATCTCCCACTTGTAGTATAATGAAGGCTGTAATGTGACCTTTTTGTCTTTTTTCATGAATGTGCAAACCCTGTCTCACTCTACTCTTTACTCTCATTCCATACATTTTATATTTTTGCCACACAAGATGGGAATAAGCTGGCGGATTTCTGTGCGGCTGTCAGCAAATTCTGTTTAGGATTTGCTTTAATCATTGGCTAGGAATAAACGGCCAAAACTGTTATTACATGTAATCTGAGGCCAAGATTGAAAGCTTCCTCTGTGTGTTTTCACCAAAACAGGAGCAATGGTCTGCGCTTGTTTTCCATGCCTTTGCAAGTGCTATATTAAGGTGTGCGTGACAAGCCTTCGTTAAAACACTTGCTGTGATCCTAGTGACCAAGTACCACGCTACTATGATTACATCTACCAAATTGCTACAGGACTAAACTTCTACAAAGCTAGTTGCCACGGCAAAACCCATGTATCCATGATGATTGAATTCTAGTTGTTGTATGATTATCAGAGGCAACACACATGCACAACACTCCATGGCAGAAGGCTGGACCAAATCCAATATGTAATATAAAGGTAATGTTTGTATTCTTCTGTGGCCACCTTCCTCTACCCTGTAGAATGATGATCTCAGTTTGAAAATTGTAAAAAAGAACACAAGCGTATAGGCAGTTTGGTCGGTTTTGAGGGATTGAACATTTTCAGTCTGGGTTATGTAATTAAGTCTTCTAAAACCGGCGTAGTTATCCATTTTTGACTCGGGCTTGTGCCTTTAATGTTTGGGTTGAGCCTAGGCAGCGCGCATGCGTGGTCTATAAGACCTATTATCTACTCTATCGGCATTTGGCATGCACATGAATTGCCATTTGTTTGTTATTGTGCCATTTAGAAATACAGGGTTTTTATTGGTGCATGGGGTCTGATTCTCCCTCCTTTGCGTGCATGGGTCATGCCCTGGTGATTTCATTCATTGATTGCTTTCGTTTGCCATCCCAATTCGTCTGCGATTCCTCCTGGTCATCCGGATCTGCCCTTTTATTTTGTAGGCTATCAACATCATTTTAGGCTGTTTCACGGAGCAATGCTCTGTTCAGCACCTGCAAAGTGTCAATTTCTGTCCGGTAGCTGTTGAGCTATACCAATAGCTATAACTCAAACAATGCAAGACCTATTGCATTTCTAATGCTTGTTTTACTTTGTCAAAAGCATTGACCACTAGAGTATGGTCTTGCATCGGATCATGTCTGTGTTCAATCTATGTAGCTTAATAGGTCGGAAGCTGAAATGAGATGGCAAGCATATTTGAGAAGCATACATCAACTTAGGATAAAAGTATGAATGACAGTTATCTTTGGGGCCAGCTTTTCTAAACTGTTGTAAGTCAAGAAGTAGCCACACAAGGTCTAGTCTTCATCTGGTTTATTGGTAGACAAGGAACAGCTTAAACAACCACCAACTGCCCAACAGGACAGTCCAGCTCCAACTGACCGATGACAGCACATGAACGTTCCACATTCTAGAGGCTTGCGTGCTGGGACACACGCAAGCAGCATACAACACACCTCCCCCCCCAAAACACCAAAAAAAAAAAAAACTAAGAACAAACATAATCTTTCATTTTTTCAGGTGGCCGCGAGACACGCACACTCCTTCTGGGTACCACGTCTGCATTTCTTTGCACAGACTCATCTTGAATCACAGGTGCCAATTCAACGACATCAACTAAGCCATCTGAGTCATTGAAAACCTCCTGCGGGCCAAGGGTGGTGACAACAGGTACACCAGAATTCGTAGGCAAAGACACCTGAAAGTTTTGCACAGTTTTGAAATTATCCAAAAACAATTGAACATTATCCTCAGCATAAGAGTGAGTAAGACATTTCCTAGGATCCATCAACAATTTGTCAGATCTAACAACAGAAACACGTCTGAAATTCCAAATTTTCCCCCCTTCAACACGTACAGCCTTACTAAATACCTCAATCACTCTGACAGGATCCGACCACTTAGCCCAATTCCTAACAGACGAACTTCCAAATTTCACACGCACCAAATCGCCAACTTTGACCTTGTGGCGTGAAACATTTTCCACAGAACGTTTGCCCATTTTTCCTTGATAAATCTTGATTCGTTCTTCCATTTCTTTGGCATTGAAAACAGACACACTGGGGCCATTGGATTTCAACCACCAAGGTAGCAACCTAGATCCAGGTTTGCGACCTCTTAACAATTCGAAAGGGGAACACCCCGTCACCGAATTGGGTGACGTACGATAAGTGAGCAAGGTGGCACTTAATGCTCTCTTTCAATTCAAATCGTTCCTGACCGCTAACTGAATAGATTCCTTGACCACTCTATTAAAGCGCTCGGTCTGGCCATTGGCTTGAGGATTATAATTGGAAACCCTCTTGTGAGATATACCATGATCTTTAAAAAATGTTTCAATCTCAACACTAGTAAACTGCGTCCCATTATCTGATATAATCTCAGAGGGGAGGCCCTCCCGACAGAAAACATTGTTAAGAAAGTCAATGACCTGCCTGGAAGTGATTCTTTCAACAATTTTGACCTCTGGCCATTTCGAAAAATAGTCTATTAAAACTAATCCATAGACTTCCTTGCAGCCAGGCAAATTTAAAGGACCAATGATGTCAATGCCTAACCTTCTCCAAGGTCCTTCAGCATACTCAATGGGAGTGATCGAGGAGGACAATGGTTTCACACTCTTGTCACTGTTGGAACAAGAAACGCAATTCCTGACCCATCTATCCACAACAGCATCCAAAGAAGGCCACCAATAGTATTCCCTTAACCTCCTCTTGGTGGTGGACATGCCCATATGACCCTCGTGAGCAATCTTAATTAATTTCTCCCTGACTGACAAAGGAGGAATTATTTTGTCACCCCTGGTGATAATGTTGTTAAAACACATGAGCTCATCCTTAACCTTAAAAAATGAACTTAAATCACCCGACAACTTCCTTTCTTCAGGCCACCCACATTTAAGATAAGTTTTAACCAAACTCAAAGTATTATCCTCAGACATTGCCTCCACCCAATGTTCTTCACTGATGACCTCTGAAACATCCACATTAATGTCTTTCATGGTGTACGCTACGTCACACTCATCAGATTGTTCAACTTCGTGATGAGGTAAAGCTAACCTTGACATGCAGTCAGCATGCACATTGAGTCTACCAGGGATATACTCCACAGTGCATCGATACTCCTGTAGTTTGGCCGCCAATCTGGCCAATCGGGCTGTAAGAATCCTTCCACCACCCGCAGCCAACATACTCACCAGCGGCTTGTGGTCGGTTCTAAGCACAAATTTTGTGCCCCACAAAAACTGCCGGAAATGCTGGGCTGCCGAAGTGCACGCTAATAGCTCCTTTTCAATCGTCGAATAGTTACACTCAGCACCTTTCAAAGTCCTTGAAGCATACGAGACAATACTTTCTTCACCCATACCTTTCTGCATCAGAACTGCACCCAATCCAGTATTACACGCATCAACAGAAACAATACATTCTTTACCCACAACAAATGGTTTCAAGAAAGGAGCAGAACAAATTTCCTTCTTTAACACATCAAATTGTTGTTGCTGTTCGTTTCCCCATACAAATTTTGCACCTTTTTTAAGTAACAGTCGAAGAGCAGCCACTTTGGAAGCATAGTTCTTCACAAACTTGCTAAAATATTCAGTTAAACCAAGGAAAGAAAATAATTGATCCCTATTGGTGGGAGGAGGAGCCTTTGAAATACTGGACACATGATCAAATTTGGGTCTTATTCCTTCCTTGGAGATCTCATGTCCCAAATAATCTACCTTCTCCTGTCTGAATTTGCACTTAGCCAACTTGAGGGTCAACCCCTTAGATTGTATCCCTCCCAACACAGTTTTGAGATTCTTATCGTGTTCCAGAACATTATTGCCAAAAACCAAGATATCGTCCTGGAATGCAATGGCCCCTTCACATTCATTCAACACCTCCTTCATTAAGCGCTGGAACACTGATGCAGCACTGGCAAGGCCAAACGGCATCCGTAAGTAGCGAAACATACCCTCAGGCGTGACAAAAGCTGTTAGATTTCTAGAATCCTCATGCAAGACAACCTGGTGGTATGCACTGGCAAGGTCTAATGTTGAGAAAACGCTTGCACCGGAGAGGGTGGAAATGAGCTCATTGATTTTGGGTAGGGGATGCATGTCAGACCATATCTCCTTATTAAGGCTTCGAAGATCCACACATAAGCGGAGGTCGCCACTGGCCTTTAAGGATAAAACAATAGGGGAAACCCAAGGAGAAGACTCAATAGGCTCGATGATGTTGGATTTTACTAGATCATCAAGAATCCCTTTCATCTTGCTACGATAGGCTACGGGTACATTCCTAACCCTATGCCTTACAGGTACCGCATTGTCCTTAAGGATGATCTTATGCTTGAATTGGGTATACTCGCCTAACTTCTCCTCAAATACTTTTGGGAATTCTTTCTTGATGCTATCTACAAATTCACTGTCATTCGGGGCTACCATGCAAACTGGCCATGGAATGGTCGGGTCAATATATACAGGGGGTGAGGCATTGGGATCTAGCTTAATGCCCATCTCTTTCTGATGGGGCCAGCCTAAAAGCGATTCCCCTTTATTGGCAATATATATTTTAGCTTGAGTGAACCTGTCTTTAAATTCAACCTTTGCCCAAAAGAAACCAATTAATTCAATCTTGTGACCAGAATAGCTGCCAGGTTTGATATCAGGACTCGTGAATTCTCTATTTGGCCACAATTCTTCAAACAAATCTCTCCCAATTATGGAATACCAGGCACATGAATCTACTAGCATGGAAATCTCTTTTCCGTCTATGTGAAATAAAGCAGAAGGAAAACTTTTGCATTCATCAGAGGAAACACAAGAAATACAGTTGAACTAACTAAATTCCGCATCAAACTCTTCTTCGTCTACAGAAATACAATTAACTTTTTGTGGTGAACGACACATCTTCCCAAAATGACCAGTCTTTTTACATTTAACACAGACCTTATTCAAAGCGGGACAACTTTTAAAATTCCCCACATGCTCAAAGCTTCCACATCTGTAACAGATTATGAAAGAGCGTCTATTATTGAACCTATTTTCTTTCATGAAACTTTCATTAGACCTGTTGTCTCTCGTAAAACCTTCTCTTTTAAAATTGGATGCAACAGGTTTCTTCTGAAATGCTTGACTTCTGACAACGGAAACTTCAGGTACGGCTTCTTGGATCTTGACTGAAATGCCCTGACTCTGACCTCTAATTTTCAGACACGAACTTTTCTGACTGTTCGATCCCTTTAGCTATATTGACCACTGCTTTTAGTGAAGTTTCCGTCCCCAGCCACAATCTTTCCTGTATCTTCTTGCTCTTTGTCTTCATCATTATCTGGTCCCTAAGCACCTGTTCATAATTAATTGTGTCGAAGGCACAGGAACCAGCAAGAGCACGTAACGCAGAAATGTAGTTCTCTATAGTTTCATTTTCCTTTTGCGCCCTTGAGTAAAATTTAAAACGTTCCATCACAGTGTTTACTTTTTTCCCAAATCTGATGGCAAGTTGCTTGACTGCAATTTCAAAGACATCTGTTTCAGAGTCAGAATCTTCCAAAGGAGGGAGATCAGATAACTCCTTTAGTCCTTGTCCACCTAAAGACAAGCGTAATAAATCTAATTTCCTTTTGGCCGAACAACCTTCCTCCTCTAAAACACTGACATAGGCCAGAAACATGGGATACCACAAATCCCAATCCATTTTCGGTTCTCCTGCCACAGGTAAAAAATGTGGTGGTACCATAATATTAGACATGGCTTTAGGGTGAAGATCCAATTAATCCACTAAAAGTCCCTTAAAGTAGGTTAATATCTATTTTTTTATTTTTTTATATTGTTTTGCACAAAATATAGTTCTTGTGAAAAACGAAAAAAAAATTAGCGTTTTGTCAGTCTTTTTTATATGCTTTCCTCAATATGCTCGTTGAACTCTCCCTACCCAAGATGGCCGAACCATAAAGGCGATGTGAACCTTTACTCCCAGAATGCACTGCAATCCGACCCTGACGTCAGTGCAGCAGAGGGAGAGAATGGTGGACCTCGGCGTTCTACTGCGCAGTTGGAATTACCGTGCGCTCGCGTAAGTGGCCTTGAATACACAACGTTTTCCAAAAGTCAAATGTTTATTCACTTCCCCTTCATTAGAGTGGACCTTTGTGTTCCTGCACTAAATATCAGCCGCGGGTGCCATCAAGTGCACAGACCTAAACCGCCGCTGAGCAGAGACACGCAGAATGCTTGTGCTCGCGCAATTTTTAAAACTGAAACGAAGGTCCCACACTGCCGCAGGTGCTATCAAGGCACAAGTATTTTTATTTTAGACCTGCCGCTGGCGCTTTCAGTGCGCATACATGAATCGAAATGCAAAGTCTTACTTTTTTGTCAGAGCCGACGTGAACGCTGTTTCCTTTTGAACTTGAAGACTCGTTTCCTTCTAGGGTTGCTCCCGACGTCGCCAGTATGTTGTAAGTCAAGAAGTAGCCACACAAGGTCTAGTCTTCATCTGGTTTATTGGTAGACAAGGAACAGCTTAAACAACCACCAACTGCCCAACAGGACAGTCCAGCTCCAACTGACCGATGACAGCACATGAACGTTCCACATTCTAGAGGCTTGCGTGCTGGGACACACGCAAGCAGTATACAACATAAACCCTTTAAATTATTAAGCAATACTGCCTTTTTTTTCTTTGACGCTTTGAAAGGAATTTGATTTTATGTGCATATAAAATGTTTGCAAGTTACCTTTCGTTCCCCCTGGGAGTAAAGTTTTTTCTTTCTGCTTGGCTGTTGATTGGTTTGGTTGGTAATTTTTCATAAACTATGCTTTGACCTGGAGAGCATCCAGGTTGGCATTCACATCAAATTAGTGTCTTTCATTTATTGTCCTATTGTATAAAAGTAGTTCTTTCAAATTTGTATGATTTGTTGGCACGTGTTTTGTCGTGGCGTCACATTAAAATGCATATTGGTGTACCCAAAAAAAACCTGTATATAAGCTATTTCACGTGTGCACACACATGGTACCCTTTAATGCAGGACAATACCCGTTGTTCACCGTTCTGCACAGATGCAGGTGAGAGCAGTGCCCAAAATCAAAACACACTTTCAATGAATAGTTTGTTTGTGCAACTTAGTGAGACATGGCTATTTGCTTTTGTTGTAATCTTAGCTGTGTTGTATAGTTCCTACTAATCCGTAGGACCTGTGCATAGTTCGGACAATGTAAACTAAGGGCTTGGTGTCAAGACTTATTCCTAACACCCCTGCAGCATATGTTTGCCTACAGACATGTGTGCTGCAATGATTAGTAGATCGAAGCAGAAAAACTTGATTACAAGCACCAACAGCGTAAATAGTAGCTCTAGTACTACCATGGTGCTAAACAATTGTACATATGCAGGTATATAAAAAGGCAATAATCTAGCACACTCCTACAAACCCTACTCTTAAGTGTACCTAGAGTGTGTGTAGGTGTAGAGCCAAGAACGCGGCGTGGTGATTTCTAAGCATGCAAGGACATTCGGTGTCGGCGGAAGTACCTCCTCTGCTAATTCATCGGGATGCTCATCTTTTATAATAGAAAGCAGCCTTGTGATGTACGCGTAGATTAGTAATGTTGTGGATATGTAGATAGCCCTGTCACCCCGTGGATTAAGATAGTGATGATGTTTGTACGTAGTAAGGAACAAGACCTTGTACATGTTGTTCAGGGCTTTGTGATAATGGTGTGCAAAGCTAGATGTAAAAAATGTAGTTTAGGAGAAACTAATGTAACATTGTCATGCGTGCAAATGTATGGAAAAGGGCACAGCTTGGGAACGTTTTTTGTGAAGACAATGTAAGAAATACGCAGCTTATACATGGGCCTAACCCGAGAATATAACAGTTGAGTGATAGTAGAGGCGGTAAGTTGACTGTGCACCATGATTAGAGTTTGATAACAGACCTACTAGTCGGGCCCATAGGGACACTGCCCCCATATGAAGTGAGGGCAACTCCAAACAGCTGTGTGCCCAATGTAGTGAGAGAGGTTTAGCTTCTCTGACGGATATCTTTAATTTGTCTGGATCTGTGGAATAGGAGGGACTACTGACTTTAAGGTATAGCAATCCCCTGGTTTTCCTCCTCTCCCCCACTTTTGTTTGCAATCCTGCCTGGCTGATGAACAGTTCAAGTGTACAGTGGTGCTGCTGGCCCCGTTTTTAGTACAGTTCTTCCTCGCGGAGTGGTGTGGCTCACTGGTTAGAGGCGGCAGACCCGGAAGCAGAGGTTGGCCCGGGACCAGGGTTCGATTCCCGACGCGGCAGGGTCTTGGGCCAAGGTCAGCGATAATTCTCGCCTCGGTGCCTACTCTAACCATGGGTACCACTCAGCAACTCTGGGCAATAGCTTGCTTAATCTCCACTAACGGCCCCATCAGCGCCGGGGATGCTTGTCTTCACCTTGGAGATGCCCAGGAGGGACCATCTCACAGGGAAAGCCAGGATGGGTTCCCCAGCGGTATACAGCACCGGGACGCCCCTTTGCTGGGGCAGCTGTGCGCTTTACAAGTATACGACATTTAACATTCGTGCCTTGTGTTTAGAGACATTTCTTCCGGTGAAACACAATTGCGCATCTCAGTGCTCTGTAGTGAGTGTCCTTATGCTCATTATTAGTGTGTAACAGAGGGTAGGAGAGTAAAATCTTAAAGCGGAATGTCCCAGGTGCTGAACTCTGTACCAGATAGTGACCACATTATCAAATCTTGTGAGACTCATAAGTGCAGTGACTATATACACCTGCACTAACCTTGCAAAAATATGGGCACTCAAAATGGTGAACAAATACAGGGGTAAAGTGCATTTGTGCAACAACTAAAAATAAGTGCACTGCACACAAGCCGCTGGATATTTCAGTGGCTATAAAGTCACCTGCTATCTGGCATATAATTTGATCATGAGCACCAAGCGTGCAGCTGTCCTTGATTCTGTGCAATTGTAGTCTTAGTCCTGCACACACATTCAAATCCCAGTGCCTTTGCTGGTGCATGAGGGCACCTGAGAGGATACCACAATTCAGTAGTGCCACTGACCTTTGTGAGAAATCTGTATAATGTTCAACAGACAGATCTACCTTTCGTTGTATAAACTGTGGACCTGCATAGGACTACATCTGACTTGCTTGTTGTTGGTTTCTGTCTAAAGTGGCTTAGTAAACATAACAGTGCACTGGAATTTTGCCAGTGATCAGTGGGTGAATATAGCTTTATAGTCTGCTGCAAAGGGTCAGAGCCACAGGCAAAGGCCTATAACGAGGGAAACGGTATAACCCGAAGGGGTATAAGGCTAGTAGAACATTCCGCCCAATAAGGGTAGAATATTCGAAATTAAAATGGGAGAAACATGTAGACAAAAATTGGAATGTTGGAGCTCCGGGATTATACCAGCCATTAAAAGTCCAGAGCTACTCGATTGTTGTGGGTGGAGTTGTCAACGTTCCAGTGTTCTAATTTAAGTTCAGCATTCCACACATCACGTTTTGTCTTTAGTGAGAGATGCTAGATGCAGTAGGTTTGTCCAGTGGTGGGCCATGTGCTCACTGTTGCATAGGACTGAAGCTGCTTCTCATTGATGAAGACCCCCCGCCCCAAAAAAACCCAAAACAGCCTAGGATTGCTTGTGTTCACGTCTGATTGATGACTGCTCCTAATGGAGCAGGGTCAAGCTAATTTGCATACAGCGGGTCTTTTTCTTGAGTGTAATAGTGGGCAAAAAAATGTGGACTGGAACGTAGCCTTAGTAACTATTAGTGGCTGAGATTATTTCAGGCATTCTACCTTCATGTTTTTGTTTTTGTGTTTTAAAAAATATATATATTTAAATGGCAATTCTCTACATCAGTCGAAAGGGCTACTAAATAGAGAAATGGCAATCTGGCTGTGGGACTAGAAATTCAAGTGTGTACGTAAAACGGGAAAATAAAACCCTCCTCCTGATTGCATGTCATCAATCCTATGCCCAAAACACGTCCTTGACCTTCTATTGCATAACAAAATAGCAATTTGGTGCAGCAGCATTATCAGGCTGAATTCACAGACATCCAGTGGTTTACAGGAAGTATGCTGAGCGGTATAACAGATAGCAATGTAAATGACAGAAGAAAACATACTAGCCTCATTGGCAGCTGATGACCTTAAAGAATTTCAAATAAGAGAACAAGGCAAGGTCACTGTTGTGTGAGGACGTTTACTTTAAGGACTCCGATATTCATGTTGTTGCCATCCATTAGCCAAAGGAGAATAATCGCCACAAAGCACACACTCGTAATGTAGCTTCCAACATTGGACACTAAGATGTAAATCACCATAAACGTGTCAAATGTATCGGAGTTCAAGCAAGCACTCCCTCCCATATCTGTTGCTAATTTCTGGCCCGTTAGATATGGTTTCATTTTTTAGGTCTCGCACAAGACGAAAGCAAAGCGAAGCTTTGCTGTCTAGGGCGAGACAACTAATGCTGTTACTTTCAGGGGAATGAGGACAGCAAAGTGCCACGCGCTTTTGCAGGCCGAGATTTGACCTCGTGAGCGTGCACGCCGTCACTCACGCATGCGCACAAAGAAAGCCATACACACACTGCATATACACACACGCACCCCCCCTTAAATAGACACACACGCGCACACAGACAGACAGACGCACGCAGAAACACACTCAAACAGACACACGCGCGTACACCCCATCCCCACTCACCCCTCCTCTCACTCAACACACTCACCTGTTCTGGCGGTGCTCGGCGGCGGATCTGCATCTCGGGCGGCGGTAGCGCTTTGCGGGGCTCTCTCACCACATGAGAGCCCGGCCTTCCCCATGTGCCCGCCCGCTCTTCACCCGGTCCCCCATCTTGGGACCGGGACGCAATGCGGAGCCTTCGTGGCTCCTCGGGCAGCTCTCTCTCCCTCTCGCCGCGATGGGGCGGGACTTGTGATAGGCCGGCTTCCCAACCGCTTCCGGGTCGTCGCAGGCAGCGCGGCGGCCCGGCGGGGATTTGTTTTTTATATGTTCCTATTATTATCAGCATGCATGATTGCTAGTGCAGCTGTGGAACACATCGCAATGCATTTCAGTTGTGTACTGATAATTGCGAGTTACTGCAGACCAGGTTTACACTCAGTGAACAGGATTCCGTGGCAGGACATTTAAACAGGATGGCCTGTGCCGCGTTATAGGGCGCTACTAGAAGTGCTGGTCAAGACTCGAGGCATGCTGTGGCCTCCCAAGCTACAAGCTCTGAAGTCAATGCTGTGTTCCAGAGCACTGTCTCGCCTGTTTCTCAGAGAGGATCTTGCTTTCATACAGCCACATCAAAGAGCTTAGATTTCGGGAGAGAAGTCACCCTTTACGCCCCAAACAGTCCGATGCGCGCAGAGACTAGGTCCCTCAGTCCTTACTGAAACTTTATGAGCATGAAGTGCAGTGACCAAGGGAGACTTTGCTGTATGTTGGGAGGGCCGTTTATCTGTTTCCCAGGGAGCATGAGCTCTACAAGCTGCTGTTTTGGGTTATGCCAATGTACCATCACAGGAACGAGGCTAGATGCGGCGTAACCAGAGCCGCCAACTTTGGAATTTGGGGAACCGGGTCTCAGCTGAACTTGAACACCCTGTGAATTTGGGCAAATCACTTAATCTCCCTGTGCCAGCGAAACAGAAATGTGTCCTTGTGTAAGGTAATTGGTGCTCACGTAAAGCGCTCTAATATCTTTAGGTTGAGTTTCAGCTTTATAAAATGCACACAATAAAAGAGAGCAGGTTACGCCCGCCCTGTGCCCAGCGCTATCTGAAATATCTGCCAGTTGCCATTGAATTAATGTATTCTGTGTTGTATTTTTTTTGTCAGAATATTTATTTTACACATCAAAGGTTGTGCATTACATGTGTTCTGTCAGTGACAGGCTGGCATTTCATCAAGACTAAATCTTCTTTAAAAACAGTTAGACGGTGGGCTCACAGAATCTGGTTTGCAGCTGAATGACTGGTTAGTGATCTGGGGCTTGTGTGAAAGAAGTACCAAGCAAACAGAGGTGTGCCTATCTTTGAACACTTTCTCCCCACACTAAAAAACCCATTTGTAGGAATTTGGGGTTTCGTGAATGTGCATCATCAGAGCTGTGTGAATAATAACAGTTGTGAGCAACAACATACTCTTGCACACACGCTCACTGCTCACCAATTCAAAGTTTGCTAAAAATGTTATGCAACGCATTGTCATACACAATGCCAATAACTCAAACTTTAATGCTGCGAGACCTATTGCATTGTAAATGCTTGTTAGCTCTTGGCTGCCAGGCTTTCGGCTCTCATAAGTATTTACCCGTCCTTCTGGACCACTAGTCAAAACCAATTTATAAGTCAAGCAATTTTCATTAGGCAGCAGCTACCCTACTCGCTTTAGATAAGTTATTTGCAGCTTGGCAAATTGCAGACACCTCAAAATACACATTTGGCTCCTCTTTAATGGCATTCAATTTGGACCTTTCTTCAGATACATCAGTTGGCGCATGTGAAATAACACAGATTACTAGACCTCTAGCAAGTGGCATGGTAAAGCAGCTAATTCGAACAATAAAAAAAAAGTTTGCCAAGGAGCAGGTTTGAGCAGAATATCTGTGTTAAATGTTTTCTCAAGTTATGAGAGATTACTGAAACAAAGATTTGCAGTGCAGCTACTTTTCTTATCGCCACTGCCAACTTGCCTATCGCAGATGGTCATGGAACCCCAGACAGAGGATGCCTGAATCGTACAAAAAGAAAAGACGAAAATGAAAGAATGTTATCAGGAAATGTACTTGGAAGATTATAACTCCGGACAGAGTTCAGGAATACCAGAAGGCAACTGTAACAAGCATTTGCAATGCAAAAGGTCTTGCAGTTAGCGAGTTTAAGCTATTGGCATTGTAAATGACCATGCCTTTTATTTTTGTTTCAAAAACGAAAACAAAATAAAAGGCATTGTTATTTGCAATCTCAATAGCTCAAACTCGCATAAATGCGAGACCTAGTGCATTGCAAATGCACACATTTTCTTTTGTGCATTGTCTGGCCCGCCTCATGTAAGGTCAGCAGGTGAATATTGCACATGTACCCCTTTGGAACTGTGTTTACAGTTCAGCTTGCCTAGCCTCACTATAGACACCGTTTGAGCGATGCAAAGCAGGGCTTTGTTTCTAGGCCTGGGCGGCAAATTCCGTTCCGTTCGCGGGAATTCGGTAATTTTGTGTTCAGCAGAGAACGCAAAATTGCCCACAATTGTGTGTTCCGCGACTTCGCGGAAGTTTTTGCTTTTTCGCGTTTGCAAATGCATGTTCGCAAGATCTTTCCCCCCGAGCACGCAAACAGCGATTGCGAACAGTAAAAAAGCAGCGCCAACAAGCAATTCCGCGTGTTCTCGGAATTTCTGCGTGTTCGCAGAGATTTTTTACCATTTCGCGGAGATTTGCGTAACGCGATTACGCAAATTCCGCCCACCCCTAGTTGTTTACCCTATGCGTGCAGGCTCTCGATATTGCAAGTACTTGAGGTGGAACTGTCAAACGCAAAGGAGCAATGGATGAAAACACAAAGCTACAACTGTCCCAACACAACACCCTGTGTTTATTAGCTGACTGCGACTTTAAGTTTTTGAAACTTTTATTGCTGCAATTCATAAACCCAGAATACTTCACCACGTTCAGTAACATTGCTGTCCAAGTCGCCCACATTTGGAAGGCATGGATTGTGCTATGTCTGAACTGTGCTGGATGGCCTTAACCCCCTGGCTGCGGCCGGAATTCTGCGCCTGTGCGGCACATTCCGATCGCGGGCGTGGTCATGACAGCTCCCGGCCGTCATCAGCACACGCCCACCGTAACTGTTGACGACCGGGAGCAGTCATCAGCACCGAAGGGGTTAAGTATATCTTTCTTCCTGTTATTCATAGATCGAGTGTGCAGACTGTCATCAAGTAAAGGCTCTCATGACAATACACCCAGAAACCTAGAACTTCTGCCTCCCCATGAGAGCTCCCAGCAGGTTATAGATGAGGGATGAGTATTTTTATTGAACAGAATGTGTGAATGGAATGTTGATTGAGTAGAGGAGAGCTGGTCATTCACCACAAACACAAAGCTGCAACTGGGATGGAGGGATAAAGAAAGACGACCAGCAGGTAGGAACCCTGGGCGACACTGTTGTCATATCTCGAACCATCTGTAGGCCAGATGTGATTAGAGGGGGCAATAAAAGTTCTCCTCAGCGCTTCTGTAACTGTTGGTTTTTCATTTTAATGTGTAGAAAAGAGATTGTGGTCCTCAAATTTATAAAAGCTAGTGTTCTTCAATAGGAAGGCCGTGTAATGTATTGTATTTGTCTTCAGGAATTGATTTAGAAATGGCACGCAAAGAAGAAGAACAGCTGCTCCTTCAGGATGCACGGCAGTGGTTGAACAGCCGGAAGATAGAGGATGTGAAGCATAAGCGGTCTGGCGCTACGGCTTTGCATGTGGCAGCGGCCAAGGGGTACTTGGAGGCTATGAGGTGAGGACTACTGTGTTTCTCAGTTTTTTTTTTTACCGTGCTTGCCTCGACAAGGGTTACCATCTCTCCCCATGTGTGCAGGACACATGTTTCTAGGCATGGGCTTTTCTCTTGGCCCTGTTGAGTTAAATGATTCATTCCAAAACGAAATCTCCTATGATTTGGTTGCCAAATAAAAGCGAAGCATGGTATCTTTCCAACTTGGAGTAAGGTGGTCAATGATTCTGCAAATTTTTGCTTGTAGAAAGAATACTTTTCATAGGCGACAACCTCTACCGCTGCTGTTGGCAAGACGATATTACTTTCTTTATTTAATGTTGGGGGGCCTGGAGAGGGACTAATTCTTTGAAATTGTTCACACATAAAACTAAAACATATATCACTGCCTTCCTAATACTTGATATTGCTGTCTTACTCCCAGCTACAATGCTTACTTTGACATTCATGTACAATCTTGCTTTAATATAGCTTAAAAGTAAGCCATGCATTTCTTACTGAGGCTACACAAATGTGAAAACTGAAAGAATCATGAGTTAATGTAGTAAACACACTTTGCTGAAGAAATCAAACTCCAGATTTCATTTTCATTTTTAAAACCCAAAACAAGCATTTAGGCAAAAGTCACCTTTCATGATTAAACCTATATTATTATTGACCCACCCCATAGAACTGCTTAATGCCTCAAAGAAATATCCTTCTCAATATGCCTTCAGTACATAATTCTGTACCAAAATGTTACTGATTCCTTCATTGGAAAAAATCTGCCTCATATAGCTCTCTGAGACACAGACCCCCCCCATCCCTATTAGTGACCCTTCTCTTAAATCCCCATATGTGTAATATTCAACAGGAAACCAATATCATTTTCAGATTCAGTCATTTCTCAGCATATTACACCAGTTCACAAAACATGAAGCTTACCTTTAGCTTTCTTTTATCAGGGATCTTGCTTTCAAATTTATTTTCACTGTGATCATAAATCAGGCCAAATTCTTCTCTGAAAACCCTATTGTCCATGATTGGGCTCCCCACCTTGTAAAACGAATCTAACACTTACAACCAAATTTCAGGAATATATTGAGTCAGAAATTAATAGAAATTGTTGAGTCCTTTTTGGTCTGGGAGTAGCCGAAATATTGCTACCCATCAAATTATAGATGATGCTCTCTCAATATTTGGTTTCAGTGCTCTTCTTCTTGAACTTATGTGCAGTATTCCACAGTTGACCCTAGGACATTAATCTTCACTTTACTAGGCCCAGAGGGTTCTGGGACAAGATGCTAAAGTTGTTCACCTATTTTCTCTCAGGTTGCAGCCACTGTCAAGATTAAATCTTTTAGATTATTCCTCTCCTCAAATGTACCAAGGGTAGAGTTTTGTCACCAACTCGTAGATTTTATTTACATGGGATAGAATGGTGACGGTCCTAAATATCTCCTTTTAGGATTAAATATCTTTTATTGAGTATGTCAACACAGAATAAGTACAATACAGCTGTAAGAGGTCGCTAGACAGCCCGACGAGTGTCAGGTAAATCAATGCAACAGGAGGGAGTACAGTTCGGTGCAGACCTTGCAAGGTTGTAAATATACACAGCAAGCCGCCTACAACCCAGTTTGGGCCGGCCGCGTTTAAAACGGGGCAATGCAAGTGCACGACCAGTCCTCACTACCGGAACCAGCCTGAAGATGGACTTAGAGTGCAGAACGGTGTCTTGCGGCCTGCCGTCTGCTCCACCGCCGGCCTGCACTTCCCCTCGTCAAAGTGTTGCGCAGTCCGCTAGAAGCTTGACGTGTCTGCGTCTTCTGACACACCTGGTAGACAACATGCCCCTCCCTAACCCAACCTTCCCCTCCCAACTTGAAGCCCCACAAACCATCTCCCTCCTCCCCCAGCCCCCTTCCTTCCCCATCAACTCCCCTCCCTCCACCCGTATCCCTCCCTATGTGGTCCATGGTCACACCTTCTCTCAATTCCCAACAGCTTTCACCAACCTAACTGGTGGGCCCGTCTTCCTTCCTCGCCAGGTCAGTGTCAGTCAGCCTCAGCAACTTAAGATACCTCGTGCAAGTTACCTCCACAAATTCAGACGACAGAAGGGCTAGAAACGGCTTCCAGAGCTCAGCGTATTTGGCCCCTTCTCCTGCTTTGTGTAGGGAGAGCCTTTCCATGCCCAGGACCATCCACAGGCGATGGAGCCATCCTTGGCGTGTAGGAAGTTGCGCAGAGCGCCAGTGCGCTAGGATATTCTGTATCGCTGACCCCAGTGCGATGGCTATCAGGCGACCCCTCCGTGATCTTAATGGATAAGTCAATGCATTAGGCAATCCTAGAATGACATACGAGGGGAAGCGTGGGATTTCTGTGTCAAAGTGGGCATCAACCTCGCTCAAGACCTGCTGCCAGTAACCCTGCAGAAGCCTACACTCCCAAAGTATGTGTGTTAATGTGCCCAATTGTCCACAGCCCCGCCAGCATAATGGGTCCTTGCTACTTTCCATTTCATACAGGCGCTCTGGAGTATAGTACCAATAGGTGGTCACCTTCGTAAGGGTGTCTGTAAGCCCCATGTGATAAGCCGAGTGTCGCGCCCTGTAGTATATTCCCTCCCATTCCTTATGTGTGAGAGATCTCCCCAATCCCAGCGTGCCCTACTCGCGCTGTAAGTGTATCTGTGTTTGTGCATGGGTGTTTTGTAGAGATCTGAGATTAGTTGCTTGTCAGTCGTACGAGAGATCAGCCAGTGTTCAAAGTCTGTTAGGCGCCTGTCTGCCTCAGATCTAATCGCGGGATTAAGAGCCCAGTGTCTGACCTGGAAATACCGGAGTCTCTCGGATTCAGGGACACCAAACTCTTGGCGGAACTGTGGGAAGGGGATCGCTCCCTCAGGTCCATATATATGGCAAAGAGCGCGACAGCCAGCCGGTTTCCAACCTCCGAAAGCTTTCTTATCCAACCCCGGCTGGAAGTCGGGGTTGACGAGGATGGGAGTGAGCGGCGACGGTATGGTGGTAAGACCCTGCGAAACCCCCACCTGGTCCCAGATCTCTAACTGGACTCGCGTGATAAACGACGCATAGAGGTTGGGTGGTCTGTGTGCCCGGTGCATGAACAGGATCTCTTGCAAGGTCCTCCCGGCAATCTCCTGATCCTGAAACAACCAGTGTTTCCCAGATTCCCAGCGGACCCATTCTGCATAAAGCGTAATTGCGTCGCTTGAAAGTACGTAGCTAGATTCGGGATCCCGATTCCTCCATGCTCCGGTGCAAGCATCGCTATCTGCGATTTCAGGCGAGGCTTCCTCCCATTCCAAATAAATTGTGAGAGCTCTGACTGTATCAGTTTAATCCAGCCTTTGGGCGGAGTGAGGGGTATAGTGCGAAAGATGTAGAGTTTCTGGAGGAGAATCGTCATTTTGACCGCTACCTTGCCGAGCCACGACAGCGGGTAATATTTCCACTGTCCTAGCTCACGTCTAATTTTCCGTCTCAGTTGGGAGTAGTTAATATCGACTGTGGTCTGAAGAGAAGGGGCAAGCTGTATCCCGAGGTACGGGACCGCCTCCGTAGCCCACTGCAAAGGAAACGCGTCTTGCAGGGTGGCGCGTGTGTTTGGTTCTAGGGACAGGTCCAGGGCCACCGACTTAGTCATGTTTACTTTGAAGCCCGACACACGGCCAAACCTGGCAAGGTTGTCGAGGCAAGCCGGGAGAGAACTCCGGGGCTCGGCGAGGGACAACAGAACGTCATCGGCATATAGGCTTATGGTATGCACATCCCCTCCAAACTTGATCCCTTTGACTCCCGGGTCCATACGGATCAACTGCGCCAACGGCTCCATATAGAGAGCAAACAATAGGGGAGATAACGGGCATCCTTGTCTGGTGCCCCGTTCGATCTTAAATCGGGGCGAAGAGTAGCCGTTCACCCGGACCGTTGCAGAAGGATATTTATAGCAGTTCATTACTCTGGTTCGGAACGTGGGTCCCATACCTGCCTTTGTCAACACCCTCTCCAAGTAGGGCCAATGCACTCTATCGAATGCCTTCTCGGTGTCGATAGCCAGCATCATGTATTCACCCTGCGTTCGGGAAGCTTTCTCCAGGAGATGGAGGGCTCTTCTGGTATTATCGGAGGTCTGTCGCTCCGGAATAAATCCAGACTGGTCTGGGTTAATGAGTCCTCCCATGCATGGGCCCAGTCTGGCGGCGAGAATCCCTGTATAGAGTTTGAGGTCAACGTTCAATAGGGAGATGGGCCTATATGCTCCACACTCCGTATGGTCCTTGCCAGGCTTAGGTATCACCGCAATGGAGGCCTCAAGTAGATCACTAGGGATCACTCCATCCTCCGCGAACGAGGTAAAGAGTCTGGAGAGCAGCGGGCCAGCTGAGCACAGAAGATTTTATAAAAGCTCGCTGGGAAGCCATCCGGGCCAGGTGCTTTGCCCGTTTTGATGCGGGAGATAGCTGAAATAACCTCCTCTGGGCGTATGTCTTTCTCTAGGCAGTCAATTTGGTCTTGTGTCATGACCGGCAGTGGGATCGACGCTAAAAAATCCACTTCCGCCTCTGGGTCAGGTGGGGCAGCCCCATATAGTTCGGCGTAGTAGTCACTGAAGGCCCCAGCTATTGCCCGATCCCCAGTGACAGGCAGACCATCTCTCCCCTTTAGTTCCCGAACCTCCCATTTCTGAGTGATTGTGCGCAACTTGTGCGCCAGGAGGCGTCCGCATCTGTCTCCTCCAGTGTAATATGCATGTTTAAGCCTTAAGGCCGCGTATTCCGCCCTGTCCAGATCTAATGCCGCCAATTGCTGGCGGGCAGCCTTCAATTGACGCCATATTCTTGGGGCCCCAGTCCTCCTATGAATCTGCTCTAGTTCCCTAGTTTTCTGAATGAGTTCGTCTCTTTTGGCTTGACGTGCTACATTCTCCGCCGCTGAAATCGAAATAAATTCTCCCCTTAAGACCGCTTTTAGTGCCTCCCACTGAGTAGCCAATGTGGTGTCGTTGTTACTATTGTGGGACAGGTAGTCTTTTATTGCCCTGTGGATTTTGGCAACTGCCTCCCCCCTATGTAGCAAGGATTCCTGTAGCCGCCACACCCTATTGGAGCGCGGCGCCGCCAGCCCGGAGAGGGTGATAGTGACCGGTGCGTGGTCAGAGAGAGAGGCTGTACCGATTTCCAGACTAGTGACAAGCGACTGTGTAGGTGTTGAGACAAGCAGATAATCCAGGCGTGCATATGTTTTGTGTGCAGCTGAAAAGTAGGTGTAGTCCCTGTCCTCAGGGTGGAGCTCGCGCCATGAGTCTACTAACCCCAGTTCCCGCAATCGGAGCAGGCCCGCTGTTGATAGCGCCCCTACCTGACTAGTGCGCTGGCATGACCTATCTAGCAGATTATCAAAAACTAAATTCAGGTCCCCTCCCAACAAGAGATGGCGATCTATCGTGTCAGTGGCTTCAGCGAGCGCTTTATGCAAAATCTGTTCTTGACCCTCATTGGGCCCATAGATCGAGCCAATCGTGTACTGCAGGTCACCTATTGCGAACCTGTAAACCAGCAATCGACCTTTGACTTCAGCAATTCTACCCAGTACCTTGCCCCTGAATTTGCGCGCTACCAGGATTGCCACTCCTGCCCGTTTGACCTTCCTCGATCACGCCTGGCGTCTCGGTCTACGTCTCCTCCGTTGCTGTCTCCATTGACCGGCGGCCTCGGACCCTGGGGCCTCCCCGGCGTGTGGACCCTCATCCTCCTTCGACTCTTCGATGCCCGGGAGACGGCATGCCTCCTTGAGCGACCTAAGCTGGCACACTTTGTTGTCCCACTTGAACACCAGGCGGAAAGGATGGCCCCAGCTATACGAAATGTTGCGTTGTCTCAGTTCGGTGGTGACCGGTTTGAAGTACCTACGTTTTTCCAAGGTGATGGCTGCTAAGTCCTGGTAGAAGACCGGGAAGTGCTCGCCAAAGGAGATGGTTCCCATTTGTCGTGCCTTGCTTAGAATCTCTTCCTTGGTGCGGAAGTCTTGAATGCAGACCAGTATGTCCGCCGGTAGTGCCGCTGAGGCCCTTGGGGGGCCGGTCCGGTGGGCCCTATCAATGCGCAGAGCCGAGTCTGCCGACCTGCCCAGGATGTGGTTGAATAGGCCCTGTGTGAAGTGGAAAAGGTCCACCGTGTCGGAGGAATGCTTCACCCCTCGGATTTTGATATTATGCCGCCGAGAGCGGTTTTCCAAATCCTCCACATGGGATTGCAAGTCCACTTGCTGATCATGTATGCGTATGATCTCCTGTTGTAGAGCTTCAATCTCCACATCCCAGCTATCGCCTTTAGTCTCCAGCTCTGCCACTCTTTCCCCTATGGCGTCAGTGTCTCGACGAAGCTCTCTGATCTCCTCCTTCAACTCTGTCTTAAGGGCGCGAATGTCCTCACGCAGGCCACTGAAGAGAGACTCCAAAAAAGTCTTGGTAATCGGCTCCTCCGCAGTCGGTGTCTCAGTGGTAGGGGAGACGGCCGCCATTTTGCTGGTTGCCGCCTTTTGTCCGGGCGAGTTGGGATCTGCTCGCTTCCCCGCCGTGGTAGGGGTGAACAACTTTTATAGATCTGTCTTTACGCACCCTTGCTGTGGACATGACCCCTTGGCCCCGCAGCATGCAACGGGCAGCCCCGTCCGACCCGGCTGCGCTAATCCTAGACGGTGTGTGGGCCTCCGGCTCGCCAACCTGGCGCGGCACTGTCGACTCTGTATGCCCTCCGGGGAGTCCACCGATAGTATCTCCCCCCCCTCCGGGTCGCTGAGTGCGGCTTCAGACACCCCACCTGGTCGCTGTTCCGCTATCCAGACCCCCACCTCCGGCACCGGGGTGCGGCCCCATCCAACGGGCCCTCCTCCGCCTCCCAGGGATCAAGGGTGGACCGCTGCTGGGCCGCCGTGCAAGACCCTCACTCCGTCACGCAGGTGCGTCCTCTCTCAACGGCACGTCAGGGCCAATCCCCCTCCTCACCCTGCTGTAGGCCTGCAGCTCAAGGTCAAAATGGCGGCCGCCTATCCGTTGCGCGGGGAACACTGTAGGCTGACCAGCCGCCTCCCGAAGCCCGCGGGAGACTTGGTTTCTTCTCCGGTCTCGTGGCAACGTTGACTGCTCCTCTGCGTCCCAAGTGGTGGGGCAATGTCGTTCCGCCGTGCCTCTCAGCTCTAGCGGGTGCCCGATTGTGCCACGTTTGGCAGGAAACCCTCCGCTCCTCACCGTTGTCCACCGTCGGTCGGATTCGGCACACGGGCGCCAGGCAATCGGACCTCTGCTCGCGTTGCTTTCCACCGCTCCGTCCGATCCTCCTCCACAGTCCTCGAGGTCGGCGGCGGCAGGCCCGCAGCAGCCCCCAGGCAGAGAGCCCCGGGAGCCTCGCGCTGGACCGCGCGGTCAGGCCCGCCTCCAAGCACCGCCCTCAAGCAGCAGCGAACCGGCCGGGGCGCACCAGGATCGGGTGCGCTCCGTTGCTCGCCTTAGGCTCGCCCCTCCTCCGCTGGGTCCCACTAGGCCTCACCAGGCAGCACCGGTCCGGGCTGATCACGGCGTTTTCCGGCTACCGCTGCAGTCCGTCTGGGACCCCACCAGCACCAGGCGCTTCAAGGCAACAAACGCTCCCCAAAGGAGCCCAAACGCGGGCGAGGAGATGCTATGTAGAATGCTATGAAAGCGGCCGGCGGCGGGAGCTCCGAGAAGCACGTCCGCTCACACCGCTATCTTGGCCACGCCCCCTAAATATCTCCTTTTATCAGCCTATTGACTGCACCAAACTATACCTAATGGGTGAACACAAAGGATGTCATCTAGCAAGATGGGTTTCTTGATGTTATCTAGAAATGTATCTGTCAAAAGCAGACTTATTCCATCTCCTTCAAAATCATCCCTGTGCTTTCATCTGCGTGCAGTATTCCATACATAACGCTAGACTAGTCTCATAACCTCAAAACACACAGTATCATATTTAGAATTCCAGTTTTTTAACACTAACTGCTATGGAAGAGCTTTTCTTCCACTCAAATCGTGACTGATATTCCTGACTGCACCCAAGTTGTTCTCCGTTCATCTGTTATCCCTATAGCTGGACTAAAAAATGTACCCACATTTTTTGAAAATTAACCTCCCTCAACCTTACTTCTAATGAAGGCATATATTACCTACAAACCTCTCTGCATCACTTTCAGTGGCATTAAACTATAAAGGTCGATCTAGCTTTCTGTTCAAAATGTTCTGTTCCATACATAGTCCTTCAAACAACACCAAAAATTGCTGCAACTTACTATCCCTGTTCTTCAAGAGATCCAAAACATCTGCTCAAGCATTCTAAGCAACTGCCCCAGAATTTGGGACTCTTACATGATGAATATGAGATTGTCTTTTAGGTGTATTCTAATTATCTACCTTTTGTCTTTATATCCAATGTGTGGAGTCCTATTCCCAGCCTGTTTATATGAATTGCGTATCCTCGTTCTTCTGTCTGTCCTTGATTGTTTCATACTCTTCTTCAGGTTACTATTTAAATTTTAGCTTATGTTCCACTTATTTTAGCTTATTTGATTATCGCAAAGTATTCTTTTATTATGAGGTTGCACACCTTGTACAGAAGTTACAAATAAGTTAATAAATAGTTTTTGTTTGTGAATGCTACTTACTCATTTTTTAGGCTATTGATCCAGGCCGGGTATAACCTCAATGTACAGGATGTCGATGGTTGGACGCCCCTCCATGCCGCAGCATACTGGGGCATTAAAGAAGCCTGCACTATCCTTGCTGAGGAACTCTGCAACATGGAGATCAGAAGCAAACTGGTTAGTTTGTATTGAAAGGCCTCTTACCGTTATGCGAGGGCATTAGGTCCTCATTCCATTTGTTACACAGCGTCTGTATGTTTTATTAAGTTGATGATTTGGGTAAAGCAACCTCAGAAGTAAGACACCCCAGTAGAGTTCCTCCGCCCCTAAGAACAAGGTACTTTTTTAGGTTTTGCCTAGAGCGTAGCGCTGCTCTAGAAGTTACCTTTAGGAATCGGTCAGCAGTTTTCAAGCACTCGTGCTTGTGCTGGCATCCACCTTGCGGGAGCGAGCAGAGGCGCGCGCGCCAATTGAAAACGGATGGCCCGCGCGCCGCTGCTCGCTCCCGCAAGGTGGATGCCAGCACAAGCATGAGTGCTTGTTTTTCTTTCCACTGCTTGTCTTCTGGCCACTTCTAATGCACGATCCGTCTTACAGTGTCACCGGCAGGGCCAGGCCGGGCACACTTGTGCTTACACAGCCTCGGCCTGCTGACAAACGAACACTTCAATAATGAGCGCACGCAAGAGAGCACAGACCCTGTCTCATTTCCACCTGCTGGGACACAGCTATCTTCCTACAGTCTCCATCACTTGTAACTCCACTCCTTCCTCTCTCCCTCTTCCGCCCCATACACCAGTCTCTCTAGGTCCCCTCTTCATCTCTCTCTCCCCTCCCCTCACCCCACCTCATTCTCTCTACTGCCCTTTCCACCTCAACCTCCCTCACACACTCTGCACATTTCCCCAGTGTCAGCTGCTATATAAGCATGTGCAATCTCCGTGGGCTCCTCTAATCTTTCACAAGCGCGCTTGCTATGAAATAATTTTACCCTCTGCTTGCACCCTGGTCACGGAGACTTAACACTGACCGTATCCAGGAAGTACGTTTGTTTTCAGCTTCCTCGCTGACTCCTTAGCACTGCTGACCATGCATACCATAGGCAACTGGAGGGTCGACAGAGCACTCTGCTGACCATATTTCGAATTTGCTGCCCAGCACATTTTGCTGATGTTCTTCTAAGGCTTTCTAAAAAAAAAAAACAATTTACTATAAAGGCATTTTACTATAAAAAACACACTTTTTTATGCATAAAATATATTAATTCTTTGTTAAATGAAATGGACAAATCTTTAAGTTTTTTGCTGTAAGATATCTACTGATATTATGAACAAATAAATAATTATAAACAATAGTCTCTCACACATACCCGTTGCACAGCATATTGGTGTCACAAAATGTTTAAAAAGTATTAATAGTTTACTGGATTTTATCAAAGCAAGACTGTAACCCTGACTCAGGGTGATGTACTCTCTTTGAATTAGTATGACCTGTACCAAGGGTGACTTCCTCATAGACTACATTCACAGGGCCTGGCAGACCTTTCTCATCCTGCTGCTAAGCCTATATTGCCTTTCACCCGGTTGCTGCTTCCTTTTCATCCTGTCACCAGGCCACTTCTATTTTTAAAGAATGCTCCACAGTTCCCTTTCTTCATTCTGCCGGCACTACTTGATGGCCTCACTGCAGGTGGATCATCTAAAAGTCTTGATATTCTGGGTCAGCGGCTAGCCCTCTTCCTTTTAGCATGCCTAGCTTCTCCCTTTCCCCTTGCTGCTGGACAAAGTACCCAGTGGCTCCTTCCATTCTCCCTCACCAGATCTCTGAAAACAAGCACTGGCAAAGCCCTCAGACCTTGGTTGTAACTCACAGCCCCAGGAAGACACATTGAATTTGATAATGCGAATTTATTTACTTTGTATTCTTATTGTGATTTATTTTGTTCTTCACATTAGATCCATACGAAAGTGTATCACATTGACCATGTACTCCATGTCGATTTCCTAACCTTCTGTTGTGTTCATTTCCTGGAATTGTTGACATGCAGGGTCAGACACCATTCGATGTGGCGGATGAGAGTGTAGCTGAGCTCTTAGAGGTTTTGCAAAAGAAGCAAAATTTGGTGAGTTCATTTATTTTACGTCGTAAAATGAAATATTTATGTTCGTACCTTCTCTATAGCTATGCTAATTTCATGATTAATTGTGGATGATTATCTGCAATTATTTCCCTTTTAGCACCCCTGTTAACACCCTTAAATTCCTATTTGATGTAAACACCTACCTGATCATTTTGCAAGAGCACTTCTTAAGATTTCTTTTATTTAAGGTCAAAACTGAAGATAAATTAGGCTGTAGTTTTCAAGTAACGTGCCCAATGTTTATAGTCATTAGTTTGATTCACAGTTCTGGTGAACAAATTTAGAGCCATTAAGAACAAGACTGAGATTAGAAGGTGTAAGAGGCTAATAACCAAACAAAAGCTAAGGGTTTTACAGTAGCCTTCAAATGTAGACCTTTTACCTGCCCCAGCACATAGCTAGATCTATTTCAGAATCATATAGCTTTTTGACTCCCGGTGCCATAGATTGGGCCCTAAATGACCGATCTTTCGCAAAAAGAGAACATGCCACCGAGCTTTCTCCGCCTCAGCACAGAAGATCTGGAACTTTCTCCCACTGGAAATAAGTAGAATCTCCTCCAAGGCTGCCTTCAAATTGAAAGTAAAAAGATTCCTTATGAACAAGTTCTTACCTTAATAGGTTGATGGATCCTCTGCTCCAATGCATTGGACTTAAACCTTTAAGCCCTGCGCTGGATGCTATTTCCTTTTCATATTTTCCTCTCTCTCGATGCACTTGCTCCCCCCATCTTGCTATGTACCAGTTATTTTCTTATTATTTTGCTGACCCCATGTACTTGTAACCGTTATTGTCCTGTGAGTTCTATTTTGATATGCGAGTCTGTCTGTATTCCTATTTGACACATGTACTGCAACTATTACCTTCCTTTCCCCACAATTGTAAAGCGCTCTAATATCCCTCTGGATCATGTTCGCACTATATCAAACTTTTTGAATGAATGAACCCACGAAAAAGCCTCTGGCATCAAAGTATGCTTCCTGACTGCAGCATCCCAAACAGGGGTTATCAGCAAATCACATTCTCTTTTAACCTGAAACCTTTTCTGCATTAATAGCACTTGCCCTGTGTGTCCGCTCCCCTCCCCAGCACCAGCGCGCCGATTAAATTGCGACGCTGAAATCGCACCGAAATAAGGGTGTAGATTACATTTTTAAAAGCACATTTGCACTTTAGTTTTGATTACCTAGCAAGCGCTGCCTCCCCCCAGAATTTACAGCCGATTTTAGGGCTGGGATTTTAGGGACTCGGGTGGAAGTGACTACGGCGGCCATCTTGGGTGAGTCACCGGTATAAAATCAAACGGCCATGGCTCCGCGCAGCGGACGCGTTCAGCGGGCGCGCCGCATTCGCGCCGGAGGTGCGCCAGAGGTAAGCCCGTCTGTGCCCGTCCGTGTCACGGCCGGGCACAGGGCCCCTCCCCCTGGTCAATATGTTCCTATAACTCCATATACTAGACAGGAGCTACTCTCATTAAACATTCCTAATGAGAAATGTCTAAATACCATAAATGTTGCCAACTGTCAGGGTCCGATTAAGTGTAGTTACTGCGGCCCGCTTGCAATCCCTGAAAACTGTAAAACCACACCCCGACCTTCGAAAACTATGAAGGGAGGCTTAATCAATGTTAGATCCATGTGCAAACATGCCGCACATATCCACGATATGATCGAAGAGAATGACCTTGATTGGCTCTTCATCACAGAAACGTGGCTGAAGGATTGGTGCACCCCCGATGTGGTCAACGCCTTACCACAGGGTTATCATATCCAACGCTCTGACAGGCAAATTAAACAAGGAGGAGGAATTGCTATTGTGTACCGAGATTCCATAAAGTGTACCACCTTCGACCTCCCTGATGTAAAAGGAGCAGAGTGTCTAGGTTTTTGCCTTCACACACATGAATCAAATATCTTCTCCGGAGCTCTGATATATCGCCCTCCCGGTTCTCATAAGGAGTTTCTGGAGAGTTTTACCGAAACATTCAGTAATATCATCCCTAAATATGCCAATTTTACTATCCTGGGTGATGTAAACTTCCACTTGGACACAATTACTGACCCTAACACTAGGGAGTTTCTAGAACTTCTCAATATGTGGGGGCTATCGTTACTAAACAGAGACCCTACTCATGAAGCTGGTCATATGTTAGACTGTATCTGTACAAATCTAATGACCCTTAAGGCAAATAAACCATGCCCCCAGACATGGACTGACCATTCGCTGATCCCCTTGGAACTAATTATAACAAAGGAACCAGCGAACAAAAGGCAGCTTATTGTACCCCCCCAAAATAAATATGACTGGAGCAAAATTAGTCAGGACCCAGACTTTCCGGATCTTATGATACAGGGCAAACCCACCCTGACGGGGGACACTGAGGTAGACAATGAGATCTTTAATCACTGGATTACGACTAGCCTAGAACAAATTAGCACTAAAGGATCTAAGAACATGTCTAAGAAAAAGAAAAAAATAGCACCCTGGTTCTCACAATCTCTTAGAGACAAGCGTGTTGAGGTCAGACTATTGGAGAGGAAATGGAGACACTCATACACAATTGAAGAACGACAAATTTACAAAGAAGCAAGAAATCAGTATCATGGGCTGATTAAAAACGCCAAAAAAGCATTTTTCTCTGAGGCAATCTTGTCGGCAGAAAATAAGCATAAGGAGATCTTTAAAATAGTGGATGACTTTCTAAATCCAAAGATTACCAGACAAGACATTCCCCCCTCTCAGACCCTCTGTGACTCCATTGCGAACTATTTTGAGGCAAAGGTCCAGGATCTCACAAAAGCCTTCCCCACACCACTGTTGAGATATAAAATAGGAACATCAGACCCAGATACCAGAAAGGCGGAGCTGAATGAATTTCTGCCAATTAGTCTGGAAGACAGCCGCCAGGCAATCTTGACTGGAAGATCCGGTTCACCTTTTGATCCATGCCCCCCCAAGATACTACACTCTTTGATTGACCTAGTGAACCCGATTATTAATAACATAATAAATTCCTCTCTTACATCAGCTAAAATCCCTCAGGAATGGAAGTTAGCGGCGGTCAAACCCCTACAGAAGAAAGCGATGGCCGATCCCACCACTCTATCAAACTTACGGCCAATCTCATTACTACCGTTTCTCTTCAAACTCACCGAGGCAGTTGTAAACAAACAACTGACCAAATTTCTGGAGGATGAGGATCTTTTACACCACAACCAATCGGGTTTCAGAGCCGCCCACTCAGCGGAATCAGCTCTCCTTTATACAACAGAGACACTGAGGGCCGCCATGGATCAGGGGGACAGGGCAGTCCTTGTTCTCCTGGATCTGTCGGCGGCCTTCGATACGATCTCACATGAGATACTGATTAACCGTTTAACTACGGTGGGCATTGGGGGCACGGCCTTGGCATGGATGGAAAATCTCCTTGCAGACAGGAAACAGACTACTGTCCTTGGACAGTATTTATCAGCAAAAAAATCTAATCCAACAGGTGTACCCCAGGGATCAAGGCTAAGCCCGGTGCGGTTTAATCTATATATGACACCTCTAGTTGAGCTAATAACATCTTTTAACATCAATACAGTATCATACGCAGATGATACTCAGCTCATCTTAGTCTTAGACAGCAAATCCACAAGAGCGGAGGAGAATCTTGGAAAGTGCCTCACCGCTACCTTTAATTGGATGAAGACTAACCATCTGAAATGCAACACGGGCAAGACTGAAATTCTCCCTGTGGGTCCCCAAAATCTGTTCTCCCCCCAGCTATGGTGGCCCCCAAATGAGGAAATCCCGCCAAAAACAGTACTATCCGCACGTAACCTGGGAGTCAGATTTGATGAAAAACTCTGTTTTAAACAACAAGTGAATGCAGTGGCAGGATCGTGTTTCAACATCATACGTGGTCTTCGAAAGTTTTTTAACTTCATCCCTTTGGAAGCAAAGAAGACAGTTGCAGTGGCACTAATTTCATCACGTTTAGACTACTGCAACAGCATATATGCAGGAGTGAATAAATCTACCCTGCACAGGTTGCAGGTTGTCCAAAATGCCGCTGCTCGCCTGGTGCTTAATCTTCCAAGGAGATCTTCTGCTTCTGCTGCCTTAAAACAGTTACACTGGCTCCCCATACACAAGCGAGTGCTCTTTAAGATACTGGTAATTACTTTTAGAGCATACCACAAAAAAGGGCCTAAATATCTGCTCCCACGGTTCAAGCCGTACATACCAAGTCGGAGCTTGAGGTCATCAGACATGTGTCTCCTAACAGTCCCCAGATTTAGACTAGCCACCAAAGGAGGAAGATCTCTTGCTGTCCTTGGTACTAAAGCCTGGAATAAACTCCCACAAAGCTTACGGCAAATCCCCACTGAAATCGAATTCAGGAAAGCCCTGAAAACCTGGATTTTTAATCTACCAGACATGGCTAGTAAACAGTTAGTCTAGGCTCAAATAAACCTTCAGGTATTTTGAAATTGATGTGAGTAGTATTTCCGGCCCACCATTCTAGGCCACGGTTTTTACAGCGCCAAGATGCTCCGTGGAGCGATAGCATGCGCTTTATAAAAACTATTTTACAATTACAATTACAATTACAATTTGGATCACAAATATTGTACATGAAGGCATATTGTCATCTGACTCCTGGGGCAGTAAACTGGTTGGGTGGAATTACAAAGGCCATTGTGATTGTAAGTGTTAAGAACAAGGACCAATTGATGTCTTAGTAGAATTTGATAAAACAAATGTACAATTTTTTTAAATGAGATTGTACAAATAAATTGCCATATTTACACGGTTCGGTGTCCTTGCAGGATACTTCACCTCCATTTGTTTAGTATGGTTATGGGCTTAATGGCCATTGACTTCCAGTGGATGGGCTCTAATAAAGTACCTAGGGTGATTTTGGACTAATATTAAGTGCAGATTAGCTGTTGTTCAATTAAAGATGGAAATATGATGGGTTAAAATATCTGAGATGTTGCCAGAAATGCCTTTGAAGACTAGCATTAGAAGTTTATAGAGGGGCTTGTCTTTGTCAGAAAGCAAACCAGACTTCAGCATTAATATAGAACGTGAAGTTGCTGTGTTGCTAGTGATAATAAATAGTGTCAACATTTAAGATTCAGACATTTGGATAGACAGTGCTGAGGATGGTCCACTTTAAGACTACTGCAAACAATAATTTGCTGATTACTCCTAGTTAATCAATGCCTTGGTTGTGTGAAAGGAAATATGACCAGTTATAAGGATATTTATGGCTTGATATCTTGCTGAGGTGTGTGTGGTGGATTGGAGTGGGGCGGAGTGTGGTGGATTGGAGTGGGGCGGAGTGTGGTGGATTGGAGTGGGGCGGAGTGTGGTGGATTGGAGTGGGGCGGAGTGTGGTGGATTGGAGTGGGGCGGAGTGTGGTGGATTGGAGTGGGGCAGAGTGTGGTGGATTGGAGTGGGGCAGAGTGTGGTGGATTGGAGTGGGGCAGAGTGTGGTGGATTGGAGTGGGGCAGAGTGTGGTGGATTGGAGTGGGGCAGAGTGTGGTGGATTGGTGTGTGGGCGGGTTGGAGTAGGAATGCACTGCCATTACAGACAGTACGTTTTCAATTGTAATGACCATTTTACTGCGCACGAAAAATGTATGTAAATGTCATAACCTGGTGTATTGATGTTTTGATTGTATTCAAATATTTATTTCCACCACACTTCAGAAATACAAAATACATTTGGAGTAGGTTGAGGTAAATTGAATTGGGGCAGATTAGAGTAGGTTGAGGTAAATTGAATTGGGGCAGATTGGAGTAGGTTGAGGTAAATTGAATTGGGGCAGATTGGAGTAGGTTGAGGTAAATTGTATTGGGGCAGATTGGAGTAGGTTGAGGAAAGTTGAGTTTGGCGTTGTGGAGTGGCTTGTGGTGGTGTGGAGTGGTAGAATGGAGTGGCATTGATTGTTGTGGCGTATGCATGGTGTGGTAATGTACTGCCATTACAGACAGCACATTTTCAATTGTAATGACCATTTCACTGCGCACAAAAAATGTATGTAAATGCCATAGCCGAGTGTACTGATATGTTTTGATCGTATTCCAATATTTATTTCCACCACACTTCAGAAATATAAAATAAGTTGGTGTAGGTTGAGATAAATTGAATTGGGGCAGATTGGAGTAGGTTGAGGTAAATTGAATTGGGGCAGATTGGAGTGGGGGTGGATTAGAGTGGGATGAGCTGGGACGTAGGGTGGAGGGGTGTAGAGTGTCTTAGAGTTGAGTTTGGCTCTGTGGAGTGGCTTGTGATGTGGTGTGGAGTAGAGTGGCTTGTGGTGGAGTGGAGTAGTAGAATGGAGTGGCATGGATTGTCGTTGCATATGCATGGTGTGGTAATTTACTGCCATTACAGACAGCATATTTTCAATTGTAATGACCATTTTACTGCGCACAAAAAATGTATGTAAATGTCATAACCTAGTGTATTGATCGTATTCAAATATTTATTTGCACCACACTTCAGAAATACAAAAAAAAACTGAGTTTGTGCTTTCCTAATTCTCATATATTCTGAAATCTCAGTTCATTTTTGTTGTGAAGTAGAAAAAAGCTTTCCCTTCCACAGCAAGATTGCCACATATATTCTATCACTTTGAATTAAAAAAAAGAAAAGTAAACACCAGTCTCCCATGAAGACGGAGCCTGACATTTGACATCTGTCTTAGAATGCACAGCAAACGTGACAAGATGAGAACAAGATTGAATGCCTGTGTACAGAAAACAAGCACTAGGGAGGATACATTTAACAAGAGATGCTCTACTAGACGGATGAACTCGAGCAGGACAGCCTAAAGCAAATAAAACCAGCAAATAGAAAGCAAGCAATTGTGAGTTAAAGCCAACGATCCGCAATGGGCGGACTGCATCCTCAGATATTTTGTCTAGTAGGCTACGACCTAAAAAGAGAACCCAATACAGAACCTTTTGGGAACGTCAACAGATTGTTAGTGGATTGGATAGTTTAGAAAGCAGGTTGGAAGATTGTTTGGCCGAACTAGATGAATGAAGGGCATTAGCATTAAATTGCATGTTTCATGGAGCCAGCATGAAAACGTTATTTAAGCAGCAACAAGTGAAGGTTCTACAAAACCAAGCATTTTGCCACCTCACATAAGGCTGTGTTAGGGTTGCTTTCAATTCACATGAAGGGAGCAGTGGCCACTGTTGATAGGTGCTGACAGATTGTGTGACTTTACTACAGTCGTGGACCCAATATATGTCATCTAGTTTTTCAATTGCTACGCTTTGTAGTGCACACTCTGAAACCTGTGTTTATCGTTTTAGTGATGATAAATCATGCCTGTACGTGAACTTTGCTGTTTGCGATGCAGTGCGGTAGAGCTGCTTGCATGAATTAAGTTTGATTTACAGTGTGCAGTAAACCATCGGGTAAGAAATTGTTCCAAAATGTTGTAGTCTGTCTCTAACGTTGTCAGAGCATGTGAGATTACGCTGAGAAGTCTACAATGAAGTGCTGCTGCTCACTGTATATGATGCAACTCTGGTTGGTGAACCCCATATGCCCCTAGTAACAGAGCACCACCTCTGTGTTGTAGAAGCAGTGGTGGGTTAGCAAGTGCTTTGATGTTGGCATGTTCAGCTTGCAAAAAATTTGGGAACAAAACTGATGCAGCTTTACATGCCTTTGTTCACATTCTAAGGTGTAATTTGCTGTATTGCAATAAGAATAAGAAGTGTATTCTTATAAAAATCAGACTATTTATGTCACCAATCAATTATTTTCATGATTAAATATCTTTGATTTTCTAGCTCGGCACAGTACTGGTCCAAATAAGAAATCTGAATTTCTACTTGGGCACACATTCTTTACACACATTAAAAAAAAGTGCCTAGTAATGCACAACTGATTGTAGAAAAAAACATTTGCATTAATTAATAGAAAATCAACGTATGATCAAGATGTATGTAAAAAGGAATATGAGTGCCGAGTTTCACAAACAAAATACTACATTTCTTCATGTCTTGAGTGATGTAATATGTAAAGTATTAAGCAGTGCATGAAAGGGGACTCATTTATGTGGGAGGGGGGGGTTGTTGCTGAAAACGTTACGTTCTCACTGCATTTTCACCTAACTATGTCAGTTTAACCTTTGTCTTTTTGTTTTAATCCACTGACTGTCTCATTGCTTCTTTCCTACTCAGCTGCGCAGTGAGAAAGAAGCCAGAAGTCAGCTAATAGAATCCAGCCTCAACGGCAAACTGCAGAATGACTTTTTCAGAAAGTAAGCACTGTGACTGGAGTTTAGACCAGTAAGATCCCTAGGTGCATCGGAAGCTGCCAATTATCAAAAGCATGTGATGTGTGGCCTTTAACTTGGTCATTGGCAATATTTCCGCAAACCTTGCTATGCCATTCTTCTATCCAGAGTCATTTGTGGGCGCGGAGAGTGAGGAGCCAAGAGTGGCAGCGCCAACACTGAGGAGTTTACAAGAAATATTTGATATTATTGGAAAAACAAATCACTAGCAAGGTGTCGCTCAGATTGTTTTACCTAATTTTGTGGCTGAACAGCTATTCACACCATAGTGCTCTACTCTTCTCTTAGCAAACCTGCCTAGTCACCATCAAATAGGTATCTTCAGAATTTGTGTTGATCCATAACTGGCTAACAGATGTCATGTGTGAAGATGTTTTAGGGTGGGACTAACCCTTAGAACAAATTAAAGAGTAGATATTCATTTCCCATTGTGACAACAGAATTTTGAAGAGTGATGTTTAGTCGTGTGGTGATAGAATATATTTTCTCTCAGTAGCTTCAAGCCATTTAAATATATTTGGAAGGCACTGAACAGTATTTAGTTTGAAGGATACCTTACCCCATTGTTACTAATATCACTCACATTCTTGCTATTTATATTTTTTAGAACGTTGGTGTCCATAATTCAGTTTGACTCTATCTCTTGAAATGGTTTGTTATACAGGTTTCCGGATCCCTCCTAGTGGAGGCTACATGGTAGCAAGAGATGGTAGTGCAAACACGTCTTTATTGATCTAAATCCAACCCTAGGGACATTAGGAGGATCTCGGAGAGCTTCCTCTAGGGTTTCAGTCTTCAAATGGCAGTGAGGTGTCATTGGACATACGGTGTATGCAACTTACAATTACCAGGTTTTTAAGAGGTCATTTCATATTTCTAAACCAAGCCTATTGGCCTAAAGGGTGGAGCTTAAGAAGCTAAATGTTTACCAACTCTTCACTAAATCTTCAAGTAATGCTTTCATACTTCATACATTTTCTATAGACTGTCTCTATGGAATCCAGCTGTGCAAATCATGGCTAGATCACAAATGCCAGAAAAGGTTTACTGGAAATGTGCCCGTCAAGTTGTATTTAAGCTGCCTTGAATGATTGTAGTGATAAACTCAACTTTCATTTTCGACTGCATTTTTAGAAAGGTCAGATTTTGTTTTGTTCAGCCTAGATGTTCCCTATTTCACTTTGCCATCTTGGAACAAGATTTGCTTCTTGATGTTATTAAAATGTGATGCATGTTATTTAGGATTCTTGTTTCATTATGACACCTGATTTCATGAGCAGTTTCCTCATGATTGTCATTTTATGGCAGGCATTTCTTGCACCATTTAAAAATCCTGCCACTGTGAAATAGCTGATATTTTCCTTATTCGGTCGGGTAACTTTGGCTATTAGTCTGGTTTTGGATTGTTCGGAAAACAAATACCAAATTTGTGCTTTGTAAAGGTCCCCTTTTATTGACTAGTTAAGCCAGTGTTCTTTGACTTGGTGGCATGTTTACTTGATTTGACCAAGGCAGCATGTTGTTGTATGGCAGTTTAACCAATAATGCACTCAGAGTTCTTTCAAGCCATTGAAGTGTGGTTTGTCGAGAACAGGAAAAATGTATGGGAAAAGATTGGAAATTCCCATCAATGTTTTCTCTTACAGCAAAGAGAAACTGCTGTATGAGGGAGACAAAGAAGAAACTTCAAAATTCATTGAGCGCGATGATGAGGGGAAGGAGGAATCCAGCTGTACCAGCTCAGAAGAAGAGGAGGAAGCCTCCGAGTCAGAGGCTGAAAAAGAGTCCGGTAATCTGGAACATGTGGCCACTGTCATTTGTCTAATCTGTACCCCTTGGACTAAGTCTTTTCTAGTGATTGTCCCTGTAATTAACCTGTATTCAAAGTTTAACATCTTTAATAACTTGTCATCTTGAAAATCGTTCATAGAAATTGTCAAATAGATAGCCTGTATCCCTCTGGGATTTGATCCTTGTTTGGTCTTTGCTCTTATGCTCCCTAATTTGTCTAATGTTTCCTCAGTTGAATCTTTATCCGAGCTGCCCTTCTTATTTGACTTTTTTTTAGGTTTCAAGCTGCCTGACCTTCCTGTTAACTCCATTCCTGCCCTGGTTTTGTGATCACTTCTCTACTTCTATTTTTTCTTGCTTCCTTTTACCCTGACCCTAACCCCCACAAGCCCTTAAAGCCTTAGAAAAGCACACTCTTTTTTTTATTTCTAAACAGAGAGGCATCATAATATTACAAACAACGATGTAAATAAAGGCAGAATCCGTGAACAGATTTCACCTCCAGCCCACACTGTACTGTCGTCGCCTACAGCAAAAAAAGTAAGTTATGTGAAGCTAAACGGTTTATAATGTGTCATTTTCATTTGGGGGGTTTGATTGCTTATTGTGCAGTTACCTCATTTTTATTATCACTCAGACCATTATCATTTGCCATCTTCCCTTCTCACTGGTCCTTTTATTTTACTTGACTTGATCTTGTACACAAATTTTGTACTGTTCATATTATATATGGACTCGCCCTGACAGTTTGAAAAAACGTTTCCCCTTTCCTTACTTCAAAGACTTTTACTAAAGCAGAAGTAGGTCGACTAATACAGCCTCATGACTAATTTCTTAGTTCTAGTTGAATTCCACAAGGAACGTTTTGTAAGCCTGCTCCAACATCCCTTGATGAATGAAATGTACTAAATGCCATTGAGGCAGGCTTTGGACCAGATCCTGGTACACACCGTTCTAGTAAAGGTATGACTGGCTCTTGAGGTTTTCTAATGTAAATAACTTCACTAACAAACTTTACCTGGTTGAAGCCTAATGTAGTAGCTCTCATCAAACCTAAAGTTGTTGGCCTTAGTTTTGTAATTTCTTGAACTAGTTTACAGAGAACAGTGTAATGTTTGGATATTGTCCATATCACCCCAATTCCAAAACCAATACAGACATAGTTTCTTAGGAACTGTGAGGAAATTAGGTGAATTATATGGAGCGATTGTGCGATCTCACCATGTAATACACTGACCAACCGCATCTGTTAAGAGACTGATCTGGATATTTTCCATGAGCAGTACCCCTGTCCACCAGTAGGTCTCGTCGTCCGCATCATCCTCGCCGAAAGTGGCGTGGGCGGTGCCTCTATAGGCACCACCCCAGCGCGCTGACCTCTGTTCTTTTCCTTCCACGCAAGTCAGCACAGCTCCGGTGAGAGCTACCCTGTCACTTACCTTTTGACAGTTTTTTTTTTTACAGTTTGTCAAAGGTTTTTAGACTTGTCTCCTGGCGTGACATGGATGTCTACTAGGAAGGCTGATTTTAAACCATGCGGCACTTGTCACTGGCAGACCTCGGAGACTGGCTTGCACCTCGTCTTCCTCTTGTGTCTTGAGCACGGTTACAATGGCAAGACCTTTGTCCTTTGATGCGCCATGCACCCCAAGGCACTGAGGGAGCGATCCCTCAAGCTCCTTGCTGCTCAAATGGGGGTGGGGTCGCACACTACTCACACACCGGCGGTGTCGCCCCTAAGTACTCTGGTCAATGTAGTAAAGTGTTCGCGATGCATCATCTTTCGATCTTCTGCTATCTTCGCTGTCTTCGCCATCCCTGGACACGTGTTTCGGGGTATTACCCCTCATCAGCAGGGATAGGCCGTGTACTGGGGTTGCCGATGGCTGCCAATATCTGCCAGGTATAGTACCACTCAGGCGCGTAGGTGCGGGATCCCAGGCTCGTCAGCCCGCTGCTCAAGGGAGCTTTAAAGTTACAAATGGGGGTGGGGTCGCACACTACTCACACACCGGCGGTGTCGCCCCTAAGGACTCTGGTCAATGTAGTAAAGTGTTCGCGATGCATCATCTTTCGATCTTCTGCCATCTTCGCTGTCTTCGCCATCCCTGGACATGTGTTTTGGGGTATTACCCCTCATCAGCAGGGATAGGCCGTGTACTGGGGTTGCCGATGGCTGCCAATATCTGCCAGGTATAGTACCATTCAGGCGCGTAGGTGCGGGATCCCAGGCTCGTCAGCCCGCTGCTCAAGGGAGCTTTAAAGTTACAAATGGGGGTGGGGTCGCACACTACTCACACACCGGCGTGTGCAACTCCAGTACGGTCTCTTTCCCGGTCGAGAGGAAGGTCCCAGAATCCATTTGTTGCAGTCGAAGTCGTCCTCCTGTAAGTCCCACAAAAAGAAGAAAAGTAAAAAGTCGAAGAGGTCTTTGACTTCACCTTGTACGTTGAAGTAATCAGACGAGACAAGGGAGCATCATCACTCCAGGCTTGGCTCCGCGGTTCTGCACCTCCCAGAGTTTCTGGGAACTGGAGTGATCCCCAGCCCAACTCTGAGTGTTTGAAGCCATGCACCTCATATTTGGGCGGCCTGTCCCTGCTGGTGCGTTTTCGGGCCCTGTTGGTTTGGGAAGGGCCCCTACTGGTTCGGGAAGGGCCACTACTGGTTCACCGCAGGCACGTCGGCCCTCTGCATCAGTTGGGCCCCTAGGATTCACGGATGAATCCGGACCGATGTTAGTCTAGCCACCTCAACCTTTTCCGGCACCAGTCCTGTTGTCAACGCTCCTGGCGCCGCAATGTCCTCCGGCGGTGCTATTCCCATTCTTATCTCCGACTCCAACACTGAACCAGAGGGGTGTCGCCTGACGCAAACTCCAGCGCCGACTGCAGCCATTCCCTCCAGGCCGTAGCTTGAGTCATGTTACTATGGGCTAGGATTTGGGGAAGATTGGGAAGAGCACCTGGACCCTAAAGAATACCATCTCCTAGTCCCCAATATGGACTAGTGTGAGGTTTTGGCACATTCCAGTGCACTTGATACCTTCCTAGATGCTGGCTTGATCTCTCCTCCTACTGTGGCTAGGGAGGAGGGAGCCTCAAGTCCTGGACCTTCAGTTGCCCACTGTGGCAGGCAAGACGAACATCTAGGCAGAGGTACTTCAGCCGGGAGTTACCCCCTCAGAACCGCCTCTCCCCTTTGATGAAGCCCTTATTGCTCTTTAGTTTGCCCTCCGACCAGTATGGGCAAGCAGTAGGTGGCAGGATATGCCACCACCTGCAACCATGAGGTCAATAACCTCTGACCGCTGGGTTCTCCAGATTGTTCAAAAGGGCTACTCCCTCTCCTTCGTGACTACCCCTCTATCCTACCCACCCACTTGCAACGGGCTGGCAGAGGACCATCTTTCATTACTCCACCAGGAAATGGCATCTCTTGGTCAAGATGGCCATAGAGAGGGTGCCGGCATCTGAAGTAGGTCATGATGGGTTATTCCCACTACTTTCTGGTGTCCAAGAAGGATGAAGGCCGTTGTCCTGTCCTAGAACTGCGCCCTCAATTTTTTCCTGAGAAAGGAGAAATTCAGAATGCTCCTGCTCGTACAAGTTCTATCGGCCCTCGATCCTGAATAATGGATGGTAACGTTTGACTTGCTAGATGTATACTTCTATATTCCCATCTTGCCCCCCCACAGGAGTTACCTGTGGTTCACGGTGGGCACAAGCACTTTCAGTTTGCAGTGCTCCTTTTGCTTTACCAGCTCCCCTCGTGTGTTCAACAAGGTGATGGCAGTGGTTTCAGCTCATTTGCGGAGATAAGGGGTTCCAGTGTTTACCTATCCCAACGACTGGCTGTTGAAGGTTGACTCAGCCCAGGCAGTAGTCTTTCACCTCTAGACTACAGCAGACCACTTTTACATGCTGGGTTTCACTATCAGCATGCCAAAGTCACACCGACTCCCTCAGAGAGACTTCCTTTCATCAAAGCTGCTCTGGACATGGTGCAGTTTCAGGCTTATCCTCACAAATGGCGAGTCCAGAATATTCAGGCTATGAAGCGATGTTTCAGCCTTTATCCTGGGTTTCGGTGAGAAGGGAATCTCTCTGACATGTTTGGTTCAGATCTCGGAAGGTACTACACAAGATCTGCAGCAGTGGTTAACGGACCGCAATTGGGTCGGCAGCATACCTTTCTCCCTTCCCCAACCAGACCTGACAGCAGTGACAGATGTGTCACTCCTTGGATGCGGTAGTCCTCTGGGAGAGGTGGAGATCAGCGGCCTCTGGTCTCCGGCAGAATACAGACTCCACATGAGTCTCTTGCTCTGAGCAATCCAGCTAGCATTGAAAACCTTTCCGCCCTATATTAAGGGAAGGCTAGTGCAGGTATTCACGGACAACACCATCGCCAACTGGTACTGCAACAAGCAGGGTGGGGTGGGGTTGTGGACCCTTTGTCAGGAGGCCCTGCGCCTCTGAACATGGCTGATACATCAGGGCATATCTGTGGTGGTATATTACGATCAAGGTGGAGGTGAGAGGTTCTACAGAGTAAGGCTCATCCTCCTTACTTGAAACTCTACTACAAAATTGAAAGCCTCACTCTAACGTATGGGCTAGTCCTCCCTTTCAAGAAAAGCAAAACCTTTTTGTATAGAACAGTCACCCGCCAGAGCTACCTTTTGGTGGCATGATTCATCCTTGGGTCCCTCCCTTTTCTCTACAGAATGGTTGTGCTATTACCTGTGAGTTACATGGGAGCACTGAATAATATCAGACTACAAAATAATGGAGGATAGGAGATGAAGGGGTTTAAGAAAACTGGCTGGTAGGAAATCTTGTGTTTGAGGCATGTGTGCTGTAGATAAACATGCTTTGTATACTCCTGCCATCAAGTGTTGGGTCTGGATGTTTGCAGGTTATTTTTCTCCGAAGGAGTCTTTTCCAGTCACGAGGTATGGGGACGACTCCTTTCAGTGATATTGCGCACGGGCATCAACTCCATTGTTAGATTTATTTATTTCTGCCATTGGGACCTGACGTGAATTGCGATGTTTCGGTTCGAAACAGTCCTCCAGGTTCCCCTTGGGTCCCAATCCCCTGTACCCTTGTCGGTATTGTTCTCATATGCGTTTCACTATTCTCTGTGTATCGAATAGATCAGAAAACTCTACATCTTTGATCGAGAAGACACTGCGGGCAGCCTTTGGGTTTAGCTACGTCGGTTGACTTGCACTCCATTCCATATTTGCCAGTTTTCTCCTGATGGAACTGACTCAGTTTCAAGTCTATCCCCACACACTGACCTGCTTTAAGTCTGCAACTTGTGCCTCTCACCGGAGCACAAAGAGGATTACGATGCTTGTCAATCGTTCCAATTGAAAAAGACTTTGCGGGATCATCGAGCTCGACGAAGGGACATGCAGCGATAAAACATTAATCACACTCCGGATATCTTCGGAAAAGACACCAAACACGAAGGATAGAGGCGCCACGGCAGAAGAGGCGGTGACCTTCTTTGTCCACGAATCTGACTCCGAGCTGGAAATCGAATTAGTCCGAAGACGTTACACCATGACAGGGTGCCGTGAGTAACATAGCCCCTTTGCCCCTCAATCTAGCTTCGATCGAACAAAAGGCTTTGGCACCACCACTGCCTTCTGGCCATGGTCGGCACTGAGACGCTGCTTCTAATGCCCCACCCTCCGGCTTGGCACCGAAACAGTCAGTCAAGCCTACCAGCTTGTGACCAAGTCGAGAAGAGACTTCTTTGGAACTGAAACCTTCGCTCCAAAAGACAAAAAGAACAAGTCCAGTTCGCCACTGAAACCTTCGGCACCAAAATTAAAAGATACCCTTCAAAGCCTCCGGAACCTATCCCGGACATTCTGAAGGTGAAGCTGGACCCTAAGCAAAAGAAAATGTATATTAATCCAGACACTGGTCATAAATTGGGTAAAGGTGTGGCACCTTCCAAAAGAAAGATTATCTCAGAGAACACTAGCTCAAAATTCCTCTAAAAAACGAAGGACATGGCTACAAGTCCTATCTACCCTAATCCTCAATCCCCTCCACCTTCTTCACCACTACCACCATTGCCAGACTCAGACCCTTTACACAAATGGGCCAAATTTGTGAGCAATATTCCCTGGCAGTGAAAAAAAGAAAAAATGGCTTCAAAGTTAAACGAGTTGGCCTTCAACAAGGACTCTTGGCCTCTGATTACCTCTAATTTTTGTTTCTTGCAAATGGCCAACGCCCTGGGCAAGGGGAGGGTGTCACGTGGCCCATAAGGACATTGTTGTTTTTCACTACCTTATCATGAGCTCATTGCAGCTTGCCTGCTGCTTTAAACACGTTACTACATGTCTTTATTTTTAGAATATTTTCAAAGATTGCTTTCACATGAGAACTCACCTCTGTGTTCGCTCTCTGAATGTTCCTGGGATTTTGACTGAACATAATGTGCATGGTCGAACAACAATGCCCCTTGCTATTTTGTTCTGGCTAGTCCTTAGCCCTTAGACGAAACATACCGATACAGCAGTTGTTTGGATAGTGTACTTGGATTTTTAGTGGGGTGCACAAATATGTAACGGACACTTGGAGAGGGACCTTCCCAGGGAGACGCGCACCCATGATGTAGATCTACCATCTATAAGCCAAAGTATGGGGTCTGCTGACAAAGCCCAGAGATCTTCTATTATATAATAATACTTCTTAGCAAGTGGAGGGAGGTTAGGCACTATAGTCCTTGCTCCATTGTCTTTTTATGATGACCTCTCTCTTCATGATTTATAGACTGACTGCTATGCTAACAATATTTGTACTTGTTGTGGCACGCATACTGCATGTTAGGGCATGTTGGTTAAAATAGATATTTTAAACTTTTTCGTGTCTCCGTTAGATGTCATTGTGGACAAGTACAAGAGAGTGAGCGAGAAGGTGCGTCTTGTTACTGCGATTCCTGAGAGAACTGGGAGTTTTGTGTTCTGGGGTGTCTAATCATTAGTTTATTTGGGACTGAGTAGGAGAGCAAGTGAGACACTTTAGCTAGTCGGTCCTGGGTTCATATGTACTAAGGTGGTGGGAAGACTAAGTCCCTATACACCAAAGTCTCATTTCCTGTGCATAGTTCTGTATTTGTGCAGAATCCCTGCAACACCATCACAGGGTTCTCCACACACACAGCCTGCTTTAGGGGATGAGGATAATGACAGTAGTCCACTACAGACCCATGGAATGACTATAATATCGATTCACCAATGGATAAGGACCCTTATTTAAATCCTGCAAAACCATCATCTCCCGATGACAACTTGGCATATCAGGAGTTGATTTCCAGGGCAGCATCTTACCATGGAGTAACTGTATACAAAGAGTCTGTAGAAGAAGGCACTAGGTTCCACACATAGAACAAATCAAGGTTTGCCTATGTTAAAAGGCTTGATGAGGCCTGCCAATGACATTTTTAAAGACCCTGTATGTGCCTGTATATTAACACTTGGGGTTGACAAAAAATACAAACCACCACAGTCTGATCCCATGTTTAATGGACAGTTACCTTTAGATTCTTTAGTAGTATCTAATGCTCGCAAAAGAGCTAATTCACAGACTTCAGCAGATGCAAGGAGTGTAAATTAATAGATGCATCCGGTGAAAGAGTAGCTGCTCAAGCCATTAACCAATGGCGCATTGCCACCACACAAGGCTTATTAGCCAGATATGACCGGGCCCACTGGGACGAAATGGAAGACCTGCTCCAAAATTTCCCAGATGAGCATAAAAAGGGAGCACAAGAATTAGTGCAAGAAGGTCAACTTATATCTAATTCCTCCATCAGATTTTCTCTAGGTGCTGCTCACAGTGTAACAATAGGAATTCTCACCAGCATTCTCTTTAGACAACATGCAGGGCTTAAGATTTCGGGGTTTAAACCGGAGGTTCAGCAATCTATCATCTATACTCCTTTTGACAAAGAACACCATTTTGGACCTCAAGAAGATGAGGCAAGACACAGAGGTAGCAAAATCTATGGGAGGCTCCTTTTGTCGTTCATTCTATAGAGGAGTATCCAAAGGTATAGCCTCAGATCCTAATGCCTCCTCAAATAAACCCAACACGCAAACCTCTCCAGCTAGAGGTTTCTATAGAAGTGGGTACAGAGGAAATAATGTCAAGGGTACAGGTGAAGGCATACCAACAAGTACCTTCCCATCTCCCAGTAAGCAGTGATTTGCCTAAGTTTAGTCCAGATCATTTAACACCTGCTGGGGGAAGACTTCAACAAGTTTTTTCACATTTGGCAATCAGTAACATTAGACAAATGGGTACTAGACATTGCCCAACATGGTTATTGCCTGGAGGTTACCAGCAATTCTCCCAATATTCCACTTTGCAGTCACAAACGTTTGTTACAGCACCTACTGCTCCAAATAAGAAGGACACGCTCTTTCAATAAAAAGAGCTATAGAACCAGTTCCATTACAACACCAAGGGTAAGAAGTTTACTCACTATACCTCCTAATCCCCAAAAAGGACGGGTCCCTAAGACCAATATTGGACCTAAGGATGTTAAACCTGTCCATACTGTCATAATATATCTACACGGTTATGCTTCAGCAAGTGCTCCCACTTCTACAGCAAGGCGACTTTATGTCCACACTAGACTTAAGACACATACTTCCACATGCTTGTTCACCCAGCAAATCATAAATATCTTAGATTTGTGATAGCAGGAAATCACAATCATTTCAAAGTACTCCCATTCAGAGTTACTTCACCCAGCGGGTTCACAAAATGTCTAGCAGTAGTAGCAGCTCATCTCGGAAGACAACAAATTCATGTCCTCCCATTTCTAGACGATTGGCTTATCAAAGCCAGCACACGGCAAACGTGCTTGCAACACACTGAGACTGCATTACACCTTCTCCATCAATTGAGATTTAGAGCCAATACGCGAAAGTCCCATCTTCAACCCTCAAATGCAGTCCTATCTGGGAGCGACTCTGAATACTTGCACAGCTCTAGCCTCTCTCAATGCAGCCAGGGTTCGAAATTGTCAAACTCTGTTACTACAATTTCAAACCAACCAATACTTAATAGTCAGGACTTATATGCAACTACTAGGGATGATGGCATCATGCATTGCAATAGTGCCTCATGCAAGATTACAAATGCGTCCCCTACAAGAATGCTTAGCACGTCAGTAGAATCAATCACAGGGTCAATGAACAGATCTAGTGTTGGTAGACAGCCACACCCATCGCTCTCTGAAACCAAAAGGGCGGCCCTTCATCGACCCTGTTCCACAGTTCATACTAACAGCAGACTCCTCTCTCACAGGTTGGAGTGCTCATCTACAGAATCTAACAAATCAAGGTCTATGGGACAACAAACACAAAGGTTTCCACATCAACTACCTAGAGCTTCTAGCTGTGTATCTAACACTAAAAGCTTTTCAACCTCACATCATAGGGAAAGTTGTCCTAGTCTGCACGGACAATAGGACATCCATGTACTATGTACAAAAACGAGAGGGGGGAGGACACATTCTCTACAACTGTCACGCCTCTTTCAGATCATTTGGCATTGGTCTATTCATCACAGAATTCATATTCTGCCAGAGCACCTCCCAGGTGTGAACAGTCAAATTGCCGGCCTCCTCAGCAGGATGCAGTAACAAATACACAAATGGGATCTTCATCCCCAGGTTCTCTGTCCATAATTCCAAAAATGGGGATTCCCAGCAATAGATCTGTTTGACACAGCAGACAACTTAAAATGCTCAAACTTCGCTTCCAGGTTCCCACACCCTCTATCCAAAGGCAATAACCTATGGATGAACTGGTCAGGGATATTTGCTTAGTCTTTTCCGCCTCTCCCTCTCCTTCTTTTTCTGGTTCAAAAACTCAGGCAAATATCCCTCACTCTGATTTTAGTGACTCCCACATGGGCTCGCCAACAATGGTTCACCACACTGTTAGAAATATCAGTAATTCCACATCAGAAGCTGCACCTCAATTCCAGCTTTCTCACTCAGAACCATGGAGAAATCAGACACTCGAACCTCAAGGAGCTTAACTTAGCGATCTGGCTCCTGAAATCATAGAGTTTGGATACTTACATTTACCACCAGATTGTATGACGATTCTTAAAGATGCAAGAAAACCTACCGCCATGTCATGTTATGCAGCAAAATGAAAGATATTTGTTGTATATTTTAACATTATTGATCTGCTAGATGCATCTATATAAAGTATTATTTGTTACCTTTTGTATCTGCAGTGAGTTGGCTTAGCCTATATATCCATTCGGTTGCACTTTGCAGCAGTGGCACCATATTTCCAAAACAGACCACACTCATCCTTGTTCAATGTTCCAGTAATTCATCCTTTAAAGAAGGACTTAAAAGAATAATACCAGCCAGGATACTACCTGCACCAGTTTGGCACTTTTACATCGTTCTCACAAGTCTCATGGGTCCACATTTAGAGCCATTACACAATTGTTCATTACAATTTCTTTCATGGAAAGTTGTGTTTCTAACTGCTATTACTTCATTAAGGAAAGTTGACGAGCTACAGGCATTAACCTTAGAAGAACCCTTTTTTCAACTTCAGAAAGATAGAGTAGTTCTTCACGCAAACCCAGAATTCCTTCCATAAGTGTTTTCTGCTTTTCATTTTAACCAATCAGTTGAGTTACCTGTGTTCTTTCCTCAACTGGATTCAGTGGCAGAAAGGGCTCTTCATACACTTGATGTCAGAAGAGCACTATTATACTATATTGAGAGGACAAAAGATTTTTGTAAATCAAAGCAACTTTTTGTGGTATTTGCTCCACCACACAAAGGCAATCCTATCTCTAAATCTGGTATTCCTAGATGGATTGTTAAATGTATTCAAATTTGCTTTGTTAAAGCTAAAAGATACCTCCTGCACATTCCACTTGATAAAGTAGCAACATGGTCTACACCACACACTTTTACTAACCATTATTGTGTAGATGTGTTAGCATGTCGATCGGGGGGGGGGGATGGCGGATTGACTCTGCTTTGATGAAGCAGTGTCCACTGAGCGCTCCTGAATTCACGTGGGGGGAAATACTTGCTTTTACGTGCCGATAATCACCGAGGGACGAGCGGTGAAATTACTCATTGAACAGCAGTTAAGGCAGTATAAGTGAAAGGTACCTTAATGTGTTTGGCTGGGTTCCGAGCAGCTTCTTCTCTCCGGCGATACTCGCAGCTGCATACATCACCGCAACAGGCAAAACTGACGAGACGGTCTGTGCTGCTCTTTTTTCGGTTTGTCCGGTCTGCTAGCCCGGTTTCTCCTGGATCTCTCTGCTCGACAGTCTATGGTCCCGCCGAAAGTAAATGCCTCGAGGTCTGGCTGGGTAACTTGTAATTCGGCTGCGGCTCCAACAGTTATCTGCAACACCGATAAGCGCGCTATGTAGATGATTGATGGCGGAACTAATAAAAATGCGCTGAGGGTTGGCAGACCAGTGATTAAACTGCTACAGTCAGGGAAGGCTGCCTGCTTTCTCGCTGCTACTTCTGAATGTGCTATGGCAGAGACTATTATGGAGGCTGTGCAACACAAATACATTGAATACAGCAACACGCCTGGGGTAATCCATGAATCACCTAAGGAGACCGGGAAGGTGACCGTCTCAGCATATAACCAATGTGAATAATCATTATGTTCCACATGTGGAGGCGAGACAAGACAGCAATAATACTGGTACTACAGCTATGTTAAAACCAATAACAGATGATACAGTAATATAATCAGCTGATCAGCCTACACGAGATTGCATGTAAAATAACGTCATAGATACAAACGATTTGTCACTTACGTTAATTAGTACTGAGATGGAGTCAAGCGATATACTTGAACAGTAAATAGAGGAAGTATCTGCAGTGGGTTATGCTAATCAATGCAACGAGCAGGCTGGACAAACTGAGCCAAATGCTGACTCTCCGTCCACATCTCTTTCCTCTGTGAACAAGGCGAAAACTCTGACAGACGCTGATGATTCATCTGGTTCTCCACATGAGGAGATTGCGTCAATCTCAAAATCACTAAGCAGATTAGAATAAACAGGAAAACTAGTGACTCAAGCAGCAAATTGCCTCAAAAACAAGTGTAGACTGTGACATCGGTACAGCCCAAATCTAAATTCAATGATCAAAATGGCCTTCACGTAAATGGGTGACCTCAAAGGGGGGAAGTCAAAGCTGTTTCACGTATTTCTGGTACTAGTCTGGGACAAAATTCAACAACAATTTCCTCTCAATCTACTAAGTCACAGCCGCCCGCAAGTGGCTCTCATGCTCCTGAACCTTTAGCACCAACACAGCTAACAAAGGATACCTTACTGTCAATGAGTGCCCCGTCAACTTCAATTACAAATACACTGGAAGCTATAACAGGAGCAGGAACATCATCAGTAACAGTAACTGAACCATCCCTCGCTGCAATAATGCATGCGTTAACAGCACACAGATCTGAGGAACACAATCATTATACATAGTTTAGGGAGGATAATGCTATGCTCCAACAGTCATTGGCCTTAATAACAGGAAAAGTGTCTGAACTCACAGCAGAGGTGGTGACGCTTCAACAAAGACTGTCTGACAATGAAGAAGCTGTGACTCACACTACTAATCTGCTTCATGATCATGACTCCAAAATCAATGACTTACAAGGAAAGATAGAGGATATGGAAAATTGTCAACGAAGGAATAATCTGACAATATTTGGGATTCCGGAGGGTAGAGAAGGCTCTGATCCATGCTCCTACATCATTCAAATATTTCAGAAAGCCTTCCCAGATCTGGCAGACTGGGACTTTCAGCGTGCTCATCCTTTGCCAATTTTTCTCAAACAAGCAAACCAGTATGCTACACGCCGACCCAGACCAATCCTTTTTTTATGTAGGTAATTTCTTACTGTGCCAGGCTATTGCAATTAAAGCTCGCCCTACGACACCTGTGACAGTGGAGACTTTTTCTATTACTGCTAGGTCTGATCTAAACAAAATTACCATGGATAAAAATGGAGGATGAGACAACTTATCGACTCCTGGAAAGCACTTGGCCCTGTGGTTTACTTACAAGAACCTGCTCGACTGAAAGTTATTAAAGATGGCAGCTCGCAGTTTTACTATTCAGACCTGGAGGTAAAACTGGCACTTTCTAAACTACAACAAATCTCAAATAAGTAAATTGAAATGGACAATATAAGCATTCTTCATCTTTTAAGGGCTTATAGATTCTCTGCATCTTGGCTGTAGCAAATTATATCTTGACAATGGAATTTTAAAGGGTCATTAAGGGGAACTGTTTACATACATATATACTTATAAACCCTCTTTTTTTGTGGGTAAATCTGCTTACTTTTTTCTTTTTCAAAATATCACTGCTATTCCCCCTTTGAGAACAGAGGGTACTTAAAATAAAAATGGAGCTAAGTTATAATGCTTTAACTTTTACTTATGTGGAGCCTATTCTTTCTTTTGACCAATTGTTTTTGGATGTGCTTAATGTACAATACAAGTAGTCATGGGGATAATTAGATGTGTTAGCTGGAATGTAGCCGGGATAAACTCTCCAACTAAACGACAACTAGTCAAAGAAGAACTCAAGATGTATAAACCACATCTGGTAATATTGCTAGAGACTCACTTGATTTATAAGGACAGGGGCTTATTTAAACACCTGGGGTTAGAGCAGATCGAATGCACCTCACACGGGGCAACTATGAGAGGGGTTGCGATTCTTAAAGATAAGCGCTTTACTTGTAACATCATCAAAGAAACCTCTGACCCATGTCGCAGTTGGGTCATTATTCAACTTGAGGTTTACAAAAACAAAAAAAAGAATTCGTCTTCTGTGGAATATATGGCCCAAACATGGATGGCCATTTTACCTACCCTATTTAAAAAATTAATGTTGGACCTGCTAGATTGGCAGGGGGAATTATAATGGGGGATTTTAATTGCACCTTGAACTATAAGATCGACTCCACAAATCGATCTGCAGCTCCAAGGATGTGTAGGGTCCGTAAATCAATTCATGAGCTAGCACGGCTACATGGGTTGTTAGATCTATGGCGGACAATGTATACAGCTTTGCCTGGATTTATGTATTACTCTAGGTCACACCAACACTTCTCAAGAATAGACCTAGCTTTGGTAAGCAGTAACATGCCATTTAGTGCACAAATGGAGGTCATAATCTGGTACTGATTTGCTTTCAGCTGAGGTTAAGAGCAGTAGATTATTTTCATTTCCAAGATACCTCTTATCAGATCCGCAATTTATCACACATACACAAAGAGCCCTTACAGAATTTATACAAACTAATATTGATGCTTCCTCCTCTTTTTGCGTATGGGATGCAATGAAAGCTTTTATAAGTGGGACCACACAGCAATATGTTTATTATCTAAACAAAACCCAACAAAAAAAATGGCTGAAGCTTGTGATGCACTTAAAAATTAGAGCTTTCTCATGCTGCTGAACTTGTGTCTAATGGACTGAATTGCGATCTCGTATACTCTTCTTTAATAAATACACCGCTATTACTGACATGACAGTTTAAAGAGAAAAGTGTAGCTGCCTACAATAAAATCCGCTCCAATCAATATGAATATGGGGATCAAGTAGAGCGGATTTTAGCTTATCAAATAGCGGGGGGGAACTCAGACACGCATTGATTCAATTAGGGGTGGAGATGGCGCTATACATAAAACTGGGTATCAATTTTGAAACAATTTACTAAATTTTATAATGAGCTTTATACTATAACTAACGATATGGATGAAGCTTTAGCTGAGCAATATTTACGATTCGATAACTCTCACACCTTAAGTTTAGAGGCAGCAGACTATCTACAACAAGATATTACTGTAGATGAAATCTTAACGGTCATAGGAGAGCTGCCTTCGGGCAAGGCTGCTGGAGATGATGCTATACCAATGGAATTCTATAAAGCATTTAAAAATCTTATTCTTCTGCTACTATGTGCAGTTATACACCAGATTGGGGAACACATGGAAACCCCTAAATCTTGGGATATGACCAACATCATCTTTTTTCTTAAAAAAGGGAAGGTTGCGGACGATTGCGGTTCATATCGGCCAATATCTCTCATTAATTCTGATGCTAAAATCTACGCCAAAGTTTTGGCTAATCGATTGGCTTCTTACATGCCCATTTTAGTGTCAGAACACCAGTATGGCTTCATCTTAGGTAGGGATACCACTGCACATGTCAACACCGCTATTACATCACTTGATATCGCCAACAAGACATCTCGCAAGGTAGGGATGATCTTGGTAGATGCTGAAAAAGCATTTGACAGGGTAGCATGGGATGCGTAATGGAAGATACTTGGTAATAATGGTCTACCACCTAGGTTTATAAAGTGGATTTGTGCATTGTGTATTAACCCACAGGCAAAACTTATATATAGCAACCTGCAGTCAGCTCCATTTATGATACAACGTGGCACCCAGCAGGGGTGTCCGCTTTCCCCTTTATCTATTATACATAGAGCCGTTTATTAAAGCATTAAATCAGAACACTCATATTACTCCATTCACAACTGGGAACTATCAACTTAAGGCAATCGCATATGCGGATGATATTGCACTATTCACTTCTGATCCAGCTAATGCATTGCAAGTTATCCATGAGGAAGCAAACATTTTTGATCATGTTTCAGGGTATAAATTAAATCCACATAAAACACAAGTTCTTCACAATTTAAATCCAGCAACATCTATAACTGGTGGATGTACAGTAGTAAAATACTTGGGGATTAGGATTTCTACCAGCGTTGAGAATATGTGGAGACTTAACTATGAAACTCTACTTCAATCAGTTATACAAAAACGTAAGAAATGGAATAATCTTCCGTTAACTATCATTGGTAGATCGAATATAATTAAGATGACAATTTTGCCTAAATTCTTGTATCTGTTCCGAGCAATCCCTCTAAGGGTCCCAAATTATTTTTTCCAGAAATTAGAGGGAGCTATCAGCAGCTTCATTTGGGGCTATAAACAGGCACGCCGTGCTGCATGCTACCTAAAATGTCCTTATAATTTGGGAGGTTTACAACTCACTGATTTTAAGCTTTATTATTGGGCAGTATTTATGAGCCGGCTACAAAGCTTATTAACTGATAAATCGCCGTACTACGGCATTGTATTGGCGCTTGGCACGGATAGTCAAATGTTCCTTAATAGGATTAACAATCCTAATTATTACAAGAGAGTCCGCTTTAAGACTATCGGAGACATGGTTCGTATATGGCATGAAATACTTCATTACTCTTCACTCACGGTCAATGATCTCAAACAACATAAATACTTTAAATTCTGGAACAATCCTTCTCTCCCTAGTATATTGCATGATTATACTGCAAACAGATGGGCAAAATATGGAATTGTAAGATTAGGTCAGCTATATGATCACAATGGTTTTACTACCTTCTCATCATTGCAATCTTCTTATGGACTCCCTCACCAGCTATTTTATAAATACTTACAAATCAGAGACTACTTTTTAAAACCATATTCATCACAGTTTCCACATTCACAGGAGCTATTAAATTATATACTTAATTACTTAATCTTTCGCTTAAAGCTAGAATAAGCTCCGTATATATTCAGCTTTGTAATTTAAGAAGTACTGATACTGGACATTTAGCTGACAAAAGGTGTCAAATACTTGGAATAAATATGGATGCATCTGATATAACTGCTGCATTGGACACTTTAAATAAATCTACTTATTCTATGAATCTGAAACTGCAAAAATTTCGAACAATTTGTCAGTTATATTACACTCCCGAGAGAATCAGCAAGTGGCAACAACAATCACAGGGATCAGGTGGGGGTGGGGGAGATAGAACATGCTGCACTAAGTGTGGCCAACAGACAGCCGACATCGTACATATGTTCTACACTTGTCAAAAGTTGTCTGAGTGTTGGGGGAATATTATAAGACATAGTGGACAATGTCTGGGATTTAACCTAGACTTTACTACTAAAGAGATCATGCTGGAATATAAGGCATGTGATAGCATCGCAGCCACAAGCTTTATATCTATTGCAATAGTCGCTTCTAGGCTTTGTATTGCGAGGGAATGGATTTAGTCTAAATCTCCTTCTTTTTTTGATTGGGTTATCCTTATGAAAAATATTTATGAAAGGAACGAGCATTAGTTAAGACAAGAACTATAAGGTCAATGTAAAAATGTTCTCGTATATGGAAATATTTTGAATGAAACAAAGGGGTCCTTGTATGTAGATATGTATACATATGTAACTGTTTAGATATCATGCATTGGCTAATGTTTTCTGATAACAATATTAGTATCGATCAACATGTTTTGTCTTATTTATATTTTTCTTTTATGTACCCTCTGTTGAAAAAATTTAAAAAAAGGATGTGTTAGCATGTCAACCTGCTAATGTAGGACAAGCAGAGCTAAAAAACCTTTTTCAAACAACTGTAACACCTAACGGTTAGCCACCGCTTTGAGGAATACTGCTATATTGTCTATACAAAGCATGTGTATCCTATCTACAGCAAACCAATTAGGTTACTTACCTTGTAAGTATCTGTTCTTGGCATGTAGAGCTGAAATTCACATGCACCCTTCCACCTCCCCGGACACTTGTAGTTGTTGCAGTTCTCATTATTTGCATTACTTACGCATGGATGTCTCTATACTTCACTTACTTACTCCATTCATACCCTCTTGCGGAAAAACAATCCAACAATGGAATTGATGCCCATGCGCAATAGCACCGAAAGGAGGAGTCGCCATACCTCGTGACTGGAAAAGTTTACAAAGAAAAACAGCTTACAAACATCCGGACCCAACACTAAATGACAGGCGTATGCAAAGCATGTGAATCTACAGCTCTACACGCCAAGAACAGTTGCTTCCAGGGTAAGTAACATAATCCTTTTATTACATACTCCAGTCGGTATGATTAAAATATGGGATCAGTAAGATGGAAGTTCACTGGGGTCAATGACCCTGCCTTCTTTCTTGCACTCGGTCTACATGTTTCTGCCACCCTTCCACATGGCTTTCATCAGGAACTTGTAACTCTCTCACTGAGACCACTCTTTACTGTATTTTGTTATGAACGCAAAATGATATACAGTCATGCACTCTTCATGCTAGATCTAAACCATATACCTTCTTTTTAAAAAAACACATTTTTATTGTTTTACAGCAAGAAAGAACATACAACAAGCATGTCAATATCGAGCCACACTCCCACTTTCCTCCCTCCCCACCTTCCCCATCCCCCTCATGATTCAGAACCCAGCTACATTCTCCCAAGTGTCCAGCCATTACTGTCCTCCAAGTCCTCTGCAGGAATGTCTCCTCGTCCCAGAGGTCCATACCCCCTTTGGCAATCATACTTGCAAATGTTTTCGACCCCTTAGAGCCCTCCATCTAGCCCATGGTACTGTCGACATTTCCCCCACACTTTTCAGAACTTCTTGGGGCACCCTCTTGATTTGTACGTGACTCTTTCGGCTGCCATATAGAGGTCCATACCCCTCCTCCACTCCTCTATCTGCGGTGTGTCTGGCGCTCCCCATTTCCTGGCTACGTCCCTTTTGGCCACTACCAGGGCTAGTACCAGGAAAATCAGCAATGGTCGGCCCAAGTCTACATCGTTGGTCATCCCCAGTAGTATCAATTTTCGGTCCGATGTGATGTCCGCCCCTAATACCTCTCCTAGTTCGGTCAGTATCGCTCCCCAGTAAGTTTGAATACGAGGGCAGGTCCAAATCGTGTGTAAAAAATCCCCGCAATCGTGGCCGCAGCGTAGACAATGGGGGTCAGATGTCCTCCCCATCTTATATAGCCTCACTCTGTCAAAATAGGACCTATGTAGTACCTTGAACTGAATCAAACGGAGGCGCGATTTAATCGCCACCTCCCTGGGGTGCATCAGTAATAGCCCCAGTCCACGTCATCCATGTCTCCCACTTCCTGCTCCCACTTCGCTCTAAGGCCTTCTAGTTTGTTTGGTCTGTTGTTCATGACGGTTTTATATGTTAGTGAGACTGCCTTCTCGGGGATCCGTTCCTGTAAAAGGCGGCCTTCCAATGGGGCATATTCAGGGAGTGGCTCTGTCAATGTCCCCTCCGCCCTCCAAGCATGTCGCAGTTGCATATATTTATAAAATTGGGTGCGGTGGAGCCCAAATTCTGTTTGCAGTGTTGAGAAGGACTTCAGCGTCCCACTTTTTATTATGTCTCCTAGTGTAGAGATACCTATAGCGTCCCATCCCTTGAACCCTCTCAGCTTGCTAAGCTCCTTTAGCCATGGGCAGTCCCACAGCGGTGTTTGCTTCGTTGGTTTGTGTGCCCAGTTGATTGCCTTTGTCACCCTTTTCCAGGCCCCCAGCGTTATTCTAGTCGCCCGCAGTAGTCTGGCCTGCCCTTTTCCTTCTTATATGTAGTGTATACATGTGTGGGTGCCCATAGTGTACCTCTCCAGTGCATATGTGGGATGTGTGGTGGGTGCGTGTATCCATTCATTAATGGGGGCCAGGTGCTCCGCCCAGTAGTAGGCCTCTAGATCCGGCAGCGAAATCCCCCCCGTCATATTGGAGTCTTTGTAGGGTCGATAATGCCACTCAAGGTTGCTTAACCAGCCATAAATAGGACCGCAACTCCGCATGGACGTCTCTGAAAACCTTGCATTTCATGGGGAAATATTCATTTTGAAATGCATATAAGAATCTAGGGAGCGAGATCATCTTAAACATAGCTGCCCTTCCGAGAATCGTCAGAGGGAGCGATTGCCATCTGTTGGCGTAATCTGTAAAGTTGCGTAGGACGCGGTTAATATTTCGTTCATAGGAAAGGTTGCCGTCTGTCGTGATAAAGATCCCGAGGTACATAGATCCCTCCCCAGTTGTCTGCAATCTTTCTGGCAGCGTGGGCCAATCGTCCCTTCCCCGGGGGTCATAGAGTGTCGACTTGTGCCAGTTTATCTGATACCCAGATTTGGCTCCATATTGGTCCAATTCGGTAAACAGTGTCGGTATGGTGGTTTCCGGTTGCGTAATATAGAGCAGGACATCGTCCGCGTATAGGGACAATTTTTCCTCGTGGTCCTCCGCTCTCCCTATCCGGAATCCAGAAATCCCTACGTTCTGTCTAACCGCGCAGGCCATCACTTCGATAGAGAGGGCAAACAATAGGGGGGACAGTGGACATCCCTGCCTGGTTCCCCGGTGTATGGGGAAGGCTCTCAGCAGTGCCCCATTAACCCTAACCCTAGCACTAGGGCTGGTGTATAGAAGGTTAATTTTATGCCTGTACTTGGGTCCAAATCCCATGCGTTCCAAGACTCCCTCCAGAAAAGGCCAGTGGACAGCATCAAACGCCTTTTCTGCGTCTAGGGACAGGAACCAGTGCGGTTCCGTCCTACCTCCTACTTCCTGGAGCCAGTTATGAGTCCGTCTTAAATTATATCTAGTCGCCCTTTCTGGGATGAACCCCGTTTGGTCTAGGTCGACTAACCCTGGGATGACCAGTCTCAGGCGAAGAGCTAGAATTGTTGCATACAGCTTCACCTCTACATTTAAGAGGGAAATGGGGCGGTAGGACGAGCAGTCATTTGCTGGCTTTCCCTGCTTATAGATTGGGACAATTGTGGCTTGTCTGAGGTCTAGGGGGAACTGTCCCTCGACCTCTGCGTCCAGGAAGAGGCCTAATAAGTGGCGAGTCAGTAGATCTGCAGTTTTTTTTAAAGAATTCCGCGTGGAAGCCATTGGGACCCGCGGCCTTGCCCGCACGGAGCTGATCAGTGCCACCCTAACTTCCTCTTCAGTTATATCGGTCTCCAGGTTTTTTCGATCCGCCTCCAAGTTTCGGGAGATTAATATTTGCCATATATTGCAGCGCCTCCTCTTTTGACCCATGGTCTCGTGCGGCATAGAAGGTCTCATAGCACTCAGCGAATGCATCTGCTATCCTGGCATCCGTGCGGGCCCACCCACCGCGTCCATCTTGTACCTTCTCCACCCATCGATCATCTCTCTCCATCCTGCTGAGCCATGCCAAGAGTCTCCCGGATTTGTCTCCTACATCATAGATACGGTGCAGAGTCGCCAGTGCCTGCGATTTGCCTCCCCCGTCACTAATTGCTTATACTGGACTTGCAGATCAGAGAGGCATCTAAGTTTCCCAGGGTCCCTGTTGAGCAGGTGTTCACGTTCCATCACCAGTATCTGTGCTTCCAGATCCTGGATCTCAGCCTGGACTTTTTTCCTTTCTTCCGCCAGTCTACACTGTGCCCTGTCTCGGAGTACCACTTTAAGAGCCTCCCACAGGACTACCCGCGAGTCCACCGAGTCTGTTTTCTGCCAGGTATACCTTCACGTCCGCTCTCAGTCCCTTCAGGGTCGTCGTGTTTTGCAAGTCCCATGCCGATAATCGGAGTGTCGTGGGCCCCTCCCCCTCTTCCTACCCACCTCTAGTATTAATGGGGAGTGGTCGGACACACCACGGGCACAATACTCCGCTGTATCAGATACCTGCAATGTCTGTCTCGCCATGAAAATGTAATCCAGGCGAGAGTATACTTTGTGCACTCCGGAGAAGAAGGAATATGCCTTTACATCTGGATGGAGCCATCTTCATACATCAATCAGGCCAAGCGCATTCATAGATTTAGCTAGCGGTGTCACGTGCCTTGGTCCGTCGCGGTCACCTGTTCTATCCACCAAGGGGTTCATCACGTCATTAAAGTCTACCCCAAGGACTTGGATCGTGTCTGAAGTATTAGGGATAATATCAGAGACTCCCTTTAGTGTACCTGCCTGAAGTTTAGGTGGGGCATAGGCTGAGATAAACGTGTATTCCCTCCTACCCCAATGGCCGAGTACTCCTACATATGTGCCCTGCTTGTCTGTCCACACTTGCGGTACTCTCATAGGTGGATGTTTCTTAATTAAGATTGCCACTCCTCTGGATCCCGAGGTAAACCCTGCATGAGCCAGGACTCTATATTGTCCCCTTGCCAAGAAGGCACATTTAGTGGAGGAGTACTACATCTTCCCCAGATCTTTTCACATAGTTGTTGACTAGTCCCCGTTTGATTTTACATCCCAGGCCGTTTACGGTCCAGGTTAGTACTTTAAAGCCCTCCCTGGGTATGATGTATTTTTCTGGGTTACCCACGGGCATGTCTTTGGATTGAGATCTGATGGCACTTCGTGCCCCTTGGCGTGAGTCGGTGTGTAGTGCTCGTGTGTGCTCGATAAGACATGATAGAGAACAACCCTCCCTCCCCCTGCCCCCAATTCTCCGCACCCCCGTGAACGTGGACCACTCCCCCTCCACCCCCTGTCCCCTTCCATTCCCTCAACTCCCTTCAACTGGAAACAACTGTAACTTCCCCCCCCCCTGCCCCCTTCAGTCTCATCTTCCGTATAACCAAGACTGTTGGCGGAGAGGGTCTGTCGCCCTCCCTCTGGCCCCCCCCTACTTAACCTACAATTGTAATATGCGTTGCGGGTACGTGTTCCTTCCCCACCCTGTTAACCTATCATGTCTGTGGACATAAGAAAAATAAACAGCAAACAGTAGGTAAAAGGGGTGTGTATAACTTGCGTGCCCCTCCATCGATAAGCTGCTTCTGAGGTGCCAGCCCGATCCCCTCTCAGGAATGTGAGTCTTGTGTCCCATTGCCCAGTTCTGCCGCCATGTCGGGCGTCTCTTGTTCCAATTCGCGAATGGCAGTCACCAAGGGATGTAAGGAGGGGTCCTCTTCTTCCTCCCCTTCCGATGTCCGGCCTCCTGAGTTGTCTTCCCCTTCTGAGCGACCATGATTGGCCAGGCAGCTGAACCTACACCCCGTCACCGCACTCCCTGTTAAGGACGCCGAATTTCGTTGTCGTCGTCCCGCTGTGTTAGGTCCCGGATATGGCGTCGTCTGCATGCGCTTTCTTGTTCGTGGTTTCTTGATTCTTTGGGTCTTTGGGGGACTGCGTCAAAGCCTGGCTGCTGCCAATTCGTCCCGGATCCTGTTCCCTTCGGCCGCTGCCCCTTGGAGCACAGGTCTCTCCTCAAGCCATTGCCATGCCTCTTCCGGGCGGTTAAAGAAGTGTGTTTTACCGTTGTGTATCACTTTCAGTTTCGCTGGGAAGAGCAACATATATGTAATGTGGAGATCTCGCAACTTCGCAACTGTACCTCCTGGCTGTAGTCTGGAAACATCATAATGTTCGTATTCTCCAGGCGTATCTCTCCCAACTTTCTGGCCTCCCGGAGTATTAAATCTCTGTCAGCAAAATTAAGGAATCGTGCAATGACCGGCCTCAGCCTTGCTCCCTCCGGTGGTTTCGCCAGGAGCGCCCTGTGCGCCGTTCAATTATAAAACAGTTTGAAAATTGAGCCAAGCGAGCAGGAAGGCCGCAATGTTCACCCCTTCGATTCCTTCTCTAAAACCTACGAAGCGCAGGTTATTGCGTCGTGCCCTGTTTTCCGCGTCATATACCTTCCAGAGCAGCTGCCGGTGTGATGCCTGGAGTTCCGCCATATCTTTCCAGAGAGTGGTTAGAGAGTCCTCCGCCTCGCTGATCCGTGTCTCCGTCACCCTCTCTGTCAGATTCCGAAAGTCCTGTCTTAGAAGCAGCACCTCTGAGCCTACCTCTCCAATCTTGACCTCCAAGGCTGCTCTTGAGTCCTGAATGTCCGAGCGTGACACTTGTATAGCACTCATAAGCCAATCAGTGTCCGAGCGTGTGCCTGTGACCGTCTGAGGTACCTCTTTCTGTAGACGGGCCGTGGCATAATTATCCAGAGTCTCCTGGCGTGAAGATTTTGCGATCGGGTCTTTCTTCCCCATCTCGGTCTCTTCTGCGCTCTCTCCCCTTCAGACGGCCCTCTCTCTCACTTCTTTGCGCCCGTTTGCTGTCCGTGAGGAGGACAAAGGCAGAAGGAAGGGCTCGTAGCGAAATCCCTCGGGGGCCCCTGATATGGCTCTAGTGCATTGCGTGACCCTGCTATGCTTTCGCTGGGCAGCACTGCCCGTCTTCTGTGCTGCTTCTTCGTGGTCTCGCTCTCTCCTCACACTGGTTGCTCCTGCGCTTCAAGGACCTCGGGAGTACCGATGTTGCAGGGGGGCTCGGAGCGCAACACGCCTCACTCTCCAGGCTGGGCTCTCTGCAACCCTTGTGCCCCGTCCCGCCGCAGCCTTCCCTGGCGATGTCTGTGCCTGCAGACCTGCGTATTATCCTGCCTCAGCCCCTTTCAGGTGGCACCTCATAGGTCGGGGCTCAGGGCTGTGCTGCGAGGGTCCGGACCTGCTCACTGGGCCTTCCAAGTGGTAGCTTCTGTTTCTGTCCCCACTCTCCGGTACTGTAACGGCGCAGCTCCAGGCCTGGGTGTGCTGTCTTTCTCATATATAGCGCTAGCCTCTGTGCACTCTTTTGCCTCTCGTAGCCCAGGCCGGTCTGCCGGGTTAGCGCGCTTCCCCCTTCGCGTTGTCGTACTAGGTCCCTTGTGCCTCAGCTCCCAAGTAGCTTTTCCCCCCTTCTGAGCAGGCCCTGCCATGGTGCGTTCAGGCTTACCAGCTACTGCAGGCCTCCGAAACTCGTCCACATGGGCGTTCTGCCCGCTGTGTGCGCGCTGGCCTCTCAGTTAGTTTCCCCAGGCCTGGGGCACTTCCGCTTCACTTTCTGCCTCGGGCCCGGGCGCTCTCTGGGTCCCGCCCATTCCGGCCAAGTAATATTCTCAGCGGGCTTCTGCAGCGAGATTAGAGTTGGTCCCAGCGGTGCTCCACGCTCCCCAGGTGTGTCCACCCTCCGGCACTCACTTGTGTGGGATCTTGGGCCCTGTGTGTTAACTTGCGCGGCCCTTTGCAATGCCGTCGTGCGCCATCTTGGTGCAGTCGCCTCGTGCAGCTTCCTTTCTGTCCGCCGGATTCCTCCATTCACGTTGCTTGTCGCATCAGTTTTCGGGTCCCTGCGGGCTCCGGGACCTTCACAAACCCACCTCCTTCTTTTTTGGGGGCTCGGGACTGTAGTTTACGTCGGATCTATTAGCAGCTTGCCGGGAGCTTTCACGGAGCACGTCCTAGCAATGTTGTTGGCCACGCCCCCTCAAACCATATACCTTCTTGGTGTTTATTCCAATCCATCTGTATCATAAAAGGGAGAATTATCTTGCAATAGTAAAGGGCACTGAGCAGAGTCCTGAGCGCCCAATAGCAGTGTGACAATCATATACACCGGTAATATTAAAAATTCTGTTAATTCTAATCCCATATTGTATTTCGCCTTGCATCTGTAAATATTAATGAATGGAGCGTCCAAATGCTGTGAAATAAAAGTATTATGTGAAGACATCTAACTCACTTGCTGGGCGTTGCCCTGTGATCAACCATTCACACTTATCATTCTTACATACTGAACAGTACATACATAAAGAAACCCTAGTTAGTGCTCCAGAGGTCCCAAGGTCATGAGGTAAACCTGTAGTCACACTCTGTATATAAAGAGGGAGGAAAATTAGTCATTAAGTATATTCAAGCATGATCCTACAATGAGGATTTACCCAGCTGTACCGTACTCACTCCATCATGGTCTTGCCTGTTTCAGTCGCCTAATTATGCACCACCCGTACATTAAATGTTGAAGCTTGCTTGCCGAGCTTTTAAATGCTGTGCCTCCGACTAGCTTAAGGTAGCATTCACACGTTGCCCCGGTCCCGCTAAGGATGCTGGGTGCGGATAAGCTAGACCATGCACCCAGGGCAAGATGGCCGGCGTCAATGGAACCACTTCCTGGTTCCATCTCGATGAGGAGATCAACCTCAACGACAGTTGTGAGAAAGAACCTTGGGTACTATTTAATATTGTGGGAACATTTCTTGATACAAAAATAGTCAAATATTTAATGGAATTGGTGAATCATTATAAAAACTGATTTAGGTCTTTGAAAAAAGGTTGTTGATATGATCTGATTATGATCCAGGGAATGATCGAAAATATTGTCTGATTTTCATAGGGGAACTGGTAAAAAAGAATACACAAGCTCACCTCTCAATTGTGATACTATATCAAAAAATGTACTGTGTGTGTACAGTGTTTTTCAAACAGCGTATATGTGATAAACACATATATGAAAAGTATATCTGTTTAAAAACACAATACAGGAGAAATAGTGGAAAAATGAACAGAAAGGGGAACAAAAAATTAAAAATAAATATGAATGAAGGGATTTCGGTGACCTAAACAAGTCAGACGAGATGGGGCCACATATAAAATCCATGTTTCAGAGGAGGCAAAAGACATCCTTGTAATCTTTCAAGTAAGTGTTAGTTCTTGTACAATGAGTCTAAGGAAAGCTTCTGCAAATTTCGATAGGGGTTTTAAACTGAACCAATGCCCGAAACAATGGGGCAAAATTGTTTTGAAAGTCTGACAAACAGCTCATGATCTGGATTAATGAACCAAAATGTATTTCTGATGGGAGTAGGAAGTCTTGGTGAGGCAGATATGTGTAATTTTGTTTCTGTCACATATGCTATGCATTCCTTTACTCCCACTCAAGTGTCGCCTCAAGTCAAGTAGTCTTTTGCAGATGAGTGTAGTTATTAAATGTCAAGTGAGTATCCTGTTTGTGCTCCTCTTCAACAGTTTGTTAACTTATTCAACAAAATTGAAGACCAGAGAGACGAATCTCCTTCATCCTGGAGACTGGGGCTGCGAAAAACTGGAAGCCACAATGCACTTAGTGAGGTCACCACCTCCAGGGAGGCCCTGAAAGAGAGAAGTTCGCCCATTTATCGCTCTGCGTCGAGTCCTCGCATTTCATCTTTCTTGGATGGCAAAGATAAGGTGAGAGGGAAAAAATATGCATCCACATTCCCCAGACAGATCATAAGTCACTACCTGGGGTTGGTAAAACACAACAATGGCTGGAAGTATATGCAGTTCATACTTTGTAAAATGTACATTTGAGTGGGGCAATGATGGATATCCAGAATTGTGTGGGTTTACTCTGTTCCGAAGCTGATTTGTTTTTCATCACTAGAAGAGTATTGTTTAGGAAATAATTTATTTAAAAAATAGTCAAAGGTGATATTTTGGGTCCAGACATCACAGTTTTAAAAGTATCATAATCAGAGAATGAAGTGAACAGCAGAAAAACGTAATCTGCTCTTAGTAAAAATGTGTATTTGCTGTAAAGTTTCACTACTTTACAAAGATGAATTGTCACCTGCCTCCACACATACAGTTAAAATCAAATGGAAAAGTGAAAGTGGCCTCATGGCACATCCAGCTTTCCCATGAGGAGACACTGATGGGAGCAGCTCTTACTGATAGTGGTCCTGTGTGGCTCTGTGCATAGTTTGATACACACCTCCAAGAAGGACTTAAGTATGTTTTGTGCTCAGAAGCAGTTGTGGGTAGCAAGGTCATTTATTTTACATTCCAGTAGATTGAGGCTGGGATTGGGTGCAGTGAGTAATTATTGCTAAAGAACACATTTTTAATTCTCAGCAGGGAAGTCCAGAAATTATTTAGCTATTTTGTTGCATTAATCTGTTGCAATACATGGTATTTCCTTTCTTATATATCATATATTGTCCATTGATTCTCACAACCTGTTCAATTCTGTAAGTGTATATTTACAGCAAAGCAGTCCACGACTAGGCTTACTGGCCCCAATTTGATGACATCCCATCAGTCTTTCAAACCCAGATGATTTTGTATTTTTCTCATTAGTCCACCCACAGAAACAACAGAAAACACATTTGAGGAATATCCTGATCATGATAAATTGGGTAAACGGGTCTCTCTATGGAACACAATTGTCAGTTATTATCTTCATGTATTACAACATCGTTCTACCCCGCACTCTAAATATTACATAACTCCAAATATGGAACCCTGATAAGTTGGGTTCACAAAAACAAATATCCAATGTATCACAGGCACACGACAGAGAGACCTTTGTACAACAAACTTTCTTTTCTTTATTTTGTGGAGGTATTTTTAAAACATTACAATTTCGATCAAGACTGTGTATACCCCTATTTCCTGGCAGATACAAATGAGAAGATATTATACAAGAATCATAATACTACACGGTCTTGCTGGTGTGCATGAGAACAGCCGACACGTGTTTCGTCACATCCAATGACTTCCTCAAGGCTGTAAAGATAATGACAGAAATCCATATGTGCTAACATCACCACATTTGCACAAACAATACCAAACCCATATCCTGCAAGTGGTTTATTTTAGAAATAAAATAAGATAGAAAAAGAAGACGAAGATCCCAAAAGAATACTTAGTGAGTGATATGGAAACAAGTGTGCGTTACTCCCTTGATCAGAATTGTTAACATTTTGTTCAGAAGGCAGAAAAGTAAAAAATAAAAAAATAAAAAATACAATAAAAGAAAAGAAAAAAGGAAGACAAAAGTACTGTGAAAACACAGACCCAGAACCGAATAAATGAAAAAGCAACATATAAGACAAAACTTAGCAATTGTATGTGACACCCAGTATAAAATGCATTCCTTGTGGAAAATGTTCCAATAACTGACCTCTCTAAGATTGATTTATTAGTCGTAAATATGGCCGACCCTGCTTCTTCATTAACTGTGCAGGACGCGATTGTAACGTCAGAATCCAACAGTGTTCTAAAAACTCATCATAATGCAAAAATGTTCATAAGCTCTCCAAGTACTGAAGTTTTTTAAGATTAAACTTCCATAGAGCATACAGCCACCGTCTGGTATGTACTTACTTCTATGCATTGCCCATAGCATTTACACTCTTAGACAGACATACAAGTTCAAGAGATCAGGCTCAGTTGCAGTCCCCGATAAGTTTGTTGTAGATCTCTAATTGACAAAGAAAACAAGCATTGAAAATGCAATAGGTCTCGCCTTTGATTAAGTTAAAGCCATTTGCTTTGTTAATGGAATTCTATAGCAAAGCAAATGGCTTTACCTTAATAAAAGGCGAGACCTATTTCATTTTCATTGCTTGTTTTTGGTATACTCACATCTTCATCTGCCTAGACATTGAGAGTTTCCACATTGAACAAAGAAGGTGTCTGGGCCTTATCAGATCTGTTTGCAAAAACTAGGAATGCCCTTCCCTTTGAATTCTTCTCTTTCTGAAAACACTCAAAAACGGACTTTATAACATTTAGACCTGTTAGTCAGCCTGACTTGTAAACAATTTCATATTCCAGGACAACCTCTCGGATATTTGTGAGCTTTCCAAATCTCAAATAAAATGAATCTAGAGGCCTAATGTTTTGGCACAAAATCAAAAACTAGCTAGAGGCTAATAAAAACAAGTTACAGTGTACAATATACTGAACAATATCCTCAAATTTCCTAAAACGTTTGTGAAATTATTTTTGAAGAGTGTAGGAGAGATCAAATGTTTCGCATCCTTTGGATCAAACGTAAAATTATTTTTATAGAAGGGCAAAAGCAAAGAATGTCATACCTCCGTCAGATGGGTCAACATGTTGGGGAGTTTAACTTGATATGAGTGAAGGAAAGGTCTGTCATTTGCTGGTTAGGTGCTAGGCAGACAAGACACCATATTGGAATTTTTGTGCATTTTTAAAGCCCTGTTTAGAGACCGCACGGTACATGGGAGGTAGCCCTGCACATGGGCTGACCTGCATTCAGATTACCTGACACTCACACACTGCCTCACGGGCACTGTGGCAAGCCTGGAGCCTTCAGTCAGGCCTACACATCAGCAACCAAACCAGCAGATGATCGTTGGCATCTCAGCACACAGGCAGTCTTGTGCACCAGCAATTCAATGCACAGGCATCCCTGTGCACGGCCCTCCCAGTTCTGGCCCACGTAAAGCCCTGCATGGGCGTATCTAAGGTCGTCTTTGTGTATGAATGAATATCCGCAGGTCTGGTATTCTTTGAGAATGAGTGTGTGTAGGTCTCTCACACATGCCAACCTCTGGGACACCTAGGAGTGAGAATCTGATATTTTTTTTAAGAACTAAGTGAGATAAAGTTAGTGTTGCTAGTAACTTGCATTGGCATGGTTTATCATCATTTTAGCATAAAACATAATTTTACCTTAAACTAAAAAGAAGTAGTCTGCCTAACACTACTGTCGAAAGGGTGGAGTATTGGCTGTTGGTTGCCCGTGTGTCTTGCGTTTTTGTTACATACCAAGATTCTCATAAATGTACATACTGAAATCAGTTTTGAATGGACCTGCAGTGGTGCAGCCTCGCCAGGGATTCATTACTGGAGTACTATGGGGTACTTTACATTGATGGGGTGTAGAATTACAAGCGTGCTGCTTATGATACACCGACAGAGGCATGTGTAGGTCTTACTGGAATAGAAGGGGTCCAAGTACTAAAAGCAGCTGGGTTAGTGTGGGTCAGTATTCACAGCATTTTCTGCTGAAAGTAAAAACAGACAATGCCCAGGAATCATGTTCGAGAGAATTGAAGGGAATTAGCACAGTAGTCACTCTCTCCAAAGTCTGGTGTAGCCATGATACTACGTACTCGGTTTGGGGTGTCATGACTTTGTGGGTCTACTTGACAGCTGTGTGTCCCTGGAGCAGAAGAGGACAGTGCTGATGGAGCACTGTTATGTTAGGTTAGTTTTGTAAGGCGCACAGCTACCCAACAAGGGTTTCCCAGCGCCAGCCTGAAGAAACAGAAGCAGCAGAGATAAAAAATGACTGATTAAACAAGCAAGTTTTTAAAAGCTTACGAAAGTTCGCATATAATGTTTCACTGCGAAGTGCTGTTGTAGGCAGCTAACCGGCCGACAAAGGGACACAAATCTGCTTCTTTCTCCGGGGCAAAGGGAACATCCAAAGGGTAAAATATAATTATGCCTGGTGCTCTAAAATTCATTTCACATGGGATCCTCTCACTAACATTACATTCCAACCTGAAAAGAGGTGAGTTATCTGGGTGACAAGAGGACAGATGTGGGAAGATGACCAGGCCACATCTCAGCAGCACAAAGACAGCAGAGAGATAAGTGGAAAAGTACAGGACAGGGGTATACCCAGGACCACTGGAATTGTGGCATGAGAAGGTTAAATTATGTGGCAGTGTTGACTAAAGTATGTGGCAAAGAAGGCAAATTACGCAGCATGTTTTCTGATAGTTTTATCTTCATTATTGTGTCATTTTAATTGGTTATAGGTTGCATCTCATTAGTACCAGTTTAACAAAACATAGCTATAAGCAACAGAAAGGTGACCAGTCAGCCTTTGCAAAGGGCCTTTCACTGCACAGCAATATGTGCCTCTGCATTCCAGTAAAGTTTTAAAAGTTTGTGGTAGAAACTATTCTTTTTATTGAAATCTGCAAATTATGCAGCAGATGATGGATTGTGGAGCAAATGCAAAGGACCAATAATCATGCGCAAAACGCCGCGGCCGCAAAATCGCATAATTTCAGTGCCTTTGGTTTTGCCTAAATGTCATATAAAGAGGTCCAGAGGAGAGAGCCAGAGTTCTTTATGTAAGAGGCGCAGAAAACAGGCAGGTGAATGGTTGAAGTAAGGGGAGCGTGCAAAAGGAATATGGTTTGGGAACAAAAAAATTAGAGGATAAAATTATAATTTGAAACACTCATGAAAGTCGCCCTATGTCTTTCACAAAATTGGCTGTAGAGGCCCCACCAAATTACTTTTACACCCAGTCTTCAAAAAATAAAACGACCGTGTTCCTGCCTAAATCCGAAGTGCTGGTATGTATGGTCTATGTACAGGAGTACCCGTATGACTGGTAGTCAGTCTGTTGTTTTCTGTGAGTGTGCCGGTCCATGTGTGTGCACATATGTTTGTCTGCAGATGTTGCTCTGTGTACATGTGTGATCTATGTCAATGTGTGAACGTCTTTATGCCTCTATGCATATGTATATACACAACTCAAGCCTTTAAATTTTGCCACTGCTGATTCTACTTAAAGCGCAAACGGAGGGCAGAGCAGTAGAGGAGATTCTTGGGGTGCACAGGACAGTGTGAGAAATAGGGTATCGTCAGTATTATACATAATAACGAGGATGCCTTTCTCCTGCCGTACTGTAGGTACATAGCACATGGAGCAGGGAGAAGCAGCTGACCTGAGGAACGGAGAGACCAGAATTCGAATCCATTATTTTGTATTTAGACCCAAAAATGTGTGATCCTGGGCACATTACTCATTTGATCTCTGCCTGGGTTATTTTTTATTAAAAGTGGGACATTTAAAATTGTGCTGAACATCGGCATCACATATTATTTAGAAACCAGCACATGGGGGGTTAGTTCCAGCTGCTTTGCAAGGAAAACACAATGCTTTCACCTGTGGCCTGTTAATGGTTTTAGGATTAATCAGTACAGTTGAAACGCATCCCTGAAGACCGAATCCCGCTCGCACGCGAACTACAATGCACAGCACGAAGCTGCTAGGCTGTCTGCATACACATCAACGGGTGTCATGTTACCCACTTTAGTCACGTTGCAGCTATAGAGGTACATTTGATCGCAGGTCCGATGAAAGTGTATCATGTAAATAATACCTTTCACAGCATAAAGAAATACAAGGGATGAGTTGTGAATTCCGAAAGATAGTGCACAATGCTTGTACAGCCCTTGGCCCTGCTCCCGCTGGCACACTTACACCAGACACTACTGGGGAACAACATGTAAGGATAACGAGTACAGGCAAGTCCAGGGTGCTGCAATGCACGGACTGTATCACGGCAGAGTACGGAAAGCCTGTTTGGACATTTATGCGGAAAACAAATAAGCTACAAATCCCACAGTATACACACTATGGTCAGACAATTGTTAAACGGCCCACTGAAAATTGGGTTGTCCTGGCTACAAGATGAATACAACAGCTTTCCTGCGATAAAACACTCGTCTCGTTTTCAGCATCTTAGGCGGGGGTGTCCCCGCATGCAGTACTGCTCGAGTTGAGCTGGGGCTTCGTGTGAAATTATTCACAAGCACCAGGACAGCAGTTCGAGGTGGCAGAGCTGACTGCCAGCTGCCCCCACAAACAATTCGAGGAGGCATGCAAGAAGAGGCTGAAGAGCAGAGAGGCAATGAAAGGTTAAGAGGCTGCACCACAACACTGATGAACGAGGACCGCTGAGCCTTAACTCCAGCTGATGCTAAGCTCACCCGAGCTGCGGTCAGCGCCGTCCCGTCCTACCACGGGCTCCTCTGCCCATAGCACAGAGCGGAGGCGGCTGTGCCTGCCCCATGCTGATACTGCTGCCGCCGCCGCTGCTTCTTCTTAACATAACTCCTGTGCGATCACATCTGAAGTTTCGACGCAAGTTTCCCACTCATTAGGTGCCTTCAGCTTCCTTCCTGGATTTGACGTCCTCCCTGCTGCCATCCCACTCCGACATGGCCTGAGGGGGCAGCATTAATTGCTCTGTATTTTTGAGCCGGCTCCAGCTGTTTTCACGGTTTGTTTTCTCGGACAGCTGCTACCGCGGGCAGGAGAGGAAGAAGCAGGGAGCAAGTGAGGCCGGGTAGAGGAGGGTGCCTGAGAGCAGCCTGGAGAGCTCACGGGACCAAGCGTGGTCCCGAAAGTGAAAGTGGACTGCACTGCAGCCGGATCTCTTGTCTTTATGGGGTCATGTGTTTTAACACATGGCGCCATAAAGATAAGAAATCGCATATAACAGAAGGAAAGCAGGTGAACCAGTCCAAGTGGGCCGGCACAAAAAGCTAAAGGGAGGCAACATAGATAGCCCATTTCCAATGGCTGGCCACCGTTTAGCATAAACGGTGACGCCAGCCAATGGAAATAAGGGACGGGGCTTAAAGCCCTTCTCTTGAAGTACTCATTAGCAATAAATCTCGCCAAGCGAGCTGCGCATGTGCGCAGCAGTGCTAGGCGAGACACATAAACGGTTGAAACCATCTGTCCCATCTCATGTCTGGCCACTGTAATTACAGATAACCCCATCCTTTGTTTCTATGGTAATAGCCCCATCAGACTTACTAAAAGAATCAGATCGCGAGGTACGGTATATTTAACAATCATCCAGAGCGTAATAGTTGCTGGAATCCAGATGTAATTTCAAGGGTGTATTGGTAGCAGTAAAATAATCCTATTTCCTATATTTGTGTACCAGGGAATCCGTATATCCCTGTAGGTTGGACAGTAAAGACAACGTTACTGACTAAATCCTCCTTAGTACCGAGTTCTAGTATCTAGGCAAATATTATTTCCAGGGTAAACTTGCTCCAAACTTTGTTGGCAGAATCTTAACAGTGTTGTACAATGCCGGACTGGGCGATAGTAGACCCCGGTAGAATTTGGACTCAAAAGAAGAGAGCGAAATGGCAAAACATTTTGCGTATCTATAAACATGTATATAACGTAATTTAATTTACCCGCTACCCTCTAATCGCGAAATAAGTCATTAAGAAACTAAAATAGTTTTTGAATATCGACTTGAGATTCCGTGCCTCTATTGAATCCCCTTATTTGCATTTCGCGACCCTTGTTAGAATGCTGTTTTGTTTAGATGTTTAAGCCAAAAATTGGTCCCACAAGGAGACCAAACATATCAGACGCCATAAAGGAGCTCTGGTAGAGTGCGCACCATGTATGTTACGAATCAACAGTCTAGCCCGCACTCACTTCACATTTGTTCAAGCCGTCAGTAACAGTGAGCTTCCAATTCTATAGTCATTCACAGAGGATCAGACCGTATTTAAAGCGGGTTGCAGGGCCGGAAACCGGGAACATTATAGAAAGAGAAACATGGACTTATTTCTTACCAGGACGGATCTCAGTACTGAAACTCCATGGCGGCTGTAGGAAGGTGGATATCGGACTACGGTTACCCCCAATTTTTTTGCCTAGTGTTTAGCTGGTTTTCAACCTAGTTGGCCTGGGGCCCTTCTATTCAGAACCCCAGACTAATTGCTCTCTCTGTAAAATGGACTCCATGTACCTTAGGTACATACCTAATTGGATGCTGGGTCACCTTGTCAGCTCCTGTACAGTGTACCTTAGGTACCCAGGGCCTAGGTGTACCCAGGGCCTACCAGGGGCTGCAGCAAGTATTATGCCACCCCTGGCTGGCCCATCCAAAACTGACACAACTGGCTGTTAACACAGCTGGGGCAAGGTGGTGTAATCACCCTTTGCTTTAGATATAGTATACCTATATCTAACCCTAAAATGGACACATATATTCCTATCAGTCACTCCTATGGCAGGCCTTATCAATCATGAAGGCAGAGTGCTTGTAATTATGTGAGATGGTGCTCTGGCATGAGCTAAGCCCGTCTGCAGCTTGCGGAACCAAGTCCTAATAGCTGTTCCATGATAACGCTATACCATTTACTCTTAAGTGCATTATAATCCTCGCGGTTAAATGCTAACTTTGGTATAGCATTATCAATTCTGGCGACGGGGGTAGCATTCCACCCTTCTAGAGGGACACGACATGTATGTAACTGTGAACCCCGGTTAAAGTTAACTCGAGCCTGGGCATCACAAAATGGATGCTGCCACCACAGACACAAGTCTGACCTCCTGCTGCTGGGAGTCCTTCCAGCGAGGGAGGCCTGGACAAAGGGTTTCTTGCTTTGGGAGGTGCTAGCACCACCCCAGACAGGATTTTGTGTATTGAGGTAGGGAGGCCTGAAAGGAATGAGACATGCCTGGGGCACACAAGGTGCCCTGTGCATACACCGGTTCAAACCAGTTGCTGGGGCACTTCAGCCCCAGCTCTGGCGCGTAACCGGACAAAGGATAGGGGGTGTAACCACCCACCTTCCTGGTCCCACCCATGGGAGGGACCTAGTCACTAGTGCAGCCCCCTTTAGGAGAATAAAGGTAGGAGCTGGTCCCATTCCAAATTAGATTAATCCTGAACTACTCTACAAGAAGAAACTCTGGACTTCGACGTTCTGCTCCACAGAAGACTGAAGAAATCTTCCTTGTGGGCAAGGAGTGTCCACCCTGCAACTGCAGGCACCATCAAGTGTCCAGCGGCTTCACTTTGTCGTCTTCCCTCAAGGATCCAGACTTCAGAGCCCGACGAGACCCGGATTCCCAGACCTCTCCGACCTCAACTCACATCTGCAGCACAGCTGAGACCCGTGGGTGCGACGAGACACGTGGGACCGGCCATTTTGAATGAAACTGCACTTCGCTTCCAGCACGACTCCCGAGGTAAACTCGACCGAGGTAAACTCGACCAAGTGCTTAGGGGATTGAGAAGACTTAATTAGTTTTGCCAGCTAGCTCAGAGGTCACTAGAAACTTTCTAGAATAAACAAGGAGGAGTTTAACTTTCCTGGATAGACAAGAAGGGATTAGCTTCTGACAACCATAAACATGACAACTTTACTCCCTCAGAATAAGAGTGTATCTCTAGAGTAGTGTGAAAACAATAGACAGCTTTTTTACTCATTCAATCGTGCATACTTAGTTTCACCAGAGTGCAGAGAATAGAGACGGGCGTTTTCAATAAAAGGTGTTATTTATTGAGCAGTCTTCTTTCTCATGCAAGAGAAATGAATTGCCACAATTGCAATACTTAGTATAAAGTAAAGTGCGTACAGTAAAAGGAGTATTATGAAATAATACTGTAAAAGCATTGATATGGTTTCTTAGCCATATGATACTTTAAAATGGATAAAATATATACATACATATATACATTGACTAACGTACTCAACTGGTGCTTCTAAATACGCCTACCCCGGTGTACCTGACCTAAGCCTAATACGTGGGAAGGAGTAAATAAGTAGCAGTTTAAGTTAAGTTGGTTTTGCCAAGAATCTGAATCAAGAATTCTCTTTAAGGCTTTAGTCCGCTCCGTACCTGGGTAATAGAAAGCAGGAGGTCTGGTATCTCTCTCTCAGGACTCGATATCCCAGCAGCCCGCAAGGGCGGCTGAAAACACCGGAGCTGGATTTTCTCGGCTGGAGAAAGACAGCGTCTTTCTCAGTGCGTCAAAAGGGAGGGGTGGCGTCCGTGGGCTCTCCGCATCAGCTGGGCTCTCGGGCAAGTAGATAGCCGCTCTGCTCCAAACCACTGTGTGTTTGCTTAAGGCAACGTTGGTATATTTATACCTGAAAGGTGCCGGGTTTGACGTAAGGTTGGACATAAGACGTCACCAAGAACTAACAGCTCTTTCTGACTCTAGGAGTTCTTGTGCAAATCAAAACAAGAGCAGGGGGATTTCCCAGGCTGCTGGAGGCTTGGTTTGTTTAAAGAACGCGTTGTACTTTCTAGGAGTCTAGAGGAGTAGCCATGCTGTATTTGGACTGCATGGGTTGTTACTAAATATGGATATGATTCTTATGCCTTTATAAGGATATTATTCATTATAACCACATAAGGGCATAAATCAGGAATATCGAATTAGGGTCCTGAATAGAATTACAACACAGCGTTACAAAAGTACCGAGAACCTACTTTACCTGTGACTTGAATTTCCTTCCAAAGGATAACATGGCTAGTTTTTCACTGAAAAGTTTCTAAGTGTCAACGTTGAAAATACTTTTATATTCTTTAAAAATTACAACTGTAACCTAAAAAATTTTTACTTAACTGTTTTACAGCTTAGGTCCCGGGACTGAATCCAGGATCCAGTCCTGTGGTTAGAAAAGTAATCCTGAAAGTAATCAACTGCATTTAGGTAGAAAAACCAATTGAGCTCAATGTTAAATTGTGTTTAGAATTGTGTTGCCCATTGCAACCCAAGTAACTATTGTACTTCCCAAGTCTATTGCCTTTCTGCAAAGTAATTACCTAAAGTCACTCACATTGAGAAAAGTATCTTTTTGATACCTGTTGGTTCTAAAATAAAACAACTATATCTTTTGATATAAAAAAACAATTGGCCTAGAATTCAGTTCTTGAGTGTGTGAAACCTTTTGCTGACTGAGTGTGTACAACAAATGCTTTACGCTGTCCTCTGATACTGCCTTACTGCTGGACCAAGCTCCCACTTTACACACTAAGGTCAGATCTGACTTTAACCTCTGTTATACCTCTGGAGATTGGGGAGTCTATACTTACTTTGGTCCAGTATATACAGAGCCACTTTCTTACATTGGTGGATCAGCGGTGGGATACAAACTTGCATTTGTTAGAATACTTGGTTACCATCTGATCTCACAACAGAACTCATAAATTCCCTTTAGAATTCTGAAATTGTTTTTTCCAAAATACTAAAAGTCTTGTAGGGCCTTGCTTAAGTCCCATTAAAATTTTAGAAAAATAAGTCGCTATAGTCACGGTAGAGGGTTAGAACTGTCAGGTTAGAATGTCTCAACAGAACCCAGCTATTAGTGAAGATGACACCATGGACCTGGTTATTGAGGAGCTTGACCTCACACCTTACTTACACTTGTCCTTCAAGGAATTGAGGTCCTTATGCAAAATTAAAAAGATAATCATGGGCCTGCATCCAACCAAACAAGAGCTTCACTCCAGGAGCTCCTGGCTGAGTATGCAAAAGGCCACCCCTCTGAACAGGGTAACACCCAATCAGAGGAAGAAGAGGAGGAGGAGGAGGATAGTAATCCTCCCCCATCTCTAGGGAAGTGAGGGTCCCCATACCCTTAACTCCAAGAGCCAGCTTCTGGGAGCCTAGGAACCACACAGGAGAGATCCAATGAAGAGGACAAGGTTTTAGCAAAGTTGGCTAAGAGATTAGATCTAGAGTCCAGACTCCTGGCTCTGGAAAAAGAAAGGAAAGAGATGGGTTTATCACCTATCTCTGGTGGCAGCAATACCAATAACAAGGATAGAGAGCAATCTTATGATCCTAAAATCCCCAAAGGGATTGTCCCTAAATTTGAGGAAGGCGATGGTATCACCAAGTGGTTCACATCCTTTGAGAGATGTTGTGATATGAGAAAATTAAAGAAACCTCTCAGGGGGGCACTCCTGTGGGAACTGTTCTCTGGTAACTGCAGGGACTGGCTTCTGGCCCAGATGCATCGTCCTATGACCTCATAAAGAAAACTCTGATTGAGTGATTTGGGCTCACTACTGAGGAGTACAGAATTAGTTTCAGGGGGGCTCACAAAACCCAGACTCAATCCTGGATAGACACTGGATGGTTGGTTAACTGGACACAATGTGCATGATTTTTCTGGACTTTACAGTTTGTTTATGAAGGAACACATTTTGAGTAATTGCACAAATGAAAAGTTGCATCAGCATTTGGTAGACCTAGGTCTAATTTCTCCCCAAGAATTGGGAAAGAAGGCAGACCATTGGGCCAAGACTAGGGTGACCAGGATAACCACTGGGGGTGACAAAAGAAGGTGGTCACAAAACCTCCCCAGGGGAAGGGTGGTGAGAAGGATGTATGACGTTCCATCGCGCACAATTACATCGCGCGCTGTTTCCCCGCATCTATTTGATCGCCGAGTCCATTACATCGTCTGTTTTCACCTCGCAATCTATTGCAGCGCTATTCCATAGCTTTCTATTGGGCCGTACATTACCCCGCAGTACAGCATGTCGCATGGCAAAACAACGCGGTCTTTGGAATCGCCTGCGAGAACCCGCCTCCAAGCCCTGGCCCCCATACTCCCCCCCCCCCCCCCCCCCCCCCAACCTCAACGCCAAATCTTCGCTTTCTATCGGATGTTTGCACAAGTTGCATTATTTTGTGGGGTTGTGTTAATTGAAATATACACTTAAAAAGTATTACAGGTATATAGTAGAATCTTCCACGCAGTGTATAAAAAGTAAGTTATTTTTGGAAGGTTGGCCACCAAAAAAAACATGTACATTGTTTTTGTTTTATTGTCGACGTGACAGGAGTTTCGAACTTTAGTCCCCGGGACCAAAGTTGGGCGCATCGCCCTCAGACCACATCGTTATCCGTTATGTGGCCGTAAATCATTTTTGGTATTTGGGCCCCTCGGCCAGATATTAAATATACCGAATTAACGTAAGTTCAAGTAGCAGAGAAATTTTTATATAAGCAGATCTTAACTGCTGTTCTTCAAAGAGAATTCTGCTTGTGGAGTGTAAGTATAAATTAGATCAGGTGAAGATTAGCAACATTGCAAGGCCCGCTAACTAGCATGCACCACTTCCCAGTCCAAACGAAGATACAGATACCATCGAACATTCACAGAATGTTTTGTATGAATAAAAAGGGTTGTATATTTATGCGCATTTGCTGCTTGAGGCCCGAATGTCCATTTTTGCAGCAAAAAAAGGCAGCTTGAAAGTATGAACTGACATAGAAGGGTTCAAATCCGTAGTTCATCCAGTAACTGCCACTATAAAACATAGTGTGACTCTTGTCCTTTTATCATGGCAAAGATCATGTTTTAATAAGGATTCCAGGGCCAAAATGCGAAAATCGTAATTGTATATCAGATAATATCCTAAGTTTATATGTGTTGGAAACGCGACTGGAGGTTCGAACATTAGTCCCCTGCACCAAAGTTGGCCGCGTTGCCCTTGCCCTCAGACCATCGTTGTGCTCGTAAATTTTTTCCATTTTTTGGCTTGTAATCATTTGTGCTCGAAGTCACAATTGTATCATATACTAAGTGGTCGTAAATCCTTTCTATTATTTGCTTTCGTTTAACTTAGGTGGGTCATATTCCGTTATATTTATGCTTTCCTGGGTATATTTCTTATTTGGTGTACATTTCCCGTACTAACTTTGGTGTACATATTCCGTAATAACTTAGGTGGGTCATATTCCGTAATAACTTAGGTGGGTATATTTCTTAATTTCCGTAATAACTTTGGTGTACATTTTGCCACGTTGCCCTTGCCCTCAGACCATCGCTGTGCTCGTAAATCTTTGCCACGTTGCCCTTGCCCTCAGACCATGTGGTCGTTTATGCTTTTCTGCTCGCTTATGCTTTCCTGCGTATATTTCTTATTTGGTGTACATTTCCCGTAATAACTTTGTTGTACATATTCCGTAATAACTTAGGTGGGTCATATTCCGTAATAACTTAGGTGGGTCATATTCCGTAATAACTTAGGTGTGTATTTTGCCACGTTGCCGTATTGTTGTACATATTCCGTAATAACTTAGGTGGGTCATATTCCGTAATAACTTAGGTGGGTATAACTTAGGTGGGTCATATTCCGTAATAACTTAGGTGTGTATTTTGCCACGTTGCCGTATTGTTGTACATATTCCGTAATAACTTAGGTGGGTCATATTCCGTAATAATTTAGGTGGGTCATATTCCGTAATAAATTAGGTGGGTCATATTCCGTAATAACTTAGGTGGGTATAACTTAGGTGGGTCATATTCCGTAATAACTTAGGTGGGTATTTTGCCACGTTGCCCGCCCTCAGACCATCGCTGACCACCTTTATGCTTTCCTGGGTATATTTCTTTTTTTTTTTCGTAATAACTGGTGTACATTTCATTTTTCGTAATAACTTCGGTGTTTTCCTATTATTAGCTTTCGTTTATATTTCTTTTTTTTTCTCGTAATAACTGGTGTACATTTCATTTTTCGTAATAACTTCGGTGTTTTCCTATTATTAGCTTTCGTTTATGCTTTTCGGGTCGTTTATGCTTTCCTAGGTATATTTCTTATTTGGTGTACGTTTTCCGTTTTGTGGCGATGTCATGGCTTTTGCCCTGTAATGCGATGTAATGCCTAGCGCTCTAAAAGTCATTGCGGCGTCTTAGCATGCGGCGCGGTAGCATGCGGTGTAATGCCATCTGCGATGTAATAGTCGCGATGCGATAGCAACGCGATGCAGTGCTTCCGCTGTAATGGGTGTTTCCCGGTGAGAATCCCCAAGATAAAAAGTCTGAGTCTTCCAAAGGGCCCCAAAGACATTGTACAGGTGGTGGGTCCCAAACTACTCCCTATGTGCCTCAGCCCTATAGGGGGAATAACTTTGATCCCGCCAAGGCCTATTGTAACAACTGTAAGTAGTTGGGACATTTAACTGTAGACATGACTTTAGGGGCTTTGTTGCCCCCACAACAAAGCCCCTAAGGCACCCAGTACAGCTACTCCTGGGGCAGCAAGTCTACAAATGGGATCAGAGGAGTGCCCACAACAAATCGGGGAATACACTAAAGCCAGTCTAGTCTCCTTGGGGGAAGTGGAGTTTGCCAATGTAGCTGTGTGGCCACCCAACTTGAAAAAGTATTTGCAAAACCCCTCCATTAATTTCGACTAGGATAGAAGCCCTGAGGGATACAGGTGCCAGTGTCACCATGGTGAGAGATGTACTGGTTTCCCCAGAGCAATACTTGATTGGGAAAACTTACCCAGTCACCAATGCTGACCGTGTTACCACTAATCATCCTATGGCTATGGTGACATTAGATTGGGGGAGGTTACTGACCTGAAACTGGTAGTGGTCTCTCTGAAGTTGCCAGCTGACAGTCTGCTTGGAAATGACCTGGAACCTCAACCTGAGCTGAGGTTGAGCAAGTAACCCATGCAGCCATGCTGGGTATCCCTAGGCTGGTGTGTGTGCAAACCAGAGCACAGAGCAAAAAGAAGGGTGAACAAGATAGTTTGGAGCCTGAAAATATGGCTCAACCAACCAAGATAAAAAGCAAGAAGACTGGGGGACCAGCTTCTACACAGCAAAACCTTCAGGCCCCCTCTCCTCAGGGAGAGGACTTGGAAACCCTAGAGGGAACTGAGCCCATGGAGCTTGAGCCTTACCATGTTGAACTCTGGGGCCCACTAGGGAAGAACTGTGCCAGGGTGAGCAAGACTGCCCCACTCTTGAAAGCCTGAGGCAGCAAGCTGCTTCAGAAGCACAGGGAGTTGACAATGGTACCCAAAGAGCTTATTGGGAAGAGGTATTACTGTATGCTGAGGCAAGAGACCCCACTCCTGGAACCACAAGGAGATTGGTAGTGCCACAGAAGTACAGGGAGTTGCTCCTAACTGTAGCTCATGTCATCCCCCTAGCTGGTCATCTGGGGCAAACCAAAACTTGGGAAAGGCTAGTGAGTCACTTTTACTGGCCCCAGATGCACCAAAAGGTGAAGTAGTTTGTGAGCTCCTTTGTTACCTGTCATGCCAGTGGCAAGACAGGTGGCCACCCAAAGTCCCCCTGATACCACTACCAGTGGTGGGGGTCCCCTTTAAAAGGGTAGGGGTGGACATTGTGGGTCCACTGGAATCACCCACAGCCTCAGGGAACAAATTCATTTTAGTAGTAGTGGATCATGCTACTAGGTACCCTGAAGCAATTCCCCTTAGGGTTACTACAGCTCCTGCAGTAGCCAAGGCACTCCTGGGTGTCTTCACCAGGGTAGGGTTTCCTAAGGAGGTGGTTTCAGACAGAGGTTCCAACTTCGTCTGCTTACCTGAAGCACATGTGGAATGAGTGTGGTGTGCAGTACAAGTTTACTACCCCCATACCATCCACAGACCAATTGCCTTGTTGAAAGATTCAACAAGACCTTGAGAGGTATGCTCATGGGACTCCCTGAAAAACTCAAAAGGAGAAGGGATGTCCTCTTGCCATGCCTGCTTTTCGCTTATAGGAAAGTGCCACAGAAGGGAGTTGGATTTTCCCCCTTTGAACTTCTGTTTGGTCATCCTGTAAGGGGACCACTTTGTCTTGTGAAAGAGGGTTGGGAGAGGCCTCTCCAAGAACCCAAGCAAGACATTGTGAACTATGTGCTTGCCCTAAGGTCCAGAAGGTCTGAGTATATGGAAAAGGCATCCAAGAATCTTGAGGCCAGCCAGGAGCTTCTGAAGCACTGGTATGACCAAAAAGCTGCACTGGTTGAATTTCAACCTGGGCAATAGGTGTGGGTTTTGGAGCCAGTGGCACCAAGGGCTCTCCAAGACCGATGGAGTGGCCCTTACCCTATCCTGGAGAATAAGAGTGAGGTCACTTACCTAGTGGACCTGGACACAAGCAGGACACCCAAAAGGGTTATCCATGTAAACCTCCTTAAACTCTAGAATGACAGGGCTGACATCCCCATGCTGATGGTGACTGATGAGGAACAGGAAGCAGAGAGTGAACCTCTCCCTGATCGCCTCTCTTGCAGCCCAAACGATGGGTCAGTGCATGGAGTAGTCTTTTCAGACAACCTCTCTGCCCAACAGCAGACTGACTGCAAGCAAGTCTTGCAACAGTATACTAGGCTCTTATCCCTGACCCCTGGTCTGACCAACTGGTGTACCCATGATGTGGACACTGGTGACAGTAACCCTGTCAAGAACAAAATCGATCGACAGTCAGACCAATTCCAGAAAAGCATCAAAGCTGATGTCAGCAAGATGCTGGAGTTAGGGGTTATTGAACCCTCAGAGAGCCCCTTGGCTAGCTCAGTGGTTGTGGTCCCCAAGCCTCACCCACAGGGTGGAAAGAGAGATGAGGTTCTATGGGGACTATAGAGGGCTCAACTCTGTCACCAAGACAGATGCTCACCTCATTCCAAGAGCATATGAGTTGATAGACAAATTGGGGGCAGCCACATTTCGCGGTACCTTTGACTTAACTGCAGGGTACTGGCAGATTGGCATCGCCCTAGGAGCAAAAGAGAAAACCGCATTCTCCACACCTGATGGGCACTGTCAGTTTACTGTAATGCCTTTTGGGTTACAGAATGCCCCAGCCACCTTCCAGAGGTTGGTGAATCAAGTCCTGACTGGGTTGGAGTCCTTTAGTGAAGCTTATCTTGATGATATTGCTGTCTTTAGCTCCACCTGGCAGGATCACCTGATTGACCTTGGGAAGGTTTTACAAGCCATGCACTCTGCCGGACTGACTGTCAAGGCCTCCAATTGCCAGATAGGGCAGGGCACTGTGGTGTACTTGGGCCACCTTGTAGGTGGAGACCAGGTGCAGCCCTTACGGTCCAAGATCCAGGACATTATGAACTGAGCAGCTCCAACAACCCAGACCCAAGTCACGGCATTCCTTGGCTTGACTGGGTACTACAGGAGGTTTGTGAAGGGATATGGGCCCATTGTGGCTCCCTTCACAGAACTTACCTCACAGAACTTACCTCCAAGAAAATGCCCAAGAAAGTGAACTGGAATGTTAGCTGCCAAAAGGCTTTTGACTCCTGAAAGAAGCAATGTGCTCAGCACCAATTCTAAAAGCACCAGATTACTCCAAGCAGTTCATAGTTCAGACTGATGCCTCTGAGCTAGGGATAGGAGCGGTCCTATCCCAGATCAATGAAGAAGGCCAAGACCAACCTGTTGCTTTTATAAGCAGGAGGCTACTCCCCAGAGTGCAGCGTTGGAGTGCCATTGAGAGGAAGCCTTTGCTGTGGTTTGGTCCCTGAAGAAGTTGAGGCCCTACTTGTTTGGAACTCCCTTCCGGGTTCAAACTGACCACATACCTCTCAGATGGCTAATGCAGATAAAAGGAAAAAATCCAAAACTACTAAGATGGTCCATCTCCCTACAGGGAATGGACTTTAAAGTGGAACACCGACCAGAGACTGCCCATGCCAATGCAGATGGACTTTCCAGGTTCTTCCACTTAGATAATGAAGACTCCCTAGGGCAAGGTTAGTCTCATCACCTTTCGTTTAGGGGGGGGGATTGTGTGAAAAAGTACCATCTTTCTTGCATTGGTGTGCCCTCACTTTTTGCTGAACTGCTGATGTGCTTTGACTGAGTGTGCCCTGGGCTCCTGCCAACTAGGTGCCCAGGGCCTGTGTTCCTTCCCTTAAAACTGTGTTGAAGCTCAAACCCAATTGGCATCTCTGGCCACCTGTCAGCCCCTAGTAAATGGTACCCTAGGTTCCTAGGGCATGGTGACCAGAGGAGACCCCTAAAGGCTGCAGCACTTATTGTGCCACTCTTAGGGGCCCTGTACCCTGACAACCACACACTACATTTGCAGACTGAGTGTCTAAGTGCAGAACTAAACAAAGAGTCGACATGGCACACATCCCTGTGTGCCATGCCCACAAAACCCAGTGCCCTGGCATACCTCAGTCACCCCTCTAGCTGGGTGCCCTATGCCAGTGGTGTGGACACAGGTGCATGAGCCCTGTGCCCCTACAGCACCCAGGGCCATTCATGAGCACTGTAAGTGCAGTGATGCCATTAATAGAATATGGTGTTGGGAGGTAGTCATTACGAACTCCACAGCACCATAATGGTTACACTGAAGCCTGGCAAGTTTGATATCAAACTTCTCAGCACATTAAGCCCACACTTATGCCAGTGTGGGATTTAATGTAAAATGCACTACAGAGGGCATCTTAGAGATGCCCCCTGAAACCTAACCTTCAATCCACATCTTGTCTGAGGGGCTGCTTAGGCTGCCACACAGCAGACATGTTGCTGGACCCCTGGGTGGAGAGCCCTCGCTCTCCTGGGCCTGCAACAATGCACATCCTGGGAAGAGGTGCCAAGCCTACTCCCGCAGGATGGGCAGGGGGAGCTTCAAAGGCATTCCGCCCTTGTGAGCTTCTCCAGACCATTTGCTGTACCCAGCAACTGGCCCCCACCGGTTCTGACCCCCACTCTGGCGGGAAGACTGGCGGGAAACCCTATGTAAGGAAGGGGGGTGGTGTGCCAACCTGTGCCAACTCCACCCCTCAGGTGGGAGAGGCGAGGTGAAGCACAACCCCGGGCCCCGGCCATCACAGCTAGGCTCCTGCCCCCCTCCCACAGGAGATGAGCAGGCTTGGGGGTGTACCCACCCCTGGACAGGGACCCATTGGTCCCTTCCCTTGTCTTGCCTGTAACGCCCCTAAATTTGGTATTTAGGGGCACCCTGAACCTTCCTTCCTCAGATCCCGATAAGAAAACAAGAAAGAAGATCAAGAAGAAGACGACCTGCCATGCAGCTGGTAACAGGACGACACCAACTGACTTGTACCCAGCCCTACTGGCCTGTCGATTCTGGAACCTGCCCCTGCTAAATCCCGGCAACTCCTGCGGACAGACACCTTGGAAAACCAAGAGGACCTGCCAGCCTTGACCCTCTCAAAGACTGGGACTCCCATGAGCAGAGGCTCTGCTCCAACAGCAATACCCCAGGTGCCAGCCAGGAACCGCGAATCTAGCCCACTCTTCACCTGCCGATCCCGGCCTGTGCCCGAGTGATCCAAGACCACGAGCACATCCCCCCGGCGACTGGGACCCGAAGTCTAGTGCCCAAAGACCCTCCTCGATGACCCAGACGACGCCTGCAGCCTCAGAACCAGGGACCCCCCTTTCGGGACCAGCAAAGGGTAAGTTTTCCCGACACCCAAAGACACCCCTGCACCCGGCACTCCACGGCCCCTATGCCCTCCTTTGGGGTACTTACCCCTTCTCCAAGAACCCAACTTACCTCTCGAAGTGGTGGTCGCACCTGAAGAATCTCCGTCCCCGAGCCTGCAGCCTTTAACTTTGTAACTTTCCCATTGGTTAACATTGAGTGCCCGACGGCTCAAAAGCACCCTGCACCCAGCTGCCCGAGTGCCGCTGGAAGTGCAACTACTACCCTACTCCCCCACTTGCCCTGAGTAGTGACCAGGAGCTCAACTCCTACAGCCGCGTGGCCTGCTTGCGTGCAGCCACCAACCAAAGGCCCCGTACCCTCCATTGGATTGCATTGGGCCCTCTCTCTCTGCACCCGGCTGCCCCTGTGCCGCTGAGGGTGTAAACACTGTACCTTTCCGACCCTGGGAGACCCCTGAGTCTATGCCCAGAACCTTACCCTCACCAGTCGAGTACTCACCTGGAAGTCGATCCTGGTTGTGTCCTGAATAAAGGATTTGGTCCAATAATAGAAACCCACACAGGCCAACCAATCACTAACGTCCAGAAAAATCACAAGAGCCCTGATGATAGTTTGGAAACTCCATGCCCAAAAACTTGAAACGCGTCCGCAATCCAGCAAGAGTTAATGATATACATTGAATGTGTATTAAGAATTATACCTGCCTCACGCTTTTTCTCTTGTATTGAATTGGCTCTTTTCACGTATTTTTTATTTGTCTGTATTTTTGATTTGTCTGTACAAAATTGTCTAGTGGTGATGTTTATAGTTTAGCATTGTATTATTCATGGGATGTTACATTTGAAATTTTCTTCTCACAATGTGTGTTAGTGGTATTGTGTTAATGTAGTTTAGTATCAATTGTAAATCATTGTGTATGTTGTATTCTCCTGTTGCCATATGAAACATTTTTGAAATAATCAGTTATAAAAGGTATAAATAAAGACACCGGACCAAATTTAACGGTTATGTTCATTTGGTCCCGAATTAATACTTAAGTGATTGAGCGAGGGGGCACAATTTGTTGGTTAGTAGAAATAGGGGTATACACAGTCTAGATGGAAATTGTAATGTTTTAAAAATACCTGCATAAATTAAAGAAAAGAAAGTTTGTTGTACAAACTCTTCTCTGTCGTTTGCTGGAGGGAGTGCAGTAGGTGCGTCTCCATGCCCGTTCGGCGCGACGGACAGCCAGTTTTTTCTTCTTAAGTTCTGGGCTGAACCATTTGTTGACGTCGTGAGCACGTCTTACCTTGATGCGTTTTAAGGGGGCCAGTTGGTCACAGGCGTTAGTCAGCCAAGTATTCAGAGTCTCGGCCTGACGTGATGTGGTAAGTCCCTCCAAGGAAGGACTAGATGCTAGTAGGGAGGAGCAGAGTGCCGGGATATCGGCTTTGCCCCAGTTGCGGGCCCAGGTGTTCTTGGGCAGGCAAAGTTTTGTGGTCAGACTAAGATCCAATGAGAAGGAGATTAGATAGTGGTCGGACCACAAACAAGGGGTAACAATAGGTGCGTGGATAGGGATGTTAAGGGACCAAACTTGGTCCAAAATATGACCCTGAATGTGGGTTGGGGTGTGAATGTGAGATACAAAATTAAGGCTAAGAAGTGATTCCGTAAAGTCACGAGAGAGGGCATCCTCAGCTGGATCCGAAGGCCAAAAATTAAAGTCTCCAAGTACCAGGACCGCTGAGTTGTTCACGACTAATGTGGCGAGCAGGTCCTGGAAGGCTGGAAGGAAATGTGGCATATTGTTGGGAGGGCGATACATCAGGACACATGTGATAGGTGTCTGAAAGGAATTAGAACGTGCGACTAGATAGTCAACCGCTGGGCTGAACCATTTGTTGACGTCGTGAGCACGTCTTACCTTGATGCGTTTTAAGGGGGCCAGTTGGTCACAGGCGTTAGTCAGCCAAGTATTCAGAGTCTCGGCCTGACGTGATGTGGTAAGTCCCTCCAAGGAAGGACTAGATGCTAGTAGGGAGGAGCAGAGTGCCGGGATATCGGCTTTGCCCCAGTTGCGGGCCCAGGTGTTCTTGGGCAGGCAAAGTTTTGTGGTCAGACTAAGATCCAATGAGAAGGAGATTAGATAGTGGTCGGACCACAAACAAGGGGTAACAATAGGTGCGTGGATAGGGATGTTAAGGGACCAAACTTGGTCCAAAATATGACCCTGAATGTGGGTTGGGGTGTGAATGTGAGATACAAAATTAAGGCTAAGAAGTGATTCCGTAAAGTCACGAGAGAGGGCATCCTCAGCTGGATCCGAAGGCCAAAAATTAAAGTCTCCAAGTACCAGGACCGCTGAGTTGTTCACGACTAATGTGGCGAGCAGGTCCTGGAAGGCTGGAAGGAAATGTGGCATATTGTTGGGAGGGCGATACATCAGGACACATGTGATAGGTGTCTGAAAGGAATTAGAACGTGCGACTAGATAGTCAACCGCTGGGATCGGCGAATGAGGTAATAGTTGGAAATGTAAATCAAGGCAACTCCCCCACCTGCTTTGCCGGGAGGTCGATCAGCCCGGAGCGCATAGTAAGAGGAAGGTAAGGCCGCAAGCAGGTTAGGCAGAGAGTCCTGGCAGAACCAGGTTTCCGTAAGGAACAGTAGAGTAGGTTTCTGAGTGTCCAGAAAGATAAACAGATCAAGGTGGTGTTTTACTGCTGACCGAGTGTTCAATAGGAAAGCAGAGATGATCGGTGTATCGCTTATTTGAGGGGTAGGAGAGTCAGGGCAGACGGGAAGTCGAACTAATGAGGGTAGGTTGGAAGGTAGGGAGGGGAGAGGGAAAGGACTTGAGATCCCGACCTCAGCGATATGGTCCAGTACGGCTTGCTTCAAGTCCCATGGGCCTTGGTAGGCGCACAGTGTTTCGGGGGTATACGAAACCAAATGGGCAGAATGCAGTGCCCCTAGCCCCGTCCGGCCGCGGACGGGCACAGACGGGCTTGCCTTAGGCACGCCCGCTGCGCTCGTCCGCTGCGCGTCCGGGGGTTGCACATTATTATTTATTAAAGTTTTGTATAGCGCTGGCTGGACCCGGGGGTATCAGAGCGCTTCACAGCAAATATACATAAGTTAGACAGATAATGCGGACAAAAAGCAGGTCAATGCACACAGGAGTGAGTACACTCTATACAATAGCAGCCAAGCGTGAACCAGGGCGGAGATTCGTAGGCAAGTCAATCAGCTCAGGGGTGAGCGAGGACATGAAACAATAAAGTCTAGGTTAAGTTCTAGTTGGTTCCGGAGCGCTCAAGGAAGAGGCCTTTGAGTAGCTTCTTGAATTTCGGGAAGGATATGGTCATTCTGATGTGTGGGGGAATGGAGTTCCATATCTTGGGAGCATTGCCCGCAAAGGATTTGCTCGATGTTGAGAGTTTCTGGGATTTCAGAGGAATGAGTAGGAGCGTGTTGGAACTTCTGAGGTTTCTAGACTGCCCGGCCCTTTTGAGCTTATTGGCCAGGTATTCCGGTTTGCCCGTATGCAAGGCTTTGTGTGTGAGGCAAGCTGTGCGGAAGCTAGCTCGTTGGTCAATGGGGAGCCATTTCAGATCCTTCAGAGCTGGGGTGATGTGATCATATTTCTTTGTTCCCGTGATCATTCTTGCAGCTGCATTTAGGGTAGAGGTCAGAGAACGTAGGTGAGATTTGGCTGTTCCAGTCAGAGTGGCAATGCCGTAGTCAATTCTGGAGAGGACCAGAGCCTGCGTGGCCTGTTTCAAGTCTTTTGTGGGGAGGAATGGTTTTAGTTTGTAGAGCAATTTCAGGTTCAGGAAGGCACTTTTGGCGGTTTTTGAGATGTGTTCTTTCATATCCAATTTGGGGTCAAGGGTGATCCCTAGGGATTTTATGGAGTTCGATGGAACAAGCGGCACATTTAGAGCGTTTAAGGCTTTGAGCCAATCAAGGATTTGGGGGTTCTCTTCTTTGTTAGAGATTAGGAGCACTTCAGTTTTTTCCTCATTGAGTTTGAGGTGGTTGGAAGAGAGCCAGAGCTGAACTTCAGTAAGTGTGTGGTTCAGTCTGTGGATGTCCGAGATCGATGTGGTTTCCAGATAGAGTTGCGTGTCGTCCGCATAAAGGTGGAAGGGGATGTTAGCTTTCCTTAGAATTAAGGTGAGGGGCTCCATGTAAATGTTGAAGAGTTGAGGAGAGAGAACAGACCCTTGAGGAACTCCTCTGCTGATGGGAAGAATGTCTGATTCGCAAGTTTTAATTTTTATTCTTTGTGTGCGGTTGTTAAGAAAGGAGGAGAACCATTTTAGGACAGTCTTTTCGAGGCCTGCTCTCTCCTTTAGGACATTGATTAGTAGGGCATGGTCGACTGTGTCAAATGCAGCCGATAGGTCTAAGAGGATGAGAAGGCTGCAATGGTTGGAGTCGAGCGACATGTGAAGATCGTCTAGGATGTTAAGTATTGCGGTTTCAGTACTGCAGCCTTTCCTGAACCCTGATTGATGTGGGTCTAGAAGCTTTGTATTCTCTAGGTGCTGGGAAAGTTGCGCCAGCACACATCTTCCAAGATTTTGGATAGTAGTGGAAGGTTCGAGACTGGTCTGAAGTTATTCATATCCTGTATGTCAAGACCCGGTTTTTTTAGTAGAGGCGTGACTTGACCTATTTTAAGGCAGTCCGGGATGGAGCCCTCACTCAGAGAGCTGTTGATGATCTTGGCCCAAATAGGGGCTAGAGTGAGCCTCAAGTCTTTGGTCACTCTCGGGGGAAGCTGATCAAGGGAGTGACTTGAGGGTTTGGCGGAGGCTATGAGATTACTTATCACTTCAACCTGGATAGGTTGGAAGGAGGACCAGCGAGTGGATGTGATTGTCGGTCTTAAATGGGAAGTTGAGGCGGGGTGGTCTGAGGGCAACGTGCCGAGAGATCGGTCAATTTTCGCGATTTTTTCATTGAAGAAGCTGGCAAAGTCGTCACATTGGGATTTGGACGCTACCATGTCTCTTGTTACCGGAATGGAGGTTTGGTTCTTGATGATGTTGAAAAGTTCTTTGGGGCGGTTTTTGGCATTGTCAAGGGCCGTGCAGAAGAAGGACGACTTTTTGTTCTTGATGTGGTTATAGTAGCTTTTGCGGGCTGCCTTGAGCTGGTCCCGGTTGCGTGAGGAGGGGTTGGCCCTCCAGGATCTTTCCAAGTATCTTAGGTGTCTTCTTTCGTCGTTGATGTCAGTGGAGAACCAGGATCTGGAGGGGATGTTTCTTTGTTTTTTTAGTTTCCTTGGTGCCAGCTGGTCTAAGACGAGCTCCAAGTTGGAATGGTAGAGCGAGGTGAGTTCTGTGGTTGAAAGGGGTTCTGTCGTGGTCGGGAGGAGTGAGCTGAGGCCCTCTTCAAGCTTGTCAAGAGGTACTCTCGATAAGTTTCTGATCCATTTGGGGGATGTTTGTGTGGGAGGGACGGAGAGCGCCGGGTGATTGATATGAAAGAGGATGGCGTGATGGTCTGACCAGTCTACTGGGATGATGTGGTCAATTGAAATTGTCTTTTTATCTGCGATGATAGCATCCAGGGTAGCTCCTCTATGGTGGGTTTCCTCTGTGCAGTGCTGGGTCACGTCAAGGTCATGAATAAGGGTGTTGAGGGATTGAATGAGCGGGTTTTTTGATACATTCCATCTTAGGTTGAGGTCGCCCAGAATTATACTGAAATCACTGTTGAGAGCTGTTTGCGTGATCAGATCCGTCAGCTGAGCGCCAAATTCGGAGGTATTGCCCGGGGGATGGTAGAGGAGAAGGCATTGGAGTGAAGGGTGTTGGGGCGAATTGATGTTGACCGCGAGGGATTCAAAGGAGTTGTAGAAGACGGCAGGAGATTCAGTGATGGAGATGTCGGTTTTATGGATAATAGCTATTCCGCCGCCTTTGTGAATGGGCCTGTCTTTGTGTATGATTGAGAACCCGGGCGGCACCAGCGTGTCCAGGATGGGGCAGGATAGAGTGTTCAGCCATGTTTCAGTGATGAAGGCTACGTCCAGGTCCTGAGCGAGGATGGTTTCGGCTATTTCTGTTGCATGTTTGACGGCGGATCTGCAATTGATGAGCATACAGTTTATTTGGGAGTCGACCTGTGAGATATGATTGACCGATGTAGCTCTGGGTAAGGAAGAGAGATAGGGTGGAGGTCTGGCAGCTTTACGACGGGGCGGTTCCCTTCCCACTCCAGTAATGACTTGAATTGAGGAGAAGGGAGGGCGGTCAGGGGGCATTATTTGAGCAGGCTGCCTAGGCGTGTTTTCAAAGGAGGTGATGAGGGAGGTCACTTTCTGTGGCGAGAGGGAGGGAGCCGTCCTTCTAGGCCTGTCTATTCGAGTCTCAGTACTGGGATTAGAGAGAAGAGACTGGGAGCCTGTGGGGGGCTTGGATCCTGTGTGGGTGTGAGAGTCATTCTTGGCGGGAGGCGGCTGGAGGCGCGGAGGAGGGGCGTTCAGGGAGGGGTGCTGGAGTTTCTCTAGGGAGGATAGTGTTTCTTTCAGGCCGAGGATCAGAGTCGCGATTTGGGCTTCTAGAAAGTCCAGGCGTTGTGACAGTTTTGGTGCTGTAGAGTCGGTGGGCGATTGGGTGGAGTTGGGTTTGGTGTGGGAGAGGTCGTGTAGCAGGACGTCGACTGGGGGGGTCTGTGACGAGGGGACCGGGTCTAGGTTGGGGTTCGATTGTGGGACCTCTAGTGAGGGAGAGCAGGTTTGGGGCGAGATACTGTTGGGAAGTGAGACGGGAGAGGGAGGCACGGGGTTAGCTTTCGCGTATTTTTGGTCAGGGGCAGGGTGGTGGGCGGGGTTGCTGGGCGAGTTACTATTCGGGGGAGTAATCGAGCTGGGGGGGTCTGATTGGACTTTCGAGTTCGGATGGGCGGGGAGTAGGGAGGGAAGGGGGTTGCGGTCTCTTTGGGGGGAGGAGAATGTCTTCGCTACGGGGGATGGCGTGAGCAGTGGGAGTGAGGGATCGCGCAGGGCGCTGTGATTCAAAGACGGTGGGGGGGCTGGGAGTTCTAAGGGGAGGTGACTGAGATCCTGTGGGGGTGCGGGAGACGAGGAGAGGGGGGAGGGGGGAGGGAGGTGGGAGGGGTAGGGGGGGTGGGGGAGTCCTGGAAGTTTGGGAGAAGGGGGAGGACGTTAGGGGATGTAGGTGAGAGGGGGGTGGGGGGGTTCTGGAATATTGGGAGAGGGGGGCGGGCGCTTGGGGTTGTGGGATAGGGGGGGAGGGGCTCTGAGGGACGGGTGGATGTTGACGTGATTAAGGACGAGGGGAGGATATTGATGTGGTGGGTGAGGCATGCTCTGCGGGCTGGAAGTTTGGTGAGGGTCACAGGAGGAGGTGGGGCCTGTATGTAGTGGGTAGAGAGCCGTGGCCGTCTTAAGAGTGTGAAAGAGGGAGTCGAAGAAATCGAGGTTGTCATCTTTTGCCTGGATTAGAATGGTGCCATTCTTGAAGATGGAGATGGAGATGTCTCCGGTCAGGGACTGTTGGTTCAGGGGGGAGATCGTTAGTTTCCGGTTGTGTTCTGATACAGTGGTTTTGGAGACTGGAAGGAGAGAATTAAAGGTGGTGACCCAGGCGTCTGGTCGGGTGGTATGGAAAATGAAGTCTGTTTTTCTCAGTCCTCTCGTTGAGCAATGGTAGGAGTCCACGATAAGAGTTTCAGGGTGTTGTCTGATTAAATTCTGTTTGAGGCGTTTTTTGGCTTTGAAGGAGATACTATGTGGGAAGGTAATGGCGTAGGTATTCTGTCCCATAGGAGATAGCTGGTTGGGTGCAGGGCTGGGGTGAACGTCTAGGCGCTGGGACGGAGGCATTATGGTGGAGCAAGAGATCTGCGTTTGTCTCCTTGGGTCTAGGCGTCGTGCTTGCGTAATGGAGTGCTTAGAGAAGGGAAACTCCTTGATTTGCTAGCAGATTTGTAGTACCCAAGGTAGATGCTCACCAGAGAACTAGAAAGATCAATGTTATAAAAAGGCTATCCAGAGTCCCTACAATTGGGGAAGCTGGTTCCTTTAATAAAATAGGTTCGTTAAGTTAAGTGAGAGGAAGACGTTGTAAATAGGGGCCTCCTTAATTGTCTAGCAGGTTTGTAGTTCCCCAGAGGTGGGCGATCAACAGAATACTTGGATGAAGGGTGTTGTCGATAGTTGTTTCCAGGGACCCATCACTAGGGGAAATTGGTTCCTTAAATTACTTAATTTACTTAATTCACTCGGTTAACTGTGAGGAAAACGTTGTAAATAGGGGCCTCCTCTGCCCCTTTGCAAGGAATTGCAGTTATGGATCAGTTGTCATCACTGGAGTCTGCTTTCCTTTTCTATTAGGTGTCCCAGGTGGCGGCCGTTTTAGGGTCAGGCGGCCTTTAGCGTGGATAATGTGGAGGCATTGGGAGGAGCGACATAGTTGGTCGATGCTTTTTTATTTTTATTCTTAATTTCCCAGCTCCGATGGCGGGGGGCCTTTATGCGTTAAATGGGATCCTCAGTTCTGACGAGGTCTCTTTTCATTTGGAGCTGGCGGCCATCTTGGGACAAGCAGCTCCGGGGGGACAGGCAGCTCCGGGGGGAAAGGAGCGTCAAGACCTGCGCGGGGCCCCTAGCCCTTCGTGGGCGAGCTGGTCACTCACCGGGTCCGACGACGAGCACAGGCGACCCTCGGCCTCCGCTGCCACCCCGTTCCGCACTGCTCCTGTTGGTCAGAGTTCTGATGTCCGGCGGCGTCGTCGTCACTGGGAGCCTTGTCGTATTTCTTCTCTCAGGTGAGAGAAAGGGCCAACTCACTACCGGAGAGTTGCTGTTGTGGGTGGGGGAGCGGGGCGGTGTTCCGATGTACGAGGGTCTCTGTCGCCGGGGAGCCTGGTCATCAATGGCGGGAGGGGCAGGAGGAGTCTCTCGATCAGATTCTCTCCCTTAGCAGGACGCTCGGTGCCGGTTGATGTCTGGAACCGGGTGGCGGGGGGGCTTCGGTGGGGTCGCTCCGGCCGGGATTTACACTGAAAGTGATCCCTAGGTCCGGAGCTGGTCCCAGTCACTCCCTCCTTGTGAGGTGAGAGGCAGGGCGTGGCCTCCCGTGAGTGGGCGTGGCCTAAGGGCTTGGGGGGCGATGGCGGCAATCAATTTCACCTGCCCGCGTCAGCGCTTGCGTTCGCTGTGAGGGAATATCCACCAGGGCTTTGGGTGAGAAGTGCCCAACAAAGATTAAAAATTCAGGTAGGAGCAATATTTTAAAAGAATACAGTTTTACAACATACAACACACAAGCATTTCTTCCGGCTTCCGTCTCAGGAGTTTCAGTGTCCTCTGGCGTGAGCTAGTATTCAGCGCGCCTTTATCAGTTTCTAAAAAGGGGCGTGGCCTCCCGTGAGTGGGCGTGGCCTAAGGGCTTGGGGGGCGATGGCGGCAATCAATTTCACCTGCCCGCGTCAGCGCTTGCGTCCGCTGCGAGGGAATATCTACCAGGGCTTTGGGTGAGAAGTGCCCAACAAAGATTAAAAATTCAGATAGGAGCAATATTTTAAAAGAATACAGTTTTACAACATACAACACACAAGCATTTCTCCCGGCTTCCGCCTCAGGAGTGTCAGTGTACTCCTCCGTTCAGGCAGAGTTGAAAAAAGCCATCTTAGACGCCAAAACCTCCTATTTTTCTAATAAGATCCTCCGGGCCGAGAACCAACCCAGGGAAATTTTCGCAACAGTTTTCGAACTGGCCTCCTCGGACAGGACCACATCCAAGCCAGCACCTTCCCAGATCTTGTGCGACTCGCTGAACAATTTTTTCACCAATAAAATTTCAGACATCAAGGCCAACATTATCCCTCCTTCCCCAGCATTTTTAAACTCTGATCACCCACCCAACACTTATCACCTAGACCATTTAGCTCCGTTGTCTAAAGAAACTTTCCTCCCTCTGCTATCCAGCGTCAAGTCGGGATCCCCTTCTGATCCCTGCCCGGCCCATATTCTGCGAGACATCTTTCTAACTTGCCCTTCCCCTCCCCTCACTTTCCTTAATGAGATCCTCAAATCAGGTACCGTCCCCATCTGTCACAAAGCTGCCACCATTATCCCTATCTTAAAAAAACCAGGCGCTGATCCCCCAGCGCTTGCAAATTTTCGGCTGAGTTCTCTCCTCCCCTATCTAGCCAAAGTCTTAGAACGCCACGTCACTAAAGTCCTCAGCTCTTTCATCGAGGACAGCGGTTACCTTGCACCTTGCCAAGCTGGGTTCCGCCCTCTCCATTCCACTGAAAAAGTGGTTGTATCTGTCTTAGACACACTTAGGGAGGGGCAGGACACGAATCTCCCCCAGGCATTGATTCTGCTCGATTTGTCGGCCGCCTTCGACACGGTGGACCATACCATCCTTCTCTCCCGTGTCGAGGCGGCAGGCATCGGAGGCTCTGCCTTGGCCTGGTTAAGATCATTTTTGAGCGAGCGCTCACAGGCAGTCAACCTGGCGAACTTCTCCTCCCAGGCTTGCAAGGTTCAATGTGGCGTCCCCCAGGGATCTTCTCTTTCCCCCCTTCTTTTTAATTTATATATCTTTCCCCTCATCTCTGCACTGCAGGGGAAGGAGGTCACGGTGTTTAATTACGCCGATGACCTCCAGCTCATTTTTAATCTCTCTGATTCCCCTGACTCTATTCTTAATTTCCAATCAGTGATGGTCTTTGTCAGGGATTGGATGAGCTTTAACCATCTTAAGCTCAACCCTGACAAGACCGAGCTTCTTCTCACTGGTGGTAAACTCAACCCCTGGTCTCCCTCTTTCTGGCCCCCCTCTCTTGGTCCCTCCCCTTCCCCTTCTTCCTCTGTTAAGACCTTGGGGATCACTCTTAACCATCAACTCACTCTACACTCCTAGATCAGCACAGTGGTTTCTTCTTGTTTTTTTACCTTGCGTACTATCCGGAAGGTCTCACGTTTTTTTTCTCTCTCAGCCCTCAAACTGATCACGATGGCTATGGTCCTTTCTCGTGTAGATTACGGGAATGTCCTGTACAATGGCGCCCCTGCATACTCCATCCGACGGCTTCAATTGGTGCAGAACCAAGCCGCCCGCCTGGTACATAGCTTACCCAAATCACATCACACCACTCCCCTCTTAAGATCCCTTCATTGGCTCCCTATTAGAGAAAGGGCCCTTTTTAAAACGGGATGTATGACGTTCCAGGCCCTCGCGGGAACAGCGCCTTCTTTCATTAGGTCCAAAATCGTACCCTATATCCCTAGCAGGCAATTGCGTTCCTCTTCTTTGTCCCTTTTGGTGGTGCCCAGGTTCAAGAAGAGTAGAATGGGAGGCTCTAAGTTCTCCGCCCTGGCGCCGCAATTTTGTAACTCTCTTCCTCTCCTTATGAGATCTACATCATCTTATCTGGAGTTCCGCAGCACCCTAAAAACCCATTTGTTTTCACAGGCTTTTAAAATCTAACCCCTCCCTTCCTCCCAGGAACCATTCTCTTTCCTCAACAGCGCCATGAAACCGCCTGGTGTACGAGCGCTTAACAAATATTTTTAAATTCAAATTCAAATTGCTTGTGATACATTGGATATTTGTTTTTGTGAAACCAACTTATCAGGGTTCCAAATTTGGAGTTATGTAATATTTACAGTGCCGGGGTATAATGATGTTGTAATGTATCTCACAGTGACTGTGGTAGGTCCCTCTGTATTTGTGCACCCAAGGTAGTAGGGTACACCTTTACTCTTAGTGGCACCTTTTAGACATTCTCAACTGTTGGATATATTTGGAGAATTCACCATACTGATGATTGCCCAGTCTATTTGTACTTTTCCTGAGGTGCGACCCCTTAGACACTACTACTGTTTCTTGCACTGTAAAAATTATCTTTATGTACTACTCCAAAAGATAATGTTTGAGGCATGTGTGCTGTAGATATACATATATTGCATACTCCTGCCATCTAGTGTTAGGTCTGGATGTTTGCAAGTTGTTTTTCTTCAAAGAAGTCTTTTCCAGTCACAAGGTAAGGTGGTTCTTCCTGTCAGTGATAGTGCTCATGTACATCGACTCCATTGTTAGATTGTTTTCTTTCCGCCATCGGGTTCGGACGTGTATTGCAGCACTCCGATTTGAACATGTCAGTCGGGAACCCTTCGCTATGCAATTCACTTACCCTTGTTGGTATTGTTTTCGTTCACGTTTCCACCTTTTCAATGTCATTATCTAATCAGGAACTCCAACCATGGTCTTCGGACCTAGCTTGTTTTCTTCTATCTACTTACACTGGAAGATCCATCATGGAGTCTTCTGCCGATGGAACGGATGCCATATCAATTCTATTCTCTGTGCCATTCCAAATACCCGAGCACCGACCTTCACAAGGTCTGTAACATGTGTCTCTCCCAGAACATAAAGAGGAAGACTGCAACTCTTGTTGGTCATTCAGATCTAAAAATACTCTGCGGGTCCTTCGGGCTTCATGAAGAGACATGCAGCGGCAGAGAACCAAGGATACACCTGATGTCTTCGGAGAAGAAATCGAGCAAGATGAGCTGGAATCGTCGGCAGTGGAAGAGGAAGAGGCCTCCTCCGTCCAGGACTCCGATTGTGAGTTGGAGATCGAACTAGACTCTGGTTCCAACGCCCCACCTTCTGGCTTGGCACAGAAACAGAAAGTCAAGCCTTCTAGCTTGGGCTTGAGCCGAGATGATACACCTTTGGTTCCAAAACATGCCAGATCCAAAGACAAAAAGGACAAATCTAGCTCAGCACTGAAGATTTTGGCACCAAAACATAAAGACGCTACTTTAAAGCCACTGGAGCCTATTTTAGAGATAATGAAACAAAAACTGGATCCGAAGCAGAAGAAAATTCATATAAATCCTGATACTGGGCACATTACAACTAAGCCAGCAATGCCATCTTCCAAAAGGAAAACAGACACTGAATATAAAATTCCCGCATGGCTACTAGTCCTATTAACATTCTTCAAACTCCTCCAACTTCTTCACCATACCTATTATACTAGCTTCAGACCCTTTATACATCACACCACCAGACTCTCCAAATACAAATTCTGATATAGTAGATGATAACAACACCTATGATCATTCACAACCTGATCCAATGGATGACTACGATATACACCCACCTGTAGATACAGACACCGATCTATATCCGGCTAAACCGTACCCTTCTGAAGTTAATACTGTGAATTGCTAGGGCAACCACTTACCATGGGGTTAATGTTTCCTAAAGAACCCTTAGAAGGGGATTTACTATTTGAAACCTTAGGAAACACACGCAGAACATCACAATCTTTGCCTATGTTAAAAGGTATGATGAAGCATGCTGACAATATATTTATGGATCCAGTTAGAGCACATATCTTAATACCTAGGGTAGACAAATATAAACCCTCACCATCTGTCCCAGTTTTTTATTAAGAGTCAGTTTCCTTTAGATTCTTTAGTAGTTTCTGGCGCCCGTAAAAGGGCAAATTCACTAGGCCTATTGGCTATGTTTGATAGGACACAGTGTGAGGAGATGGAAATACTATTACAATATCTCCCAGAAGAACACAAGACAACAGGGACAGGAAATAGTGCAGGAAGGCACGCTTATCTCCATTTCCTCTATCAGATGTGTGTTAGATGCTGCAGATACTGCAGCTAGAGGAGTCAATACCAACATTCTACTCGGGACACATGCATGGCTCAGGTTTAACAAACTATTCTTAATGCACCGTTTGATAAGGAACACCTCTTTGGGCCTCAGATAGACCAATCGCTTGAAAAGATGAAAAAGGATACATAAGTAGCAACATCAATGGGAGCACTTCAGTCTCCTTCTGCTAGAGGTTCCTTTTGTCGTTCCTTTTACTGAGGGGGCTCCAAGACTAATAGAGCAGATGACAGCGCATCTTCATACAAAATACAAACACAATTTTCTACCTCTAGAGGATTATTTATGGTTGGATATAGAGGTAACAAATTTTAAGGAAGAGGTAGAGATACACCAACATTCACCCCTTCATCCGCTAACAAACAGTGACTTGCCATCACTTCCCCCGATCATGTATCACCTGTCTGGGGAAGATTACAACAGTTTCTAGAAATTTCGCAATCAATAACAATAGACAAATGGGTGTTGGACATTATCCAACATGGTTATTGTTTGGAGCTCACAAGCTACTCTCCCAAAATTCCACCTCGTATTCACAAACTGTCTTTACAACACCATCTGCTAAAAAAAGAAGTACAAGCTCTTCTAACAAAAGGACGCTTCATTAAGGCCAATCTTGGATCTCAGGCCATTAAACCTATACATATTATCAGAATACTTCCCTATCGTCACACTGCAACAAGTACTTCCACTTTAGCAGCTAGGCGACTTTGTCAACACTTTACTTAAAGGACTCATACTTTCATATGCCCATTCACTCAGCACATTGCAAATATCTCAGATTTGTGATAGGAAAATATCATTATCAGTTCAAAGTGCTTCCTTGCGGAATAAAAACTGCACCCAGAGTGTTCACCACATGCTTTGCAGTTGTAGCAGCACATCTATGAAGACAGCAAAGCAATGTCTTTCAATACCAAGACGATTGGTTCATAAAAGTCAGCACACAGCCCAAGTGTGTGCAACACATACAAATCACCATAACCTCCGACATCAGTTAGGATATACAGTCAATGCACAAAATTCCCATCTTCAACCCATTCAAATACAACCATATCTAGGAGCCATTCTAAACAATCAAATGGCTCTAGCATATCCCAGTGCAACCAGGATTCACAATGTTCAAACATTGTTACTACAGTTTCAAAACAACCAGTGTCTACCAGTCAGAACTTTCATGCAGTTATTGGGGATGATGGCATCTTGCATTTCTATAATGCCTCATGCAAAACTAAATGTGTCCTTAAGAATGCTTAGCACGTCAGTGGAATCAATCACCAGGTCAGCTAACAGATGTAGTGTTGGTAGACAGCCGCACTCATCACTCTCTGCAGTGGTAGAACATACAAACATTATAAAAAGGGCAGCCTTTTATCAATCCTATTCCACAAATCGTGCTCACAACAGATGCTTCTCCCACAGGCTGGGGAGCACATTTACAACATTTAACAGGTCAGGGTCTTTGGAAGATCACCCAACAGAACCATCACATCAACTGCCTAGAACTGCAAAGAGTTCAGCTAGCATTAAGTGTTTCTACCTCATCTAACGGGGAAATGCTGTCCTAGTCCTGATAGACAATATGACAACATTGTACTATGTACGAAAACAGGGGGGACACACACACTGCAGTTTTCACGCCTCTCTCAGACCATTTGGCATTTGTCAATTCATTACAAAATCCAACCCCTGGCAGAACACCTTTCAGGTACTGACAACACCTTTGCTGATCTCCTCAGCAGTATGAGACACAAGTATACAAATGGGAACTTCACCCAGAAGTTCTCCTTCCGTACTTCCAAAAATTGGGATTCACAAATATAGACCTCTTGGCCACCTCCGAGAACTCAAAATGCCCAGACTACACCTCCAGATTACCACACTCTCTATCCTAAGGCAATGCACTATAGATCAACTGGTCAGGGATATTTGCTTACACTTTTCCTCCTCTCCTTCCATTTCTGGTTCGGAAACTCAGGCAGACATCTCTCATACTGAAGAAAGGAGAAATCGGACATCAAACCCCAAGGATCTCAACCTAGAGATTTGGCTCCTGAAGTCTTAGTTTGGATACATAAACCTACCACAAGATTGTATGACAATCTTAAAGAATCAAGAAAACCACTCCTAGGGCGCATGCTATGCAGTAAAGTGAAAAAGGTTTGTGATATATTGGAATATTAACACTATTGATCTGCTCAATGCATCTATACAAAATATTATTTGTTATCTTTTGCATCTACAGTGAGTTAGCTTAGCCTACACAGCCATTCGACTACACTTTGCAGCAATAGCTGCATTTCTTTAAAACAGACAACATTTATTCCTATTCGGAGTTACAGTAATTAAGTACTTCATGGAAGGCCTTAAAACATTATCACCCAGGGTACCACCTGCACCTGTCTGGAACCTTAACATTGTTCTCACAAGGCTTATGGGTCCATCTTTTTAACCTTTGCACAACTATTCATTACAATTACTTTCATAGAAGGTTGCCTTTCTCATTGCTATCACTGGCGATCCAGTACAGTCCAGTTCTTGCAGGAGACCGGAGTGAGCACGTGAGCAGAGGCGGCAGTGAAGCGGAGCGGCAGGAGGCCAGGAAACCCGCAAACCGCTAACCACCGAAGATTGCTGAGGACCGCGAGCCGCATCAGGCCAGCAGAAGACGTCTTGAGTTTGTGGGTCTGCCTGCCTTGCCCGTAGCGGCGAGCTCAGGAGACGCGAAATCGCAGCGGGACCACGGCAGGAGCACAGAGGCTGCAGTGCATTCGCGCGGAAGGCCGCGGGGGCCGGCAGCGGACCCAGAGGCTGCAGATACTGGGGAAGGCGAGATTAGTGAATAATATAACCATAATATTCATCACCCCTCAGAAAACGATTGCTGAGAGTCTGCTGAGAGTTTGTTGAGTCTATCAGGCTGTGTACAGGCTCCAGGAGGCTCTTGAGGCTCCTGAGGCCGGGATTCCGAGCAGCAACCCGGACAAGAGTATAACCTCACGGCAGGGAGCGAGCAAGGAGCGCCCAGAGTCCTTTAGTAGTGCTTCAGTGGTGCATCTGCACCTTTGCATCTTTGCGTCTTTGCATCTTCGCATCTTTGCATCTTTGCATCCTTCAAATCTTGAGGAAGGATAGGAACGAAGTTTCTGGTTGACTTGCCCACTAAAAACGGCCTGAAGCACAGCGGCGGAACACTGCTGCAAAATTCAACAGAATCGGGCCTGCCCGGGCAGTGAACCCAGTATTAGGTGATCCTTTCGTATGCTGCGCATTGGTCGAAAGAGGAAACTTCGATACTGGACACCGGACTTTGCGCTCTGGATATTGGATACAGGATGTGGATACTGGTTAACCACTCAGCACACCCCATCACACCATCAAAATTCTAGCTTAGCCAGGGGACCGAGTAACGACAACCAGCAGACGACCAAGGCTGTGCTAAATCAGCTACTGACCTGCTGTCCTGCTGCAGATAGGCTAGATGAGGTGAGGTAGAATAAGAGGCAGTGTCACTCAGGACAAGGGGGAGGAAAGGCAAGAAGAAAAATCACCGAGTTGAGCAAAGTGCTGAACTGAAACTAGCTACAATAGATCAGCGACAGAGAGCGACTACAGCGCGGACGGAACCCAGCAGTGCTACAAGCCTCAGTCAACCTAAGATCTATACGAAATTCAACTTTCTAAGGGATCCAGGATCCGCCCTTTTTCCAAGCACTGCAACCATAAAAGGTCTGGAATCTCCGCTGTTACCTCTGCAGACCCTAGCATCCTTTGCAAGCGCAGAGCCTAAAGAATCCAACGACGAAGGCTGGGCACCAGAGCAACTAATTGAGAAACTACAAGCACTGCTACAACCTCCAGGGGGCAAGTGCCAGAAACGGCACTTCTGGTGGGCACATCCGGGAACCTAGTTCTTTGCCCAATAAAAATTAGTCAACACAGCAGTTCTCAAGAGATCCCTACTGCGGAACACAAGTTCCAAGAAACCTCCACACCACTACCACAGTTAGATGCCAGGGACGAGGACAGGGCTACTAAAAAAACTGAGGCTGTGAGCGACACTAAAGAAGCTTCAAGGAGAGCAGACGCTGAACAAGCCAGCGCAGCTAACGCTAGTCTTAGAAATAATATCTTGTCCAGCTGCCACAGCATCCCCATCAAAAGAATGGACTTATCAAACACTAAATCACTCACAACCACACCACCCCCTGATCAAGGGTGTCTACTTATACAAAATAGAGGAACAGGAGCATGGACACTGGATCCAAACCAGAAAGAAGAGGGGAGGGCGTTTATGTCCTATTTGAATACTCAAGAATGGGAGGACATGCTTGCAATCTATTCACCAAATCATGAACAGGAACAAAGGGTGGACACCACCACAGAACCCTCTGGGAATGCAGTCCCCACAGAAAAATTCAAAAAGAGTGCAGAAAAGATTGCGCAAACAAATGAACAAAATGCTGGCGTTTGGGCTTCCCTACTAAATACAATACAATTGGCCGTCAACACGCTGCAATTTCAATCTGATAAGATTGAGATCCATTTACCACTACTCTATACACTGGCAGTTTTTACTGCCAACATTGTCGAAAAATTGGGAAATTTGAATGGTGTAATAATAAGAGCACAATCCAGTGCCCAACTCAGATGCAATTGCGATCAGTTTATTGATAAATTATCCACCCTGCCCACAATCCTAAGCAGCCTGGTAAAGGACATTAACAGTGTTACAGCAGGGAAAACAACAAAATGCCCGAGCGATCTTAACAGCTTGGAGGGGACATCCAAAGATCAAACAACTAGCAATATGCATAGAGGAAACGTCAAGGTGGACAGTGAGAAAAAGGGCAGCCCCGGAAACAGAGGATCACCAAAACTTAATGCTAAGCGACGCCCCCAACTGAAAAGGAAGGGGCGCAACCAAAAACCCCATACAAAAGAAACAGCTTATTTTCCCATCTTCACAGACCCAGCCAACAAAAGTGATATTAACCCAGCTGATGTAAGCTCTGCAAATCAAGTACAACTGTCTCCAATCATCTCCAAACATCCCCCGGATCAAGAAGAAGCCCAAAATCAGACTTCTGCAATTAGGGCACATGGGGAAATTAGAGAAGATAATGGACAAATAGTTACATCTAGGGCTATTATGGAATATAAAGAAGCGAAAAAAACAAGATTTCACTATCACTCCTTTAACAGCGAAATTGAACAGTGTCCATAATTACCAGCAAATACAATGCCACTATATGATGGGAGAGATAAGGGTACCACCCAGCAAACCTGCACACTCACAAGAAACAAGGGGAGAAGTGGGCAACGCTGAGGCCCAAAAGCCAATCAACATAAACCATAAAAACACCAACATATGCTCAAACAACGGGCCCAGACAAGAAGCTTGTGGAATACAGATAGGCCCAGTTTGCCCAAACCAGGGGCCATTGCTCAAAAACTTAAAGGGCCTATCACATCGCCTAATGGTATCTCCAGCTGGAGGATCCTGTACAAAGTGGTACAGCACGGGGTCAAGAAACAAAACAAACCTCACCCATGTCAAGAAAACATAAGCCCATCCCTAGAAACTCCACGGCTGAAGTATTAAGCAATAAAGCGGAAACACAGTTCAAAGAAACAACCAGCAGTATATTACAATCTGAACCGTCGGCCACAGCACACCTTCTGCCGCCAGCAAAACAAAGAAGACACCAGGAAGCAGAGGCTCTGGTTTTCTACCCTCTATATACCTCCAAGGCTATCATGACACACTAAATCCAGGTAACATCCTAAGACTAACGACGTCAATACCTATTCTTGCTGGCATAAGGTCAACGGATCTGCTCTCTATAGAGTTCATACATACCCCCAATGTCCGGAGGCCACAAAAACGACGTGGAGCACAAGCGATACTGCAGAGGTAATTTTGGCTGAACTGGGCATATTTCAAAGCTGGGGCATTGATATTGCCCCCTTCCAAAAACCAGCCTATCCATCACCATTACTAAGTAATGCAAGCCCTGAACCAAAAACACGCCAAGTACACCAAACTGCATACTTGGAGGAGCACAGGGAAGATCTCGTCAACAGAGTGCCAGCAGCCACTGGGACCGACAAGAAGCGGTTCCTTGGGCAGCTGTTAAAACAAGCCAAGGATTTAACAAGAAAGTAATATTCCGTACCATCATCTCACGCACAGAGGAGCACTGACTCGATCGGCGAGACAGAAGCCACAGCAGAGCTAAGGAGTCCCTTCTCGGAATATAAATGGCTTAGCAACTAAAATTGAGGCCCCAAACTTACTGCAGTACGTAACAACTTTTGATATAATTATACTACAGGAAACTTGGCTCTTGGCTCCTCAGCATTTTGAGGGCTATACCTGCTTTGCTACTCCAGCAACAAGGATGGGCAGATTTGGCCATTGCTCTGGTGGGCTGGCAACCTACGTCTCTACAACAAGCAAACATTCAACAACTCTTATGGACTCTACGTCAAACGCAATAATAGCAGTTACAATTCCAATCCTTCTCGAGGACGAAGAAATTGAGGTGTGCCTAATTAACTCGCATGTCCACCATAAACGCAAAGCGAACGACTCAACAGCACTTGTAAATCAAGCAGCAAAGTACGCTACAGTGATGAAAAACCCGATCTTCATTTTGACAAGGGACCTAAACCAATATCTTATAGGTTCGTCACGAGGAGAGGAGGTAGCTATACAAAATAGAATTCACAATATCTCTATACAAAGTCATCCACCGTACAGAAAGAAGAAGCACTGCAACAGTCGCCTACTTGCAGATCTAGAACATCTAAACCTCCGAGCTTTAAATGGAAGATTTTCCGGACGATACTCCACCAGTTGACTCTTATTATTCCCCTACAATAAGCTCTATATTGGACTATATCTTTGCAAGCCTCGCACTCTTTCCATATATCTCTGAGTATAGAATGGGGGAAAAGGGCGACAGTGACCATCGCCCCTAAGAATACCAAATATTAGCGACTGTAGCAAGACCGATCAGCATGGTCGCAACTCTGGGGTCCATCTTTACTTCCAGCGTAAGAACTATCAAATGTAAATAAACAACACAAACTCAGCCCAGAAGACAGAATAGATCACTGGGAACAGTTCACTGCCAAGCTACTAGATTGACATGCAGAAACTTTTGCTACAAAAATCATCTCCCAGAAGGCATGGGAAAAAAACAAAATTTCAAAGGATCAAAGACTACAGTTGAAAATTTTTTAAAAAATTAATAAATGCAATTCTGCTCCGGCTGAAAAGACTCTCAGAGAATGCAATTGCACGAGCCTCCTTGAATGATCAAAGGGCAAAATTAAAAAGTCTGAAATGGAACATCAACAGCGAGTGTGAGAAGGTACTCTGGGCAAAACTTCTGTACGACACAAACGGCAATAACCGTGTCAGCTTCTGGAAGACTGTGAATGGGATTATTCACCCACAACTTAAGGGTATTGAGTCACATATTTCGAAAGCAAATTGGGTAAAATGTCTTACTTCCCACTTCAATAACCAAACAGTTAGTGCTGGAACACAAACTGCATATAGTAGGACATCTGAAGAACAAGTTGGAGCAAGTAAAACTGAGTTGAGGGACCAGGAGCACCCACACAAAGAAAACAGACCATCATGCACAGACACCACTATCTGCCTCTCTTAATCAAAAAGCAGATTGCCAAAGGGAGGAAGGAAGGGGCTCCGGGACCGAAAGGAATACCACCTGCCCTGTTTAAAGCAAAGAGTGAAGACGGCTGATATCCTGCAATTTCTATTTCCGGAAGTCAGGCGGCTAAACAGAATACCGGAATCATGGAAGGGCTCAACACTAGTGCCAATCCATAAAAAAGGCAACAAGGCTGATCCCAATAATTATCGCCTAGTAGCTCTAATAGACAATGTTCAAAGGAGGGGAGACGAGACAACAAGTGAGTTTAGCAGACATAGTGAAGAAAAAGAACCCTCAGGCACCAACTGAAAGTTGGTAGCCAATTGTCTTCATTGGGTTCTTGTTGTAAGTACATGAAGTAGTACCCAACAGAGTGATGTGAATTAAAAAGAGTATAGACTATTCCCCAAGCCAGAAAAATATTTATTTAATGAAGGGAAGGTTCCAACTCAGTTAGAAAAAGTGAAAATCGGACATACAGATGGTTGGGTTAGTTTGAACCAGAGTCCTAAACAAAAAAGTGCAAAGATCGACATGTTTCTGCTTTAAGTGAGCCAATCATCAGCTCAGCATTCATCAGGACCACACAAAACCGCCTTTAGGCAGCGCTCGCTAAGGCACCTGCACATACGGGCGGGGAAATAAGGAAAAGATTACAAACTTGAATGTAACTGGTGCACAGGAACTTCCTACGTGCAACCCCTCCAACACGTGAGGGCTGTTGAATCTGGAATAAACCAAAAACATAGGGAAAAGTTGAACAAATAAAACAATCCCCACTCATGTCGTCATTATAAATGAAAGGTTTCGTTACAATGTGAAAAACGCTAAACTCAGCCAGTAGTCAATATATGTGATTAGCATGGTTATTCAATTCAACTCACCGAGTAAAGGCAAGTGAGAAAACAGACCCGCTCGCTCTCAGGCATGTCATAGCAATTATAAATTTGAAATTGTCAACAATGCGCCCAAAATATTTTTGGGAAAATACCGCAAGGCATATTAGCCTGCGAATAAACCTCTTCGTTAGGCAAACATAACTCCTTCTGATATGTGAGCCCCGAAGTATTGCCGTTTGTAAAAAGTGCCCGTTAAAAGTTAGAAAACTTAAACTACACCCTCAGTCACAGAAGAAAAGGCCAAAAGCCATTAGCTTACTTGTCAATATCAGGAAACAGTCCCCATGGATGCGTGGCAGGGGAGAACCTTCACGCCCGGAAAAGCTGGGAGGTCAAAAAACGGGATTGGAATATCTCGTTGCCTTAAAACGCATGCTTCCCTTTTAGAGAGCGTACGTGAAAATAATGCCACAAGCGATAACAGGAATAAGCACAGAAAGGCGCTTCCACCAAACCTACTTCCGTCCGGGTGACTACCCTCTGCTCAACCTATTCGATGCACATCCACGGTCCGAATAAGCGGAAACCGCGGTGTCGGTCGTTTTTATCAAAACGTAATCGGCATCAGTTACGTGGCCGCCGTTCTGTCTTAAAGAGACAGGTGTTGTAGAGGTATCAAGACGTGTATTGACATTGTTTTTTTACACGTTGTTTAGACAGATAACTTTATTGGTTTACACAAAGACTCCGGAACAGTAGAACTTCCCAAACGTCAATGAGTATCCCATATGTTGTGTAAGTCAGCATTCACTATTACGGGATTAGCTCTCATGATTTATATAAATATCGAAATATACAGTGTTTTACACAATCAGCAGCCGCTGATTAAAGGTGAAAACTAATGGCTGAGAGTAACCCACATCAAATGGGAAACAGGGATGGGCATATTCATGCGACAAGCCTACATTTAATCATCTTATACAAATTTGAGCGCTTATCTTCGCATTACGGAACCCGAAGGTATGGCATCATTCAATCCATGTAAATGCGTAGAGAGACGGTAAATCCATCTTTGTTCCTTTTCAAAGATGCTACTCTCGCTGCTTTGTTTCAATTGCTCAATTACCGTCCATCTAATATCATTAGGACAATGGCCATGTTCCAGAAAGTGGGCAGTTAGATTTGTAGTGCTCTTGTGGCATCTCACGTTGCTTCGATGTTCACAGATGCGCTGTTTTATTTTTCTTGTGGTCATACCCACATATTTAAGGGGGCATGGGCAGGTAACTAAGTAAATGACATTGCTGGAGTTGCAATGTGTATGGCCTTTAAGGTGCCAAATTTTGCCTGCTTCTAGATTCAATGTTTTCATTGCTGTTGTTAAGTGGCTCTCTGTGTATAGTCCTAATCTAGTGATTAGTCCCGCTCATGTGCGGGGACCCCGGAGCAATCAAAAATAATCTCTTAAGCTGTCTTCTTTGCAGTACTGCATAGACACTTAAGAGAGAATTATGGATAGATAATGCAGCCTATACATGCAAGGCTACACTGTCCAGTACTTCAACTAGAAATGCAAGGATATTCCACCAATATCACACTTAGACCTGTCTGCCAAGTTTCACCATAGAGAACACTTCCCCCTTCACCAAATCCTTGGAATGATAGAGAGGAAGGACAGGACAGACAAGCCCCCATAGGCTGCCATTATTTGGCTTAAAAAGGGATACCGTGCCTTTAAGGAAACTTTCCAGAACTCTCCTGGCATCCCAGAATGCACAGCAACTCCCTCCACTTTCAGTTCTTTTTTCCGGCTCCTGCTAGCAGGACCCTGGAGCATTGAGCTCTCCCTTTTTTGTTTTTTTTCTACAAATTGTGCACTTTTAAAGTGTTAGTGTGTTCACTCGACGTGTTTTTGCCTCTTCTCTTCTTTGCTGGAGTTTCTCTGGTATTTTGGCTGCTCTTTTATCAAATATGACTGCCTTATTTGATAAATGTCCTGAGTGCTCCAGGAAAAAGGCAAAATCGTATCCTCACAGGGTGTGCATCCTGTGCCTGCCTTATTCTCATGTTCCTGAGGAGTGTGATATCTGTCTACAGTTCCCTAAAAGGACCCTGAAGGACCGGGAGAAGACCAGGCTCCAAGGCTTTGAGCTGAGAAGGCAGCAAGGACAAGGTGGGTCTGGGCATGAAGGGGCTCCTTCCTCTGCCCGTGCGCCGGCCTCTGGGGGGCTCCCCAGGAAGGAAAAGGCCAGAAAACGCCACCGGTCTCCGTAGAAGGTAGATAGCCTCGACGTCGGCGTCGAAAGGAATGACCAAAGTCTGTTCCCTGTCTCCCCAGGGCTCTGGGTCGAAGCGCTGTCTACGTTCGACGTCGAGGGGACTGACGTCGAGACCTCCGTCGATGACTGATTCGTCATCGAGCCTTCATCGATGTCGAGAGGGGCAAGACGCCGGCGCTCGCCGTCGAGGCGACACCGCCGGTCACCGTTGACGTCGACACGCAAGTCAGCGACGTCGAGACGTAGATCAGCGTCGAGACAGGTCGTCGACGCCGAGGAGATGGTCGTCGTCGAGGGGACGATCGAAGTCGAGGCACCGACCGTCGACATCGAAGCGACGACCGTCGACGTCGAGGAGACGTTCGTCGACGTCAAGGAGACGCTCGTCGACGTCGAAAGGACGCTCCGCGTCGAGGAGGAAGCCTAGATGTTCTAGGACCAGGACGGAGTTCTCGGCTTCAGCGAGCACACAGTCGCGGCGGCGCCGCCGCTCGTCTACGAGGGGTAGGGTCTCGAGATCGCGCCCCTCTGGTCAGAAGGGCTCGGAGTACTCTAAAGTCTACTCACCCTCCAAACCGAGGTTGCCTACACCTCCTCCTTTACCCGTGGATCCTCCTCCACGTACCCAGACTCCTCCTCCACTGCCTCAACCTCCTACTCCTCCACCACCTCCGGTTCCTCCTCCACCGGCTCCGCCAAGGTCTAACTCGCTACCTCATTTGCCTACACCGCCTACGGGGCCGCCACAACCTAGGCTCCCAGTTCGCCCTCCTTTCCGGCCCGCGGACCGTCCGAGGCTGCCGAGGTCGAGGTCTCGCTCAAGACGGAGAGATAGGTCCAGGAGTCGCCGTCGCTCATCTACGAGGTCCAGATGGCGCCGTAGGAGGGACAGGTCTAGATCCCGCCATGTGGATTCATCCAGTGCTAGGGAGTACTCGCCGACCCTGTCGGACTCCCCTCGGACGAGGGTGTCCCAGATAGACGACATTGTCTCCTTCCAGGAGGTGTTGATGCGAGGAGCGGCTAAGCTGGGCATCACGCTCACGGTGCAGGGAAAAGTTTTGCATGCTGTCTTTGCACCAGATTTACCCTCAGCTGCAAAGGGGAGACTGGCTTTGCGCGATAGATCTGCAAGATGCGTACTTCCATGTGCCCATTGCACGGAAACACCGGAAGTTCCTGCGCTTCCTCGTCGGCACCAATCACTATCAGTACACCGTGCTACCGTTTGGACTGAAGTCTGCACCCAGGACGTTTTCCAAGTTCATGGCTGTGGTGGCAGCGCACCTGCGAAAGAACAAGGTGTTTGTCTACCCGTACCTGGACGACTGGTTTATCAAGGCCTCCACCTTCCAGGAAGCACAATTGCACTTCAACAGGATGGCTATCCTGCTGAATCGGCTGGGGTTGCACATAAATATGTCCAAGTCTGTTCCGATCCCGGTCCAGTACCTGCAGTACTTGGGAGCCTCCATCAATACGCTGTCGGCAAGCATGTCTCCTTCGGAGGAGAGACGCTTATCACTCCTTTGGAAGGCTCAGGCTCTCATAGCTGCTCCATCTACAACAGTGAGGACGGTGTCTACTCTACTGGGGTCGATGGCCTCTTGTATCTTCCTCACCCCACATGCGCGCCTGCACATGAGGCCGCTGCAGGAATGTTTGGAGGATCAATGGGACCAGAGGACAGGGTGCTGGGACGACAGGATCCAATTGTCTCTTTATGCCCAACAGTCCCTGAGATGGTGGTGCTCGGCAGAGAATCTACTCAGAGGGGTTCCTTTCCACAAGGATATCCCGACCCAGACTATCATGACGGATGCGTGTCTCCTGGGCTGGGGAGCACATTCAGACCATCTACAGATCCAAGGAACGTGGTCTCCTGCGGAGTCCACGTATCACATCAATTTCTTGGAACTCAGAGCGGTTCACTTGGCACTGAAGGCTTTTCTTCCGTCCTTCCAGACCAACTACTTGCTTGTGCAGACGGACAATACGACCAAGATGTATTACCTCAACAAGCAGGGGGGCACAAGATCGCGCACACTGTCACAGGAGGCGCAGGCGATCTGGCACTAGCTGCTAGCCAGAGGACTGACGATAACGGAGACTCATCTGCTCGGTGTGCAGAATGTTCAGGCGGACGCCCTCAGCAGGTTGATTCAAGAAAACCACGAGTGGGTCATAAACTACGAGGTGCTCGACGACATCTTCGCCATGTGGGGCACTCCAGACGTGTATCTGTTCGCCACCGCCGAAAACAACAAATGCCGCGACTTCGCCTCGAGGTATTACCAACTGGGGACCCTGGGGAACGCGTTATGGATCAGCTGGTCGAACAGCTTTCTGTACGCTTTTCCACCCATTCCCCTGCTTCCGGCGGTGCTCATCAAGCTGGCCCAGTCCCGGGCGCGGATGATCCTCATTGCTCCGGAATGGCCCAGACACTGGTGGTTCACGGACCTGCTTCATCGTTCGATCCTGCCTCATCGGCCGCTGCCGTGTCGGCCGGACCTTCTCACGAAGTTCGGAGGGCAGATGGTGCACCCCAACCTCTCGTCATTTAGTTTGGCGGCATGGCTCCTGAGATAGTGCAATATGGCCACTTAAATCTTCCTGAGGATTGCATGGACATATTGAAGGATGCTAAGAGGCCGTCTACTAGGACCTCTTATGCTTACAAATGGAAGAGATTCTGCATCTGGTGCATGTCTAAGAACTATGATCCGACGACCTGCAAGGAGGATGTCATCCTTCCATACCTTCTGCATCTAGCTCCGTCTGGCCTTAATTTCCATTCCATTAATGTTCATCTGGCTGCATTGACTGCTTACAGAAAATGCCCTTCGCAGACTTCCTTCTCCCAGATTCCTGTGATTAAGGATTTTTTGGATGGGTTGACGAAGGTGTTCGGCTTCCTTCGCCTGCATGGGAACTGAATGTGGTGCTGTCCAGGCTGATGAAGGAACCTTTCGAGCCTATTCACAAGGCTTCGCTGCAGCACCTGTCTTGGAAGGCGGCGTTCCTCGTGGCCATTACATCGGCCCGCAGGGTAAGTGAGATTCAGGCATTGTGTTGCCAAGAACCTCATACTTCAGCAACCAACCAACGCACACCAGGACCGAACAACCACCCCCCACCGCCACCCTCCACGCCTGGACCCCGATCAACACCGAAGACACCATCCAAACGATGAACTCCATCCACTCCGGATCACCGACCGACCCCTGCCCTCACTACGTCTTCAACAAGGCCGACGCTGTCATCGCACCCCACCTGCGAGACATCATCAACACATCCTTCGACACCGCCACCTTCCCTGAGAGCTGGAAGCACGCCGAACTCAGCGCTCTACTCAAGAAACCCACAGCGGACCCCACCGAACTCAAGAATTACCGCCCCATCTCGCTCCTCGCTCCTCCCGTTTCCAGCCAAAGTCATCGAGAAGACCGTCAACAAGCAGATGGCCGCCTTCCTCGAGACGAATGGATCCCTCGACCCCTCACAGTCTGGCTTCCGAGCCAATCACAGCACCGAGACCGCCCTCATCGCCGCCACCGATGACATCCGAGCCCTGATGGACAACGGAGAAACAGCGGCCCTCATCCTCCTAGACCTCTCCGCGGCATTCGACACTGTCTGCCACCGCACCCTAGTACAGCGCCTCAGCAACGTCGGAATCCAGGACAAGGCGCTGGAATGGATCATCTCCTTCCTCGACGGAAGAACACAGAGAGTCCGCCTCCCACCGTACAAGTCAGAGGCATCCGAAGTCATCTGCGGCGTCCCTCAAGGATCCTCTCTGAGCCCCACCCTCTTCAACGTCTACATGAGCCCCCTCGCGGCCATCGCACGCCAACACAACCTCAGCATAATCTCCTACGCCGACGACACCCAGCTGATCCTCTCCCTGACCAACGACCCAGCCGCCGCCAGAGCCGACCTGCACGAAGGGATGAAAGAGGTAGCCGAGTGGATGACGACCAGCCGCCTGAAACTGAACTCCGACAAGACGGAGGTCCTCATCCTGGGCTCTTCACCCTCCGCCTGGGACAACTCCTGGTGGTCTCCCGCCCTGGGCACTGCACCCAAACCAACAGACCATGCACGCAACCTGGGCTTCATCCTGGACTCCTCCCTCTCCATGACCAGGCAAGTCAACAACGTCTCCTCGGCGTGCTTCAACATCCTACGCATGCTACGGAAGATCTTCTGGTGGATCCCCACTGAGACCAGGAAGACCGTCACCCAGGCCCTCGTCACTAGCCGACTGGACTACGGCAACGCCCTCTACGCCGGTACCACCGCCAAGCTCCAGAAGAGACTCCAGCGGATCCAGAACGCCTCTGCCAGACTCATCCTCGACATCCCACGAACCAGCCACATCTCCGGACACCTGAGAGACCTTCACTGGCTCCCCGTCAACAAAAGAATCACCTTCCGCCTCCTCACCCACGCACACAAAGCTCTACACGACCATGGCCCGAGCTACCTCAACAGCCGAATCAACTTCTACGCTCCCAAACGCCACCTCCGATCAGCAAACCACGCCCTCGCCGCCGTCCCCCGCATCCGAAGAGCGACTACAGGAGGAAGGTCCTTCTCCTACCTGGCCGCCAAAACCTGGAACTCCCTCCCGACCGACCTGCGCCTGACCCAAGACCACCTCTCCTTCAGGAAGAAGCTGAAGACCTGGCTGTTCGAGCAGTAGCGGCACCCCCCCTCCCCCAGCGCCTTGAGACCCTACGGGTATGTAGTGCGCTCTATAAATGCCATTGATTGATTGATTGACTGTGTTTCATGCTGCTAAGGTTGTTATGCGTACTCACCCCAAGTTCCTTCCCAAGGTGATTTCTGATTTTCATGTTAATCAGACTAACTTTACTGACTTTTTTCCAGAATCCTTCCACTCCAGCGGAAAGGTCTCTTCATTCCCTGGATGTTAGGAGGGTGTTGAAATTCTATCTGGATAAAACCAAAGACATTCGCTGGTCTGACCAATTGTTTGTCAACTATGGGTCGGTTAGGACTGGTCTGGCTACTTCAAAGCAATCTATCTCTAGGTGGATTGTGTCTTGTATCCAGCTTTGTTATCAGAAAACGAATAAGACCTTAGGGGGTAAGCTTAAGGCTCATTCCACCAGGGGCAAAGTGGCCACAACAGCTTTGCTTCGTAATGTTCCCATTGCAGAGATCTGCAAGGCTGCCACTTGGAAGTCGGTCCATACCTTTGCTAAGCATTACTGTCTGGACTCTGATGCCAGAGCAGAGGCTCAGGTTGGACAGGCTTCGCTGCGAAATCTGTTCGCATAATAGTGGTGTTGTCTTTTCTCTCCACCGCCGGGTTGTTTTTTGGATGGGTTTGCCATTCTATTCACTAGATTATGACTATGCACAGAGATCCCCTAGTACAGAAGTAGTTTCTTACCTGTAACTCCAGTTCTGTAGTAGGTATATCTATAGTCATAAGCGCCCGCCCTCCTCCTCGATGGAGAAAAGGATGAAATGATGAATGCTACAGGTCTAGCTGATACACCTCCAAAAAGAACTGAAAGTGGAGGGAGTTGCTGTGCATTCTGGGATACCAGGAGAGTTCTGGAAAGTTTCCTTAAAGGCACGGTATCCCTTTTTAAGCCACATAATGGCAGCCTATGGGGGCTTGTCTGTCCTGTTCTTCCTCTCTATCATTCCAAGGATTTGGTGAAGGGGGGGAAGTGTTCTCCATGGTGAAACTTGGCAGACAGGTCTAAGTGTGATAATGGTGGAATATCATTGCATTTCTAGTTGAAGTACTGGACAGTGTAGCCCTACATGTATAGGCTGCATTATCTGTCTTTAATTCTCTCTTAAGTGTCTATGCAGTACTGCAAAGAAGACGGCTTAAGAGATTATTTTTGATTGCTCCGGGGTCCACGCACATGAGCGGGACTATTCACTAGATTATGACTAAAACAGAGATACCCCTACTACAGAACTGGAGTTACAGGTAAGAAACTAATCCATCTTGCTATTTGGGAAATCGGAGGAGACTTGGTCTTTTGAGTGGTAGCCGGAGGAATTCGGGGAAGTCCCCATTCCCAAAAAATGTGCTATGGACCTGGTTTTGGTGATTGACGACAAGCTCTCGAAGGAGGAGCATGTAAAAATCACTTCAGGTAAGTGCTTTGGCTTAATGCGCATGCTGAGAAAGGTCTTTCCTTGGATCCTCCTTTGCACCAGGAAAGTAATCATTCAGGCAATGGGAACTCCCTATTGGTTGGGATTAGAGAAGATCTGCTATCAATGCTGCAGGTTGTACAAAATACGGCAGCGCGCCTGCAAACAAACAAACCTGCACAAACCCCATCATTCCCTCTACTGCGTCAACTACATTGGCTTCCTATTAGGAAAAGAGCAATTTTAAACTCCTATGTCTGGTATTCAAAGTCCTGCAAAGGCACAGACCAGCATACTTAATCAAAAAGCTGCAATGGTACTCACCAGGGCGCCTTCTGAGATCTAGCAGTCAAAGGCTGCTTCGCCCCTGCAGAAATAGGAAAGCCAGTATGGGAGGGCGTGCATTCTCTCATCTGGGCCCTGCCCACTGGAATAGTCTCCCAGAGGAGCTGCAAGCTTGTCCTAACCTGGCACAATTCAAGAAGCTTCTCAAGACGTGGCTGTTTTGCTAGAACACGGTCCATCCGGTTATCTGCCTCCCAGGCGCCGAGAGATCCCCCTGGGGATGACTCGCTGCGCCTTATAAATATTAAATATATAAATATATATGTTAAAGCTAAAAGAGCTTTAATTATACCTCCTAGAGCACGTTCTACTCTCAAAATAGGAGCATCTATGGCCTTTTTAGACAATATTCCCATAGCTGATATGTAAAGCAGCAACATGGTCCGCACATATTTACCAAACATATGTGTGGATGTATTAACACATCAACAAGCTAATGTAGGGCCAGCAGTTCTAAAGCACCTTTTTCAAACTACTGCAACACCCACTGGTTAGCCACCACTTTGGGAGAACACCGCTATACAGTCTATGCAATGCATGTGTATCTACAGCACACATGTCTCGAACAGATTGTTACTAATCCTGTAAATTTCTGTTCTTGGCATGTAGAGCTGTAGATTGTCATGAACCCTCCCTCCTCCCCGGACACTTGTGGTTGTTGCAGTTCTTATTATTCACATTACATACACATGGACACCTCTGTACTACACTTACTCCATTCTCACCCTCTTGCGGGGAAAAAAAAAATCTAACAATGGAGTCGATGCCCATGTGCACAATGACTGAAAGGAGAAGTCACCTTACCTTGTGACTGGAAAATACTTTTTTGAAGAAAAACAACTTGCAAACATCCAGACCACTCACTAGATGACAGGAGTATGCAAAGCATGTGAATCTACAGCTCTACGTACCAAGAACAGATGCTTACAGGGTAAGAAACGTAATCCTTCCAAATTGCTGACAAGTTAAAGGATCTGTGGACCTGTTTTGTTACTTTTATAAACACAGCAAACAGCAATGTGCTAGCGTATCTACACTAGGAAGGGTGCTGTGTGTATTCCTACTTTAAGGCTCCCAAAGATGATGAAGTCTACTTGTTTCCTAACTACTTGCTTTTCAGACCCTACTTGTTCAGTAACTTAGGTTTTTTCAGTTGTGGATCAACCATCATCTATCTTGTGCCATAATGATATTTTTGACAGTAGATTTTATTTTACAATTGCTTCCTCCAGCTTTCCCAGAAAGCCAGTAGTCTTGTTGCAAAGAGTTTATCAATACCTAAGTAAGCAACATAAACAATAATCACTTGTGTTGCTTCTTCATCCTCTAAGCCTATGTCCTAAGTTCCCTTGAAGAAATGTAATCTTGTAGACACATTATTAATGCTCTAGAAGTATTTGAAGGTCTTTTGTCCTATCTTCTGTCATTCTAATATGGAGTGTGTGAGTACATGCACAGAGCTTACACCTTCAAGATCTTGTTGAACTACTAAGTTGGTAGTCTTTTAACTTATAATCATTGTGCTGCCTACCCTGTCAACCAAATGGGACTACTTGAATGCATACGAAACATTTAGGATTTGTCTGGATGACCCATTTTTAGGTCAAGCCTAGAGCAGCGCTTGCGCTGCTTTCTGGACTTTTAGTAAGGGGCTTCAGAAAGCTCCCCAAGCTCACTACACGCTTGTGTGTGTGTTATTTATCTTTCTTACAGGCTAATGGGCTTTGCGTGCGTCTTTTAAATAAAGACAGCACGCAATTGGACAGAGACGGGTGCATGTCCTGCCTTTGCTCCGCCCACGGCATATTGCTTGCGGTTACCTGCACAGGCCACATCTGTTTTCAGTTATCGTGCCCAGACACGGGCGCACCACTTGCGGGCTTGTTTTTCTGGGTATCTAATTACTTCTTGTTTGAGCCTATAATTGTCAAAGCAGTACAAGGATTTATAGGAGACGCCGCATCTCAGAGTACACACTGCTCCCCAGGCTTGGTTTGCTGAATATCAATCATTTCACGATCTCTCTGTTCAGACACCTTCTTGTCGGGCAATAACACTCATCGGCAATGATGGTCTGCCCTCTACCTCTGAAAGTAGGAGTGTATGTCTAGTGTATGAGAGGACAACGTGAGATGTGGAGATAAAGAGACACACACTTGTTTACAAGTTTCAAGGGCCTTTGCCACCCTAAGGATGAATCTCTGAACTCTGCGGTGCCTGGGAGTGCGGCGCATTCCAGCACGGCACTAGGTGGCGTGAAGCTCCGACTCCAGCCTTTCGCATGTTTTACAAATGACCTGCCCCTGACCTTCATTGCAAGCAGCTCACCTCCCAGAGACTCCCACAAAGGGAGCCTTTCCGAACAATAACCGCACGCTCCACCTAGTCAACCTAGATTTTCCGCCATGGTCCGAGGAGGTGTTTCACTAAAACTCTTACAGGTTTAACACGCAACCGTAGTAAACCACAAACTCAAATAAAGCGTCTTATTAATAAAAAACAGAGGGCAAGGAAGCGAAGGCGCAAACAGGACTATTTCTGATCCCGTGACATTACTACGGTGACAAGCTATGCGAGGCATGCAGGGCTGAGCTCGCATGCACTGCTGAGCTCAGATGGGCTGCAACGCTGGGAAATCTCTGCAGTAAACACTTAACTTCTCCTTGAAATCAATTAAAAAATCTACAGTAAAACTTATTTTGTTGTCACAGTGCCTACGTGGAGTTTTTCCATTTTGCTTCAAAATCTTGCCTGTTTTTTTTTTTTAAGTTACAACTCCACTTGGCGTCGTTTAAATATATTGGCCAAATAAATATGCATGCCTATAATTTTCTATTTGATATACAGGAGTACAAAGTATAAATATTAATATGTTCGTATTTGGTTTTAGGGATTCAGCAATGCTATGTGCTAGTTATAGTGTGACTGTCAATTTTTTTATGATGTCTTTGGGCAATGTTTCACTTGAATGTTTTACGTCATGGTAAGCTGTCAGGGCACCATCGACGGAATGTGGCCTGCAATAACTTAATAAAGAAACAAATAAAACTAGTATTATATTTTTATGTGTTGGTATAATTTAAATATACCAACACATAAAAATATAATAGAGTTTTTTTGTAACATTTTCGATAAAGTGCAACATTATTATTAAATAAGGACGTTAAAAAAATTAGTGGCGATACAAAGACGTACATAAAAAGAAGGTTATGAATAAGTGAAAAGAAAATTAAGGAAAAAAGAAAATCTATAAAGAGACCATTGACAAAATAAGCCACATTCCCTTTGGGGAGAGGAAGTGGCTTAGGGCCGGAGCTGCCTACTTTAAAATGGGATACCAGGTTTGATTCTCAGCATCTGCTCAACATCCTGCGACTCGGACAAATCACTTAATCTCCCCTTACCTAAAAAAAGGAAAGCGTCCTTTTGTAATGTAACTGGTGCTCATGCAAAGTGCTCCAATAGTTTTAGATCGAGTTTGTGCTATATAATACAGCAACAAAATAAAAATCAATACTAAAAAAGGTACTTGAAAAAAGCATTGGCATAGCCAATAGGTCTCGCCTTTGGGACCTTATAAGTGTTTATCCATGCAACAGTTGATGTTGTTTCACCAAGGATATTGTACTGGATAAATAAACACTTATAAACACCCAAAGGCCTGACTTATTGGCTAAGCCAATACTTGTTTTCACTAAGTGCCTGTGATGGATTTTGGCAATTTTTGGGGGTATTTTTAAAAAGTTTTTTTAGAGATACTGTTTTCTTGTCAACTTTATTTTTTAGAGTAGCAATTGGCACAGTCTTTGAACCTTACAGAGAAATAATAGTATTATCTTTAGATGCCTCTGTGAAGAATGTAGTGGATATGCAGACATATGTGGGCCTTCTCATTATGTCTGTTAAGGGTGGGGGGAGGGAATGCCTTATTGGACCATGGTTAGTACGCAGGAATCGGAGTTTCCACCACTTTAGAGTAATGAGATGTTAGAGGTGGTGGAAATTAGGACTAATGCCTTTTTATTTTTTTAACTGAGGATGCCAACCACCTACCCCCAACTCCCTCGCCTACACTCACCACATCCATCTCCCAGAGCAGCACCAACAAAGCTGATGTCCTAACCTTAATGAACCTGAGCATCTTTACCAACTTTATCCAGTCTCTATTGCCAGATATTTTGTACAGGTACTTTTAAGTCAGTGTATACAAATCTACAACTGGATCCTGTTGTGGTGCTTAAGGTCGTAAAATCTCAGTTTCATTGCTGTGAGGTAAATCTGTTAACAGACTGAAACGTTGTTATTTGTGTGTCGGTATAAGCTGAGGACATTGCACATGTTGGGCTCAAATAGGATACATCTCGGGGTATTTTCTTTCAGCAAATAATTTAAATAGTGGGTTGTAAGTGACCTAGATAAAGGGGCAAAATATCCAGTAAGATACACGATCTAAAATGCTTTTAATTTATTTGATTTCAGCAGGAAAAGAGCTACTTTGCATCCATTGCACCTAGAAGACTAAACAGTACAGGGGACATTGAAGAGAAAGAAAACAGGTAAATTAAGAACCTGGATTTGACCTGGTGTTATGGTTACCGCAAAGTTGGTTTGGGGGTGAAGTAGAGTTGAAGTGAACATTGGTAAGGTGACTATTTGAGCAACATATTATTCTTTCACCATTTAGAACTGAGCTAAAACATTTAGCAATGGTTTGTGAAGCCTCTTATAACTGTCCATGTTAGTGTTATTCAATATGTTTAGATTTGCTTTGAAGAATCAGAAGAATTGAAAGATTGACGTTTCTTCAGGTATGTTAACATACCTTGGCCTTGCTATTTCTTGGCGCATGAGATCAGGAAATTAGCTACTTGGTATTTGCTTTTTATGCAATAAGCTAATTACAAATAAAATCTCCTTGCCTGTTTATTATTTGGACTCAACGTTTTTGTGTGTTATCATCCCCAGTTTAACATGGGGCTTATTTTCTATTGGCCTCTAAGAATTGTTACGTTGGATTAGTTTACTGTGTGGTCACTTTAGGCTAACATCTCTATGCACTTTAATGCAGTCACTTTCTAGCAACAAGCATTGGTTGTTTATTGTGCATTCTTAATGATCGAAAACAATACTTTACATTTTCCTGTATTTGGCTTACATAGTCTATAAAACCCTAATAAAGCGCAGCGTATTTAAGGTACCTGTGTAAAATACTGCATTCTAATTCATTTTACCAGTCAACAAGGTAGGTGAACCATTATGAAGCAGCTCTCAACGCTTCCACTAGAAAAAAAAAAGTTGGATAGATTGAGACAGCACCAACCTCCCTGGAGAACTGCTGGTGAACACTAGAACACCTCTGGAAAATGAGTGTTTTTGACTGGGGGATGTCACCGAGCATAACATTCCTTTGTCTAATATTTGAAAAAACAGTTTATTCTCCGTAATGATGACTAAACCCATTCTTCTTTATCGTCTTCACCAATCTTCCAAATAAAGTGTGCAATGCATTTGAAGCAAATCTATTACAAGATAACACAAGTAAGCTGGAAGATTTTTTCTTGGGTAGCTCTGTGGTGCAGGTTGTCCTGAATGTCTTATGTTTTGGGATTGAAGTAGTGTAGTATTTATTTTACAACAACTTTTTATTTTTATTTAATTATCCTAATAACTAAATGGCAGTGTTTGAATAACTACTTTGTTTCTTTCATTGACATATAAAAACATCATGAAATATGATCTCAAGCAGTGTTCTACTACATGAAGGATTGTTGGATACAAAGTGTCATCAAGCAAAATCTAGGATGTCATTTGTAAGTTAATGATGACAACTTTGTGCATCGCTGCAGTTACACAGTCTAATGAAACTGCAACCTTTCATAATGAATTCAAATGAAACACCACATTTTGTCTGTGGTTCACTAGCAGAAAATATTGAGAATTAGATAAAAAAATAATTCCCTTAAATGCATTTTTTTTTATAAATGTGAAAATTACTCAAATATATTCCAATTAAAATGAAAAAGATATTAAAAGAAGAAAAACACAAGATCATCCAATACCACTGGCAGCAGTTTTACAAACTCCATTAACAGTTAGATGATTTAATAAACATTAAAGACTGTCCCTCAAGAACTTGATCTAAGCTGAAATTTTCCTAATCCTAATAGAAACATGTTGTGCTTAAAGAAGTGTTAGATAATAATGAGCCATTCCTCATAGCTTGAATAGAAGGTACATTTGTAACTACTTTATATTTCAATGTACAGGGTTTTATTTATATAGTAAAAGTATAGATTTTCTCTGGGATATCTTCAGTTGTAGGATTTTAGTTTAAGTTTAATGTAATCATTCAGAGAAGCTGATTTTAGTAGATCAGATGACAAGTTGAAAGTCGGTTCTACCATCAAGAGTGGTTAGATTACCTTCGTACTCTTTTCTCCTCCTTTAGGGAGTCTGCTGTCAGTCTTGTACGTAGTGGCTCTTACACTCGACATTTGTGGCGGGAGGATCTGAAGGGAAATGAAGGATCCTCAACAAGTGCTCCCTCCAGCTACATATCCTCCCTGAAAAGGTATGCAACACCGACATGAAGAGTATAGCCTAGAGGCCATGATTCACAGACACTAAGTTTTGATTTATCTTTCTTGTTGCATCTTGTGTGAACTTTCATGCTTGCAACTGTCTCTAGACTGCATAGTTTGAAAGTTTTCGGAATGATTTCTGTTATTTGTTATTTCCAAAGGGGCTATAGTCATACTTGCGCTCCCTCTAAATGGAGGATACAACAAATGACATTTCTCAGCCTTGTTTATCCTTTCCTTTCCCATCATCGCCGGATATATCTAGCTAATTTGTGAAGGCTTCCTTTCACAAATATGCACACTATGCTGGATCAATTTTGGGATTTATTCATTACTCTACTTTTTCCTTTAATCTGAATTTGCCTGGACTGGCCTATTTTATTTTGTAATGGGCATCAGACTTGTGTCCCATTTTCATAGCAAAACTGTTTTCTTTTGTATGAACCTGCTCACAGGTAAATTTGATGTATTTCTCAAGCTTGAGTTTGGTTAATAGGTTAACATAGTTTCACCTAGAGCTCAAGCCAGAGAATTTTAGAGAAAATGCCTTTAGCTAGTAATCAAGCAGTAAACGTTAAGCCTGGTATCTGCTAAACTTGCCCTCCCTGAAGAACTTGAAATAGTAAAAGATATATGGAACACGATTCCTCACCTTGTTAGTTTCCCCCAGACGCCAGAATGGATCCGGAAACTGTAAACAAATTTCCATGTGGTTCCTTAGGTGGGCCATGCAGCCCGCCCCACCTTGGATGTGATGTCTCGGTCCCTACATTTGTGCCATCTTCAACTACTGATGCTGTTCCTTTTTTTAAGCGCTTTCTGACTTGAATCCAGTGCTAGCAGGGCTGTCTGGGAAAACTTTAAAATTCCTCCCCAGGGTGCAGACATGGGCCCCAAAACAAGTTTCTAGCTGTGGCACCACAACATCTGCCTCTGGGCCTCGGTACCTCGTGCAACACAGTTGTACTCTAGCTATCAGAAAATGAATCGTAAGGCGATTTGAGACTGCAAAGCCAAGCTTGCTGTTGTTGAACTACAGGAGAAGTTGAGGTAGTGATCTGAACAAGAGCGCATACGCACTCACTCCAGGAGCCAATCTCAGGAAAGCTCCACATTGAAATCCAGGAGTTGAAGTAAGACATGTAAATCACAAAAAATGTCCAAGCACAGTTCACCGACATCGTACCATTCGGAGTTACGAGAGATCCTCCGTTCTTCTCAACCTCTAAACTACTCTGAGGAGCAAGGTCCCAAAGTGTTTCCACTCTACCTCCTGACTAAGCGAGCAGCCAAAGCAGACAGAATGCAACACCTGAAAGAGGTCAGAGCAGTCCTTCTCGGTACCCTGCCAAATCCTACTGTAGTGCCTTCGGACCCAAGGATTTTTTTTTTTTTAAAGACCTTTATTGTACTTTACCATTTAACACAGCGTCTGGCCTACAACCTCTTGGGCCGGCCGCAACGTATTCGCGGTTACTCAGTAGTATTAAGGATAACACAGCCCGTGTGCCGACATCCATGGGGTACGGCGGCGTTCCATAATCATACAAGTACCTAATTCACAGAAGGATCATAAATCTAATCAGCTCCATTTTCTATTTTTATTTAACTAAGCACGGTTGTATCGCATCAAATATGGAAGACGACATAAACAGTTTTGTATGTAGCAGTTTTGAAAACACGTAGCGCAAATACAGGTAAGTCCCCATTGATAAACCTTCCGCAGTTAGTGGCTAAATTCGAGAATGAACAGAAAAATCACCTCACAGCTTCACTCCGTGGGAACGGGACTCCTAGTCCGAAAGGGCGTCATCCAAATCAGTCTGGGGTGGTTCACAAATGTCTCCCCTGAACTTGTTCCACGCCCCCCAAATCTGCCCCCATTTCCTGGGGCATCCCCGATGCACAAACACCGCCTTCTCGGCCACCATAGCTGGACCCAAGGATTTGAGGTGGCAAGTTGGCAGATCCTTCTTGATCGTGCAACTTGACCTTCACCCAAGGTCAACCCAGTCAACCAGCATGGTGCTGCCAGCTCCTGCCCTGGCACTGCCAGCTCCTGCCCTGGCACAGCACCCAACAGTATTGCTAGGTTTTTGCCCTGACCTGCGCCCTCAGGGGAGCACTCTATGCAATTCAAAATAAATTACTACTTTTCAACCGTTCCTAAAAGGACTTGGGGGAATATATAAATTTCCCCTAAATATTCCAGGATTGGAGTTAGAATAGTAAAGAAGCCTCCTGGAATATTTAAGGGCAAGTTGCTCTTTCCTAAAATTTTCTAACACTGGAGTTAGATTAGTAAATTTGATCTTCCAGTGTCCACCACTCCCATTACTCCCCTGGGGGCACAGTTCAGGACAAGAAACACCAACGAGCGCATCTGATGCTGTATTCAGTGCCAAAACTGATGCCTCCGACCTGAGCCTTGATGCCATCACTGACTCTGATCTGGTTTTGACTCCCCTCATTTTCTGATTCCGAAATAAGACGTAGGCCTTCCTCTCATCATAGATCTTTGCCCTCTAAACTTCTACCTCCAGAAGCACAAGGTCAGAATGCACACCCTGGCCCAAGTCCTGTCTGCACTAAATCCAGGAGACTAAATGGACACATACTTCCACAGCCCTGTCCTGCTGTTCTACATGTGTTGACTGTAGTTTCAGGTATGCCACAAGCACTTCCAGTTCTCTGTGCTCCCATTAGACCATACCATTGCACTGTGGGTGTTCACAAAGGTGAAGATTGTGGTCTCTGCCCACTTGCTGATGTTGGGAATTCCAGTCATCTCATATTGACGACTAGCTGCTGAAAGTAGGCTCACCCCAAACAGTTGAAAAACACTTTCAGACAAAGGCCAGTTTGTTCACATTGTTCAGTTTTTCCATCGACATGCCAAAGTCCCACCTGATTCCTATAATCAGAGCCATCATGGATATGGTACTTTTCCGATACATTGACTTGGAAAACACAACTAGGGGCCCCCTGAAAATAGGATAATACCCTGACCGGGAAATAACTTTCTGGAAAAGAAATGCACACTGGACAAAGTGTTAAATATATTTATAGTAGTGCTCACACCATACATCTGACTTGTGAATACATAACACAAAACTATTTTTTTTATTAAATTTTTTTTTTATTATTTCGTGATTATTTTTCTTTTATATATATATATATATATATTTGTATTTTATATGATAATTGTCTCTCATATTCATCAAAATGTATTTTACATATTTAAAAAAAAAAACAGACAAACATGTAAGCAGCAATTTCATTACAATTGTTTTGGTGTCGGCTAACTATCCCTATCTAGTTTCTGGAACACCCAAATTGGTAGATTTCTGTATGACAGAGAACTGGTTACAGAGTGTTGAATTGCACCAAAGTGTTTTGGCGACAGCCTTCCTCAGGGTATTCACTACAAATTATAGCTATAATACGGGGAAAAGTTAACGAGTTACGGTTCTGTTATGTCCACACAATGTTTTACATAATGCGGAGAAAGTATGATTAGTCATGTTTTTTTGTTGCCACTTTTCCCTGCTTAGAGAGTCTGTCATAATATTGAGTAGGTTCCCTTTGGTAATCACTTATAGTTGAACATAAGATAGTTTAGTCTCACACCATGAATCTGACTAAAATACATTGTTTTTCTTGTTAACTTTTCCCTGTATTATAGCTATAATTTGGAGTGAATACCCTGAGGAAGGCTGTCGCCGAAACGCGTTGGTGCAATTCAACACTCTGTAACCAGTTCTCTTGGTTCAATTGTATTATCGCCTTTTGTAGAAAAATTGGAATGGTTATCTGTATATTAATTAACAACGTACAAGGTTTTTGTTCATTCCTTTTGAAAGTGATTTCCTTGTTTTATTTTCATCTGTAAAGGAAATAATCTTCCAGTCAATCTGACTGTCATATAGAAATCTACTAATTTGGGTTTTCCAGAAACTAGATAGAGATAGTTAGCAGACACCAAAACAAGTGTAATGAAATTGCTGCTTACATGTTTGTCTGTTGTTTTTAAAAAAAATATGTAAAATACATTTTGATGAATATGAGAGACAATTATCATATAAAATAATAACAAAATATAGATATAAAGAAGAGAAAAATAATCTCGAAATAATAAAAATATATATTTTTTAATAAAAAACATAGTTTTGTGTTATGTATTCACAAGTAAGATGTATGATGTGAGCACTACTATAAATATATTTAACACTTTGCCCAGTGTGCATTTCTTTTCCAGAAACTTTTCCGATACATGCCTCAGCGAGTCCAGGATAATCTGTGATCCTGATGTTTCAACCCTTGACCTGGGTCCCAGTGGGAGTGGCTCTGAGGCTTCTGGGCCTCTTTGCCTCCTGCCTCCTGCATCCTGCTTGTAGACCACACCAGGTGGCGCATGCAGTCTCTGGGGTGAGATATGATGTCTCAGTGGGCTCAGCACCAAGGCATCTTCTCAGACTCCATCCAGCGTTTTGAAGGAGACTGCTAAAGACCTGCAGTGATTGCTGCTTCATGGCAGTGGGACTGGCGGCAGACCCCTCTGCCTACCCCACCCAGAGAAAACGTTTGTGACGTATGCATTGTTGCTGTGTTAGGGAGGTCATCTGGGAGTAGCGGAGATCAGAAAACTCTGGTCTCCAGCGGAGGCTCACCTCCCCTTCAACTTGCTGGAGTTTCGAATGATATGCTTGGCACTTGAACCTTTCCTACTGACCATCATAGGGGAATGGGTGCAGGTGCTTACGGACAGCAGGTGCTTGTACTTACAGACAAAGGGTGCAGGTGCTTATGGACAACATGACCGCCAATGTGTACTGCAGCAAGCAGGGTGACGTGGAGTCGTGGGTTCTGTGCCAGGAGGCTCTGCACCTCTGGAAGTGGTGGACCTTTTAGGCATCTCCATGATCGCCTAGCACCTGGTAGGATCTTTAAACGTCAAGGCAGATTAACGCAGCCAGTGTTAACTAGTGGATCACAAATGACATTTACACTCCGAGGTGGTGTAGGAAGCTGGCTCTGTATATACTATACCAGTGAGGTCCAGTGGGACCCCAAAGGTAGGCAGAGGTAAAGTTGGATAGAACCTTACTCTCCATTTGTGGTAGTGTGGTCGAGCAGTAAGGCAGTATCAGAGGACAGTGCTGAGCATTTGTTGTACACACTGAGTCTGCAAATGAATTCACACACTCAAATACCGAACTTCACATAAATCGTTTTTGTATAAAACATATTCTTTTAGGTATTTTATTTTCTATAACCAAGCCAGCCTGGCACAGGTAAGTTGATAAATACTATGCAGGAAATATACAGTTTGAAATGCAATTGTAAATATACTTTAAAATGGTTACAGTTTGAATTTCTGTTCATGCAATACTGTGAAATGCTGTACATATACTTTGTACCGACTTTGCAATGAAAATTACAGGTGTTAATTTTACGTTACTTTTGAGATTACTTTTTCTACTCCGTGTGATATGCCTAGATATCAAACTGGGGCATTTCCTAGAGAAAATGTAAGTAAAATCAGTTCTGCACAGTTGTTACTTTTTAGGTTTCCATACAAATCAACTCCACACTTAAAACATTTTTCAGAGATAAACAGTCAATGGATTTCTATGGAGAGAAATTAAGTTAACGGTTACCAGGTAAGTGATTGGTCTATGGAGTTGAGGTTCTGTGGTTAGAACAAGGGTTCCTGCTAGGGTCAGGGATGCACTCTCGTTACACCCTCAGCGGCACTAGGGCGGCCGGGTGCAGAGTGCTGAGACCCAATGTTATCCAATGGGGATAGGGGGCCTCCGGTTGTTGGCTGCTGGCTAGCAGGCCACTCGGCTGTGGGAGCAAAGCTCCTGGACTTTAGCTCAGGGCAAATAGGGAAACATATTAGCACCAAAGGTGCACCCTCAGCGGTACTAGGGCGGCCGGGGGCAGGGTGCTGTTTCGACGCCGGATGTCATGTTGATTTCAATGGTGAACTTTGTTTGCAAAAGCGCTGCAGGCAGGGAGATGAAGGTGTTCTGGGTGTGACTTCGAGAGGTAAGTTATGAAGTATGGGGTTGGTTAGGCACCGTTGGTTTGGGCACACAAGGCCGTGGGGTGTCGGGTGCAGGGGTGCTTTTTTGGCGTCGGATCTTATTACCCGCTCCTGGTCGCGGTTAGGGGGGCCTTCGGGATTTAGACTGCACACGTCGGCTGGAGGCTTGAGGCAGGTCAGGGGTGATGCAGATCTCCGTTCAGGATTGCCGGGTTGACCTCCTCGTGGTGTTTGCCCACTTGAGCTCGGGCCGTGGACGATGGGTACAGAATGGTGCGGTTTCTGGCCAAGGCCAGAAGTTGCAGATGAACAAATCTGGCGTTCACGAGAGACAAAGTCTTCGGAGTTGCAGGCAGGTCCTCCGGGGTTTTCGAGGGTGCTGGTTGCAGGACACACCGTGATTTCGCAGGAGCAGGTACGAGGGGGAGACAGGCCTGTAGGGCTCGGGCAAAGTCTGTGGGCGACTTCCTCTTGTTAGCTGCTGCACGGCTGTTAGGTCCTCCTTTTTCTTGCAGGTTCTTGTCTTTCGAAGCAAGGTTCAGGGGTGCCCCTAAATACTAGATTTAGGGGCGTTACAGGTAGTTAAAAGGCATGGACCAATGGGTCCCTTCCTTGGGGCGGGTACACCCCCTATTATGCCACCCTCCATTGGGAGGGGGCATGAGCCTTTCCCTGGTTGGCTGAGTCCCCCCATCTTCAAGATGGCGTGGACTTAGTTGTGCTTCACCTCTCCTTCTCCACCTGAGGTGTGGAGTTGGCAGAGGTGGGCACACCTCTCTTCCTCACTTGTTTTTCCCGCTGGTTCTCCCGCCCAAAGTGGGGGTCAGAACCAGTGGGAACCAGTTGCTGAGAGCAGCAAGTGGCCTGGGGAAACTCACAAAGGCTGCAAGCCTCTGAAGCTTCCCCTTCGTGAACCCTGTCCATCCTTGGGGAGGAGGCTTGGCTCCTCGTCCCAGGACATGCATTGTTTCAGGCCACAGAGAGCAGCAGGCCCTCGACCCATGGGTCCGGAAACATGTTTGGTGGTGAAAGCTGAAAAGAGCGACTCAGCCTGAACACTAGTGGTAGGTTAGTTTTCAGGGGGCTTCTCTAAGATGCCCTCTGTGTGCATTTTTCATTAAATTCCACACTGGCATCAATGTTGGTTTTATGTGCTGAGAAGTTTTATACCAAACTTCTCGGTTTTCAGTGTAACCATTATGATGCTGTGGAGTTCGTAATGACAGTCTCACAGCACCATATACTCTTAATGGCAGCACTGCACTTACAATGTCTAAGAATGGACTTAGACACTGTAGGGGCACACGGCTCATGCACCTGTACCCTCACCATTGGTATAGTGCACCCAGGTAGTGGGGTGACTGACCTATGCCAGGGCAGTGGGTTGTAGCATGGCACACAGAATGTGCCATGTCGACTCCTCACTTTGTTCTGCACCAACACACGCAGCCTGCAAAGGCAGTGTGTGTAAAGGTACTGGGCCTCTAAGGGTGGCACAATAAGTGCTGCAGCCCTTAGAGGTCTTCCCTGGTCACAGTGCCCTGGGTACCTGTGGCACCATTTACCAGGGGCTGACCTGGAGCTAGAGATGCCAATTGGGTTCGTTTTTGGGAAAGAACACCGGCCCTGGGAACCTAATTGGCAGGACCCAGGGCACATCAAGTCAAAATGCATCAGTTGCCTGGCAAAAAAGGTGGCACAGGGCATCTTTAAAAAAGGGGGTGAACGCTGGCTCGATCAGCTCACCACCGCAGAGAACGCAATGTCTCAAAAATTTTGCGAGGTGGAGTCCCCAAAGCAGTCCTCCCTCTGAGGCATTTGAGGGTTGGAACTCCTGCACACCTCTCTGTCCCTCCCTCTCCTGCCCAGAATACTCAAGAAGTTCAAGAGAGACCCGACCCAAGTCAACTTAGAGGCCCTGGCGAGGAGAGTGAGGAACCTGGAAGTTCTAGCCATGACCATATGTCCTCCGATCCGGCTACCTCTTCAGGAGCACTTCCTATCACAGCAGCAGTGGTGCACCAAAACCTGCACAATCTGAACCTCCGTGTCTGGGTATTGATCAGTGGCAGTTGAAGGCTCTCCATCTTTCTCCCGAAGTGGTTGGTGTCATTTTGGCAGCCAGGCATCCAACAGTCAAATCAGTTTATGCAGGATGCCGGGAGAAGTTTGTCTGGTGCTCTTCTCAAACCATACAACCCCTAAATGCAGTTTGTGGATTTTCTGTTCTATTAGCCATTGCCCCAGCAAGAGTTAAAGCTTGCCTTTTAGCCATTTTGGCCGGCTGATATTTCCTATTTACTTGTTGTGATGCTCTCCATTCAAACCAATGCAAAGTTGTTCCCTTTGTCTTCTTACCACCAAGACAGTATTCCTTATGGCCGTAACATCTGCCAGGCGAGTTAGCAAACTCTAGGCATTGTCAGTGGTTCCCCCACTTCCTGGACAAAAGGCCAATACATCTTCTTGCTGACTTTCTATGCTTTGCCTCGTCTGCTTCATCGCCATCCCCCTAAACTGACGCTTAGCTTCTATTTGCACCAAACCAGAGACTACTGACAGGACAACCAACTTTTCAACTGTTTCTCTGGGGCTAGGAACAGCAATGTGGTGCAGAAGAGGAACATCTCAAGAGGAATTGTGCGGTCCATCAAGATCTGCTATAGGCTAGCCAAGAAGCAGCCCCCAAAAGGCTTGAAAGCTTATTCCACCAGAGCAAGGTTGCTACCACAGCGCTTGGGGCGTGCCAGTTATGGACATTTGTCAGGCCTCTATGTTGACGTCCCTCCACACTTTAACCAAAACATTACTGCCTGGATCGATGTAATAGATCCATCCTGCAGGGTTTCCTGGTCTGAGCCATTCACAGACCCAGCACCAGAGGAGGTGGACTGATTTAGTATCCATTCACAAGGTGAGAAATCTGTGGTTTCAAGTCGCTAATAGAAGAACTAGTTACTTTCCTCTGGAAACCCCCTTTCTGGTACAGACTCTAACAGTATATTCTCTCGCAGGGGATTTCCATGTATAGTCATAAGCGCTGAATAGCCTCGCCCATGTGCAGGGACCCTGTAGCAGTTGTTAAATATATCAATATATAAATCTTAAGTGTAGAATTTTCGCCTTACTTCAGGAAGGCCTGTAAAGAAACTTAAGAAAAAGAGACAGATTATGCAGCCTATTTACCTAGGCTACACTGGCCAGGTTCTTCATCCTGAAGAGAAAAAAGTGATCAGAAAAAGTAAATTTGAGATAATTTTAGTGTCAATCAGTAGAAATATCTCTCACAAACCATTTTTATCCCTATGAAAGAGATGAAGGGAGCAGGGCAGAGTAGCCTCATAGGCTTTTATTATAGGTCTAAAAAAGAACACTGTGCCTTTAAGGGACCAGGCACCACCAGTACCCTATCATGCATAGCAGGAGGCAGTTACTTCATTTCTTTTTTCCAGCTCCTGCTGACATGATCATGGAGCATTGAGCTTGACCAAATTGTTTTTTCTCTTCAAAATTCTTAATTGAATTTCAACTTTCCACGTTTCACTCGACGTTTTTAGCTTCTCCCTGCCTTTTTCTGTTTTTTTCCTGACGTAAATTAACAGCATTTTGTCAAGATATGCCATCCCTATTTGACAAATTCGCAGCTTGTGGGAGAAAGAAGGCCAAGACAGACCCCCATGAGGTCTGTATCATCTGTCTTCCAGACAGTCATGTTCCTGAATCATGTCAACACTGCAGGAACTTCTCCAAGCGTACACTGAGAGACCGGGAGATGATTAGTCTCCATGGAACTGAGGAGCCGGGAAGGTTACAGTCTGAAGGTGGGACCTCAGGACTTGTAGAGGGTAGAACCTGTACCAAGTCTCTGTTAACTTCCTCAGAGCATCCCAGGAAAAGGGGATTGCAGAGACGTCGAGGCATCGAAGATCGCTGTCGAGGCACACTTGAAGCTCGATGTCGATGCGCTCCCGCACATCGAAGCACCGTCGACACTCACAGTCAACTAGCAGGTCGACGTAGAGGCATTCAACGGCGAAGTCTATATCTTCTTCTCCCAGTCTTGAGATGTCAAGGAAAAACAGGAGGTGCATCTATTCGTCACCGGACTCTGAATATTCTCCGTCGGCACCAGTGCTGCCTGAGTCTCCTCTGCATCCTCCTCCACTGCCTCCACCACCACGTCACTCCTCTACTTTGTCTCAATACTCAGCAACATTGACTGACTCTCCACCTCCACAAATCTCTCCGGTGGATGATATCTCGACTTTACATGAGACCACAAACTGCATCCAGACCTTGCCTTAGGCAGACAGGACCATAGTGTTTCCCTAATTTACAAAATATAGAAGAACACTGGCATAGTAAAGCCACCATAAGGCTCAAATACAAGCAAGAAAATGTGGCCTCCCTGGCGCAGATTGGCTGCGAAAACAGGGGTCAAGAGGGCCTATCACACTACAGGGTCCTATGCACTCTAGGTAGCTACACTCATTTAATCTCAAGTGCTAGCAGTTCCTATGTTTCACAGATATTTTTTGCATTCTGGTTTGTGTGGTAGCGATAGTGGTAGAAATACATTATCATCAAAATCAAAAAAGCCAGTTGCATGGATTGTAAAAACCAGAAAGCACTATGAATTCGGTCGTCAGATTCTTTGACCAATTTAGCAGACGCTTTTCACAGGCTTTTTTATTAGACACCCTATATTATTTCATTAGTTTTACAGACAGGTTTAAATGCAGGCTCCCACCCTGGCTATCCACTGGGCTCAAGACCTCCCACTCCCATTTGCCTCACCACGCAACTCTTATCAGATCTATAAATTAGACACTGTTTTAACTGGATGTCTAAAAGAAATATTTACAAAGCAGACTAATTGTGATATTTTTTTTAACGTGTATAGAGATTCCTTTCAGGCTCCCATCTTGGAGGAAACTCAGGGCTTGGCAGCTGAGTTGACATCGAAAACAAGCAGAACAAGCACTGGCGTTGCCAATAGGTCTCGCATTAATTACGTTTGAGCTATTGGCATTGCTAAATATTGCAACACCAATTGCAACAAAAGTCTATAAATTGTAGACCAAAAAAAAGTGTATTTATTTTTGTAGCAATTGTGCCATGCTGCGCTTTAGATGAATATGTTTAAAAGTAAAGAGTGCCATGCTGCGATTGCTACAATAGTTAATTGTGGATGTGTTAACAATTGATGTGTGCACTGATGGCTGGTGGTGTGTGTGCCTGTAGAAATTGTGCACTGCCGGCTGGTGGTGTGTGTGCCTGGTGGAAGTGTGCACTGACGGCTGGTCACCTTGTGCTGTATGGCCTGCATGTGTTATGACTTATACCCGCATGCGTTACTACGCACACCTACAGAATGGCGCTGTTGCCTATGTTTTTTTTTATTGACCAATCTAAGATGGGCATTACTAAGATCGTAAATTTCAATAATACAAAAAATAAAAACTTAAGAGAATGAAAGCACTTTTCTTGTGGCAGAGCACATGGTAGCAAATGACAGCTGCCAAGCAAGACCTCAAAAAAATCTGCAATGTCCACAATTAGTAACAGAGCAATGGGGAGTGCGGAATGAAAAACAAGCAGTGCTGTCAGCTCCAGCTGCCATTAAGTCCACCGCATCCCACGTAGACGCAGCCATATTTGAGAGGGAGAGAGGTAGAGGGAGAGGTAGAGGTAGAGGGAGAGAGGTAGAGGGAGAGAGGTAGAGGGAGAGAGGTAGAGGGAGAGAGGTAGAGGGAGAGAGGTAGAGGGAGAGAGGTAGAGGGAGAGAGGTAGAGGGAGAGAGGTAGAGGGAGAGAGGTAGAGGGAGAGAGGTAGATGGAGAGAGGTAGATGGAGAGAGGTGGAGGGAGAGAGGTGGAGGGAGAGAGGTGGAGGGAGAGAGGTGGAGGGAGAGAGGTAGAGGTAGAGAGGTGGAGGGAGAGAGGTGAAGGTAGAGAGGTGGAGGTAGAGAGGTGGAGGTAGAGGGAGGTGTAGAGGTAGAGAGAGAGAGAGAGAGAGGTGGTGGTAGAGAGGTGGTGGTAGAGAGGTGGTGGTAGAGAGGTGGTGGTAGAGAGGTGGTGGTAGAGAGGTGGAGGGAGAGAGGTGGAGGGGAGAGAGGCGGGGGGGAGAGAGGCGGGGGGGAGAGAGGCGGGGGGGGAGAGAGGCGGGGGGGAGAGAGGCGGGGGGAGAGAGGCGGGGGGAGAGAGGCGGAGGTAGAGAGGCGGAGGTAGAGAGGCGGAGGTAGAGAGGTGGAGGTAGAGACTAGAGAGAGGTAGAGACTAGAGAGAGGTAGAGACTAGAGAGAGGTAGCGAGAGAGCTGTGGCAGCTGGGTAGTGTCTGCGTGTCTTAAAGCTTGTGTACGGTATTAAGGCAGTGTGAAGGTAGGGGAAAAAAGACAACAGAGTAGATGCGTACATGGTCAAAGGCAAAGAAATAGTCAACAGATGGGTGTTGTGTGACCTTTGACTGTGGGTGCTGTTTCCTTTTCCAATGAATCCTGTAAACAATCGGGTGTAATTTGCTGAGTCCAAAACAACTCAGTCCCCCCAGACAAACTCTATGGATGTAGGGGTCGAAGTAAAAAAAAGTAGTCACAGCGAGTCGGACCAGAGCTGAGCCAGGGGTCTTCCTGGGCTCTAAGAGCGTGTGCACGAGCCCAGCCCGAATAATGTTTGGCATGTATATCATGTAAAAATGAGACGAACTCTCTTCTAAATTCAAACAACTACATTTCTTTAAAATGCAGATGTTCACCCTGGTACAACAGTTCTAAATCTTTGCAGTGTTTTGGGCATTTTTTTTAAATCAACCACCAAAGTAGCAAAGTACAACAAGCATTGGCGTTTATTAGTCAAACAAGCACATGAAAAGAAGAATAAAAAAGATGCGAGCACAGTGTGAGGGTGAGGGGGCAACGCAGGGGGCAGGACTACAAACGCCACGGGAGAGGGGAGCAATTGGAGTGCGGCGGAAGCATCAAAGCGCTGGGAATGCGTGGGGGGGAGGGGCGCAACACAGTGACAATGTCACATACTTAAGTGAAATGAAGCAGCAGTTGCATGCAGTGATAAAAAGAGAGAATGTATAGGAAGCAAAGAAGACAAAGGGATATGCAGAATCTAGCATATAGCTTCAGTTTTTAGAAATAAAGCTAAATGTTGAAAAGGTCATACCTCCCCATTAAAATGTCTGCGGTTTTGATTTGTGCATTAAATCAATTACTTCCTAATGTATTTGTTTGATGTACACGTTTCTGTATTATGGTGTATTGTTTGGGGGTTGACATCGATAAAAATTGGTTAGGCGGAGATCAGTGGCTACTAAAAGGGATTCATTGGAGGTCCTCAGAATTCAGAAAGTTAAGCAACACTTGCATAGCGCTTCGACTTTTAAAAAGTGCTGAAAAGCTCAAATCTTTCCATAAATATATCAATATCTTTTGTTTCTGAATTCAGTCAAGTACGAGAACAGGTGTAAAGCCGAAAGAAAAATAGAGAGGGGACCATTAGAAAACGCCACTGCACTCGTCACACATCTCTGTAGCGTTCACACACAACGGCTAAGTCTGCAGGCGCTTTTTTCACAGCGGCGCACAATACAGACTGGTAAGTTCAAACAAGCGTAACCCATGCATTTCTGCGAGTGTAAACTCTGCAAAAATAAACTTGAAAAACAACACCACCAGAAAGAAATGTTTTAGAGAAATACAGTCATGCTATTTTCCCAACAATCCACTTTACTATGACCTGGTTTGAACCGCAAAGAAGCACAACCTTCAACAGCGACAACAAATGCATTGGACATATGGACATATTTTGATTTCAGAAATAGTAAAAATATAAAAAGTAAAACAAAACAAAAAAATCACAAAAGAAAAACATGTTTTCACTCGCACGTGGGACCTACATCTCCACAGAGCCTAATGATGCCAGGGAACACTGGGACAAAAACAAACAAAAACATATTTAATAACGTTAAAAAAAAGTAGATCAGCATTTAGTAAGACACTCTTCTTACATCGTATTTCTATACTAACTCGTACTTGGGACAGTCACGAGAGCTGCTGAAGCGGGGAGTTGTCCGATTGCTGTCTGCAGACTTTGTCCCAGAGGAAGAAGTAGCGCTGAGAAGCAGCAGCAAGACACCCAGAACGCAGTACATTTTGTTTTCAGGCACAACTAAATAGCACGCAAACACGGCTCGGGCTTCTACAGAGCAGCAACAAAAATGCCTGTTAGTTGCTCTGTGCTGAATTTATAGGTTCCCTCTTCTGATGGTTGTATAATCAGGGAAAGGGTTCTACACACGCATGCATCCCATATTTCAACAGTATACCAAACATTGAAACATTTCATCGTATACGATATGCGGAAGTCATATTTTGCATGAAATACGTCTGCATGCGACTTTCATGCTTCTACTGTGAGTAAAAGCTGAATCAACCCTCAGGAAACATGGCTTTAATGTGAGATTACCAACCTTGTGGTAGGCAAGGCTAGAGCCCGTGCAGGAATGGAGACAAGTTTAACAAGAAGCGCAAGCAACAAGAGCGGCCAGGAATAGCACGCAAACACGGCTCGGGCTTCTACAGAGCAGCCACAAAAATGCCTGTTAGTTGCTCTGTGCTGAATTTATAGGTTCCCTCCTCTGATGGTTGTATAATCAGGGAAAGGGTTCTACACACACATGCATCCCATATTTCAATAGTATACCAAACATTGAAACATTTCATCGTATACGATATGCGGAAGTCATATTTTGCATGAAATACGTCTGCATGCGACTTTCATGCTTCTACTGTGAGTAAAAGCTGATTCAACCCTCAGGAAACATGGCTTTAATGTGAGATTACCAACCTTGTGGTAGGCAAGGCTAGAACCCGTGCAGGAATGGAGACAAGTTTAACAAGAAGCGCAAGAAACAAGAGCGGCCGGGAAACTGAAAGTACGGCCGGCCACCGGCCAGCCATGAATAATTAGGGGAGGAGAAGCCGCAGAGCACACGCTGGGAGAAGCCCTTTGATGTGGTGGCGGCCGTGAACAAAATGCAATTAGGAGGGAGGGAGGGAGGCTGATGCGCGTGCTTGTTTGGTCACGTGATTCACGTGAACTCAAAGAAAAACGCACCAAAAAGCCCTTGGTTTCACGAGTATTTTGAGCAATTGAATTCTCTCCATTTCCCATTCCTTCGGAATGGAAAAGGCGAGACCTAAAAACGTTAAACCTGAAAGCATTTCACCTTTAATTAACCTTTGCTAGTATCCCTCCACCCCACAGGCTTTTTTATAGCATGCGCTTATGAACATAAACCTAAACACTCCCAGACATGCATTCAATGACAATCATACATACATACACACAGGCACGCTGAGAAACAAACACGGACACTCGTACAAAGTAAAACTGCAAAATAAATAATGTACCTGAGGCAGACCTCTTCACCACGAGCTCGCATGCTTTTCCAGCAGGGCCCACGATTTCCGGATGACATAACTCTGCCAAGCAGCTCATCAGAGCTAGGTTGAACAGCTTTACCCAATCGGAAGCTGGGATAGGGTTAGAGGTAAACTCCTTTTCTCTATTTTGACTTCTGATGGGGTCAAAGGGCGCATGATGGACAAGCCCTGAAGCTCCAATATCTGACATGCTGCACTGCGTGACTCTAGTACAGCATGCCAGATATGTATTGTAATTGTGTGATGCCGGGCTGTAACAGCCCCCGCCTGACACATGCGCAATACCACTAGTGAAGCCCTCTTCTGCTGCCAAGTGGACATTACAGCTTTTATATGCAAACAAACGATTGTAGATCGTAAAATCTGTATGCAACACCTGAATCAATTATCTGCAGAGAGAGGCAGTGGGTCGACGCCCTGGTACCCCCTATGGAGGAGCCGTCACTGCAATATCCAAATTGATTGGAAATAGACTTTTTGTTGCAGTAGAGCAGGAGATTTTTATCCGGCTTCATAAGCGCTTAGATTGAGTCTCTATTAAACTCTGAGAGGAGTGAAATGTCCTTTTCACGCATCTCCTTTAAAGAGTAATGGCACCAGGATTTGGGCATTCTTTTAAAAAAAATCTGTAGGAAATTCATCATCTCCTGGAGCTTTTCCAGAAGGCATATTTGTTATTGCGTTATTAATTTCCTGCTCAGTGTTGGCAATTTCTGGCACATCTGCTGCTTCATCTTGCAGCAAAGGAAACATTAGAAGGTCAAACAAGGTTAACTCTGTGCTCATGGTATCGTGCTAGTTTTCAAGATGTATAAAACTTGATGACATCTAGCAAAATCTTGTGTAACATCTATTGGTTTAGCGAGTAAGCCAGATGGAGTGCTGATTGTTTAAATAGTATGGATATCTTTCATTTGTTTCAAATGTTGAGCTTCAAGCCGTCCATGTTTTTCATTGTTTAAATTTCAGTCTTGTGAAGGCTTTTCAGCTTTGGTCGTGAACATAGAGTTCAAGTCTAGTTTGACTCGAGCCACTGGTCAAAGGTTTTTCAGTCTAGGGAACTTTCTATACTGGGCTGTTAGTGATCGTATCCATTATTTCAATTGCTGATCTGTAGATTGTTTACAAAACCATGCAGACTCTTTCACCAGCTGTCCCCATGTATTCCTTACATGCGGCCCAGAGGTTCTGTGATGAGCCAATTGCGCTTTTGTTATTCGCCATATAATCTCAAACAGTCTGTAATTTTTAGTATTGGGGTCCTTACATTTCCATGCATGCATTCTCTTGTTCCAGCTGCAAAGTGAGTGGTCCTAACGCCCATGATCAGTTAAATCACAGGTTTACAGATAAGGAATTTGACGTAAGGGAGTAATCATTTCTTGTTTCCATGCCATGCACACAGGAGAAAACAAGTGAACTGTCTGTCTCTGGGATGAAGTTGATGCCATGGTTCCACAGGGGCTTGGTCTGCTGATAAGTCTTTCAAAAACATTATGTACCTGATCTGTCCTGTTTACAGAGGACCTCAACGATCTGTAATTGTATCTGGTGTGATATTCAAATCCGCTCCCATTACCAACCAAGGGGGACCGGGTTCCATCAGTACCCTGATTAATTTAGCGAAGTAATCTGATTTGACTCCATTGAGTATAGATTCTGCCAAGTGTTATGTGCCAGGATTGTGTACTAAGTTTTTGCAGAGATGTATCTTCCTTTGAGTTCTGGCTATGTCTTACAGTTAAGGCTTATTTTGTGAAGCAGGTTTGCAGTTCCTCCCTGTTTATATATTGTTCTATTGCAAAAATGATCTTTCCAATCTAATCCCTCACTCAAGTTTAACAGTTTGTTTGGGAAAGATGGGATTCTTGAAGTGTAGGAAAGGGCCTCCTTTTGACATGGTCACCCCTTTTTTTTGCCCTAGTACTGATTCTTTCAACTGAAAGTGCAGTGGGCCCTTGCTAACCAGGCTCTAGGGCCAGTGCTCTTTCCCTAAAACAAGGCACATGTTAAATTGTTAAACCAATTGGCATGGACTTTAGAACGCCTGTAAGACCCTAGTAAATGATAGTTTGCCCTCCGACCATTATGGCAAATGGTTTGAGACAGTATACACCATCTCTTGCACCATTGGAGGTCGATAACATCCGACCTAAGGGTTCCCCAGATTGTCTATGGGCTACTCCCTCCCCTTCGAGACTGCTCCTCAACCCATGCCACCCACGCGCAACAAGCTGACCAAGTATCATCTCTCCTCACTCCACCAGGATGTGACAGATCTCTCGGTCTAGTGAGCCATAGAGAGGGTGCCGACGCCAGAAATAGATCAATCAGTCTATCGGTCGGGGTTTGTAAAGCGCAGCCACTCACCTGTAAAGGTCTGAAGGTGCTGGAGGGGGGGGCTGCTCGTCCGTCTGCGCTTAGTTTTTTTAGACAAAGAGCCAGGTCTTGAGGTCTTTCCTGAATTGGGTCAGTGACGGGGATTGTCTGAGGTGGGTAGGCAGGGTGTTCTAGGTCTTGGCGGCGAGGTAGAAGAATCTTCTCTGGTTCTAGTCTTGTGGATCCGAGGGACGGTGGCCAGAGCCAGCTGGGCAAAGCGGAGGTGTCTGGTGGGGATGTGGAATGAGAGGCAGTGGTTCAGGTATGCTGGTCCTGCGTCGTGGAGGTGTGTTTGTTCCTGTTATTTTCTGATACTCCTTCATATATTTTGATTTTTGCAGTTACTGAAGCAACAATGATAAACACGTTTCTTCTGTTTATCATGGAAATTTATTTATCATTCCATTTATTATTTTCATTTTTTAACATATATTTGTACGTGGAAAAGGTTACCATTGGCTTTTCAACTTCTACTCACATACCACAATTAATAAATTATGTCTAAAAAAGACAAGTGATTTTCATACAGTGAAAAATTTATCAAATTATATATAATTTACAAACAGTGAAAACAATAGTGGTGCTTGTCAAAACACGTATGCAAGTTGATAACAAATTCAACAATACATATACCATTTATATTCCATTAATACATTGTGAAAAATAAAGTTTTTTAGACAGAAAAAAGACCAGCTTGTCGATTTGAAATGAATACGAATCAATGCGCCTTGTTGTACTACGAGGCTTGTGCCGACGCGTTTCGAGTCCAGGCAATTAATCACCAAACTCTCTTCAGGGCTTTATTATTCTGATCTATAAATGAAACGTTTTGACAACATTAAAAAAGGACCTCACTCTACTTGTGATTGATGCACTTTCTACCATCATATCTAAGAGAGTACCTGAATGAATGGTTTCGTCTTTCTAATTATTCTGGTGTTTGTCAATGGTTTTAGGAGCGCAGAGGGCATCAGCCAAAATCCTGCAGGGGAACATATTTAATCTCTATCAGTGTGGAAGTCGAATTTACAGGTTTATGCGTATCTCAATGGAAAGGCTACATACCTATGGAGGGCAAGAATCGTGAAGTACTCTTAAACCTTAAATAAATCATGCTGTGGAACGGATACTTTCTGGGGACTTTTTTTCTGAAATTCAAAACATTTGTGTTTTTGTTACCAAAGCCCAAACCGAATTTTTCAGGTAAAATTAAAGTAGAAGTGAAACAAGGGCGCTACCTTAATGGGGTGTCAGTTGCTCATGATATCCGACCAGTTAAGCAGTGGTGCACTATTTATACACACAGACTGTTCTTCGATTGCTTTCTGCAACAAAAAAACAGTGTGATCTTTAGTATCTGCTTCTAAGGTAGTTTTGTTTATGTAAGCCAATGTTGCACTTCTGAGACTCACCGCAGTTTTAAAGCTCGTGTTCCCAACAATCAGTCTCCTCTCCAAAACGCCATGTCTCCTTCATTCACTGTTTTTTCATGTTTGTGTTCCTATACAGTCATGTGATGAATCAGGTGACCTTGTGATGAATCAGGTGACCTTGTGCCTTCCCTAAGGATTATGGGGTATGGAGTCCATTCAATATAAACATGGGGTTTATACTTCAAAGTAGTTTTCAATATTCGAGCCGCATTATATACCTTTGAATGTTGACATTCAAATTCTATTTATTTCGCTCATGCTGTTTAATCCACTGATTGCGCTATTGAATTACATTATTAAATAAGCTTCCCTGCGTAATAATGCAGTTTCAATATCGGAAGAAAAATTTGAGGCATTTATGACTGATAAAACAGTCCATTGAAAATCATTTTCCCCATGTTTTTCTTCCAAAAAGTGTTCCACCATAGGTGCTGTGGACACTTTATTCTTTATACGCGATCTGTGCTGCGTTATTCTGGCATTTACCTGCTGATTTGTTTTGCCAATGTATATTCGACTGCAGGGGCAGCGGATGGCATACACCACATTTTTGGTTCTGCAATTAGTAAATTGCTCATGTTTCCACCTTACTCCATTATGGGTAAATTCTGTACCTTCAATGGTATGATTACATGCCACGCAATTGCCACATTTGCGGTGGCCCTGTATAGGTTTTAAATTCCATTGGGAAATCAGGTCACTTTTCTGTTTGGGAATAGAGACATCTGCTCTAACTATTTGTTGCCCAATACTTTTATTTTTCTTCATGGCAAATATTGGTTTTTGTAAGGGGACCTCAAGATTCTCCAATAAGTGCCAATTTCTCAGCACGATTTTTTTAAACTGATTGGTTTGAGGACCAAACGTGGTCACACATACCAGTTTTTCTAGTTCTTGTTTTTCTTTTACCTGCAACAATGTTTCCCTTGGCGTGAATCTGGCCCGTTTTTTAGAATGGTTCAACAATTTCTTAGGATAACCCCTTTTAATCATCGCGTCACAGAAGGCCGTTGCGTGATTTTCAAAATCGGACAGCTCAGTACAGTTTCTCCTAATGCGCAATAACTGCCCATAGGGAAGGTTCTCTTTTAAGCTCTTTGGGTGCGAACTCCTGAAGTGTAGAGTTGTATTTTTATCAGTGTCCTTTCTGTACAATGATGTTTTGAGTTTCTGATCATGTGCACTGACTTCCACATCTAAAAAGGTCATTTTTATTTTGCTGGACTGAATGCAGAACTTTATGTCTCTATGTCTGGTATTAAGCCAGCCATAGAATTCATTGAGCTCGATCTGGCTCCCCTGCCACAGGAGCCAGATGTCGTCAATGTACCTCAGCCAATGTAAAATGTGTGCTTTATAGGGATTGTTATTTTGAACAAATCTTTTTTCATATTGCGCCATATAAAGCACCGCCATCTCCGGAGCATATGGACAACCCATAGCTGTGCCTTTGATTTGAACGTAGAAGTTGTCTTCAAATTTAAAATAGTTGTTTTTTAGGGTCACCTCCGCCAGCTGAATAATAAACTGGGTTGGGACATGGTGGGGACGTTCTCGTTGATCAAGGTAAAGTTCCATCACCTCAAGTGCCTCCTCTTGGGGGATTTGTGTGTAAAGTGATGCGACATCTAGTGTCGCCATCACTTGGGTCTCCTCACTGAATGCTGTATCCTCAATCTTTGTAATAAAATCGGTGGTGTCCCTTAGGTATGAGTCCACCTCCTGTAGGAAAGGCTTAAGAAAGAAGTCAATATACTTAGATACCGGTTCTAATGCCGAATCACACCCCGAAACAATCGGGCGTCCTGGTGGTCTAGAGCTGTTTTTGTGTATCTTTGGTAGAAAGTAAAGGATAGGAGTCCTCGGTGATTTTTTGTTTAGGTATTCAAACTCTTTCGGACCCAGATACCCTTCATCTAGCCACCCTTGAATGATTTTTAGAATTTTCCCTTGGACTTCCTTTACTGGATCAGTTTTAACTGGTCTGTACCATTCTTGGTTGTTAACGTGTGATCTCCCTTCCTCCAGATACATATCACGAGGCCAGATCACTACAGCCCCGCCCTTATCGGCTTGTTTGATGACCACAGACGTGTCTTGTTTCAAATTCTGAATCGCTTTAATCTGATCTTTACTGATGTTATTATGATTGAAGTGCTTCGCCTTTTCAAGTTTTGAGATAGAGGATAAAACCGCTTGTTCATAAGCATAAACCTCCTTAGGTATATTAAAGGAAGGCACAAATTTTGATTTTACTCTGAGTCCAGTAGTTTCTATTCCAGCAGGTATGTCAGACCCCGCAAAGAAAGTTTTTAATCTAATCTTTCTACAAAATTCTAGTGCCTCGAGTTTTAATTTAGTGAAATCACTCTTTCTCGAGGGAACAAATTTGAGACCTAAACTCAAAATTTTCTCCTCATCTTCAGTTAGGTGTTTATCGGATAGATTCACTATTGCCGATGTCTCTAAGATTTGTAGATCCGACTGTGGGTCCGCATTTCCCATGGCTGCTTGTAACGGTTTCTTGGTTGTCCTCCCTTCTCTAAAAAAGAGACTTGTTTTTTGGGGTTAGTGTCCCTTGAGTCAGACCCTGAGGACTCCGAAGAGGAGGCGCTTGAGAAGGTGGTGAACCTGCTCCTCGATCTTCCCTAGAATGTATTTAGTGCTCTTCGTGATTCTGGTAAGGTGTAGAAGTCTTCTTTCAAGAAGGGGTATACTTGTTCAATATTAAATGACTTTGAATCTTTCTCAAACTGAGTGGTTTTGGAATTGATGGTAAAGTCCCTAAAGCTTTGAATTTCTTACTCAATTTTGTCTAATAAAGCTTTAGCATCCGTGACAGTCTGGTTGTCATTAATTGCCTTTATGAGTTCATCAATCTCTCCTTCTTCTTTACTGCAAAGTCTCTGGGCCGTCTCAATTGTATGTACCATGAGATCACGGCTACATTTAGTGTTGATGTAACTAAATCCCTTTTTATATTCAGTGTCCTCAGTAAAAATTACTGGTATATTTTTAACCTGTAAACCCCAAGGTATAGTGCCTGCTTTAAGATGCTGTAACAGAAAATAACCATGGAGTTCAGTGCGTACATGTTTTTTAAAAAGACGTGTCAACTTCTCAGATTCATTCTGTTGTTTAGCTGATACACTCAATTTTACGGTAGAAAAAGGTGCAGAAGCAATTAAATTCTGTATGTGAGTTTCTGTGAAAGACAACGTGTCCTTTTCCGACATTATTTGCAGGAGCTGACACCCCTGCTCACAAGAAGGACTGTATAATTTAGAAGTTGTGGATTTAATTCCTGTCCCAACTCTCGCGAGTGAGTACCCGCTCAAAATTCTAGCATAAAGAGGAGTTGAGCCCACGGGACAAAAGGGTCGGCTGGGCCAATTGAAGATAAACAAGAAAGATTTGCCTGCCCTTCATATAAGTTGAAAAGCCAATGGTAACCTTTTCCACGTACAAATATATGTTAAAATATGAAAATAATAAATGGAATGATAAATAAATTTCCATGATAAACAGAAGAAACGTGTTTATCATTGTTGCTTCAGTAACTGCAAAAATCAAAATATATGAAGGGCAGGCAAATCTTTCTTGTTTATCTTCAATTGGCCCAGCCGACCCTTTTGTCCCGTGGGCTCAACTCCTCTTTTTGCTAGAATTTTCTGATACTCCAGCATGAAGGCTTTTGTCCTATCCTAAACCTGCGCCCTCTTCAATTCTTCCTGAAAAAGGAGAAATTCAAAATGCTCCCACTTGCTTGGGTTCTCTCTGCCCTTGATTTGGAAAAATAAATGGCAACGTTGCACGTGCCGGACGCACACTACACATTCCCGTCCTGCCTGCCCAGAGGCGTTGCCTGGGGTTCACGGTGGGCCACAAGCACTTTCAGTTTGCTGTGCTCCGTTTTGGCCTTAGCAAAGAGTGCTAGTCTTCCCTAATCTCGGCGACTGGCAGTTGAAGTAGGGCTCGCCCCAGGCAGTCGTCTCCCACCTCCAGACTACGGCGGACCTCCTGCACTTGCTGTGGTTCTCTATCAATGTGCCGAGTCACACCTGACTCTTTCTCAGATGCTCCCTTTCATTGCAACTGTTCTGTACACTGTGCAGTTTTTGGCTTATCCTCCTATGCTGTGTGTCTAGGATATTCAAGCTATGTCACCAATGTTAGAGCCTCTAACCTGGGTTTTGGTGAGACCGACTCGAAAAGGCTGCTGGGCCTCATTGCCTCCTGCGTCCTGCTTGTGACACATTCGGGCTGTGCAGTGGGACCCGAAGTTCCTGTGGGCGCAGCATCAGGGGAATCTCTACGACAAGGTCCAGATCTTGTAGGGTACTGCAGAGGATCTGCAGTGGTGGTTAACGAACCACAATTGGGTCAGCGGCAGACCCCCATGTGCCTTCCTTACCCAGATCTGACAGTGTTGACACATGCATCACTCCTGGAATCGTGCGACCACCTAGGAAAGTTGGAGATCAGAGACCTGTAGTCTCTTGTGGAATCCAGACTCCAAATCAATCGAAGCTCGGAGCAATCCGGTGGCCGTTAAAAGCCTTTCTCTGCTATATCAAAGGAAGGCTAGTGCAAGTGTTCACGGACAGCACCACCGCCATGTTGTACTGCAACAAAATGGGCGGGGTTGAATAGTGAACATTTTGTCACGAGGCCCTGCACCCATGAGCAAGGCTAGCATGACAGGACATATCGCTTGCTGTTCAGCACTTGGCAGGCTCTCTGAAAACCAGGTTAGACAAACTCAGCCAAAGATGCCTAGCAGTTCACGAATTACTTTTCCATCTGGAGGTGGTGCAGGGTCTCTTTCAGCAGTGGGAAGAGCCTTGGTTAAATCTGCTCGCAACTGCCGAGAACACACAATGACAGTGATTTTGCACTCTCGCTTGGAGACAAGTTTAATCTCAAGTGGAGCACAGTTCTCTTGAACGCCTTTCCGCCCATACCACTCCTACTCTCAGTTCTCAAGGACATCAGGAATGACGGGCCCAAGTCATATCCTTGAGACTCCGGGCTGGGCTTGGAGAGTTTGGTATCCTGAGCTGTTGAGCATGGCCATGGACCCTCCGATCAGGCTCCCCTTTTGGGAAAATCTTCTGTTGCAACAGAGGAGGGTTCTCCACCAAAACCTGTCAAATCTCCGTCTTCATGCGTGGAGATTGATCGATGACAGTTGACAGCTTTCGACCTTTCTCCCGAAGTCTGTAATGTTATCTTGGCAACCAGGCGTTCACCAAGACTGTGTAGGCCTGCTGTTGGGGCAAGTTTGTGGCATGGTGTGCTGAACAGGTTGACCACCTTTCTGCCCCTTCAGGTTCTTTTGTTTATTCTTTGTTTTGATCGCAAAGGCTCTGGTTAAGGTACGTAAAAAGCTATCTTTCTGCCATCGAGGCATGCCTGTGGTTGCCAGGTTAGCCATCTCTGTCCCAATTCCCTGTTGTAAAAAGATTTCGAAAGGCCTCCAAGTCGTGTTCACACCTTCATCATGCCGAAGTGGGACCTTAGTTTAGTACTCACCTTTCTAATGTGCTGTCATTTCGAGCCGCTACACAACTGTCCTCTCAGGCTCCTTACAATCAAATTGGCATTTCTAGTGTCCATAACTCCTGCCCATATGTTCAGTGAGCTCCAGACTTTGTCATTTATGCCTTTCTTCTCCAACATCTCCCCTGACAAGCTGGTGCTTTGCACCTGAGCTTTCTTCCTTCCGAAGGTGGTCACTCCCTTTCATGTAGGCCAATCCATCACCCTGTCTACCATTTTCTCTCCGCCACATCCACATAAGGAAGAGGATGACTCCATCGACTGGATGCAGAAAGAGCATTTATCCAGTATTGGGGTATCTTTCATAGATTCACATGCTTAAAATCATCCCTGCCGACGAGGTGGGGGTCTCGCGGTATAATAAAACATATACATAATAGTCATAAAAAACATTATACAATAGGCTACTATGGACAGCAAAGTCACTACATTAGCGTATCTTAGTCCTTTTGTAAAAAGAACCAAATTTGGAACCCAGCCAATCAAGCTGCAGCACCCTCTTAGAACCCTCTGCAGAGAGGCAAACCCTCAGATTTTCTACCGCACGTCATGTGGCAGGGAGTCTTCCTGAGCTCTGCTCAGTTTTCTTCACCTTTGGTTGAACTTTGTGAGTAACTGTCTGATTATTCTAAGCTTATTTGTGCCTTGTTCTTCATGTGGGAAGAAGAGACTACATTTTGAAGATCCCTACAAGGAATGTATTTACTGTCTTCAGCACACAAGGTTAAAGAGTGCAGGATTTGTAGCACCTTCCTTGTTAAGACTTTGAAAGACCAATAGGGAAGATTGCTAGTTTGGCTGGAGAAGTTGAAGGATACATCTGATTTTGTTTCAGGAGATGACGGCACTGTTAGTCCTCAGGTGTCCACCCCTCTAACCAAGAAGAGGGATAGATTGATGATCCCCCTGAGAGACAGAGTAAGACCTTGAAAAAGCCTCACTCTGAGACTGGTCACTCTTCCTCTAGAAAAGAGAAGCTTTCATTCTCTTCTGAGGTGAAATCTGGTGCGAAAGGGAAGATTTTTGTCAGGATCCCGTCGAGGTCAAATAAAGCACAGTCGACGACGAAATCTCCTCAGCCGGTGAGTGCATACTCTTCGTCGACGAAGAACATCCCGTCGTCGACAATCGCTCCGTCGACTACATCATTGCCTGCTTCGTCGACTATACCAACGACGACGACTACACATTTCTCGTTGACGCCTACCTCGTCATCGACTGGGCACTTGCCATTGACGATTCCGCCGTCGACGACGATACTTCTCCAGTCGTCGGGTCCACCGTCGACAACGATGAACCTTCCGTCGATGAGTCCACCGTCGACAACAGCAGCGTCTTCGACGACAGCAGCGTCTTCGACGACAACATCGTCGATGATGGTTTTCCATCGATGATGACAACGTTTACGGTAGCTTCTGTTATGGATATTTCAACTGGTACTGATTCAGTCTTTGTATATTTTGTCGACGCTGAAGCGTAAAAGACCTGCCTCTTTACAAATTACGCCAGTTATGACTTCAAAATTGTCGTCTAACTTTCAATCTTCAAGAAACTATTATCAGGATGTCTTTCATATTTCACCCGTACCTCCTATTCACTATCTAGAGGAGTCAGATGATGATGCACATTTTAATCCGGCACGCTACCCGTCTCAACTCCGGTTCAAATATCAGTAGGAGGACGATGAAGAGTAATACTATGAACCTTGTGAGTCTCTATGAGGTCCTCAAGAGACTTGATTTTAGCAGGAACCTATGGTGCAAATGCCTATGGCCCTAATGCAAGACCTCACGGCTATGTTAAGGGACTATAATCCACGTTTTCTACCTGCAGCGCCTGTTCCAACTCAACTTCCTACTCTTTCTGTTTTACAGAGTGCTGTTCCTCCGGCCCCTATCAATGAACCTCAGGAGGTTTTATCTGCGCAACATTTATTCCAGGATGATGATGATGATACTGTTGCAGAGGATGGGAAATTACCAAATTTACCTACTACTGCGGATGAATACCTGATTCCTACCCTGTCTTCACCAGTTCCTCAGGCAGTGGATTCCCATTCTGAAGCTAATGGAGGTTTTCATGCGATTATGAAGAGAGCAGCATCCTGGTTTCACCTTCCGGTATCTGTGAAGCAAACAGATTGTTTTCTTTATGATTTGAAGGACCAGAGTAGGAGATCTGTCCGTTCTATCCCCATAATTGATCATATCTGGGAAGAAGGAACAAAAATAATGAAGAATCCATTTTCAGTGCCTGCGATTCTTCCCAGAATCGATAAGAAATACAAAGCACCAGATAATGCTCCTGCTTGCCTGTCCGGACATCCCAGACCAGATTCCGTGATTTCACAGGCTGCTCAACGTAAGTCTCGGAATCAATCCCTTCCTGTGACAGCACCGCCGGAAAAGGATGGGAGGCGCCTTGATAACATTGGTTAGCTCTTCACCACCATGACGGGTGCTTCAGTTCGTGCTACAAACTCTTGGACGATTCCAGGGAGATATGACCGCCAGCTATGGTCGGACATTGCCCCATATCTTGAATCCTTACCTGATGACAAGAAGCAAGAGGCAAGGAAGATTCTCCTGGAAGGAGAAAGGGCTGCGTCCTAAATAATTGATATTTCTATGGATCTAACCTCCTTGAGTTTTCGTCAATTGGCTGGGGCGGCAGTCCTCAGACGTCAGGGCTGGTTAAAATCTACCACCTTTCGCCCCGAAATCCAAACGAAGATCTTGGATATGCCATTCGATGGTGGTAGGTTATTCGGAAAACATATAGATAAGGCTCTGGAAGACATCAAAAAAGATACTGACACTGCCAGAGCCCTTAGCACCTTGCAATATATATAAAGACTCCTTTTTGTGGTTCTAGAGGCAGAGGATCATATTCCTTTCATGGTGGCTATCAAATATACCAATACCAGGGCAATCAGGGAAGATATAATTATGAACAGCAGTCCTACAGAAACCCTCCAACTGCCGCTTATAGACAACAGAATAGAAGACAGCCTCAAGGCAGAGATTCTGCTAGAAAACAGTGACAACTTATTAGCACCTGCAGCAGCTCTGCCACAACTCATTTACAGGATTCTAAATGTATCCAGACACTTCAACAATTGGAAAAAGTTAACCATAGACAAGTGGGTCTTGGACCTTCTCAAATTTGGGCATACCCTGGAATTTGTCACTATCCCTCCTCCCCACCCACCTTTAAGGAAGCGTCCTCCACATCTTGCTCTTCTCAGGAAGGAAGCAAAAACCATGCTCTCGAAAGGAGCGATAGAAAGAGTCCCCCGCTCTCAGGTGGGGAAAGGTTTTTATTCCCACTTTTTCTAATAAAAAGTCAGGGGAATGGAGGCCTATCCTGGATTTAAGAAAGCTGAACAAATATCTTCAAAAGAAATCCTTTTGCATGGTCTCACTTCAAGAAATTCTTCAGCTTCTGGGGCATGCAGATTTCATGACCACATTGGATCTCCAGGATGCATACTTCCACATCCCCATTCACCCCAAACATCGGAAATTTGTTTGTTTCACTGTGGCAGGTGCTCATTTTCAATTCAAAGTCCTCCCCTTCAGCCTACGTTCTGCACCGAGAGTCTTTACGAAATTCCTGGCCCGATGGCAGCTCATCTCAGACTGCAAGGAATTCAACTTTTCCCTTATCTGGACAATTGGCTAATAAAGGCTCCTTCTTTTCAGCAGGCTTCTAGAGCAACATCCATATGCCTTCAACTATTTCAATCTCTGGGGCTGTCCCTCAACAGTCAGAAATCAGCTCTTTGTCCTTCTCAAAGGATTCAATTTCTGGGAGCAGTCTTGGATACTACCCAAGACAAGGCATTCTTGTCCAAAGAAAGGCAATCACGTCTGATTTCTCTGGCTTCAGACCTCCAAAAAAGACAATCCCCTTCTGTGAGAATCATCAAATCATTCCTGGAAGTACTATCCTCAGCAATTCTGTTGGTACCTCACACCCGTCGAAGGATGAGACTGATTCAAGAGGAGCTAGACAGTCAATGGCTACAAATCTCAGGGTCATTCGACGACATAGTGAAAATAACTCCAACTATGTGGGAAGCGATGCTTTGGTGGATGCTCTCCAAGAATGTCTCAATTGGTCACACTTTTCTTCCTTCTGTGCCTGAGTTCATCCTCACTACAGATTCCTCCCTAGAAGGGTGGGGCGCACACCTTCAAGATCTTTGCATACAAGGAAAATGGTCAGCTGCAATGGCAAAAATGCATATCAATTTCTTAGGGCTCTGAGCCATTTACCTGGCGTTGCAGTCCTTTCTCCCAAATCTTCAAGGGTCCACAGTTCTCATCAGAACCGACAACACCACTTGCATGCATTACTTAAACAAGCAAGGAGGTACCCGTTCACACATACTGTCTCAAGAAGGTCAAAGCATTTGGGAATGGCTGCTTTCTCACAACATCACGATAAAGGTGGAACAGTTTCTGTGAGTTCACAACACTCTAGCGGACACTCTGACCAGGACTGTGAAGTCGTGCTACGAATGAGAGTTGGATCAATCGGTGGTGGACCACATTTTTCGGATGTGGGGCACACCAAATCTCGATCTCTTTGCTTCCAAAAGCAATCTGAAGTGCCCATTCTTTGCAGTTGGGAGCCGGAGAAGGGTTTGTGGTGGGTACGCCTTCATGATGAGATGGACAGGGATCTTTGCTTATGCATTTCCCCCCATTTCCGTTGCTCCCATGACTTCTGCGCAAGCTCAAGATGGAACCATGCTGCATGATTCTCATTGAGCCGCAGTGGCTGCGTCAGCTTTGGTTCACAGAACTTCTCCTACTGTCCAAACGCAGACCTTACCGCCTTCCATAAGTTCCGACCATGTTATCAATGAGCGAGGGCCAGATTCTTCATCCTCGTCCAGTCCAATTGCATCTTCATGCATGGATTCTGGATTCACATAATTTAAGGAGATGCATTTACCTCAGGATTGTAGAGATATTCTTGCTAGGGCAAGAGCTCCTTATACCTTAAAAATCTTATGCTCTGAAATGGAAGCGATTCTGTTCTTGGTGCAGTGACAAGAATATACATCCTTTAAGATGTTCTCCAGATAAAGTTCTGCCTTATCTTCTATCATTATTTAGGTCTGGTCTTATGTTTACGTCGGTTGAGTTACATCTAGCGGCCTTCTCAACCTACAGACGCTCTGCAGGAGCTGCATCCCTTTGTTCTAATCGCTTGATCAAACAATATCATAAGGGGCTTTTCAGAACTTTTCTACCCGTCCTAGCTCCTCCTGCAGAATGGAAACTTAATCTGGTGTTACAGCAGCTCATGAAGCATCCTATTGAGCCTGTTCACAAAGCTGATCTCAAGCACCTCTACTGGAAAACGGCACTTTTAGTGGCACTCACCTCTGCTCGGAGAGTAAGTGAAATCTAGGCTTTCACTATCAAACAACCGTATTTGAAATTCACCAATAATTATGTCCTCTTCAGTACTAATCCAACCTTTATTCCGAAGGTTCCCTCTACATTCCATCTTAATGAACCTGTTATACTGCATTCTTTCTTTCCAAATCTGTCTTCCTCTGCTGAGAAGTCTTTGCATATCTTGGATGTTAAAAATGTCTGAAATTCTATATTTCACATACTGTGCCAATTAGAAAATCTGATCAACTATTTATTTCTTATGGTGGTCAAAATCCAGTTACAGCTGTGGCAAAATCTACTATTGCAAGGTGGATTGCATCCACTATCCAATTCTGCCATTCTAAAGCTGGTCATCCTTCATCCATGAAACTCAAGGTTCACTCCACAAGGGCAGTGTCCTCATCTACTGCTCTGTTTGCCGGAGTACCTTTGGAGGAGATTTGCCGTGCTGCGACTTGGAAAAATGCGCACACTTTCACAATGCATTACTGTCTTGATCTGGCAACAGAAGTTGAATCAGCAGTGGGTCAAGCTGTGTTGCGAATCTTTTTAAATAAGGTAAGCCTCTGTAAGGAGGTGATTATATAGTTACATGGTTACATATGTATGGTGTATTGTTGCTTTCTTGTTTTAAGACTATTTTCTCAACAAAAAAATAAAATATATATATTCATATTGATGCATATGTATTTGATGCTTTCCCTTATTAGGGTTGAATGTTGTATGGCATTGCTGTATGGGTTTTTACGAGGTATCTATTGTGTTTCTTATGATACCCACCATCCACTATACAGCTAAGTAGTATTTACTGCTAACTATTCTGTTTTTAAGCATGTGAATCTGTGAAAGATACCCCAATACTGGATAAGAAAACCAGTTACTTACCTGTAACTTCAGTGACCCAGTATTAGTATCTTTCATAGATCACATGCGACCCACCCTCCTCGCCGGAGAGGCTTACCTTATGGCTATTGCATACTTACTGGTACTTGTGCTACAAAAATCTGAGGGTTTGCCTCTCTCTGGAGGGTTTTAAAAGGGTGCTGCAGCCTGATTGGCTGGGTTCCAAATTTGGTTCTATTTACAAAAGGACTAAGATAGGCTAATGTAATGACTTTGCTGTCCATAGTAGCCTATTGTATAATGTTTTATGACTATTATGTATATGTTTTATTATACCGCGAGACTCCCACCTTGTTGGCGGGGACGATTCTAAGCATGTGAATCTATGAAAGAAACCAATACTGGATAACTGAAGTTACAGGTAAGTAACTTGATTTCTTTCGTTCTACCTTGACCGCAAAAAAGAGTGATATTGGAACCAAGAAAGGGAAGGCCGTGCAGAAACAGGCCATTCCCTCATTTGATTGTGCTCAGCATTAAATCTGCTACGCATTGGATAAAAGCAACCCCAATGGGGTTTGCGTGCTCATTCCACCAGACCAAAGGCAGCAATTACTGTGTTAGCACCCGGAGTCCCTGTCCGGGATAGCTGCCAGGCAGCAACGTGGGCCTTTCCAAATGTTCTCAAAGCAATACCTGAACAGTCAGCTCAGGCAGGGCAGGCTTTTTCCCTGTTCGGTCTTGCAGTATTTTCTGGTGTGAAATTGTTTCGCAGAACCACCTCAATGGAGGTATTGCTTGGGTATCTATTGTAAGGTAAGTAATCTGCAGCTGGACATCTGGCAGATGAAAAAGTTACCTTTGGTAATGCCTTATTTGGTAGAGACTGTCTAGTCGCAGATTCCTTACTGACCCACCCTCCCTCCCAGCTCTGTCAACGGATTTCTAGGGACAGGGCTGGGCTGCTACCCTTTCAGAGCTTCAGATTAACACATCAGTGGTCAGTGTTTTTCGTGGCTCTGTGCCCCTGGTGTGAAAAGTTGCAAAATGAAACTGATGTCAGCGTGCTGGAGTGGCGCCAGGATACGCACCGTACACATAACCTCTGATAGAGACTACTATCTGCAGATTCCTTAACGTAGAATTATCCCAAGGCGTGACACTGGATCCGGAAACTTTTTGCCCAGCATCCCTGCGTGCCGGAGGGACTGCTTAACGCGACTCGGCCCAGGCGTCGTCCGCGTACGTGACGTCAGCGAGGTCACATAAATCTCCCAGATGGAGACATATGCGGCGGCTTTGCAGGCCTCGCTGGCTTCTTCTCCTCCTCCTCCTCCTTCACCTCCTGGGACGTCGACGGATCCCTTGCGCTTCTCGTCCCTCCACACAGGCGGCTGCCTCATCGGAGGGCGAGACGGCCTCGGCGGCATCACCGGCGTCGGCGGGCCCCTCTCGTCCCCTCATGGGTCGAGGCTTGCAGGGGACTACTTGTCAGTCCCCGGGTCCCTCTCGTCCCTCCACGCAAGCGGCTGCCTCGTCGGAGGTCGAGTCGGCCTCGGCGGCACCACCGGGGTCGGCGGGCCCCTCTCGTCCCCTCATGGGTCGAGACGGAAGGGGTTCTCCTTGTCGCTCTCCATGTGTCTATCGTTCCTCCACGCAGGCGGCTGCCACATCGGAGGGCGAGTCGGTGACCCTTGACCACCTCAGCTCCAGCCCAGCCCCGGTCCCCCGCGCCTTGTGACTGGGTGGAGGCCTGTCCGGCGTCTCCTGTGGTGTTGGACGACGACTTCGCCCTGTTCCAGGTTGCGGACTCTACAGCACCGGACAGGCGTCAGATCGTGGATTCGTCCTCGGACGCCCCCTCTTCCCCAGAGGTTGGGCACCTCCTGGTGTCGTGCTCGTCAGAGACGGGCCGCCGCATTGTCGCTTTTTCCCCCGACGTCATCAAAAGACGGCTCCTTGCCGTCACCCCGGCCGCGGTTTTTCGCCGGAGGAATCACAGGTCCCCCCCACTCCGGCGCCTCTTTCTCCTTTCCGGGCCTGGCCCTTTCCCGCTCCGCTTGGTTTAGGGGATGACCGTCTTAGTTTGCAGCCGTCGCCCACGGAGGAGCTGCTTTTTCTGCCGCGGGGCCCTACGGAGGCGGGTGCGGCCTTCGCTCGCGCTGTTTCCATGACTGTGGGACTTTTGCGCATGGGAGATCCAGCTGCCCATTTCCCCATGGATCATCTTTTGGAAGTTCTTCACCAGGTCTCTGGTGGGAGGGAACTGCTGCTCCCCTTTAAAGGTTCGCTCCATTCTTCTCTGACGGGGACTTGGGTCGCCCCTCCACGGGGAATCTGGTGCCCCAACACCTTCAGCGCCGCGTTACCCGGCGTGTTCTTTCCCTCCACCCCTCTGCCTGTGGCCCCCTTTTGAACCGCCTTTCCTTCCTTGCCGTCGCTGTTGGCTCCACCCTCCCGGGAGGCCCGCTGGCTGGACTCCTTGGGCCTCAATATGTTTGCTTCGACAGTGCTGCTCTGTGGGCCCTTAACACTGTGTGTTGGCTAGGGCCACATCTTGCTTGTGGGATTCAGCGGAGTCCCTTGGATCTGCAGCTTCTCAGGAGGGTGCTGGTGTTGACATGCGGCACCATGCGTTAGATGGCCGGGAGCTGGCAGCGTTTATTCTTCGCTCAACTCTGGACATCTCAAAGGTGCTTGTTCGTGCCATGGCTTCTTCGGTTGCCCTTTGCCGCCATGCTTTGCTTCCGGACAGTGTGTTCCCAGAGAATGTGCAGGAACGGCTGGTGGATCTTCCCTTTGATGACACCCTCTTGTTCCACGCCCCGGCAAACTCAGCCATCTGAACGTTCTTGGCGGGGCTTTGGCCCTGAGGTTACGTAGTTTTCGGCCTCGCTTCGCTACAGCTGCCATTTTGTGTCTAGTCGCCATTTTATGTTGCCTCACTCGGGCAGCACGGCTAACGCGGTAAAATGGTCTTTCTGTCTCTTGCTGCTGCTCCATGTTTTGCCCGTTAAAAAACAACCTTTGTCCTTGTGTGCGATACTGATGTCAGGGTCTGGCCGAGTTCGCAAAGCCATGTCTAGACTGATTAATCCATGTCTTACTCCACTGTTTGGGTCCCACCATTCTTCTCTACCTTATCTTATTTAACTGGCCTTCACTATTCTCTTTGTGTGTTCTCTTGTTACATAGCCCTACTTTTGAAGCATTCTACATATGTTTTGCCACCTGCAAATTGAATTACGGGCACTACTGTTGATTAACCTAAGGGGAGGAGAGCACACGGGGTTTGAAAGGAGGGTGTTTTTTTAGACATTCGATAGCTTGTTTTCGAACTATTCCTATTTGTCAATTTTGTGTATATTGGGAGTTGTCATTATAAACTTGTGCTGTATAAAAGACTGTGCACCACGGATGGAACTGGCAGTCTCTTGAGAACCTACCTGTGTGGTACTTCTTAGATAACTGTGCTTAGCTGCAGCTAATAAAACTACTTTTCTACGCCTAACAGAGTGTCTCGTGTCTCTGTCGGTCAAGGCAGGTGAACTCGGAGATTTAAGGCGTGCCCTGCGCCGCCTGGCCCATAAGGTCAGGTTCTCCATCCCCCTCCTCCTCCTCCTTCTTCTCCCCCTCAGTGACCTGTGGGTTGGTCTGGATTTTGTGAGCTGTTCTTTCGTTGGGGCGAGTCTCCCCCGTTGTGTGATCTGTGTGCTTCATGTGCCTGAGACTCCTCCTTGTTGGGACTGTGGCTCTGTTAGCTGCTGGCCACTGGCCAGCCCTTCTTGACTGTGTGTGTTCTGTTGAAGGTTGTTCACACCAGGTTGGCCCTGAGACTAGGCCTCCTGTTCTTCTCTTGGCTGCTTGACAAGCCTTCTGCAGGGTTTTTTCCCCGTAGCTCTTTCTGTTGTCCTCTGCTGCGGAAGTTTCTTCCTAAGAGGGTTCCCATGTTGGGATTAACATACCCTGTGTGGGGTACAGGTAGCTGTTATATATCTCGTTATGTGCTGGGGTGTTGTGGTCACCTTCGGGTCTCTGCCCTTCGTGTCGCTTATGTACTTGCAGGAGCAATTTCCTTGTGCTGAATGAGAATACATGGGTGGCACCCCGAGGTGTCCTGCTCCGGGGTTGCTGCGCTGTTCGTCACGTCCGACCTGCTGTCTGCGGCCTGGCGTCGTGACTCTAGTTCTGCTCCTTTTGGGTCATGTGTGCGTACCCCTCTCTGCAGGTGTGTCCGGGCCTTATTCACCCTCATGTTCGCTGGCCTGGAGGTTGGGAGCGTTCTTGTGTCTCCCTCTTTTGGGGCGCAGCCTGCCAGTCTTCCAGGGTGCCCCGGGCTGCTCTTCCTTCTTTCTCCCTGTCGCCTCTGGGTTGCTCTTCTTCCTCTTCCTTGCCTTGGCCTTGGATGGCGGTTCTGTAGCCATGTAAGGACTTGGGGTGATTCGGCCTCCCCTTCTCTTGTTTCCTCTGTTGAGTGGAATGGACTTACTCATTTCTCCTTTTCTTCTTCCTCCACTCCACGGGGGTTCGGTGGAATTCTGCTATGGGGGTTCCCCTTGCCTGCGGGGACGAGACTCCTCGCCTGGTTTGTTGGCGTGGTCCCGTGTGGGGGCCCTCTGTTATGTCCAGGCCGGTGGGGCCCGTTCGCAGACCCTCCTTCCCGTAGGGTATGGCTAAGATATCTATTCTACAATAAGGAATCTGCGGCTAGTAGTCTCTATCAGATGTACGAGTTACTTACCTTTGGTAACGATGTATCTGGTAGAGACGATTCTAGCTGCAGATTCCTTTACGGTCGGCCCTTCCTCCCCGTTCTGCGAGAGTCTTTGGCCTGGACATCTGCACTCTCCTCCCGGTGGGTGGCTGTATCTTCTGTGAGGGCATTCTTTGGCTCTTTTAACGGGATGATTTGTTCTGTTCTTGTTCCTTTCTCCTCTTGACTCTTTGGAGGATGGAGCTATATGTTCTCCTGTGCCCCTCTGCTCTGGTCCAGGTTGGGGCTTGCCTTTGCTTTCTTCCCTTTGCTTTCTTCCCTTCCCTCCCTCTCCCTCTGGTTTCTAAGGGTTCTGGTCCCTCTGCTCCTTTCTGGGTTGGGGTCATCTCACCGTGCCCTTGGCCCTTGGGGGGGTTGTCGCACTCTGTGCTGGGGTACCCCTGGAGATTTGAAGTTCCTGTTTGTCTTGAGACCAGTTTCCCCTTTGTTGTTCCTGGTTGGGGTTGTAGTCCTGCTGTATATTGTCGAGACATTTTTGCATGCGTTCCTTGTCTCCAGAGGGGGCTGTCTACATCCTGGCAGGATGGCTGTTCAGGGCTGTACTCTATTATTTTTTCTTTCCCTGACTTTGGCTGCTGCAGTGTTGACACTGCTCCTTATGGTGTTGTTTCTCACCATTCTTTTCCCACTTTTTCTGCTCTTTCGCACACTGTTACTATAATTCCAGTTTTGTCTGATGGCTCCGCGTTGTGGCGCGGAAAAGTTCTCAGAAGAAAACTGACGTGGGTGCGCCGGAGTGGGACTTATGGGACAACGCTGACGTCATGTACGCGGATGACGCCGGGGCAGAGTCGTGTGATGCCATCCCCCCGGCGCACAGTGATGCTGGGCAAAAAGTTTCCGGATCCATTCTCACGCTTGGGGATAATTCTACGTTCAGGAATCTGTGGCAAGAATCGTCTCTACCAGATACATCGTTACTGTTGGTAAGTAACTCGTACATTAGGCGCTGACAATGCCGATGAATACACATTGAGCCGGACTACACCATCTAGTGGCGCACAGGGGTATTTGGTCACAAAAAATTCCAGATCCAGTATGATACCTGGGATAATTTGAAGATCAGCAATTATGGCTACATTGATTCTCTTCCAAATAAGGTGTTACCGAAGGTAAGTAACTTATTTGTCAGTGACGAACCTGCACACGGTGGGCATGGGCGCGACTCCAAAACATGTGCAGAATGTGCCTTCATGAACCCAGAAGGTGAAGGGAAGCTGTATGCCACCAAACACCGAAAGAAGTCATGTACCTCGCACAAGTCCTGCTCCTAGTCCAGGGCAGAAATCTGTTCCCAAGACGGGTCTTCTTCGTGTTGGAAAAATCAAAACTGGACTCAATCCCTTCCTGCCACTCTTAGTCCAAAGAGAATATGTGATGGCATCACGGTACCCTATTGAGGAGCTGATTCCACAACTGGTCCTGCTCACCCTCAACTGTCCAGGGCATCTACAACTCCGCAGCAGATGGTAGTTTATAAGGAAGGTCATGCAGTGTATTTTTGCCTCTCTCTTAGCTCCCTCCTTTAGGTCTCAAAGAGCCACAGGGGTCTCCAGTCTGGTTACTGCCATTGGACCACACAATCACCTCTAACACGCCTTTGGTTCCTCACCGACTCCAGTGCAGACTTACATTGTGGCCTGCAAGACCTGCACCAATGCCTTCTTTGTTGACATGCCTTCCTCACAAGCTCCATCATCTTTTTGGCTTGGATTCTAACCAAAGTATATCACCACCTGATAATGATGATGGTGCTGATTTGCCTCAACATTTCGAATACAACAGTGTATATATGGATTTTGCAGGAGGTCAGTGGCTTGATACTTCCCCCCCGATAGAGGGTGCATTTTGACTCTTGGACCCTTGACAGCGGAGAGTGCTTCAGTTGCCATTAAATTTGACGTAAATCCGAGGTTCTAGACTTATTCTTACAGAGGTTATGCACGTCAGAGCCCTTACTCCCATTTAATGCAGTGACTAACACCATTAGGGGCAATTGGGCTAAGCCTGATCTGTGTCCACCATTGAACAAGCAAATGGACAGACCATCGCCTGGTGACCTGGATTTTCTTACGCAGCACCCTACTCCTCAGAGGGTGGTGGTCCAGGCTTCCACCGCATAGTAAATCCTTACTTGTTCCCCACAACTCCGCTAGGCAGGGAGTCTAAGAGAATCGAGGCATTCACCAAGCTCCTCCCACATCAGAGCAGCTTTAAGTGGACCCCCTCGCCATCTTGCTACAAGAGGTGCATACATTATTGGCTTAAAGGGCTATCAAGAAGGTGCTGGCCTTTTAATTGGGGACTCTTGCTACTTGGAGGCCGTCTCCTTTTTTCTTTTTTTTTTTTTTAGATCTTTGTCCTCTGGATGCCTTCCTTCGGAAGGATAAATTCAAAATTCTTACACTAGCCCAAGTTCTATCTGCCCTAGATCTAGGCGGCTTCATAAGTGCCCATTCAGGACATTCGGGCTATGATCCCTATCTTTCCTCCTAGGTCCTGGATTTCAGTGAGAGCAGCTTTGAGGCTTTGAGGACTGCTGTCCTCATGTATGCTGCTTGGCCACTTTGCCAGGTGACATAGAGTGCTGCAGAGGGATCTGAGATCTCAATAGCCCCAAGCACTAAGGACACCTGTCAGAAGTCATCAGATTGAGGAAGACTGCTCCACTGCAGAATTGGAAGCTGTTCGACTGCAACCTGCCTAGTCTCAGACCCTTCTTCCTCTCACACCACACCACTCCCATATGCTTTGGAAGATCATATGGGAGTGGTGTGCATCAAGGGACTCTGGTCTCCAGTGGAAGACTGGCTCCTTATAAATCTGTTGGAGCTGTGGGCCATTCGCCAGGTTTTGAATTCCTCCTACTGTTTGTTCAGCATGGTATGGCTGGTGCATGTTCACACTGCCAACACTAGCGGCATGTGTTAATGAAATAGGAAGGGCAGAGTAGGGCCATGCGCCTCTGATCTTGGATGGAGTGTTGAATTACCTCCCTGATATTGAACGACCTGATGGGATCTTTGAATGCCAGTGTTGATGAGCACCGACTTCGACGCTTGGCAGATCATGAGAAGCTGTTGCATCCTGAGGTGACACGACACAGGACTTCTTCAGACATTTGGGAGAGCCCTGGTGGTATGTTTTTACCTGCATCAAGAACCAGTAGTGTGAAAACTTCTGCGTGTTGGAGTTCTGAAGATCGGTCTCTGTAAGAGACTAATGAGTATTTCCACCACTGCCTCTCCTACCGAGTTCTGAAGAAGTTCAGGAACCACCAGGCTCAAGTATTCCTAGTGGCTCTGGATTGGGCCTAGAGAGTGTGGAATGAGGTACCTTTGGGAATTAGCATTTGTCCTCCGATCAGGCTACTGTTTCAGGAGGGTCTTATGTCCTAGCAGGTCAGGTTTTGGCCCCTTAACTTGCCTGGCAATTTACTGCATTTGATCTACCTCCTAAGGTTGTGGATGTCATCCTAGAGATCAGGTGTCCCTCCATAAAATATATTTATGCAGGGCGCTGGTACAAATTTGTGGCCTCTTGTAGAGTCTGAAAAACAGACTTCGTTGCAAGCCAAACTCTTGGATATTTTGTTTGTTTTATCTTTGGCCTAGCAAGGTCTTGAAGTGGGCACCATTAAAGGTTATTTGTCAGCCGTTTCAGCCCTCTTATGTTTGCTGGACCAACTCTTTGTTTATGCCACCTGTATTGATTCAATTTATTAAAGCTTAGCCCCCCCCCCGGCCCGTTTGTGATACCTCTGTGGCACAATAATTTGGTCCTGATGTTCCACATGTGTCAGCAACCGTTTTTGTCCTGCCTCACCCCTCGAACAGGGGGCGAGATTCAATCAATTAGACCCCAAAAAAGGATTGAGCTTTTATATTGACCTGATCGTAGCCCATTGGGTGCAGGATGAGTTTTTGTGGTGCTCTCTGGGTCTATGAAAGGTATGGTGGTGCAGAAACGGACTCTTCCAGGTTCGCTAATCCTCTGCATTAAGATCTGGTACTAGCTGGCAAGGAATCGGCCTCCAGAAGGACGGAGTGCCTATTCTACCCGGGCCAAAGCTGCAACCACTGCATTGGCTTGTGGAGTGCCTGTTCTTGATAACTGTCCGGGTGCGATGGGAGTGTTGTTGCATATGTTCATGAAGCAGTACTGTCTGCCAGGCAGGTCCGCCAGGAAAGCTTTTCACCCATTTGGTCCTGCAGGACCTTTTGGTCCTAGTCCACTCCAAAGGCCCTCTTCCTTTCAGAGGTTCTTATTTAGTATCAGTTCTAAAGGTAGGGAGTCTGCTGTTAGAAGTGTCCTTCAAAAGAATAAGTTACTTACCTTTGGTCACGCTCTTTTTGGTGGATACACTATCTAACTGCCCTCTGTCTCACTGGCCTCCCTGTTCTGTGGAGTGGTTTCCTTATGACATATGAAAAGATCCTAAATTCGATCTCTGCTCACTGGTACTGCTGATTGTTTCGTGCTCCGTGTGGGAGGGTGTGAAAAGAGACAATCAAGAAAGTAATGTCAGCGCGCAGGTTTGGCGCATATATGGGCTGCACAACACTGCTTAAATGGCCTGCAGAATCAGTACTGTGAAAAGTTTCTGGATCCTGTCTGTTGTAGGAATATTCTAAAGCTGAGAAATCTGTGGACAGATTATACCATTTTAATGCAACTTTTGAAATCCTTTTATCTGAATATAAACAAGTTCTCTAGTTTGTAATATAGGTTAGGTCTATTTCTAAAGATATATATTCTTGAAACAACATCCATAAACCTAAAGCAAAACTTATTAAGGTGTTCATGACACATATCTGTTACCATTTTATAATGATAGTTGAATACCACAATATCTCTTCAAAACGTTTGAATTCTTAGTTAAATGTGCAATGTCTTTTGCTTTAGATGTTGAACTGCTCTAGTAAACGTGTGAGACAGATTTATGTTGGAACTATTGTTTGGAGCATGTGCTGTTGTAGTTAGATGCAATGATCTGCTTAGTCCTGTCATGTAGTGTTGTGTGTGGAATTTGTTTTTCTTTCGAATAAGTCTTTGATTTATATCTCTAGACTTCTCCCATAGCCCACAATATATTAGAGACATCACTTCATATTGTGTTTTTTCCATTGGCGGATTCAGATGTTTCAGCTAAAGTTCTGGGACTAGCAACTATATATTTTTCTTTTGAGGACAAATAGCAAAACGTAATGGCAAATACCCATTGGGTAATCACTAGCAGGTCTCTAGCCTGCCCTCAAAGTATGAGGGGTCGACCTGCTCTGCTTATCTGGCGTTCAGAAATGAAAAGATGGTTAATGTTGCCTAGAGCACTGCTGGGCTCATCATGAGATGCATCATCAAACCCCAACCAACATAGCTCATATCTTCAGCCCATGTACTGCGAGGTGGCTTTTGAGGAAGGAAAGGTTACTTTAAGTTTTCCACCAGCCAAGCAGGTACAAAACCCAGAGGCTTCATCATTAGAGGTATCCGACATCGAGGAAGAGACTAAAACTCTACAGCCAATTTAAGGACCTACAACAAACACCTTGCCTAGAGCCCCCCTATTCGTCACCCTATAACACATGATCGACCTTTTGGAGGTCAACCTCGAATGCCATCCAAGCAAAAGGCAGAGCACTGCTCCATACTAACCTGGGCATCGAGTTCCAAGATTGGGAACAAGAGGCATCACTGACCTTCAAGTCTGATGTTATTCTGTGAGCCTATTTGACATGGAGTCCCCTTCGGCTCTAGGGAAGTCTAAAGGCAGAGGTACAGTGCCTAACTCCATCCAATGTCAACCTGAGGGACAGAACAACTCTCCTTGGAGCCATAATTCATGCCAAAGCCTTTTTTGAAGCTGACTCCCTAACTGGCACCAAAAATTACCTCAATATCGATAGATATTGAAGTCTATTGAGGGATCTCCAGATATTGGTGCCCACTGAAATCCCTGATGTTGGGCCTCGCGCAATCTATTTGTATTTGTGTACCAGAAATATCCATGCAGCCCACCTCCTAGTCAGAGGCCACACATACGCCACAGCCAGTTGTAGACAGGAAGAGAAGGGTAGCCTTTGAAGAGGGACTATGTGAGGAGCTGTGTAGTTTATTCATCTTAAGAAAAGCAGAGAACAGCCCAATGCCCAGAGCCACCACACCCTCCGTCTTCTATCCTTTACCACCACCATGTACTCAGTCTGTTCACTCTTTGCGCACAAACTCAAACCATGATAGTCAGCCTGTCTTTCTTTGAGTCTGCATCACTGGAGGAATACCGTTGGGATGACTACAACGTCGGCCCACAGGAAGAAGTTAACCTAGAGCTTTATCACCTCCCAATGACACTACTGCATATCATACAATAATACAAAGGGCAGCTGAATATCGTAAGGTACACCTACAGGTAGTGTAGGTGGATTTCTTAGTTGAAATGCTACCAAAAACTGAAGAGTGGTGCAGTATTTGTCAGTGCTTAATAGCATAACGAGATGTGCTACTGAGAACTTTAAAGCACCTTGTAGGTATGAGTAGTAAATCCAAGGGTGGAAGAAAAAATATGAACCTGCTCCTAATTGTCCACCATATATCAGAGGCCATGTTCCACTTGACTCTCTCGTTCACATGGCCAGGAAAATAGCTGCATCCCAGACTACTAGGGGCGCGCCACCTTGTGAGGAGAAAATTAAGAACATAGATGCAGCTGGTAAGTGCGCCGCAGTGGAAGCAATGGAAGATCGCCAATTCTGTGGGGCTCCTATCCCAGGATTAACCTTACCACTGGAAAGAAATGGATGTGCTGGTAAAACACTCTCCCCAAAAAGTACCACAAAAGAGGACCAGAGTGCAGCCAAGAAGGCAAACTCATATGTAATGACAATATTTTGCATGCACAGAACTCTGCAGATACATCCTCCAGGGAGTTAAATACCTGTATAATTCTTTGCCTTCCTGCATGACTTGGGGTATTGGGCTCTGCCTTGTTGTTTATCAACACCTCATCAGTTTTCCTTTGTAGGGGGAATATATTTGGGAAACACAAGTAAACAGCATGGTAGAGAACATTTAACAATATACCAACACTGTCAAAGCATCGGTTGCCCTACAAACACATTAACCCAAAGCTTGTTTTTAAAAATAGCATTCTAGATTTGGAGCCAGAGCTGTACCTTCAACTGAGTGAATAGGTTGCAAACAGCAGCAGTCCTTTCAGTGGGGTAATGAGTCAAGACAATGGTCTGCTGTTACAGAAGGAAGTACAGGCACTTCTCAGCGAAGATGCCAAGCAACACCCGGACCAGGGAGTGGCCTCCCTGCACTTTATTATGCCAAAAAAGGATGATACCCTGCAACTGATGATCGATCTCAAACCAAGTGAATCTGCATTGAAGCACTTCAGAATGACAACCTTTCAGGCTGTTATTATATTGCTCTTACCAGGAGATGCCATGGCAACCCTCAACCTTAAAGACAGCTGTTTCCAAATTTACGTACATCTGGCACACCACTGCCACCTGGGCTTTGTGGACAGCACTACAAGTTCAAACTCCTTTCCTTTGGGGTCACTACAGCCCCAAAAGTGTTTACCAAATGCCTAGCAGTGGTAGCTGCACATCTGGGAAGAGATGCTATTCACAGTTTTCCATTCCTAGACGACAGGCCGATAAAGAGCAACAGTGCAAATAAATCGCATCTAGAGCCACAGCAGATGCAACCTTTCCTAGTAGCAGTGTTAAATTTATTCACTGGTAAAGCCTAACCAAATTCAGAGAAAGTGATTGCATCACGTCCACTTGCAGTGAGGATGGTAAAGAAATTGATGGGAATGTTAGCTCCATGCATAGTAGTAGTGCCGTACCCAACACTTCACATGGGTCTACTACACAAATGTCTGGCAAGGCAATGGACACAAGCAGAAGGGCATTGGGAGGATTTAGTGCTGGTAGATTACAGAATTCAGCACAATCTCCAGTGATGGAACAACAAAAACCTGTTGCTGGACATACCATATACGGACCATCATAGCTGCTTGTATATCTATCCTCATTCAAGATCAGGGTAAGCTTAGATATCCAGACCTTGGGCAATATAACCTAGCGATTTGGCATCTGACTTCCTAGAGTTTGGATATCTCAAAAACCCTCAGAAAAAGGTCCATTACTGTGTGGTAATATTCATAGAACCTCTTCAAGCAACAGTACCAAATATTTGTTATTTATGTGCCCCTCCAAAAATCTGTGTTGGGATGCACTTCTGTTCGCTTACATTAAGAAGAGTGGCAGCATACATGCAATACCGAGAAATCTCATGCCTGTTAAGAATACCTGTTGTCAAGAACTTTAGGGAAGCTTGTATGCTAAATTCTTTTAGAGAGTCCTCTTACTCCTTCATGAAATCTTAATTGAGTCTTAACAAGACTTATGAGCCACTATAATAATGTGGTTTATTTTGGCAAAGATTTATTTCCTCGTCGCCGTTAGCTCCCGAAAGAGTGCGAGCGAGCTTTAAAAACCAACAGAGGACAAGTCATTTTTCATGGGACATCAAGACAAAATGTCTTAAGGACGAATCCAAAATGTCTTCAAAAGGTGGATTCCCTTGCTTCGTTAACCAATTAATTGAGATGCTGCTCTTCTTCCCTCTCCTAGAAACAGTGACCGAGAGGACGTTACACACAGTAGATTTTAAAAGGGCACTAATGTACTACATTGATGGAACAAAATCCATCTACAAAGCTCCTCACTGGTTTTTCAGAACCTGACTATGGCTGGCATTGCTGATTGTTAGGTGTATAAAGACATGTTATACTAAAGCTCAACATACACTGCTTGTAGTGCCTAAAGCACATTACACACTAAAGAAAGGGGCTACTACAGAAAAATTTCCACAACAGAAATTGGTAAAGCTTCTACATGGTCAGTGTTGGACCTGGCCCTTTTGGCAGGTTCACCCCGAGACTTTTTGCTTTTTCCTAGCCTGTTTCTGGAACCTGGTATTGGTGATTTTAGGCCTCTGCGCACTTTTTCACTGTGGTACAGTGTAAAGTGCGTGAGCTCTCTGTGTATGTGTGGTGAGTGACCTGCCCTCCCATTGGAATGAATGGGGAATATGTATGCCTATGGTAGTTCCTGATGTGTGGGGAGTGCAGGGTCGAGTTTGATATGTGCGAACTCGTGAGATTGAATGCTGCGTAATGGCGTATGCGGCATGGTTGTGTCTAGTCTAGAAGTGCCACTTTGAGAAGTTGGCATATTTGTGTAATTTGTGCCTGGCGTGTGATTGGCTGGTGAGCCTGGCCCGGAGTGCCTGGGCCTGCTTGTGGATTGACTGTCTGGTTTGAGGGTGACAGGGGCTGCAGAGCCCCAGGAGGTTGTCTGAGTCTGCCCGTGGATGAAAGGCAGCATCTGCTGCCAAGGAAGTGGGTGGAGATAGCACCTGAGGGTGAATAAGGCTGTGCTTGCCTGCCACAATGCTGGCTCCACCTCCCCGCTGGGCGACTGTCACCTCTGTCCCTGACACTGACAGGACTTCCCTATAACCAGTTCTAGCTGGTTCTCACACTGCCTGCACAAAGACTTCAAAGACTTTTCTGTGTATAAGAAGGGGCTGTGTCCCCTTCCAAAAGGTTCTTGTTTCTAACTTGAATCTGCCAGGGGCGTGCTGCTGCTTGGGCTCAGGGGAATCCCTGGGCCCTGCCCAGCCCCTGGACACCTGATGGACTTTTCCTGGATGCTGGAGGATTTTCCTGCTGGGGGCTATGCTGCTCCCTCTTTTATTCCTGGACTGCTGAGGTTCTGGACTATTGAAGGACTTTTTATTTGCTTTATTGTTGCCTCTAGCGCTTTGGAGCGCCTTATCTCTCCCCCAGCGCCTTATGTTGGCCAAGAAGCGCTGTATTTCATTTATAGCGCGGAGAGCGCTTTCGTTTTGCCCCCAAGCGCTTTGTAGCGCTTTTATTGTTTTTATCGAGGGTGCCACCCCTCGGATCGTGATTCCCCGCCTGCCTGCCTAAGCGGGGCCACTGCGCTGCCCGCAGCGACCCAGAAGTGCGCGGCCGGCCAATCCTAGCGCGACCGGCCGGAAGTCCCGCCCCCGCAGCCCGGGTGCCGAGAAATGGCAGCCGCGAGGCGAGGAGAGAAGAAGTGCGGCAGAGATGGCGCGGGGCTCCCGTGAGGCTGGGAGAGCCCCGCACCCAGAGAAGAGGCGGCTGGAGGTACCGGCGGGGCTCCGGGACCGAAGAGGAGCCCCGCGCTGCCCAGAGAGCCGGTGAGTGCGTGCAGAAGGAGGGGCACATTGCCGGTGCCCGCCCTCCCTCCAGTGGTGCCGAGTCCTTGCGGGAGGCGCTGAGAGGCCCCCGCGAGGCCCCACTTGTCTGTAAGCCCTAAGAGGGCTCGAGGGCCATTTTGTGTATGAAGCCACGAGGGCTTCAAGGGGGCCTAGATACTGCCAGTAGGGCGGCCCCGGTTGGCAGAGGGTCGCCCCAACGTGGAGGTAGAGCCCAGAGAGGCTCTGAAGGGGCATATCTGTTTTCGCTCCCCGTGGGAGCAGAGGAAGCCTAGGGGTGCCGGTTGAGAGGCACAGAGCCAGGGCGGCCCCGATTGGCAGCGGGTCGCCCCAACGTTGTAGAGCCCTGAGAAGGCTCTCTGGGGGCATGCTTTGTTCTTTGGAGCCCCGAGAGGCTCCCGCCCCTATTTTGATTCACGAGCCCAGCGAGGCTCGAGGTGCCATGGTTTTCAGAGCCTGAGGGCTCAGTGGTGCATATATAGTTTAAGAGCCTGTGTGGCTTCAACGTTTGTGGACACGAGTGTCTTCAGAGCCTGTGTGGCTCAGCAGTTGGCGCAGATTTATTCAAGGGGCTAGTGACAGCCCCTGGCGCAGTTTTTGTTGATTCACATGCAACCTCCCTCGTCCCTGGAAGCTATCTTTGATCCAAGATGTTTACCGTTAATTCATTTGTTATAATACACAGTATATTTAGTTTTTGTCTTGTTTCAATATGCTCCATTTTTATTACTCGCTTTCTGGTGAAAACAATCAGAGGTAGAACCTTTGTCTTGGTGCGCTGACGGCTATCGGAGGAATTTCAAGATATTTCAAGACTACAGACTTTGTTGAAGAATACAGTTTGCAAGTATCTGCAACCAACACTAAATGGCAGGATTATGCAGAGCATGTTAATCAACAGCACTACAAGCTGCAAACAGATATTTACAGGGTAATTAACATTTTCCTTTCTATTTGTATCAAACATCACCGTTCTGGCAGACACGTCATTCATCAGGACTAATATTTCCGACTAATATTCTTGAATTTGTTGGCATTCCCATACTATGTGGTAAAGATTTGCCTGTAAACATCTTGGGCAATAGCTGGAATACCCGGGGTACAATCTTGCAACCAGGGCTGGTTTTAACATGTTTTGTATTTCAAATATCTGACTTGTGAAGGATTTCCCAGTAGATCTCGAAATCCCAGCAAGTGTCATCAAACAAAAAACTTTATATAATATCTGTTGGGTATTGATTCAGTACTGGATAAAGAGAAGTGTTTTTTCCTCTTTGCTGGATGACCCATTTAAGGTTTGAGCAAATATACCCAGCATAAATGTACTGATGTGTGATCCTTTCTTCTTTCAGTCCTTCATTTGGAAGAAATGACCTCAGTCCTTGCATTTCAGCCAATCGTGTTACATCACCTTCTACCTCATCCCCAACAACTGGCCTTTCTACCTCATTAGGCAGCCAGTGGCAATCTTTTCCCACGCCTGCCAGTGCGAACACTACTGCATCAGTCCGCCAGCCTGCCAGGTAGGAATGTCACTTAAGAGATATGGTGCAATTTTGCAGGGAAATGTTGTGCACAGTATCACTTTGTGAAAATCCCTGCTACTAGAACTTTTCATTAAGTCCTGTCTGTTTCATTTGACCAAAAAGGGTCTGTTATGACGTAGCAGCTCTGTCCGTGCCATGCTCTTCTCAAAAATGTACTTGAAAACCTAAATCATAATATTCCTTTGGGCTTCACAAAGGAAAACAGATGTAGGAGGCCTTATTTTTCTCGGAGCGCATCTTGAATTAGCCATTTTAGCCTAGTCCCAACACTTGCAGTACATTTTTAAGAAGTACTCTTGAGTTGGTTGTTGACATGCATGCTAGAGGTCTTTACTTATATCTGGAGATAAGCCCACCATTAAACTTAGTCTGTGAAACAGAATGTTTGAATCTCTTTGTTTTGGGTTGGGAATGTTGCTGGGCATTCTCCGATAGCTGCAGTAATTCAACTCTGGGTGTAATTGGGAATTGAGTTTTGAAAGAGGAGGAATTTGGATAATGGAATAACAATGAACCGGACGCCTCGTAGGGCAGAGTACAACTGTACCATGTTTGCATTACAAGCAGAGATCCTTTAATGAATGCCTAACTAAATACTTGTTAGAGTTATAGGAGTTTGACTCCTTGGGTTATTTCATTTAATATCAATGCTAGCTTAACTATGTCACCTTTGTGCACTTCAAATTATTAAAGGAGGACCCAGCACTGGTTTTGAAAGATTTGCACTTACTTGTTTGTGAGTTATTAAATAGCTGGTTGTATGGGTAAATCTGTCTCGATTTTGCTTAGGTCCGCTTTACCTTACTTATTATTTGTCTTTAAGTGCTTAATTGCTTTATAACAAATATGAAGGAAATGCGTAAATCTAGTGTGGAACCCTCTGAATATACTTTTCAGGGTTCCGCCTCGGCTACAGGCTGACTCCACAGCAGAGAAGTCTTCAGAGAGTACACCTGCAAGCACTCCATTAGGTGTCCTCACCAACAGACCTCTGCCCAATGCTGCCAACAATGCAGTTACATCTGCCAACACATCCTCTACAAGTGGTACTGAAACCTCTGCTGGTGAAGCCAAGGAGAGGCGTCGGTGAGTGCAGCTGTGGTTCTTTCAAGATTTCTCGTTTAAAAAAAAAAAAATATATATATATATATATATATATATATATATATATATATATATATATATATATATATATATATATATATTTACTAAATGCTGTTCATTTAAATGAGGACTTTCATGGAGTCCATGTCTAACTATATGCATGCACAAATTGCTGGCAGTGCCTCATTGTTGGTAGCAACTGATGGGACGTGGAGATAGGAATGGGTAAAACCAGTCCTACTTTGTCAGTGGACTTAATGGAATACCAAGCTGGAAAAAAATTCCTTCTCTTCAGGCAAACCTAGTAGTGGAAACTAGAAAAGTGTTGATTGTTTGATTCTTCTAGATCACTTTCTTTCTCCATGTAGACTTTTAGGACCTCCAGGGCACCCTGTTGCCTCAGAGCCAGACTTCAGAATAGTTGCAGGGTTTTTCTAAAGGTCGGTTGTGTTCTATTTCATGATTTGTGTGACTGAAATGCCTAGCTTGCACAAGAGCTGATTCTAGCCACTCCATGACTTTGTTTTTATTAATCGACTATGTATTACTTTTGGAGGCATCTGTGTAGATCAAACTTAAACTTGTCAGGCAAGTGGAGTTCTCCAAATTGTATCATGATATATATCCAACATTTGAGGATACAGAGCTGTTGCAGGCATGTTTACAACATGAATTCATGACAATACATGCCTACAAATGATTTGAAAGACATAACTGTGGGCTGAGTTGGCCTCCAGCTCTGGGCATATGGTGGAAGATAAGTGTATTGTGGTTGGTCGCCTAAGCATGTTTTTTATCTGTTGAGATGTGTATGCAATTAGGCTGGGGTCCTGCTATGGTGTTGCCTTATGGGGAATGGTTAATTGTGCCCCACTTCAGACCCAAGAGAATATATTTTTCAGGAGAATACTTGAAGAGCCTAATTCAACTCCCTTCTATATAGTACATTAGCAGCTTGCAGTTCCCCATATTGATGATTACATTCGTAGAGCCCCGTTAACTGCCTTGCACAGGATTAGGAGCAAAAGTGGAACTAGATTCACTCAGGATATTTCAACAGATTGCCTGGGCCTTGATAACAGCAATAACATCCCATGGCTGGCATATATTAACAAACTCCTAAAAGAGTTTGGCAAGAATTTTTATATCAAGGACCCTGCGCAAATGTTATGCTATAGTAAATAGGAACTGAAAATGGGGTTTATAGGGGGCTAGGGACTTTTTGAGGGATGCTAATGAGTCTAAAACCAACAATCAAGGAATACAGTGAGGCATTACGAGAGATAGGTATGCACCAATATCTGTTCTGGGTACCGAAGTGGCGACATAGATTTTATCTAAGATTAAGATTGGGTACCCTTCACTTTTTAATAGCCTTTCCCATACGGGCAAATATAAACAAAAACTACCTTGTTGCCCCTGTGATGGAAAGTCAAAACCGTCAAACTTCATATTGTTTTTTTCCACCCGCTGATTCAGATGTTCATGTGCCATCCCCGGGAAACATTCAGGAACCTAGGTACCAGCTGTCAGGAACTTGACCCCAGCAATGGGAAAACCTCTGCAGACAGTCTTTCATCTGTGCCAGCCAACCTTTAATTTCAGCTCTTCGCAAAAGACCTCACTTGGAGACAACTTCAAGGAATCCAATTGTAGTTTTTGAGAATGACTGTGGGGGAGTGTTTTGGAGATAACACCTGTCCAACTTTGCCCTAAGTTCAATGCCAGATACCAGCTAGGCCTCGGGTCCTTCCCTGATGTGGAGGGCCGCGGATCTGGGGCTGATCAGCAGTGAGCTCAGGAAAGCCGAGTGTGGAACCAAAAGACCAAGGACACGGCAGAGCGAGTGACTATGGGGCTGATCGGGACGGCACTGAGGCCCCAACTGGCCCCTGTTATGGCCAATGCGGGCGCAAGCTGATACCACAGGACCTGAGGGAGTGAGAGAGGTTAGGCGTGAGAGAGGGAGGGTGGGAGGTAGGGGTACAGAAGCCACAGAAGAGGGGAACAGCCAGGAGTTTCGGATTCACAACTTGGTCTTGGCAAACGGCTTCCCCGACCGAGTTTGCTAAACAGTGAGAGGTGGTGACAGTATACTCGGAGGGCGAGGCAGTGAGAACTGCAGGTGGGAGTCTTCGATGGGGAGGCAACAGCCCAGCTATTTCAGCTGGGGACCGGAAGGTTTAACCAGGAGAGTGCTTGGATAATGTGGGGCCGAGAGAGACTGCAGCGACCCCTCACCTCTGGGCCCGACCAGAACCAGTTACCTTGGTGCTCCCCTGGCTACTAACAGGGGAGGCACAGAGCACCTTGCAGGGTGCCAGTCTTGACTTCATAGCCTTATCTGTGAACCATCTGCTGTTGAACCTGAGAGGGACTAAAGGAAAGGGTTCATATAGACTGTTGACCACCTTACAATAGGAGGTAAGCAGCAACTCCTTGGGGGGGTGGGGAGGGAGTTTGGGGACTGAGCTTACCTACAGGAGGGTCATAGAGAATTATACAGTCAGCAGCAATGGTGGCCATCAGAATCCTCCTTCTATTGGGGACCTACACCAGAAGTCTGTTGCCTTGATCTCTTAGGTAGGGAGCTCCCAATCCTCATGCTACAGATCGAGCGACAATGCCGACTCCTTTTTCCTGGCAACACAGGAGCACATTCAGTCACTGTTGGAGTTTTGAAGCTCTCCGGCATGGCTGGACCAGCAGTTTACAATCTTTTGACATTTGTGGACTTCCAAAAAATTATGACTGAAATCCGCGGACCCCCACTGTGTCATTATTGGAAGTAAGGCAACCCTAGCCTAAGCAATTTTCATGATTTGGACCTGAAAAAAATACAAAAATAAGTATGCACCCTTTGAATTCTCAAATATGAAAACATTTTGTATAATTCGCTTTTCAAATTTATAATGTCGCTTTCCTATTTGTGTATACTTTATTCATTTTAACTGAATTATTTCATTATTATTTGTCTGAAACTGTTGCGGACCCACATGGGTATGCCTCACGAGTGGCTAGCCAGACTCAAAACAACATGGATCGCACTGCCCACCTTGAAAAGCTTGAAAGTGATCATTCCACATTATAGATGAACTTGATTACCTGGAACCTCACATAAGAATTTAGGGCCTTGTATTTACAATCCCGCCTGCAGATCTTGTGGGCCTACATCCAGGCCCATTTTGCTGACATTCTTCAGTTGATGGAAAACTGCCAGATTCTGTTGGACGGTACCCACAGGGTCTACTCCGCATTGCAACAGCAAAAGAATCTCCCCCGACACCCTTACTAGGATTCATTTCTTTACCATGAAGGAAAAATTTCACAGGCAGCTCGCCAGTGTGAACGAAATCTTCAGAGGAGTTACTATATTGCTCTTCAAAGAAGTCTCTGCCCAAACGCTCGACAGGTAGAAGAAATTCTGTGCGATAACCCAGCAGCTGCTGAAAAAAAAGGTTACTTATTGCTGGTGATTCGCCCTTCGACTCCTCTTTACTTAGAAAGTTAAACGATATGCAGTACGCTACCTCATTTGAGGCTTGTGAGGCCTGGGCCTGACGCCCTCATCGGTAGCAGATGGGTTGGTTGGTCATAGGACCCTGAGAACACTAACCTAATAGACCAAGGAAGATACTGGTGCTTACAGTCTACATATTCCGCCCAGAACAAGGCTCGCAAGCACGAACACCAAGGGGACCAAGACCACAGACCATCTTCACTGGAAGAAACCACCCCGCCATGAAAGTCCTCTCGACAAGGGACAATAATGCAAAGGTAAACCCACTGGTGACTACGATTTTGAAAATTGGCTTTGCTGGTATGGGTTGCTTTTTCTCATGGAACCTGGCATTCGGGGATAGGGCTCCCATACCCGACCTAGGAGCCTACCCCTGCTTCTTGTTTTACCAAAAGTTCTGTGCACCTAATAGACTTTTAACACCTTGGTCGGGTGTGGGTTTTCGATCCTAATCTTATCCACCTTATTAAAGGTAGTTGTTCATCCCTCAATATTTTCCTGGATCTCCATGTCCCAGACATCTCACACACTGGTCCTCATACGAGGCCATGAGGCCAACATGCACAGGATCAGCGTATGACCGCGCACACTCACACTAGCTATCATGACGCCTCTAAAAATGGTGTAACTTAAAATGCAGGGCCTGAACTCCCAGATCAAAGGCCAGGTCTTATTGCTTTGCCTTAAACCGAAAAAGGTGCAAATGGCACTATTGCATGAAACCCACCTGCTCAAATCTGACACTAAACGCCTCCATTCATTCTGGTTCCCTGTGCTGTACCATTCCTAATATACACGCCAAGACTCACAGGGTAGCTATGATCCTACGCAAAGGTCTGTGTTTTCATATAGACAACACACACAGACTGCGAGGGTCACCAAGTAGGGATATGGGGAATAACAGGCTATATTCCAATAATTATCTCCCTCTGTGGCCCCAATTAGGACAGGGAAAGTTATTTCAATTGCCTCTGTCCTGGAATCTCTCAATTTGCCATAGGCAACATCATAAAGGGAGGGGATTTCATTACCCCACTAAATGTAGAGTTGGACTGCTCCCACCCCAGACATGGCAAGCCCCACTCTCTGGCCACGCTGTTACAAGGCTGATGAGATATAGACTTTGAGGACCTAGTGTTCCCACCACCCACATAAAAAGGATTACAAGTTTTACTCCAACGTCCTTGGACATACTCTAATCTGGACTATTTCTTGATCTGTCAGATCTTATTACCCAGACTAACAGACTCGACCATTGACATCCAATTACTGTCAGAACATGCACCGGTCTGGCTGTTGAACACCTCTCATCCACAAAAGCCATACCCAAAACCTTGGGTTGTAAACCAAATCAGGTTAAGAGATCCAACCCTAAGGGAATGTATTAGGTAAATAATTGAATGTTATTTAGTTGAAAATGACAATGTTGCAGTATCTCCCCTGACCCTCTAGGACGCGTCAGTCTGTTTTTCTTGGGGAACTCCCATACCACATGACGACAAATGAACACCTGGCCAAACAACGTAAGGTAGATTTAGTAACTCGATTTTCCCAGGTTCAAGAACAGATTTAAAAAGGGGGCTCAACGAGAACTAAGATTTTGGTAGACTGAGAGGGGAACTGGAACAAATTCAAATGAAAGAAGCAGTCAAGAAACAACGGTCAATCAAACCTACTACAAGCAGTGAGATAAGGCCAAAAGCCTTCTGCCCTACAAGATTAGAGTAGTGGCCTTGCAAAATTATATCAAGTTCATAAAAAATGAGGGCACTGTAACTCTGGACACAGCAGAGATTCTTGCTGTCTTACAAGTAGATTTTTCAACTCCAGGCTCAGGGGTTGGATACGAGTGCCAAAGACGAATATCTGCATGATTATTCACCACCAGATTTGGAAGAGGTAATGCGCCTCCTGGAGGAGGAGATCTCACATGAAGGAGTCCAAGAGGTAATCAAGTGGTTGCCGATCGGAAATCCCCGGAAGGTTTTCCAGCTTCCTTCAACAAAGGCGTACGCCTTTCTCCTGGTCAATCATCTCACAAAGATATTTATTTCCTGAAGACTGATGTGATAACAGACACTATGGTGAGCTCCCATCTCATTCTGTTCTGAAACCAGATAGAATACCGAAGCAGTGCTCATCATAGCAACCAATCGCACTCCTTAATTGCTTCGTGAAAATATTCATGTTCACCTTTCTTTACAGCTCATTAAAGATGTGAAATATTGAGAATGTGTGTCCCAGTGTGCCTTTGTGCAGGCAGCAGGACAGAAGGCACTGAATCTATGGTGGCTGACTAAACCTAAATTCATGGACACACTTGGAAAAAAAACTACAAATATTTCCTTGCCAACACGAACTCGAACTCCCCAGCCATCTTTCAGAAGCCTACAATCCATTTGTAAGTGGGTCAGTAATCTCCACAGTCTCACACCTGAAACCAGTACAAAAGACAGCTAGTTTAGAAATTACAATACAAGTAGCAGAATCTAAACTCGGAGATCAACAGTTAATCGAATGTGCAAAAAGCCTTTAATAGTTTCTCATGGGATCATCTATTTTCTGTCCGGTCACATCTTTGGGTTAGTCACTGTTTTTTCTCAACCACTGATTACAATACAAAGACCTATTGGCACATGTCTGAGTGGGAGGTGTCCTATTGGAGCCATTCCCAACAAGACGTGGAAAGAGACATGGTTGCACATTGCCACCCTGACTCTTCACCCTGGCTTTTGAGCCCCTTGCACGAAAACTTAGAGGGATGACCAATTTCCTGTGTACAAAAGAACAGACCGCTAGAGGGATAAAATATCCCCATATGCAGTGTATCTCTTGATTTACCTCAGGAAACCCAGCGAGTCTAGGCCAAAGTTAATCCATGCTCTGAAAGAATCCATTGAACAGTCTGGGCTGAATGTGAATTGGAAACGTTTTTGATTATTCCCTGTTGGTTTGACGGAAGATGATTTAACCTGGTCTACTCTGTCGAGTATACAAATACATCGACTTTGCTTCTCATATCTTACAGTTCAGATGGCCAACAGCAAACGAGTTACCAGACATTAAAACAATACTCCCCATGCTGAAGCACAAATGAAGAGACCAACATCTGGCCTACTCTCCCAGTCTCCATACTGGGAAAAACTGCCATTATTAAATGATCCTGCTCCCAAAAATAATATATTCTGATGGATACTTGTAACCACAGATTCCTCACCTTTAGAATATCTCTGGTTCAAGACAGGACCTGGAAGATTTAAACAATGTTGCTCCCCTCTGCCGGTAGGCGGTGCTGTGCAGACCTGTGTTGACTTTGTTTCACCTGTAAGTGATGATGGAGACTCATAAGCGCCAGGCCCGCACATCCGCATCCGTTCCTTTATTTCCGTGCCTTCGTATGCTTATCCTGGGTTTGCTCCCAACTTTTTCTTAATCTGGGTTGGGTTATCTGCCCATCCTGAGGGGGACTAAAGGCAGTATGCTACAGGGGGCCATCGGCCGCCCAATTGACTCAAATCCCAAGTTTGTCCTATTCTTAATCGCATGAGGAAAACTTCACCCTTTCCGAGAAATTGATGCCAAGGCTGGGTTTAGTAATAGGGAAAATATATATTGCTAAAACTGTAGACACCTGGGGGTCCCTACTATCTCGAAATGGTTGGCAAGCTTGGACACCTGTTTCATCCTACAGTGTCCTACAAATGAAGCCAGGGAGAGCTCCCTTGAGCATATAGGGTCTGGGGAAGTGGTTGGAATACAGAGGACAGATGGCCACCCATGGATGAGAACCCGATAGTTAACCATGAACAAAGAAGTAGGTTTTAGTAAAGGGTAGAAGGGCCCGTAGCACATAAATCCTGTCACTTGCTATTGTGATCCCATTTTACTGTGATAGTCCATGAAATATTTACCTTCTTGTTTTTATTTTTCTTTCCCTTTCCTGTACCACACAGAAAATGCCAATAAAAGATTGAACACACAAAGCTTAGAGGGGTGCCACAGTTCATCCCTCTATTTACCCAGCCCCTCCAGCTCCCAACGCCAGTAAGCATTTCCAGTGACCGCGTTGCCACCCAGTGGCTGATCCTGAAAGTACCGGTCACTGGCATGGTTTTGCACAGCCCTTTGCGGCTGGCAGCTCTTTATCTCCTGAAACAGTGAGCAGTGCTGCTAGCAGCCAGCGATGGATCGCCAGACACCTTCTGCTCAAGGCTCTTATCGGCCTCTCTTGGCTGGTCACCTTGTGTCCAGATAAAGCTCTTGTCACCGGTCTGAGATGTGGCAAAAGAGCATGAGAGACTGGCTCTCAAATTTCCCATCTTTGGAAGAGGTTCTGATGTTAGGACGGCATGATATGCTTACTAACCTGACGTCAGGGTTGCTTTTTCCAAGGTTTGGCACTTGCCCCCTTGCCAGAGCTCTAGTCGCTGCGAACTAATATCACAATATCATTCCCTTTCTTGTGCGCACGAAGGAAATGATCTCAAGGTGGAACTAGAAGCACAGAAATATTTTACTAGCTTCTGAGCCCTTATATCTCGTTCTTTGGAGATGCTGGTCAGCGTTTCCGGACAAATGTCAGTAGAGGGCGCCACATGACGGAACGACGCAAGGCACTTGTAAGACAGCACAGAGGCTAATGGTATCACAGGTATATGTTTTTCATGTTATATTTAGTTTAGTTTTTCTAAAGTACCAATGTAATTTACCAGTTATGGAAAAAAGTTTGTTCGGGTGGGATTATACGTAGTATAGAATGGAAAGCAGAAAACAGCACACTTTTAGTTAGGGTTTTCTGTAAACATGTTGTTACATTTTAAAACAATCATTCTTTTCCAAGACCAGATGTTTATATCGTCTTATTTGCTTCAGAAGCCACTATGCAAAGAGAATGTGGATGTTTTATTACGACTTTTTGTGTGCCCCTGGCTGTGTGCTTCAAATGAAATGGCCCTTTAGATTACATAGGCAAACATTTTAGGATGCTAGTAGGATGGCATCAATTTAGAATGGCATATTTAAGTGAACTGCAGATGTAGCAAGCAGGCTTACCTGATTGACAAATGCAACAGCACACACCGCCGTTGTTTCAAAGTTAGCAATTCATAGGAATATTGTCATATATTTGAAATAATGTTAGTAATTCACAGGAATTGTATGTCGTCATCTGAAAGTTGCAGCCACTGGGAAGCATGGACAATTAGGTTCCTTCTCACAAAGCAATTATGCTCTCAAAACATAATCTCAGGGTTCTAGTGACATTAACAGGCCACTCAGCCTTCGGAAGGATGTTCACGCACCTCCGTCACCCCCCTCCCCACACGCACACCCACACACCCATGCCTCTGCAATCATTATTGAGATGACAAAGTGTATCTCTCTGTTGTGGATCACAGTGTCATGATAGGATGCAAATTCATATTCTTTCATTTACGTGCAAACCTTTTTAATTCCATTTTTTTTTTTTTTTTTTTTTTTAAATATTTTTATTTTTCCCCTTTTTCTTGTTAACTTGCACATTAGATTACAAAACAAAACAAAACTGAACATTTTTACATTTTACAGAGTATCACTGGTTTGACGCTTTTCAAATCATAAACCAAAATACATTTATAACACCAAATCATATAGCAGAAGAACCGAACCTTAAATCTCCATCACTTACTATACCATCCTCCCTTTCCATATGTTTATTGGTTCCCAAATTTTCAACCCCAATCTCCTTCCCCACTTCCCCTTCCGAGCATATATAGCTCTCTCAAGATTATAGCTAGCTAGCAGATTTGATAGCCATACCTGTAAGTCAGGGGGTACCTTGTCCAACCATACTCTTGCAATTATTAATCTCAGTACTGCCATTGCCACAAACATGAATTCCTTATGAACCAATCCAACTTGATTATCTACTCCAAACAGAATCATCCTAGGCGTTAATTTAATTCTTATATCAAGAGTGTTATTAATAAAATCTTCTATACTTTGGATCAAGGTATATAACTGAGGGCAAGTAGCAAACATATGGATAATGTCGGCAGCTACTGCATTACACCGTGGACAAGTAACTCCAGTGGACCCTCCCCACTTAGCTAGCCTCGCTGGGGTATAGTACAGTGAGTATAGCGTCTTATAATGTTGCGATTGCAAGGGTCCAGAGCGCAGGATGGTACATCCCAAGTTTAAAGAATCTTGAAAGCTTCCTGCATCCTCTCCCAACTTTCCAACCCACTTAGTGCTAACTTTCTCCAGATCATCCAACTTCCCTTTGGTTAGTATTGCATAGAAAGATCTAATTGTGCAATCCCCTCCTGCTTTTATCTTTTCCAAGAGTTCATTTTTATTAAACCCCTCCCTGCCGCCTTGCTTGTGCAATAAAAAACTCCGTACCTGCAGGTATTTGAAGAAGTCCTTTCTCTCAATCCCATATTTAGCACAAAGATCTATGAACTGGATTACCCCATCCCCATCTATTATATCCCCAATCTGTTCTATCCCTTTCTGCATCCATCCCAACATTGTTGAGTCACCAAAAATTTCCATCGGAAAGGAACAGTTTTTGTAAAGCCTTACATACCTATTGTATCTGCCCATTCCCATTCTCTTAAGAAATGTATTCCATATTCTAGTTGCCGCCATCATGGTCTTAAACCTTGTTCTTTTATAATATCCAAATTCTACTCTATTTAACAAATTATTTTCTGCCTCCGCCCCCAATATAATGGCATACACTTCCGTAGACAATGTCCCAACCCTTGCACCACTTCCTCCACCCCCAATTATTCCCTGCATGTATTGTAATGCAGCAGCCATCTGATACATCCGAAAGTCAGGGGCTCCCCATCCCCCTCTCTCTCTGGGTAGAGTCATGTACCTATACGCTCTACGGGTCTTTCCATGTGCCCAGATAAATCTGTTCAGAGTCCTTTCTATTAAATTAAACCATCTGGCTTCGAAAATTAAAGGAATAGTGCGGAAAAAATATAAAAATTTTGGTAAAATTAACATTTTGACAACATTTGTGCATCCCATAAGGGAAAGGTGCAGGTTATTCATTCTTTCAAGGTCTTTCTTAACTTTGCCTATTAGGGGATCCAAATTTAACTCTACAACTCTTTCCAAATTTGCGGTTAGTGCTACTCCTAAATATACTGCTGAATCAACCACCCTAATATCCACACACGGTGTATGTCTATTTTTAATAATCTGGGTCTTAGTTCTATTTAAGCTGTACCCTGATAGTTTCCCAAATTTCTGAGCCTCTAACTCTATCTCCTTTATAGCTAGAGTAGGGTTTGGAGTTAAAATTGCCACGTCATCTGCGTAGGCTAAGGACTTCACCACATTTTCATTTCTTTTCATTGGAAGTATCCTTGCATTCTCCTCCAACCTACGTAGCAGGGGTTCCAGATATAGTGCGAACAATAGGGGAGAGGAAGGGCATCCCTGTCTGGTCCCCCTGGCTATTTTTACTACATCAGAAAGCCCCCCATTCACCCTTATCCTCGCTGCCGGATTCTTATACAGTACCTGGATCGCTTTTATAAAGGATTCACCCAGCCCACACCATCTCATTACACACCAAAGGTATTTCCAGTCCACCCTATCGAATGCCTTCTCGGCATCGAGAAAAAGTGCTGCTACAGGATCTCCTAATATTTCTGCGTGGTCGAATACTGTAATTACAGTTCTTACATGTTGCGTAGTCCCTTTCCCAGGTATGAAGCCATGCTGGATAGGGGTCACTAACTGCTCAATCACTCCTGCAAGTCTCTTCGCTAGAATCTTAGAATATATCTTAATATCCGAGTTCATTAATGTTATTGGCCTGTATGATCCTGGCGTTTCTGGTGGCTTTCCTTTTTTTAAATTACTATTATATTAGCCCCCCCCCATGACTCTGGGCTAGTGTCTCCTACCTGCGCTTGTTGCATAATTATACACATGTCTGCTAATAGTTCATTTTTGAAAGTCTGATAAAATTCTAACGGAATTTGGTCTGGCCCTGTTGCTTTACCTTTCGGCAGGCTGTCCAGAGCTTCCTCCACCTCTCCTAACAATATTGGACTGTCCAATATTTCTTTATCCTCTTCTGAGATCGCCGAAGGGGATATGTTATCTAAATACTCCTCAATCTCCCCCAAGCTTGGTACCTCTTCTGGAGTATATAAATCTGCATAAAACTTCCTAAATACCTCTCTTACTGCATCTGTCTCCATAACCAAATTTCCCTGTATATCCCGTATTTCCTTTACTCCTGCTTCGGCTGCTCTCTGCCTAGTTCTAACTGCCAGCACCCGCCCTACCTTTTCACTAAGTTCATATGTCTTTTCTTTGTTGGACAGAAACTTATCTACCGCCTGCCTAGCCAGACCTTCCACTGCCTCTGCCTTTAATGCTATTATTTTAACCAGACAATCCTCCAAAGGACTATTATTCCTTATTAACCTACTTAGATTCTCCTCCTCCCTTAATAATTTGTGCTCTACCAGCTCTCTCCTTACCCTTTCTCTTTTTTGTCTACCCAACACAAAGCTCAATGTTTCACCCCTTATTCCTGCTTTAAATGTATCCCAGACTACTCCCACACCTGCCGTCCCCCTATTTATATCCCAAAACCCTTTAATCCATTTTGACATATACTCCTTATATGCGAGATCCCTTAAAAGTCCCCTCTCAAACGTCCATTGTGCAGTCGATCTTTGTAAGCAATTATTTTCAATGGTAAGTATTACTGGGCTGTGATCTGAAACCACCCTTGGGAGTTTCTCAATCTGTGCCCCCGATAACAAGCTACTAGTTATAAGAAAATAATCCAGCCTAACCAATATTTTATGAGGGGCCGAGAAAAAGGTACTTCCATCAAGATGTGGATGTAATTTTACCCAAGGATCAATCAAAGAATTATTCCTAACCATATCCGCCAGTGCCCTGAACACCTTCCTTTTCCTCCCTCTATAAATTGCATCTATCTGTGTAAATGAGCTCTCTAGATCATGTAAATTGAGATCACCACAGCAGATTATGGGTTCAGGCCACTGCGCCAGCTCTGCATCAAGAAACTGAAATACCTCAGGATCATCTTCAGTGGATCCGTAGATGGTGGCTAATGATATTTTCTGTCCCCGAAAGGAAATTTCCGCTATAGCCCACCTTCCCCATTTATCCTCCTTCTTTTTCCCCACTACCATATCCCTGTGTTTGCCCAAGATTGCCACTCCTCTAGTCCTAGTTTCTTGTTTAGAACTGGCCAATACCCTGAACCCAAGTTGTTCCATTAGATACATCTTGCTCGCCTCAATATGGGTTTCCTGCAGACATATCAAGTCCAACCGCAAGGTTTTTAAATATGCAGCTACCTTCATTCTCTTATTCAGATCATTTAGACCGCACACATTAATTGATGCTATCCTACATATCATTGTATTAACAAGTGTATATACCAACTAAAACAGTCAATCTTTATCAGCCTCAAACCAATCTGTATATCTCCTCTATCTCCCACCAACATACCAATGTGCAAAATCATAAGTAACCAACTGTTATTCTTCCCCCCCACACCCCCCTCCCCTGCCGCCCCTGCTCTACTCACCCCTCCCCATCCCCCCCCCTTCACAGGCAAATAGGTCAGCCGACCTATGTGTGCCCGCCTTGTGTTGCGCAAATCGCTTCCCTCTCTCATCCAACTATTTGCTTTTTCATGTCACCCACTGATCCCTTTATATCCTATACTCCCTCGGGCACTTATGCTCCTTTTTGTTTCTTCATTTCCTCTAGAAAGATTCCTGCTTTGATTTCTGAGTTAAACATCCAGGTTTTCCCTCTGACAATTACCTTTAATCTAGCAGGGTAGAGTAAATACGCCTCAGAACCAAGAGCCTGAAATGGTGCAATCAGCTGCCTCATCTTCCACCTCCTCTCTACAGTAAAATGACAGAAGTCAGGCCTGGCGAAAAAGGTACTATTCTCAAAAGTTCTCCTACTCTCTGGCCTTGCTTTGGCTAGGATCTCTTCCCTAAGCAGAAAATTCCCAACATAGACTAGTATAGCCCTTGGCTGATTTTTTTGCCCACCTCTTCCTGCTCCCCCTACTTCTCCCCCCCTCTTTAATACAAATTTCCCCCGTCTTTTGCCGCTAATTGTGATTGTTTTTCCCTGAATTTGCGCTTGTTTTCTTTATTCCCTAGATCGTGTGTCTCTGTGGTTTCCCCCGTTTTTGCCGCTAATTGTGATTGTTTTTCCTGAATTTGTGCTTGTTTGTCTCTGTATTTCTCTCCCGCTTTTGCCTGAATTTGTGCCTGTTAATTGCCGCTTATCGCCGCGCTCTGCCCCCGCTTCCCGCCACCGCCTTGAGCCCCGCCCCTTTTCTCTTCTGTTTCCCTCCCCGCTCCCGCCTCCCAGCTGCTCCGCCCACCCGCGCACTTGGCCTTAAATGGCGACCGTGCGACGCAGGTGAGTGTGACCCACTTGTGGGACACCCCCGCGCCGCACGGCCACCAGCTGCTGCGTGTGCCCCCAGTGCCTGCCTCTGTCTCAGCGCCGGCCGCGCTGCCGCCCTGAGCGATCTCCGTGGTTTCCCCCGTCTTTTGCCGCTAATTGTGATTGTTTTTCCCTGAATTTGTGCTTGTTTTCTTTATTCCCTAGATCGTGTGTCTCTGTGGTTTCCCCCGTTTTTGCCGCTAATTGTGATTGTTTTTCCTGAATTTGTGCTTGTTTGTCTCTGTATTTCTCTCCCGCTTTTGCCTGAATTTGTGCCTGTTAATTGCCGCTTATCGCCGCGCTCTGCCCCCGCTTCCCGCCACCGCCTTGAGCCCCGCCCCTTTTCTCTTCTGTTTCCCTCCCCGCTCCCGCCTCCCAGCTGCTCCGCCCACCCGCGCACTTCGCCTTAAATGGCGACCGTGCGGACGCGCAGCGGTCACGCGCAGCGGGCGCGCCGATTGTGCGCCGAAGGCGCGCCAAAGGTAAGCCCGTCTGCGCCCGTCCGCGACCGGATCGCGACCAGCGCCAGGACCCCTGGCCCCCACCGACGGAAGCCGACCCGACGATCCTACGGCGCCGCCGACCTCATCGCACTCAACACCGGCCACATCCCAGGATGTCACCGAGCCGCCCCGAAGCACACCCACGGACCTTTCAGCTGCAACGCCTGCAAGTTCTCCTGCATCCGGACCTTCCCTGCACCCACCAAGCCGAACTCCAGCAGCACCCACCTCAAGTGTATCCTGCTCAACACCCGCTCCATCCACAGACACGCCGTAGAACTCTGGAACCTGCTCGACACCACCGCCCCCGACGTTGCCTTCATCACCGAGACCTGGATGAACGCCTCCTCAGCCCCAGACATCGCCATCGCCATCCCAGAAGGCTACAAGATCGTCCGGAGGGACCGAGACAACCAGACCGGAGGAGGCATCGCCATCATCCACAGAGACACCATCCGCATCACCACCAACACCGATGACACCCTCACCACCGCCGAACACCTGCACTTCCAGATCCACACCAACCCGAAGACCACCCTCAGAGGCACCCTGATCTACCGACCCCCGGGACCACGCACACGATTCAGCGAGGACATCGCCGACTTCGTCAGCCCGCACGCTCTCCCCTCCGCCGACTACATCCTCCTGGGGGACCTCAACTTCCACCTGGAGAACAACAACGACCGCAACACCATCAGCCTGCTCGACAACCTCGACAACCTCGGACTCAAGCAACTGGTGACCACCCCCACCCACCTCGCCGGACACACACTCGACGCCGTCTTCTCATCCAGCAAAGACGTCACCTTCAGCCACGCAACAGGACTCCACTGGACGGACCACAGCTGCGTCCACTTCACCTTCAGAAGAACGACGATCCACCACCTCCAGCAACAGGTTGCTCGAAGAAGCTGGAACAAGATCACAGCCGAGCAGCTCACCGCCTCCCTGAGCCAGCACCCGCCCGCCAACTCTGCGAACCCCAGCCAGGCCGCCGACAACCTCACGAAATGGATCAACGACTGCGCGGACGAACTCGCCCCTCTGAGAACCCCACCCAGCAGATCCTGCAGCAGAAAAACACCATGGTTCACCGACGAACTCAAGAGCTCCAAGAAGAACTGTCGAGCCCTCGAGAAAGTCTGGAGAAGGGAGCCAACCACGGACAACATGACCACCCTCAAGCTCGCCACCCGGAAACACCACCAACTGATCCGCGCCACCAAGAAAAATGCATACAAGGACCGGCTGGACAACAACGCACACAACTGCAAGGAACTCTTCAACATCGTGAAAGAGCTCTCCAACCCCAGCGCCGGAAACAACGACATCACCCCATCGCAAGACCTCTGCAACTCCCTCGCGTCCTACTTCCACAACAAGATCACGGACATACACAACAGCTTCAACAACCAACCAACGCAAGCCACAACCACAACGACGCCACCCACCACCACCCTCCGCACCTGGACCCCGATCAGCACCGAAGACACCATCCGCACCATGAACTCCATCCATTCCGGATCTCCGACTGACCCCTGCCCTCACCACATCTTCAACAAGGCCGACGCTGTCCTCGCACCCCACCTGCGGGACATCATCAACACCTCCTTCGACACCGCCACCTTCCCTGAGAGCTGGAAGCACGCCGAACTCAGCGCTCTCCTCAAGAAACCTACAGCAAACCCCACCGACCTCAAGAACTACCGTCCCATCTCGCTCCTCCCGTTCCCGGCCAAAGTCATCGAGAAGACCGTCAACAAACAGCTGGCCGCCTTCCTCGAGACGAATGGATCCCTCGACCCCTCACAGTCCGGCTTCCGAGCGAACCACAGCACCGAGACCGCCCTCATCGCCGCCACCGACGACCTTCGAACCCTGATGGACAACGGCGAAACAGCGGCCCTCATCCTCCTGGACCTCTCCGCGGCTTTCGACACGGTCTGCCACCGCACCCTAGTACAGCGCCTCAGCAACATCGGAATCCAGGAGAAGGCACTGGAATGGATCACCTCCTTCCTCGACGGAAGAACACAAAGAGTCCGCCTACCACCGTACAAGTCAGAGGCCACCGAAGTCATCTGCGGCGTCCCTCAAGGATCCTCACTGAGCCCCACCCTCTTCAACGTCTACATGAGCCCCCTCGCGGCCATCGTACGCAAACACAACCTGAACATCATCTCCTACGCCGACGACACCCAGCTGATCCTCTCCCTGACCAACGACCCCGACACCGCCAGAGCCAACCTGCACGAAGGGATGAGAGACGTAGCCGAATGGATGACGACCAGCCGCCTGAAACTGAACTCAGACAAGACGGAGGTCCTCATCCTGGGCTCCACGCCCTCCGCCTGGGACGACTCCTGGTGGCCCCCCGCCCTGGGCACCGCACCCAAACCGACGGACCACGCACGCAACCTGGGCTTCATACTGGACTCCTCCCTCTCCATGACCAGACAAGTCAACGCCATCTCCTCGTCATGCTTCAACATCCTGCGCATGCTACGTAAGATCTTCCGGTGGATCCCCACCGAGACGAGGAAGACGGTCACCCAGGCCCTCGTCACCAGCCGACTGGACTACGGCAACGCCCTCTACGCCGGAACCACCGCCAAACTCCAGAAGAGACTCCAGCGGATCCAGAACGCCTCGGCGAGACTCATCCTCGACATCCCCCGACGCAGCCACATCTCCGGACACCTGAGAGATCTACACTGGCTCCCGGTCAACAAGAGAATCACCTTCCGGCTCCTCACCCACGCGCACAAAGCCCTACACGACCAAGGCCCGAGCTACCTCAACAACCGGATCAACTTCTACACTCCCAAGCGCCTCCTCAGATCAACCAACCACGCCCTCGCCACCGTCCCCCGCATCCGAAGAGCGACAACAGGAGGAAGATCCTTCTCCTACCTGGCCGCCAAGACCTGGAACTCACTTCCGACCGATCTGCGCCTGACCCAAGACCACCTCTCCTTCAGGAAGAAGCTCAAGACCTGGCTGTTCGAGCAGTAGCGGCACCCCCCCCCCCCCTCCCAGCGCCTTGAGACCCTACGGGTGAGTAGTGCGCTCTACAAATGACCTGATTGATTGATTGATTGAAAGGGGAACCTGTGTGCTCTTTGTATTTCTGTTTCCCACTGCCACTGAGACTCTGGGAATGCGCCCCTCAAAAGATTTATCACAAACTGCCTAACGTCCTGCCCCTCAACCCCTTCCTCCACACCCAAAAGGCGGACATTGTTCCTTCTCTGCCGATTCTCAAAATCCTCCATCTTCCAGCGCATATCCTCCGCCATTTTCTCATGCTCAGTCTTAAACGTTTGCCAACTCCCCACGTCGTCCTCAAGCTTCCCTGTCCGCTCCTCCACCTCTGTGACTCTGTCGACCAACTCATCATACAGTTTATTAACCTTCCTTAGGCTATTCTGTATTTTCTTTGATGCCTGCCTTGCTCTGCGGCTTTCTGTTCTTGCTTCGTGTTGCATCTGCCTTAGCGTTGAGAATAAAGTCTGGAAAGGGTCTTGTGGGGGAGGTATATTGCCACTTGTGGTTCTCTCAGCCTTATTAGCATGCATATCTTCCTCCTGGTACACTTGAGAGGTTGCTGAATAATCCCATAGGAGACGTTTCTCTACTTTAGTGTGTTTCCTCTTTTTCATAGTAGACTCTTTACCGGAGGTGCTTATGCCTGACTCTGTGCCTTCATCTTCCTCTGTACTTGATTCTGCCGATGACAGTGACTCAGAGTCTTCGTTTACAGAAAAGAACTCTCCCTCTCCTTCTAGGGATGTACATTCTCCCCCATGGGGCTGTTTAGTTACATTAGTCCCCTCCTCAAGGCTTGTTTTTGTGGAGCTTGCTATATTTTCTCTGCTCCCCCAGGAACCAGTCATTCTACGAGACTCATTAATTTCTTTCTCTACCAGCATTAGTGCGCCAAGCATATCTGCTGTAGTGTCTCCCCTGGCGTTTATGTTCTTTTTTCCAGCTTTCCCAGCTTTGCCACTGACATTCGCCCCTTTACCTCTGTCTTCCGCTGGCCTTTCATCCTCAGCGTGAGCTCCTGCATGTTCACCGTCCGTCTGCGGTGTTACAGCCTTCTGTGCCTCTCTCCGCGCTGCCTCGGCCCGTTGCCTAGCAACCACCTTCGCGTCTTCCGTGTACGAGTCAGTTGCGTCCTCGAGGACGTTTCCAGCAGCAGCAGCAGCATCGGGAGTATCGGCGTCCTGATTTTGGGAGATACTCGGGTTTCCTGCGTCTACAGACTCTGTTGCTGGCTCCAAGAATTTTCCCGCTAACATCTCTGCCACGGTGGGTTGACGCATAATGATGTCCCGAGCCTTTTGCTCGTCTCCCTTCGCCGGCTGTGAAATGCTTTTACCCGCCATGCTAGTTACTTTTCCATTCGCATTCGGTTTCCGCATGTCACTCTTCTTACTTTTTTCCGCTGTTGGAGGAATTAATTTTCTAATCGCTCCTGTGCTCCTTGCTGGCAGGGGATCCCCTTTCCCACTACCAGCTCCCCCTGTCTTCATTGCACCCGGAGTATCGGGGGGTTTCCTTGTTCTGTCATTTACTTTTTCTGTATTGGCCATACGTGTAGGTGGTTTAGGAGCCATATGCCAGTGCGTTCTGCCAAAGTGCAACAGTCCTTTCTTCAGCAATCTCCAAACCTGCCCAATCCGTAGCAGTTCCTTCTTGAGTAATAATCTTTCAAACCAGCAACGCCCGGTCTCCATTAGATCCTTTCTTCATGGGTGGCATAGAATTATCTTCATTCCATTCTTGAGAGAAGGAGAGTGCGACCTCTCAGCACAACAGCCCGGCGGCCATCTTGCCCCCCTCCCTTCTATCAAACCTTTTTAATTCCAAATGTACAATCTTCTTGTCTAGGTTTAATTTATGGCAGGCAGCTTTATGGCAAAGGCGCACACTGCAAGTCACTCATTGGGCCGGTAATGGTCATGGCCTCCGCCGTCAAGAGTTGTTTTCTGTTTAGATTTGTAAATACATACTGTTACCGAATAGCCTTCCTTCAGAGATCTGACTGGAAAGCATAACAACCAGCATAAGAATGACAAATGCCAAAAAAATGGAAGGGGACTTGGATCTATTCACATAATACTTTATCTACAGTTCAGATGCATGTTCTGTGCACAGATTTCCAATAGCGCATACGCATTCTTACTTGTTACTTTGCTGTTAATCGGGTCATCGTGTCCGTTGCTGGCACAGAACCTGGTCAGTGGCAGGTAGTTCAATATCACTGAAAATGTCTTCTTTCCGAGCATAACAGTTCTTAGCAATGGTGAAAAAAAGAAAAAAATGGAGGACCAAGGGAAGCTTCCTGTGTAAACAAGGCTCATGAATGGTTGCTAGGATGAAATGCATTTAGTGAGTTTTAAAGAGAGGACCAGTGGCCATGTGTTTATTAGTAAGATTGCCTGGACTGGATTAACAGTTGCTTCTTTCACCCTGGAAGTTTTGGATAGCGGCCAACCAGGCAACCTGTGTCTTCTGATTCTCCTTCACTATTATGAGGAGCCTGTGGAATAAATATCTACTTAAAAACAGGTTTTCGCTGGTGATACGCTGTATGCAAAAACAAATGGTTTTGGGTGAAATGCACAAAATGGATCCCCTTAGGGGGCTCAGCACACAGATGGCAACATCAGCATTCACCAATATGTCAACAGCAATCAAAGACTTATAAAGCCTAAACACTACCTGCATCTCATCCTGATCTGTATGTCCAGCACATACCCAAAGCTTAACCCCACCAAAACAGAACTCCTGCTATTCACCAACAACAAGCAACAGTTGTCGCAAACAGTAGCTCAACAACCTGAATCTGAACACATTCAAACCACACCTTTCTGTCAATATCAACTTACTCAGGTTCACCCTAGCCCCCGATCTCACCTTTTAGAGAAAACACCCCCACCACCAAGGTGGACTGGTACCAACTCTTTCTATTAAAGAAAGCAAACCTATTCCTAACCGAAAGCATGTTCAGAACTTATGTTAAAACCATCATACTCTTGTATCAGGATGGGCCTGTGTCCTGCATCGCATCCTCCCAGGCTTCGCATTGGCCCCCACTTAAGGGCAACCTAGATGCGGCAAGGCTTCTCAGTAAGGCCCTGAGGAAATATGACCGGACCAGCCCCACACTGAGGCTGCCCCATAAGTGTCACTCTCCAGGATACTCCATCTTCAAGACTGGCTGCATCATCTGAAAAAGCCATCACATGTAGCATCCATGCATACCTGGCTCACAAGCTCCCCATCTCTGGTAGCTTTCTCCACACCCACAGCCGAAGGCATCATCCGAATGGAGGCAAAGAAGAAAACATTCAATGCAGGAGTCCTTTTCCTCTTATGCACTTAGGATCTGGAAAAATATCACTGCATCGAGGACTACTGCTCCAATTTAGGAAAGAGCAGAAGATTCACATCTTTAAAAACACTACATCATGATTAAGGCTCCCTGTTTTCCGTTTTTACTGATTTTTACAGATGGATACAGTTATAAAACATTTATTTTCTTGTCTGTATTTATTTTTAAATGTGGATAAAAAGGGAAATTGGGTTGCCTTTTCAGTAATTCTAAATACTGTCTGCCATGACTGCCAGGCTAATAGCTGTGTGAATTGATAGGTGAGGGGGTTAAAAAAGAAATACATTTTCATACAGAGGCTTGAAAACCAGTATATATGTACAAGGTTGATACTGAAATGTGCATATGTTCATATTAGTGTCTTGATTTATCTCCTGCCGGTGTTCAAATCACTGAATCTGGCAAGTATTCAAGCATGAGTACATATGTATTTGTTAAATAAATGTGGAAATATACAAATTTAAGGTGCATTTACCCCAAAATAAACATGGATAAATACAGACGAAAATGTAAAAATAAAAGAAATACCATAAAACAGGGTTCCCTAATCATGATGCTTACAAACCTGCTACCTCTAATATCACATGTTAACTGTACTTTGGCCGAGTAATGACTCCACTGTATTTCGTATATATTTGCCCTATATAAATGGTGCATGCATATTCATGAGTGTTGGGCTCAAAGTAACAATACTCAAAGCCTGAAATTAATATGAGAGAGACTGCTTGCTCCTCCAGTCCGTATTACTATAAGTCCCCTATCAATTTTCTTGAATGTCTCGAGTGTTCTCATGTATCTGCAGTTTAGAATAATGGTGCTATATAAATCATATAACTAATTGAAAAGTTATTTCTTTACGGAGGCTGTCTGCTGCTAAATTCCATTTTGAAGCTTAATTTAGCAAAACAGAAACACCTGTTAATCATTTACTGTAAAACTTTAGGTTACCTTTTGGAAGAGGTAAGGACAATAATTTATGGCATAAATTCTTACATGGTGAAGCTAATGTATTGCTTTGTTTAATGATTGCCTTGTGCGATTAAAGTTTCTGTCATGGTTGATGTGTGGCACTAAAGGGCAGTATTGATTGATGGCAACTTGACAAAAAAGGCATTTTATATAAAGCAAAACAGAAACTGCTTATCGTAGACTGATTACATCTAGGGATTAGGAGCAAAAGGAGAGCAATATTTTAGTTGTCAGAGGGCGAACATTTCCTGTTTTAAACCAGCCTGGATAGTGACAATCGTTTTGGCTTTTGTGTATTGAAAATAGTTTGAAAGCTTGAGTTATTCAAAGGTCACTGGAAAAAATCAGTTATGCAGTATTGTGTGTTTTTTTGCTTACATATCAGTACACCATGTACTGCATAATTTGCAGGTACACTAGTGTCTTCCTCAGATTGTCTAGACACTATTTAAATAGCGAGTGAGTGAGTGATATATGCTTTATTTCGATACATATCTTAAAAGCAGTACTTACATTAGAAAATACATTCTCAAGGCCAAAGATAAAATATGTTTTATATAAAAAGAATAAAACAATCAAAACTATTACAATAAATAGTTAAAAAAAGGATTAAATAGAAGTGGAAAGCCTTTTTGAACGAATCACCCATGCCCATTTTAAAATTTTTGTAACACCACAGACAATGGGGGACGATGTGTCAGTCCGTAACATACGGAGGGCCACCAAGTGCTGTCGTGTACCTAAAGTCTACACAATGGTATGAGCCAGCGCCTCCTTGGAGCACAATAGTCCGCGCATTCAAAAAGAATGTGTGCCACCGTCTCCACCCGTGTTGACCACAGAGCACAGAAGGGCGAGGACTGGGAAGATGATTTCCACCTGGACACCAGGTTGCCTAGAGGTAAGGTACCCACTCTGAGCTTAAAATAGAGAGCCCTGTCCAGTGGGATAGAAATGAGGTCCAGATAAGGCTCATATGCAACCACATCTTTGATTCTTAGGAATGCTGCGGTCGAATTGCAGTGTCGAGGAATGCCAATGAGTTTGGAAGATACCCACTCCCAGTATAGTTTCTTCAGGGTGGCTTTGGGAGGAGCAGAACGAGTAGCCCAAGAATCATTCAGCCCCAGCTCCCCCAGTAGACTCTTAACATCCCTTAGCCATTTTATTCGATGCCATCCCTCCATTGCGATCACCTCAGCCAGGCCTGCTGCATATGAGGCTAGCTCGGGGACCCTCCACAAGCGAGCCCACAAAAGCAAAGGCCGGAGTCGCGCCTGGTCCGCAATTGGTCTGCAGCCCAAGTCGAGAAGCACCGGGACTGTGGGTGTGCTCATTGGGAGAGCCATAAGTTCCTTCAGGAATTAACTTTCCGCTTTAGCTAATACCTCAAGGTTTGAGGGGCCCCACAACTCCGCCCCGTACAGGGCGGCAGTAACCCCTCTGGCTTTGTAAATGTCTATAACTGGGGAAATGCAATGTTTAGTGGACGAGCGATGTTCCCTGAGTAGGACGCCAGTCACCCCTTTGTGGCTGAGCAGCATCTTTTGAGTGTGTGGGGTCCAGCTCATGGAATCACTAAGGCGGATCCCCAAGTAATCAAACTCGCAGACCCTCTCCAGGGGAACCATATTTAAAACCGGGGGGCCCTAACTTTTTAGGAGGGTTCATGGTCAGGAATTTGGTCTTGTCAACATTGATCATCAAGCCCCTGAGAGAGCAAAACTCCTGGAAGCGGTTGAGGAGCTTTTGGAGACCCTGAGGTGTCTTTGCGATGAGAAGGGTATCGTCGGCAAAGAGCAGGGTGGGGATCCGAGTGCCCGCCAGGGACGGAGCATCTGCTGGTTCTTTAAGCAGGTGCTCTACCACACCATTCACATACAATGAGAATAGTGTGGGAGCTAACACACATCCCTGGCGGACGCCCCTACACACCGGGATCCTATTGGTTTTCTCCCCATTCGTGCCCCACCGCACCTGTGCGTAATTACCTGTATGAAGTTTAATCAAAAGCGACAGGATGTAGGGGGGCAACCCCAGCCCCTGCAGAACCCTCCATAGCTCCTACCTGGGTACTAGGTCAAAGGCAGTCTTCAGGGCAATGAAGGCCAGATAAAGACTGCCCTTGCCCAGCACCACCACCTTCCAATACAGGAGCATCAGCCTGAAGGCCTGTTCGATCGTCCCAGTACCTGAACGGAATCCCGCCTGAAAGTCAGTCAGTATCTTGTGATCGTCAGCCCATTGGAGGACCCTCCCCAAAATCACCTTCCCAGCCACCTTTTGGGAAGAGTCGATGAGGCTAATGGGTCTGTAATTAGCGGGGTTGTCCCGACCCCCCTTTTTGAATATCGGGACAACCTCCGTCCCCTTCCAGGAATCAGGTACTAATGCGCCCCTCACGATTGCATTTAGTAGCGTAGCGACCAGTTGTCCCCATTCCTTGGGATCGGCTCGTAGCAAGTCACCTGGTATCCCATCCGGCCCAGCTGCTTTTAGTGGGACCAGGGACTTAATTACGGCCTCCACCTCCCTCGCGGTAAGTTATCACTGCCACTAGCAATTACATCATCCTCCAAGAAAAAAAACTCACTAAGGTCCCCTTCTGGTTGAGAATACAGGGCCTCGAAGTGGTTGTACCAGATCTGTGCGGGGATGTTACACGTAACTAGCGATACATCTGGCCTATTCCTGGTTCTAACCAAACTCCAAAAGCCCCTTGCATCCTTTCCCTTACTTGCTACCAAAAGGTCTTCCCAAAACTTCTCCTCCCACTCCTTTTTCGCTGCCCTTAAGGTGTGGGAGTAGTCCTTCCTTGCTGTCCTAATTGCTAGTTGGGACTTGGATTTGACTGCCCTATCAAGGCTTTTTTCATGGTCCTGCATTTTGTTGTAAACCATCCCTGTCTATTCATGGGTTTAGGCCTGATAGTAGCGGCAGAGGAACTATTAGGTGAGATGAAAAGCTTACTTAGGGCCCTAGTTAGGTCACAAAAAATCTGCGAGGCCTCCTCGGGCGCATGAAACAATGAGCCTAGATTGCTCTGAGCTGCAGCCAGCAATGCCCCTATGGCTGTGACTTTCTCATCAGATAAAACGAGCTTGGCCCACTTCAGTCGCCTCCCACAGTTAGATACACTGACCATCTGAGAGTTGGATGCCGACAGTGGTTGTGACCCAGCCTTGCCCCAAAGCCACTCAGGGGATAAGACGAGAGAGAAGATTGTGGCCGCTCTCAATGGTCTGAATAATCTCCATGTCACTCAGGGTGCTCCATAAACACACGTCGAGAAGAATATAGTCTATTCTAGACGTGTGATTGGGCCTGTTATAGGTGTGTGCACCAGTCAGATCAGATTTGGACCTCCCATTGACCACCCTCAGATCAAATTCCATATTGAGGGCGTTGATCTGTAACACCACTTGTGACCACCTTTTAATCGGGGCAGAGCCATGGCCGGAATCCCCTTTCTTGAATCCTACTCTTCTATGCCTAGCATGTCATCAAGGCATAGGGGCTCGAACGTACAATTTAGATCACCCGCCACCAAAATGACCGATTTTTTTTGGCCGCTGCCTAAGGAGATCTTCCAAAAGAGCAATGGTGGGTGATTGTACGCCTCCCCTAGTACCTCTAGCATAGATGTTGAAGATGTCTAGGAGCAGACATCCCCGTGAATCCTTTAACGTGATATTGAGGATGTCAGGTGAGTTTGTGGGGTGTTCCTCCACCCCACAATCTAGGGAGACAGCAACCAGATGAGGAGACCACCCGAAGGGCGACCCCTCCCTGACAAAGGGAGGACAGCTGGAACAAAGTGGGATGAATATCCCACCTTATGACAGGGCTCCTTACCCCACGTCTCCTGGAATATACAGATGGAATAACCCTCAACAAGAGCGTTCCAGTCAGGCCACCCCAGCTTCCTATCAATTCCTGCGATGTTCCAGCTGAAAATCCTAAGGACTGGATCCGCCACAGCTGGGTCACCGCCAGAGTCGAGACCTCCTCCCCCCTCCAACAGGTCCTGGGTCATTCGGCTGCCAACCCCACCTTGCCTCCCGGGGAGCTGATTACTCTCTTGTATAGGAGTGGGGACTATTATATTAAGAGGGAGTGTACCATAATCAGTGGACAGCCCTCTCAGCTCAGTGACATCACCTGGGTTACCAACTCCAAGGATCTCCCCAGCGATACCGTCGGTTCAATATCCCGGTGGTCTCCACCCCGGCGATGGCCAGCCTGCCTGAGGATGGAATTGAGGATTAGCGGGAAATTCAGAATAGGCAGAGCTGTTGCTCCAAGCCATGCCGAATTCTCGGCCAATCAGGGGAGTGGCTGATCTTGGGTAGAAAAAGGTTAGGTCCACTGTGCCAATTCCCGGCCCCCCGGGGTTCGGTTTATATTTGCAAATGGTTTGTGCTACTCTACTAACCCTGAAATTGACCACCACACAGTCTCCATCCAAATGCTTATGACCGTAACCCACCCAACCCACCCTTCTGACTCCTATAATTGATCCATCAAGGCCCCTAGGAAGGGGTCTGTTGGACTCTAGCCAGTGTGATGTTTTATTTTTTAAGGCTTAAGAGGATTCATATTGATCAGCCTTCAGGGTGGGTACATTAATAAGAACAGCAACATACGGGAGACACTCTAGGGGCAAGTTCACAGGAGGGGATATTGGGGTAACTTTGGGTGATGAAACTTTTGGGACAGCTTTTGGTAGTAGTGTTTGTGGATGGATAGGAGCAATATTATTATTCTTGGTTTTGGCTGGACAAGCCTGACTAGTAACTTTACCTTTACCCGTCCCCTTTGGTGTTCCATTTGGTTTAACAGGACCACTCCCCCCCCCGGCAACTCAGCCCGGCCCGGCTTCGTACCCGGGGCTTTGGGGGGCTTGGGGATACTTGCAAGGACTTGCGCTTTTTGGCCAATGCTCCCGGAGGTAGCCACAAGCGGCACTATGGGAACATTGTCAGTCAGCTGAGGAGTTACCAAAATAGCCGCAGCGGGTACAACAGGCAAAGTCTGCTGTGGCTCCGTAGTTTTCCTGTTTTCAGTGGACCCACCTCCCTTAGTGCTTTCCCTTAGTGCTTTCAATGAAAAAAAGCTATCTAGGGTTATTTGTTCAAACCTATATAGCCTATCACCCAGCCCTGTTACTCTATCTGCAATCGGGGACAACAGTGATTTCAGCAACTCCTCGATTTGTGCAAAGGTAGCAGGGACACAGGACGCTGGAGGCTGATGGCCGGAAAAGGGAGCTGCACCTACTTTTTCCAGGATGGGACCACTCCCCTTGGTAGAAGAAGAGGGATTTATCGGGCCCAAGCCCCCACCCAATTTAGGACCTATGCCTGTAGACCCCTGTTTCCTTGATTTCTTAAACAGTTTCAAGGAACTTCCTTTACGCGGGCTAGCGATCCTTTTCCTTTTAGTAGTTACAGGGATCTTAAGAGCCAACAGAGGGGTGCCTAGTGACTTTGGATTTTCCACTGTGGGGGGGGGGGGCAGGCAGGGTCCACTATGGAAAGAGGGGATACAGTAGGAAACAAGGCCGGATTGCCACCATCCTCGGAAGGAGGTATGGATGATGCAGCCAGCCTCTCCAATCTATCAATACTAGCCCTCAGAGATGCAACCCGCGGTCCATCAGATACACAAGGTGTAGCTAAGAGGGGAACAGGATTACATACAGCTGACACTGCCTGAGCTAAGAGGCCCAAGGATGATCTTTTAGACGGGTGATGTTCCTGCGAAAGACGCCGCTCCGTCATTACAATCTCCTTATCTATGACGGCTGCAACCCGTGTGATAAATTTGTCCATAGTACCAATGACACTACTAGGTCCCACCTCGCAATCTCCCCTCAAGCTCTTCCCCGAGCGGGTAGACATTGGCACAGGCTGTTAAGAAGGAGCGGATACCCTTATTAGCGTTAATTTGACTACCGGGTCTGGGGTATCGAATACCGATGACAGAGGGGTGGCCCAGGCCAGCCTTAGACAGCCCCTGACTGCCACAGACTGCCCGCCCTTTGCCCGGGCTTCGCTCGGCGTTCCGCTCGCGTTCCGCTCGCGTTCCGCTACGCGTCAGTCGTGCTTTTAAGTAGAAAGCGATGCGGGCGGGGGGGGGGGCGTGGTTTCAAGGGTGCGCGGCCAAGATCTCCGGGGCGTTGCAGGGACTCCTGGACAAGCGAGTCCCTCCTTCGCACCACCCTTCACGTTGATCACCGAATGCTCCTCCTCTCCTCCGTGGTCCGCCGCCGAAGCAACACCAAAGCCCCTCGCTTCAGCCTGCGAAGCGGCACCCGCAAAGCGGGTGTGGCGAGAAGTAGCGGGAGTAGCGGTATCCCTCTGAGGTGAGGGATAAAGGGCAGCCCAAGACTCCAAGCGGCACACAAACCTCGCGGGTCCTCGCCAGGTAAGCTATCTCACCAGTGAACTGGCGTAACAGGCCTTTAACTCTCAGCCGGGCGGGGGGCGTGGTTTCAAGGGGGCGCGGCCAAGATCTCCGGGGCTTTGCAGGGACTCCTGGACAAGCGAGTCCCTGCCTCACACCACCCTTCACGTTGATCACCGAATGCTCCTCCTCTCCTCCTTGGTCCGCCGCCGAAGCAACACCAAAGCCCCTCGCTTCAGCCCGCGAAGCGGGTGCGGCGAGAAGTAGCGGGAGTAGCGGTATCCCTCTGAGGTGAGGGATAAAGGGCAGCCCAAGACTCCAAGCGGCACACAAACCTCGCGGGTCCTCGCCAGGTAAGCTATACACTATTTAAATGTCTGCACACTGGGTGAGTCTTTGTTCCAAACACCTTGTAAAAGAGTCACTTTTCCGCAAGTTAATGATGCAATGAGGCATGTAAAAAGAAGCTACTTTTTCCCAGTTAGTATAAGCATTCTGAGTTGGATTGATGGAAGGGCTCTTGTGGTAACAGGACACAAGCACCTTAAATGCATAATTGTAATTCAATATGATGGAAATGATGATTCATTCTTTGCCATTAATAGGTTTCTCTATTCTGCCAAATTATTGTTTATATATATATATATATTTATATTGTTCTCAAAGAGTAGTTATTTCAGAAACGGTTATAAAAGCTCAATTTATTCTAAGCGGCAACGCAAAGTTTAGTAGAATCCCAAACATGTTTTCTCTCGTTAGTCTCGGCGGGGTTACATGCCCATGGAAAAATCAGTTTGACAACAGCTTCTCCCTCTCTACCCAAGATGCCAGCCAGTCAGCTAAAAAACAAAATAAAAGCAGCCCCTTCCATGTGTGACTTCCATTTGCCCTTGAAATGCGGCTTCCCCTTCGAAGCTTGCCTTTTGGGCACACTTTCTAGAGTAGTCATCCTTCCAAGAGGAGGTCACACCTCTATTCTCAGCAGACTCCTTTGTTCCTCTTCCTAAGAGTCATTCACAGCTCTCTACGGTAAAGAAGGCTGTCAAAAGAACAACAACTTCTGTGCAACCGTAAACAGCTACTGGAAGCTTTGGGCAACGAAGTGGCAACTTTATTAAGTTGCCAATTGTGCAAAAGTTACATTAAATTGGACTTGAGCAACAAGTCAAGCTTAATGCAACAATTGGTTTGATACGGTGAAGTACCATATTTAGTAGTCCCATTTGAAAATTAGCACTTCTAAGTTGTGAGCATGCAACTCAGCACTCACCAATGGGACTACTAGCCTTTCCAAAATAAAAACAGTGCTGGTCTTTTACTGTCCGGATATTTAAAGTTAATAAAACATCTGCCTAACTTGCAGAAGAATAGGTGCCACTACCCAAAGCTCCGCCCAGAAGCCTGCAGCCAGTGGTACTACATCTCGGCACACCAAAAACCAAAACTGCGAAGTCTGGAATCCATTTTGTGCCACTTTAAACGACTACCAGACACTTCCTACCCTTTTACCTCACTGCTGCAGGTTCCTGCTGTCTCCCTTTCTGACGTTTTTTCTGCCTTTCTCCTTTGTGGATTTTCCCCTCACTTTCTCTTGACTAGTGTCAGATAAGGAAAAACAAGTGCCAATTCCTAAAACTAAATGCCACTGGGCCCTGCCGCCAACGACTGAGTCGAATTAAACACCACATGTCTATCTTTTTATTATGATGCACCCTGACTTAAGGGCTCAGTAGGCCTGACTTAGTGGAGACTTAAAATATTAAAGCGTCGGGTATTGGCTTTGCTCTTGGTTTAAATGGCAAAGTCAAGTTAGAAATTTAAAATTGCTCTGCAAGCCGACAAAGGGTGGCTGAAAGTCATGCTTTGCTTGTCACACTTGTGATGGCTCAATAAGTGGTGCAGCCCATGAGGAATTGTTTAAGTTACAATACCAGGGTACCTCTGGTACCATGTAGGAGCAACATATATGTGTAAATATCTTGCCTAAAATTTGCCTAATTTTATTAACTCATACCTTTATAATCAAAAATCTTTATTGAAGGTTTATTAATACGAAACATGTTGGCCTGTAGCCCAGCGAGTCGTCAAAAGAATACAATCACACTTATGACTGCGCCAAGATGGACAGGTAGGTGGGTATAGTATAGGATGGCACCATATTATCAGGTGGAGTGTTGTATGAAGAGTACGAAATTATATAACCAACAACGAAAACGAAATACCTCCAGGGTAGTAGAGGGGATGTCCAAGTTCTTGCCAAAGGGGCCCACATTACGGCAGACCTCTGGTTCCTCCGTCAAAGAAATGCAGTGCCCTGGTGCTAATGGGGTTAAAACATAACAATTTGAGTTTGAATACATAATCGATTAATGACTGCCTGAGGGAGGTGAATGTGTTTTCTGAATGATTTAATTTGTGTGTATTGTTCCATGGTATGTGCCAGAGCATGTACAACCAGGACAATATTGACAGTGGCTCAGCCTCCTTCCAGAATAGTGTTATGAGCTGCTTGACTAACCCCGTCATGATGTTTTGCCCTATCTGCATAGGTCTTGTCTTCCAGGTTGGCATGTATTAGCCCAAGGATCAAGGTGGTAGAGTCAGCTGTTATGGGATATAATAGGATTGTTGTATGTAACCAAGGATTTCTTTCATATGGATCACTGAGCAGGACCATTAATCTAGAGGAACGTGGCCACACCTTTGACAGCACCAGCATGTCTTAGGTGTGGAAAAGAGCATGCTGGAAAGCCTGAGTGTCCGATACCATTGGCTCATTTCAGGGCCAATTCTTTATGGGAAATACTCCTGTGGGTTTGCGGGCTCTCCCTCCAGAGTGCATCTTATTGTTTTCCGTGATTGATTGTGCCAAGTCGATTTCCCAGTGCACCCGATATGGGTGCTTCGTGAGGGGCTGAGGGGCTTAGAATCTTGAATAATAGCATATGTATGGGTTATAAGCCCGTTTGTTCCATCAAATGTTCGGACCAGTGTTTCGAAAGGAGTGAGCGCGCAGGGTAGCTGTGAGTGAGGTCGGAGGTGCAGTGCCCAGTGGTGGAGATGCCAGTATAGAATTTGGGAGTTTTCCAGAACCATTCATTAATTCTTGCATTGCTGGAAACATTTGATTACAGGGCCCTGGAAAAGGGACACCCAGAATCCTGCAATAACCACACGTCCAGTTTGTGAATGCTTTAGGGTCGAGAGCTTGGGTAAAGTCAGGATTTCACGCCAATGGAGTGTTAAGGGAAGGAAGTGAAGCCCCTCTTAATTGCTAAGTGATCCCAAATGTTTTTGTGGGTGTAGCTGTATATGCTCTTTTAAGGACACTGGATATTGGGAGCCAAACTAGGTCATCCAGTGATGTGCATAGTGCCACATGATCCTTAAGGAACCACCTATTTAGTAGATTAGCCACCCTATAGTACTCCACGGAATGTAGCTACTGGAGGATTTTGTTGGGAACAAATAGATAATCAATTTGCGAATACCAAGCATGGATGTGTGAATAGAAGGAATAGTCTTGGGATTCTGGATTCATGCATTCAAGCATTGACCAAGCCAAATTTGGATAGTTTGATCTTTAGGAAGGCCGATATCTCCCCAGTTCCCTGATTTTAGTCTTGGTTTCTGTCCAGAGTCGTATCCCATAGTAAGTTGATGTCACCCTACTGTGATGTGCTCTCTAGTATTCTTCTTTTGGTCATTAAGGAGAGAGCGTAAGTAGGTGTCTTGAGCAGAGTTTGGGGCGTATATGTTTAGGAGAGTCGAGGAACACCGCTATCTGTAGCTGAAGCTAGATGAACATTCCTTACTTATCCTTGGAGACTGAATGTTTTGTGACCCTCTGAATTTGAGGATGTCGTGTGGGGAGGAACTCACCCTCAGGAGGATGTGTGTGGTCAAGGTGGTTAGGGGCAAGATTACAAAGCATGCAGTGCAGTTTGATCCCAGATCCCCACCCCATCACTTGGCCCAAGGTTTAACCCTAATAGCAAAGGATATGGAACTATTGTGTTATGTCGTATGAAGCAGGCAAAGAGAATTAAGGCTACTTGGCTTGGTAGCCTTGACATGATTCAGAGTTCATGTTCTGCAGGTGGGCAATGATGTGTGCTTTGTCAGGGGTCCTAAATATAACTATACAAGATTTGGAGGTACAGCTAACCATACATGTAGGAAGCTGGTCTTTATATGGAATACCCGAAAAAAGGTATACTGTGCCAAGAGTCTAAGTGTTCCCTTATGAGTGGAAAGGGGCTTACTCTAGCAATCCTAAGCTGGACTCTAAGAGGGTTAGTGTGGTCGAGCAGCCAAGGCTTCTCAGAGAGGAGTGTTCGACAGCTGCAAATATACACATGGTCATGGAATGGTACACACAACTCTATTCTATTCAATAAAGCTTTATTCGATTTCTTTCAAGAAAAACATAAAATCACATATCACACATCATTAGAATCATTACAGCTTTAAGAACATTTGCAAAATACAATCTAAAATGTAGTTTAAAAACGCTATACAGTAGCTTCCTATATTCATGATCAAGCAATTACATTTTATAAATATTCATAATAAAATGGTTTCCGTACATATGATTGCATTTTTTTAAAATACGGATAGTGATCTTTTAAAATTTTCGTTCTCTAGAGATTGCAATGCTAAAAATGCGGGGCGACATTGTCTAAGCCTAGTAACTTTAAGATTGGTAAAATCCACCTCTTTTCTTTGTATGGAATAAAATTTACACGATAAAAGAACATGCAATGTTGATTGTTGAGACACATCACATGGGCACCTGCTCATATCTCTGGACCAATCATTCATAATAGGGAAACTTGTTAATCTATGAATGATCCTTAATCTAAAGCAGGTCAGTAGGAAACCATCATATCCGCCGTGAATGTTTTTAAGATATGGCTGGATACTATAGGTGGTTATTATCATTTAGGTTCGCAAGTACCGTTGGCTTCACTATTTCTGAGAAAAGCATCAAACAACTTGCTTTAAGATCTTTTCTAGAGACAACAATCATGGTACTGGGGTCATCGTAATATTCAGGATGCCCAAGGTCATTCATAAAAATGTTAATGTATTTTAGGCATTGGTTGGTCTAGCTTAAGACTATCATTAAAAATATCCAGTTTAAAAGTGTTTTTTATAGTGGTCCAAATCCTGTGCCACAGTAAAACGGTCAGATATATGCGGCATCCCTAGCTCAGAGTGACATATATAAGATGTACTGCTTAGAACTGCCAACAGGAGTTTAAAAAAGGCATTCTCAACTAGCTGTAGGGGCTGTAAATCTGCATTGCCCCAGACACCTGCACCGTACATAGCAGTGGAGATACACTTTGCCTGATATATGTGCAATAACTCAACTGAAGGTCATCTACCCAGCTTTCTAGAGACATAGTTTGTTAATATTAAGTGTAAATAAAAAGGGAGCCAAGACGCAACCGTGTCTTACCCCTCTCTGTATTTTAAACTTGGCCGTGCACTCCCCAATTGCCCCGTAACAAAATCTTGTCTTTGCATCACTATACAGTTGCCTTAAAAGTTGCATAAGTGAGGTTTCCACACCCATTTCATCCAAGATCTTCGATAATTTATCATGTATAACACAGTCAAAGGCTGCTGTGACATGTACAAACGCTAGATATTGCCTGCCCTGTTTACCGAATGTGTACTTCTCCAGAAGGATGTTCAAGTTTAGACCCTGCTCGACAGTGCCAAGGCCCTGTCGGAAGACAAATAGTGGTTCAGATATAATACTATTGTTTTCTGCACAGTCCTGTAGTCTGTAAAATATAATACGCCCCACCACCTTGACCAAGGAGTCTAACAATGATATAGCCTGATAGCATGCAGGGTTCTGGAGGTCGCCTTTTAAAAAAAAATCTGGACCAGTTTTGTTCGGACCAGGTTGTTGTAAAACGAGAAGGGCAGCATGCTGTTGTTACTTGGGTTAAAAGCGGGCCCCATAGCAGCAGATTGGATTTATAATCTACGGGGAGTCCGTCAGGCCCAGGGCCTTTTCCACCCATACTTGCCATAATAGCGCTGGTAACCTCATCTAGTGTAAAATGGATGGGCAGGTAACGGATGACAGTATTTTGTGTTGTAACTGTGGGATTTCCATGGGTTTATCATGCATGGTACAGTTATACATGTTAGATTAATGTTCCACCCATTGATCTTCAGCAATGGCTATCTCAATAGTGGGTGTGCCTCGAGTAGCCATAAAAAGGTGCATTAACTGCCTTCCAAAAGGCTGTGTTGTTCCTAGTTAAAGTGGCTTTATGCAAAGCTGACCATGTTTCTTCTCTCAGCATACCTTTGTGCTCTTTAAGTGCGCATTTATATTCCCCCCCTGGCCTTTCTAATATCTTGGCTATTTCTGAATGGCTTATGTAAGGCTTGTTTTAATTGAGTATATGCTTTGGTGCATTTAGCATCAAACCAGCCTTGATTCATAATACACACATTTTTAATCCCCAGAAATAGGGCCTTTTTAATGTGTCCAGTGATCTGTGAAAAGATTTTAAAATATCGTTGTGGGGGTTGTCTCATAAAGGCAGGCTAGGAGGGCTCAATAAGAAGATCCACATCAATTTATAAAAATAACCCTTATGTTCACGGCATGTGAGCTGTAGATCACATGCTTTGCATAGCCTGCCATCTAGTGTTGGGTCCGGATGTTTGCACTTTGTTTTTTCTCGAAAAAGTATTTTCCAGTCGCGAGGTAGGTGACTCCTCCTTTCGTTGATAGTGCACATGGGCATCGACTCCATTGTTGGATTCTTTTTTTCTGCCATCGGGTTCGGATGTGAATTGCTGCGCTCATGTTCGGCACTGTTTCTTGGGTTCCCTTCGACGCGCAATCCACTACCCTCGACGGTATTGTTTCTCGATCGCATTTCCCATTCTCTGTGTATCGTTTAGACTCAAAGACCTTCCATGGAAAGACTCGTGGAGGGATGTTGGGCCTACCTGCGCCGGACTCGCTAGCGGTCAATGGAACAGACTCCATTCAAGCTCTAAATTTCTGCGCACTGACGTGCACAAAGTGTGAAACCTCAACCTATCCCCATAACATGACGAAAAAGACTGCGACGCGTGCTGATCGTTTCGATCAAAGAAGACGCTCCATGACCGTCGGGCTTGACATCACGAAATGCAACATCAGGGCGGCTCCGCTCCGGACATCTTCGGCGAAGATTCCGACAGAGAAGAACTACAATTACTGAAGAAGCAGAACATATCTCCATGTCGTGGCTGACTCAGACACGAAAGAAGAGGAGCACGTTACACTGACTCAGCGTACTGAGTACAGAAACCCCCTTACCCCAGCACCACGACCAAAAAGGCTCGATCCTTCCTCTGCCTCTACCGGAAAAGTTTTATGCGCCCCGCCCTCGGGCCTGGCACTGAAACACAAGGAAAAGCCGTTCGTCTCTGGCTCGAGTCGGCCCCATGCCTGTGCCGAGCCGAAACCTTTGGCGCCAAAACCGAAGCATGTTGTTGTAACCATTCCACCGTTATCGAAGAGTAAATCTTGGTAGCCAAAACTTTCCATGCCGAAAACAGCGACCAATGACAAAAAGACTCCATCAAAAAAGCCTTGGTCCAGCGTTCCGCCTTAGGACCCGAACCAGAAAGAACTGGTGATAAATCCAGACACTGGACACATCCATGCCAAATTGCCTGAAAAAAGGAAACTTGGCCTGCAGGAGGATTACTACATTCCTCTGAAGAACAACAATGGGAGTACTAACCCTTCTTCACCTTAAATTCCACCTTCTTTGCCCACTGATCACACTCATAAATTCACCACCATTATCACCTGACCCACAGTATGATGGGGATGAGGATAGGCCACAGGATACTGACCCAAGGGAAGATTATGACACTGACCCAAACACTGGTAATTGGTAACTAGCACTGGACTATATCCGTCCAGACCGCCACCACCTGATGACAATATAGGACATATTGAGCTACTTAATAGGGCTGCTCATTATCATGAGGTGGAGCTGCGTAAGGAGGCTTTAGATGCAGATTTCGTATTCGAAACCCTAAGTTCCTCTCAGAGAGCTACTCAAACACTACCACAATGCTTAACGGGTTGCTTAAGCATACAGATGAGATAATTTAAGATCCTGTGAGGGCAGGAATCATTACACCCAGGGTGGAGAAAAAATATAAACCTGCACCTACTGACCCCGCCTACATCAAAGGTCAGCTGCCTTTGGACTCTCTTGTAGTTTCCAACGCTCGCAAGAGAGCTAACGCACACACCACAGGTGAGGCACCTCCTCCTGATAAGGAGTCGAAATGAATTGATGCCTCGGGCAAAAGGGTCACGTCGCAAGCAACCAATCATTGGCACATTGCTAATGCTCAAGCTTTGTTGGCTACATATAATAGGGCTCATTATGATGAGTTAGAGAAGCTCATACAATTTCCACCCGATGAGCATAGATCAAAGGCTAATGACCTTAATCAGGAGGGCAAACTAATCACAAATACCTCCATTAGGTGGTCATTAGGCGCAGCAGACACAGCAGCCAGCGCTGTAAACACCAGCGTACTGCTACGCAGGCATGCTTGGGTGAGAGTTTCCGCATTCAAACCTGAATTGCAAGCCTCTATTCTCAACCAACCATTTGACAAAGAACACCTCTTAGGTCCAGCAGTTGACAATGCCCTGGAAAGAATGAAAAACGACACACAGGTCTACAAGTCCATGGGGGCTTTGCAGTTACATTCAATTAGGGGATCCTTTTGTCGCTCCTTTTACAGAGCTGGCTCCAAGAATATATCCACAGAGAATTCCTCCTTGTCTTACAAGGGCAACAACCAATCGCCCTCAAGAGGCTATTTTAGAGGTGGGTTTAGAGGAAACAGTAAGGGAAGAGGTTGAGGCAACTCAACACTCACTTCCTCCGCAAATAACAAGCTGTGACTTCCTTCCGCTACCCCGATCATTCCACTCTGCTCAGGGGACGTCTCTCCCAATTTCTACCTGTCTGGCATACAATCACTACAGTCAAATGGATTCTACAAATTGTCCAATATGGTTACTGCCTGGAACTTACAGACACTCGCCCAAACATTTTTCCAAGATCACACGCAATGTCACAAGAACATCTCACCCTTCTCAAGCAAGAAGTTCTCTCTCTGTTAGAGAAAGGAACTATAGAACCAGTCCTGTTACACAATCATGGGGCCGTTGTATACTCCCTAATTCCCAAGAGGGATGGCTCTCTCAGGCCTATACTAGACCTCAGAGAACCAAATCTGTACATTCAGCCGGACCACTTTTATATGATGACACTCCAACAAGGGCTCCCGCTCCTTCAGCAAGGCGACTTTCTGTCCACTCTGGACTTAAAGGACATCTATTTCCATACCCCAATACACCCTGCTCACCGCAAATATCTCAGGTTCGTGGTAGCAGGCCAGCATTATCAATTCAAGGTGCTCCCATTCGGAGTAAGTACCACACCCAGGGTTTTCACCAAATGCCTGTGCCTGGCAGTAGTCACAGCTCATCTATGAAGACAACCCATTTGTGTCTTCCCATACTTAGACGACTCGCTCATAAAAGCCAGCTCGCACCAAAGCTGTCTACGACACACTCGCAAAACAATGCAGTTGCTCCCCGATCTTGTGTTAACAGTAAATCTCCAACCGTCCAACATACAGGCGTATATGGGAGCGACTATAGATACACAATAGGCTCTGGCCTTCCCCAATCCGGCCAGAGTCCGCAATATGCAGACTCTATTCTTTTTCAGCCTAAACACTCATTGCCAGCTTGAGTGTCCATGCAGTTACTAGGGATGATGGCATCTTGCATCCTAATAGTCCCTTATGCAAGACTTCAAATGCGTCCCCTTCAGGAATGCTTAGCATGTCAGTGGAACCAGGCTCAGGGTCTGTTTTCAGATCTAGTGTTGGTGGACAGCCTCACCCATCACTCTCTGCAGTGGTGGAATACACAAAACCTTTTCAAAGGTCCACCTTTTCTTCATCCACCCGATTCCACAGATAGTACTAACAGATCACTGGTTGGTGAGCTCATCTCCAGATGCTCATAATTCAGGGCATTTGGATCTTGCAGCAAAAGCAGCTTCATATAAATCATCTAGAGCTGCTAGCGATTTTTTGAGCTTTCAAAGCATTTCAAGTTCATCTAGTTGGCAAAACTGTCCTAATTCTTCAGACAACATGACAGTAATGTACTACATACAAAAAGAGGGGAGGGACACACTCTCTCCAGCTGTCACATCTAGCACAGACCATCTGGAAATGGGCCATATGTCACAAAATGTATCTCCTCGCAGAACACCTTCCAGGAGTAAACAATTAGATTGCAGATCTGCTCAGTCGTGAAAGTCCACATATCCATGAATGGGAACTACACCCTCAAGTTCTCCTCCCATTCTTTCAGATGTGGGGCTTTCCAGACATAGATCTGTTCACCACTAACCTAAACACAAAATACCCAAGGTATCCACACCCATTGTCCATAGGCAATGCACTATGGTTGAATTAGTCAGGGATATTTGCCTACGCTTTTCTGCCTCTCCCACTCATTCCATGAGTGGTTCGGAAACTCAGACAAATGTCCCTGACACTAATCCTAGTTGCTCCCACATGGACCTGTCAACTCTGGTTCACAACCCTGTTGGAGCTCCCAGTAGTTCCTCACCAAAAACTACATCTCACACCCAATCTCCTCTTGCAGAACCATGGAGAGATAAGACATCCAGATCCCAGTCATTTCAACCTTGCGATCTGGCACCTGAAATCTTAAAGTTTGGCTATCTTAAATCTCCTGCCAGACTGCATAAACCTCATCAAAGAGGCTAGACGTCCTACTACAAGAGCCTGCTATGCAGAAAAGTGGAAGCGGTTTATGATATACTGTAATAACAATCAAATCAACTTGCTTGATGCTTCAATTCAAAACATTGTATGCTGTTTATTATATATGCAGCATTCAAATTTAGTGTACACATCCATACTCTTACATCTTGCTGCAATAGCTGCATACCTCCAGAATAGACATCTGTCTCTTCAGAGTGCCTGTCATTAAAGCATTTATGGAGGGACTTTAAAGAATCATTCCCCCAAGACTTCCACCTGCTCCAGTGTGGAATCTTAACATTATCCTCACCAGACTGATGGGTCCACCTTTTGAGCCACTGCACAGATGTGAGCTGCAATTTCTCACTTGGAAGGTAGCTTTCCTCATAGTTATCACATCACTGAGGAGAGTAGGTGAGCTTCAGGCACTAACCATAGAAGAACTATGTTCAAAGCATATGAGCTGCAGATCACACACTATGCATAGGTCACCATCTGGTGCTGGGCCCAGATGTTTGCAGTTTGTTATTGTCTTGGAAGAAGTCTTTGGAAGTCACGAGATAGGCGGCGACTCCTCTTGACAATAGTGTGCATGGGCATCGACTCCATCTTCAGATTGTTTTTTTCCGCCATCGGGCTCGGATGTGTTTGGCGCGCTCCAGTTCGGTGTTGTTACTGTTCTAATTTTCGACGCGCAATCAAAACAAAGTGGTTCTTCGGACCAACCCTAAATTCCTACCCAAGGTCATTTCTGCCTTTCATATCAACCAATCTGTTGAGTTGCATGTGTTCTTCCCCCAACCAAATTCTGGGGCATAATGTGCTTTACACACCTTAGATGTGAAAAGAGCATTACTCTACTATGTGGAAAGGACAAAACCTTTTCATAATACAAACCAACTATTTGTGGCTTTTGCTCCACCAGATAGACAATCCCTTATCAAAATCAGGTATTGCATGGTGGATAGTCAAGTGCAACCAAACATGCTATGCAAAAGCAAAACTTACAATAACAATTCCCTCTAGAGCGCACTCCACATGCAAACTAGGGGCTTCTATGGCATTCTTAGGCAATATACCCATAGATGACATCTGTAAAGCTGCAACATGGTCTACACCTCACAAATTCACAAAACACTATTCTGTAGATGTTAGTAAGACAGCAAGCTAGTGTGGGCGACCAACAGCTACAGGTTAGCCACTGCTTTGGGAGATAACTGCTATAGAGTCTATGCAAAGCATGTGATCTACAGCTCACATGCCTCGAACGGAAAATGCTACTTAGCAGTAGCATCTGTTCTTGGCATGTAGAGCTGTAGATTGACATGCGCCTACCCGCCTCCCTGGGAATCTATACCTTTTGCCGTGACATCTTACTTAGATACATATATACATGGACATCTCTTTCTACTACTCTCACAAACTCCATCGATCACCATCTACGGGAAAACAATCTAACAATGTAGTCGATGCCCATGCGCACTATCACCAAAAGGAGGAGTCACCTACCTCGTGACTGGAAAAGACTTCTTCGAAGAAAAACAAATAACATCCGGACCCAAAATTAGATAGCAGGCTATGCAAAGCATGTGAATCTACAGTTCTACATGCCAAGAACAGATGCATACTTGGTAAGTAGCATTTTCCTTTTTATGTGTGTAGACACCAGAATCAACATGATCAGAAAAGTACTTTTCGAGAGAAAAATACTTTAGGTTTCAAAAGTCTACACTTAATGCAGTGGTTCCCAAACCTTTTTGACCCGCAGCTACTCCGACCCACTGGCTGTTGACTGGGGCTCCCCACCATCCCACACCTTCATTGGCAGGTGGGAGGGGATGCAAGGCAAGCCCTGGGAGTACCTCCTTCCTTCTCCCTGAAAACAAGCAGGAGGAAGCCGATGAAGGTAATAGAATCAATAGTTAGTGCAGCATCTGCAAGACAGCCCGCCCCACCCCTCCACTTCCCACCCCAGCTGTGAGGATTGCTGAACACCTTAGCCCTTCCAAGGCGCACCTTGGGAAAACCTTGCAGTCTCTGTCCCTGTCTCAACTCTGTCTGACCAAACATCCTTAAATGCCCACCTTCTCCCCCTGAAACAAGTATCTGGAATGTTTCCCGTGTTTCACCCTCCCTGTGGTATCCTTCATCACTACTTCCCCCGGAACCACCCCATAAACAGCCTCTTCATGTGGAGGAAAAAAGCCCCAGCAGGATGAGCACAATGTGTGTGCATCTGTGCACATCCCACCTGTTCCCCAGATTCCCACACCAACAAAAAGCACAAAATATACCCAGTGATGCCATCTGGGTGCATGGCTGCCAAGCCTCCTGACTGAGCGAGAGAGAGAGAGACACTACTGGAAAATGAGTGACACTCACTTGCAAGTAAATCAAAGCAGCAATCAGCACCCAAGTTCACTCTGTGAATCATCCACCATCATATCTAGATTCTAGACACATCACAAAAATGAACACATGCTCAAAACAAGCCTGACCCATTGGCACTGCCAATCCCTATCAACAGTACCAGCCAAATGAGCAACAACAATTATGCTGTGAATAATCAAATTCAAAACTACCTCTTGGTCGAAAAAGATGTGTTTGTGAACAAAACATCATTAGGGTCTTTAAAAGGGCGAGAGTCTCCCAATCCGATCTCTCCTGTTCTCCCTCTATACTGCTCTCATCTACAGTCTCTCACTGCCAACCACCCACGCCCTTTCTCTCTTTGCATCCGAAATACTTAACCTGCGCATCCCAGATGCCATCTCCATCCTCCTCTCCACCTGTCCCCCACTGCTTCCCGCATGCACCACCTGCATGCCCCCCTCCACCACACAACCACCCACCCTCTCTCTCCTCACTTCCAAGCATCTCCCTCTCTTCATGCTATCAGCACCTCGATATCCATGTATTACTGGGCCAGATAGCAAATGGATTTAAGTTCATTGAAGAAGAGGCATTTTAAGCCTTGAAAGTGCTTAAACAGACCTTTAGATATATTTACATTGCCTCTAAAGCTCAGTACAACAGTTAGTGTTAAACAGTATTTCTCCTAGCCATGCTTTAAAAAAGGTTATAAACGTGCATATAAACAGAAAAAAACACGTTTTTTTGTTTAAGTAACTTTGCCATCAAGCGATGCAGTCTCAAAATGCACTTAAACTGCTGTGTATTTCTATAGCCGAGCTGCAGTGGCTCCCAAACCCCGTGATTGGTTTGCGGCGCCCCTGGCTAGCCCTGATGGTGCACCAGAGTGCTGCAGCGCACAGATTGAGCACCACTGACTTAGTGAAATTTTCATAGGTGGCAATGATATCCTATGGAGGAAAACCAAATACTGCATACAAGTTCTTTACAGCAACTTACAAGACCAATCCTCAAAACTTAGGGTCAGGACAGGGCAAGATCCAAGGCAGCACCAGCATTTCACCTCCAATGGCACTGGGATGGTCGGGTGCAGTGGTGCTACAGCGTCAGTGCCCAATGTTATTCAATTGGGATCTATTCGGTCAGAAAGAGGCTGCAGGTTTGGACTGGGAGACCAGTTGACTTAAACCAACAGGGGGGGGCTCAAGCCTCACGATGCTCGGGACGTGGGGACACCGTCGGTCCACTTCTACTTTGGCCAGAGACGACGGGTGCAGAGGTGTCTTGAGGCATTGTGTTTTCATCATCGAAGTCACTCGCAGTAGAGGGGTCCTACACACAGAGGTTGCAGGCTGCGTCTGGAATTCCACAGCTGGGAAACCAAAAGTGGGCTTTCAGTCAGGAGATCAGGGGACCATGCTGGCACTGTTTGCCTAATTCAACTCAGGCGAGGCGGCTCGGTGAAGTGTTCCTTTCCGGTGTTGGGTCTTTGGTGGTTCGGAGTCCTCATAGGTCTTTCTTTTGTACCTGTAGCCTGCAAAGGAACAGCTCCTCTGCACCACGGGAGTTCCTGAGGCTTTGTAGAAGTGCTGGCATTCTTCCCAGGCTTTAGAGGGTCAGCAGCTTGCAGGGTGAGTCGACTTTGGCACCAATTGTCGCGAATAGGCAAGCAGTGCCAAGTCAGTTACTTTCTCAGTTCTTGCTTTTCCCAGCTTTTTGGTGTTAATTCTTCTTTTAGGTCAGCAGGATCTGATTTCCTGGTGCTTGAGCTCCCCTAAATTTTAAATTTAGGGGTGTTAGGGGAGTGTAGGGTAGTAGCCAGTGGGCCTCTTTCCCATAGGAACACTACACCCCTTATAAGACTACTTCCTGTGGGAAGTAGGTATAAAACTGTCCATCGTTCCCAAATTGCCACCACAAAGATGGCACACTTCTGATATCCGTATTCACTTCAGGTAGCCCACCTTACGGGTGGAACTAACATGAAGGATAACATGCCTGTCGGACTACTAATTTTCCTGCCTGTAAAATGGGCCCAGGAAAAGGGAGATCAGCATCCTCTCCTGGTAGGGACCCTTGACCCTACCAGGTAGGCCGCTCCCCCTCCGCACAGCATCCCCTGTGTCTCCCTGCCCCAGCTGCCACTGCGGCTGCTGAGGAAGTTCGAGGCCCTCCACCACCCGCAGGCTACCACTTGTGCCTCATCCCTGGTGGCCAGTGGTACGCCGCAGGTAGGTTTGTTCATCCTCCGCTTTATTGCTTTTATTGTATTGCCTGTATTTTCATTGTTGTGTCTGTGACTGCTGTTGTCTGTCTTCCCCCGCTGCCTGTACGTGGTCCGTGCCCCTTTTTCTTCCCTCTGTTCCCCTCGCTGTCCCCGTGCTCGCTCTGCCCGGTTTTCCCTTCTGTTACCCTCGCTGCCCTCATGCCTCTCTGCCCGTTCTGCCTTCTGTTCTTAGCTGCCCCTGTATTTCTGTATTCTGTATTTTGCCTCTGTGCCACTCGTTTTTCCGGTATTTCTGTGCCCTTTTTGCCTTCTGTGCCACTCGTTTTTCCCCTCGTTTTTGTGCCCCTTTTGCCTTCTGTTCCACTCGTTTTTTGTGCCAGTCTGCCTTCTGTGCCACTCGTTTTTCCCTCGTTTTTGTGCCCTTCTCCCTTCTGTTCCACTCTTTTTTTGTGCCCTTCTGCCCTCTGTTCCACTCGTTTTTCCCTTGTTTTTGTGTCCCTTTTGCCCTCTATTCCACTCTTTTTTTGTCCCCTTCTGCCCTCTGTTCCACTCGATTTATGTCCCCTTCTGCCCTTTGTGCCACTCGTTTTTCCCTCGTTTTTGTGCCCCTTTTGCCTTCTGTTCCACTCGTTTTTTGTGCCTTTCTGCCCTCTGTTCCACTCGTTTTTTTGTGCCTCTCTGCCCTCTGTGCGACTCATTTCCCTCGTTTCTGTGCCCCTTTTTCCTGTTACCTTTGTTGTCCTCACCGCCCTCGCCGCTGCGTCCCCGCCCCCCTGACTGCCCACTGCCCATTCGCTGCCCCCACCTCCCAGCTGCTCCTCCCTCCCACCTCCCCTAAGGCAAGCCCGCCTGCGCCTGGACCGTGCCCAGCACCAAAACCCCTGGCCCCCGCACCTGCCACAACGACCGCCACCTCTACGACGCCAGTTCAGCGACCCATCGCAGACTTGATCAGCACGCACGCCCTGACCTCTACCGACTACACCCTCCTCGGAGACCTGAACTTTCACCTTGAGAACAACAACTCCACACCCTGATCGACAACCTCGGACGGAAGCAACTCGTCACAACGCCCACCCACTCCGCTGGCCACACGCTCGACCCCGTCTTCTCAAGTCTAAACGTCTCCGTCAGCCACACCACCAAACTCCTCTGGACCGACCACCGCTACATCCACTTCGCCTTCCAGAAACCCACCAAACACCACCGCACCCAACAGATCGGAGCAAAATCACCGAAGACCAACTACACGCAAACCTCGCTCTCAGCCCGCCCACCGAACCCTCCAACACCGACGACGCTGCCCACAGCCTCAGATGCTGGATCGGAGACTGCGCTAACATCCTCGCCCGCTGAAGAACCCCCCCCCACAGAGACACCAGCAAGAGGGCCAGCTGGTTCACCCCAGAACTCCTAGCCTTCAAGCAAGCCTGCCGGAAACTAGAGAAGAAATGGCACAGTGAACAAACTCCGGACAGCCACGCAGCACACAAGGACGCCATCTGCAACCACCACCACCACCTCATCAGGGCGGCCAAGAGGACCTCCTTCAAAGACCGCCTCGACAACAACGCACACTATAGCAAGGAGCTCTTCAACATCGTGAAGGAACTCTCCAACCCCAGCTCAAACACCAACGACATCCTGCCTTCGCAAGCCCTGTGCGACTCCCTCACCACCTTCTTCCACCGCAAGATAGCAGACATCCACGACAGCTTCAACACCCAGACAACCCCAACAGACAGCAACACAACAGACCTTCCGCATACCAGACACGACCCCCTGCTAGCCTGGGCCAGCGTGAGCATCGATGACACCATCAAGACCATGCGCACAATCCACTCCGGCTCTCCGTCAGACCCATTCCTGCACCACGTCTTCAACAGAGCAAGCAGCGTCATCAATCTCTCCCTCGAGACCACGACCTTCCCAGAGATCTGGAAACAACCTAAGGCAGACCCAAGAGACCTCAAGAAATTCCGGCCCATCTCTCTGCTCCCCTTCTCGGCCAAGGTCATCGAGAAAACCGTCAACAGACAGCTAACCTGATACCTCGAAGAAAACCTGGACCCTTCCCAGTCAGGGTTCCGCAGCAACCACAGCACCAAGACTGCCCTCATCGCCGCCACCGACGACATCAGGACCCTGCTGGACAACGTCGAGGCCGCAGCACTCATCCTCCTAGACCTCTCTGCCGCCTTCGACACCGTCTGCCACCGCACACTACGCGCACGCCTCCACGCCGCAGGGATCCGAGACAAGGCTCTGGATTGGACCACCTCCTTCCTTTCCGGCAGAACCCAGAGCCTCCGCTTCCCCCCCATTCCGTTCCAAAGCCTCCGAGATCATCTGCGGCGTACTCCAGGGATCTTCCCTCAGCCCGACGCTGTTCAATATTAACATGGCCCTGCTCGCACATGTAGCCTGACAGCATGACCTCAACATAATCTCCTACGCCGACGACACTCAGCTGATCTTCTCCCTCACCAAGGACCCTATCACCGCCAAAGCCAACCTCCTCGAAGGAATGAAGTCCGTCGCTGACTGGATGAAGACCAGCAGTCTGAAGCTGAACTCGGAAGAGACGGAGGTCCTCATCCTCTGCTCCAACCCTTCAGCCTGGGACGACTCCTGGTGGCTGATGGCACTGGGGGCAGCACCGACACCCACCGACCACGCACGCAACCTGGGAATCAGCCGCGACTCAACGCTCTCAATGACCAAGCAAGTCAAAGCAGTCTCCTGCTTCAACACCCTCTGCATGCTCCGCAAGATCCACAGATGGATCCCCACAGATACAAGAAAGACAGTCACCCAGGCCCTTGTCAGCAGCAGACTCGACTAGGGAAATGCCCTCTACGCGGGAGCCCCTACCAAGCTCATCAAACGACTACAACGCATCCAAAACGCCTCGGCACGACTGATCCTCGACGTACCGCACCACGGCCACATCACCCCCCACCTGAGTAACCTGCACTGGCTCCCTGTCAACAAGAGGATATCCTTCAAGCTCCTCACCCACTCACACAAGGCACTCCACAAGTCCAGCCCAGCCTACCTCAACAGACGGCTATCCTTCTACATCCCCAACTGCCAGCTTATCTCTGCCGATCTCTCTCGTCACCGTCCCGCGCATCCGAAGAACAACCACCAGTGGGAGATCCTTCTCCCACCTCGCCGCCAAGACATGGGAAACCCTCCCACTCAGCCTGCGACAGACCCAAGACCTGCTGACCTTCAGGAGGATTCTCAAGACCTGGCTGATCAGTAGCGCCCCCCCCCCCCCAGCCCTACCCCCCTCCCCCCCCGAGCGCCTTGAGACCCTCGCGGGTATGTAGTGGGCTTTACAAATGATTGATTGATTGATTGAGGGATGCCAGATTCGCATTCTAAAGGCAGTTGCCTATTTAAAGCTCCCTGCCTTGGAATGCTAATTCGCAGGTCATCCTGTGGGAGGGGGTGTAAACACTCCTCCTGAGCAGGCTTTGTCCCTGACCTTTTGAGAGCAAAGGCTCTCATCCCTGGGGGTCATAAACTACTAATCTGTGGTGGCAGGCTGGCTAGGACCAGTCAGCCAGAACACAGTGGCATAACTGCTCATGCAGATATGTCCACAAATGCAGTAAAGTGCACCCTGCCCTAGGGCTGGAATGCCTGATGCGAGGTGACGTTCATATACTGTATTCAGTGTCTGTAGACATGGCACATAGAGCTGTATTCCATGCCGTATTTGCACTTTTTTCAGCAGCAAGGCACTCAGACTGCAATGGCAGTGTATGTGTTCGGTGAGGGGTCCCAGCACAATACATGTTGTAGCCCTTAAAGACCCACTTTGGTACCCTTGCCCTAGGTACTTGGGCCACCGTTTACCAATGACTTACAGGAGTGCCAAAGGTCTTGCCAATTGGATGAACAATTGTACAGTTTTGGTGAAAAGATCTGGCACTGGGGACCTGGTTAGCAGGAACCCAGTGCACTTACAGTCAAAATTGCATCGAATAACAGGCAAAATGTGGAGGTGACCATGTCGAAAAGATGCACTTTCCTACACCCCCCCCAAACCCTCCCCCAACGAAAGAGAACAAGACTGATCTTTCCCAAGTGAGTCCTCATAGTCCAAGTGGAAAAACCATCTGCATTGGCATGGTCAGTCCCAGGTCTGTGTTCCACTGTAAATCCCCTGTAGGGAAATGGACCACCTTAACAGTTCAAGGTTTTCAACTTTCATTTGCATCAGCCATCTGAGAGGCCTGTGGTCAGTTTGAACAAGGAAGTTAGAACCAAACCAGTATGGCCTCATCTTCTTCTTCAGACACCAACCCACAGCAAAGGCTTCCCTCCCAATGATACTGCAATGCTGCTCTCTGGAGAGTAACCCCATACTAACAGCAAAGCAACTGACTGGCAATGGCTATCATCATTGGTTTTGGATAGGACAGCTCCTATTCAATGTTCATAGTGCAAAAGGATGCCTCTGACCTGCTCAGAATAATCTGGAGCCTTTGGAATGGGTGCTGAACACATTGCTCCCTTCAAAGAGTCAACAACCATTTGACAGTTCAAGGTCCAGTTTACCGTATTTGCCATTTTCTTAGAGGTCAATTCTGTGAGCAGTGCCACAATAGTAACATACCCCTTCACAACCCTCCTGTAGTATGTCCCTAGTCAAGGCATGGAATTCCCTGACGCGAGTCTTGCGCTGATGCAAGGGATAGACTTGAAAAAGAAAATAATGTTGGGAGCCAGCCTTTCCTGGTATTGGGGTATACCATTTGCCCAGCCCATTAAGCCTCAACAGTCTTTCTGGTCTTCATGAGGCATGGAGACAGAATACTACTGCTATCCTAAACAGAACAAAATGAGAAGAGAAATGGGGTGCAGCCCTCAGAAAATCATAACAATTGTACTAGACCTCTAGGTCTAGTGAATTAAATAATCTACTCGACCTATTTGTAATTCTCTCGAGCCATTAACTAGTTTCAAATGATGTGATCTTGGGCAAATATTTGAATTCATTGATCCGCCATTTTCTTCATTATCACATATGACAGCACCTTCAGTTGTGCGAGTTCAGCATGTCTGCTATACAGAAAACTATTTTGTTTGATTTAATAGACTAAACCTTTTTTTTATATATAATACAAATCTAGCTACATATAGGACACACATGACCCCTGACTTGCATCTTAGTTCCTTAGCAGCATTGTCATCAGGGCGGGGGCAGGAATGTTTCTCAAATCATGTTTAAAAACTATCACTTTTAATAAATACATAACTAAACATGAAGTGGTAGCATACTGTCATTTGTAATCAGCAGATTTTACATTGAAATGGCCACACATTTTCCCATGACATGCAGCTTTACTGATAAAACTTTATAGTGTACAAACAATAATGTTTGGAAATAGAGTTTCTACAAATGTGTCGTTTGCACGTCACCAAGTAAAGTGTTCTGGTTTGTTTTGCTCATATATATCTCTGTTTGCATCACACTTCTTAATTACAAAAAAAATAGCTTTTGTAATTCCTGATATATTTTGAAATATTTGTAGAATTAATTTACAGGCTATCTCTATAAATGTTGTGTTCGAGAAAAATAACTGATATTTTCAGACAATTCACTTGATTAAAGCTTTTAACTCTAGTAAGAGAGAGAAAAATAAACATAATTTTCCAAGCAGCAATTAGTTAAGACAAACTGACAGTTGATCTTTTCTTGAACAGACAGCAAATACATCAAGATAAAAACAAGATTTAATATCAGCTTTATTGCTCATTCACTTTCTGAATGAACAGAACACCTGTTTTTCTCCAGCCTAAGTTGACTCGACCTGATCAACTTTTACTCACAATTGACAGTGGGCAAGTAGCTTTTTCGAGGCCTGGGGTTGGTCCCTACTAACCATAGGCACTTTTAGAAACCAGAGTGGTGTGGCTTGTTTGGATTCCAGCATATTGTCTTACTAGGAAAGCTCTGAAAATGTCAATGTATGGGACAGAAACATATTTCCCCCCATATTTATGTGACACAAGACTTGGGCTCTTCCTGTTATTGGCCAGAGGTGCACCTCTCTACTTTTCCACACTTTTCCTTATTGAAACTCTGCCTCCTGTGTGTGGGTGGACCTAACGCACAAAAACTGTAAGAGTGTGATGTCCTTATTGATTCCACATTGACTTCACATGATGTAAGATTTGACCGGTTCTTGTGGGGTAACGTTTTTATCTGGAGAAGTGTGGGGAAAACAGAGTAGTAAAATATTAGTTATTATGAATTGAATTTCTCTCAATCAGTTTTTGGCTTTTTCTGTAACCAAGAATGACTTGTATCCTGTAGCAGAATAGCGATTGTACCTGTAAAATTCAATAAAATACTTTGAAATAAAAAAAAATGTAAGCCAGTATGCAAGAAAGAACACATATTGCAAAATGCCTTTTGATTTGTATGCTATTACGGGAAATTCAGAGTGGTACAGATAACAGTTCCAAAACACCTTAAATTGGTCATATATCACAAATGGATGTTTCTTTTATACCCATTTTACATTCATTTGATTTTACTGCTTGTATTTAAGCATGGTTGGTACACAATGAAAAATCATTTTAAGCTGCAGCTAAGTTGATTTCTCGGTGTATCATTTGTTTTTTTGGACAACAAATACTGTGTACCCCTGAGACTAGAAAAGTCTGATGGCTGTAAAGATGAACCCTTTAAGACAGATGCAGTGTTCCGCTCCTAACTTTGCTGGTTTTTTCAATTCCAAATGTTCTGATATTAGAGGAGTGTGCCAGGGAAAATTTCTTCCCCTAAGATTACGGGTGTTTAACCGTCCTTGGCTTACAGGAAGCATATATCTGTCAGAGATCCTCACAGTGTTTGTGGTGCCTGGACTCCAGTCACGATTCCAAGTTGCACTGCAGAACGCAAGAATGGGGTTGTGCTTGAACTGGAGATATTGCTCCCATTCCAAGTGCGATGCCATTCTCACTCTGAATCACATGGCCGTTCCCTTGCCAAATCTCTCTGTCGATCCAAGTCTTTGAGTAAGTATTAGTCCAAGTCGTAAGTGCAAGAAGGCAAGCGGGATTTGTCCCCATTGTGCCACTCCAAATATTTCATCATGCCAATGGTCCACTTCCGCAGGCATCTTCCTATTTAGGGTGAATTCCAAGACTTCTTATGGCATGCCCCAAGTTCCCCAGACTGTTGTCGACTCAGCTGCAAGTTGAAGCCTCAAAATACACAATGTGGACTTCTTTCAAGTCCATCCTGGCTCCCTCTAGAGGGTCACATTTCTCACGTCTGCCGGTGGGTCATTCTCTAGCACCGAATGACTCCATGGGCCTCCTTATGATCCCTTGCTAGTGCCAGCCCACACCTCCTCTACAGCCACACCAGGTAAGGTCACATCAGCTTTGACTTTGGCGGTGCCAGTCCACCACGATCTCCAACTAACAGACACAGGCCTGTAACACCAAAGCTCTACCTTCTACATTGGGAAATGAATGAAAGAGAATTAGTAAAGCACACAGCTACTCAAATAGTGTCCCGGCACTAAAAGCAGATGCACAATCACTGTAGAAGGCTAAGGACCCTCTTTGGCTCTGCTTCAGAATCAGTTCAAGGGCCTCAGGATGTACAACGAGATTATGACTAAGAGGCAGCCCAGTTTCTCTCCCTCACGTACCTGGATTTTGCACTGACTTGCAGAATGGCAGTGGGTTGGACACTTACCCGTAGAATACATTGGAATACCCACCGGGATTCTAACACCATTCCACAGAAGCCGTCATTCTGGCGGTCCTTGACACACTCAGAAGCAACGCGGACGCGTGAATCCCCCAGGCCCTCGTCCTACTGGATTTGTCGGCCGCGTTCGACACGGTGGATCATAACATCCTTCTCCACCGTGTCGGGCAGGCGGGCATCCAGGGCGTCGCTCTTGAGTGGGTCAGGTCCTTCCTTGCGGGGAGAACACAGGCGGTCCGCCTTGGTCCTTATACTGCCAAAAAAACTCTCACATCCTGTGGTGTCCCTCAAGGTTCCTCCCTTTCCCCGCTCCTCTTTAATCTTTATCTCCGGCCACTCATCCAGTCACTTCTGAAATGGGATATCGTCATTTACAACTATGCTGACGATCTTCAAATCATCTTTCCCCTTAACTCACCTCACGCCATTAAAACCTTTCATGGAGCCATGACTCGTATCCAACTCTGGATGAACCAGAACCAATTGAAGCTGAACCCTGGTAAAACCGAGCTCCTACTTCCTGGACTCAGTTCCATCTACTGGGGTCCACAGTTCTGGCCCCCAGAGTTCGCCCCCCGTCCGAGCAAAAACAGTAAAAAGTTTGGGCGTCATCATAGACACCGAGCTTTCTCTCAGGGCTCAAGTTGGAGCGGTGGTTTCCTCCTGCATGTACCAACTTCAGAGGATCCGCAAAATCCGCCACTTTCTTCCTCCGGTGGCCCTCACCCAAACTGTAATCTCGCTGGTACTCTCCCGCCTGGATTTTTCCAACGCCATTTACCACGGCCTGCCACAATTCTTGATTCAGCGCCTTCAAACTGTCCAGAATCAAGCTGCCCGCCTGATTCACGGAATTCCCAGATGGCAATCAGCTAAACCTCTTCTCGCGAACCTTCACTGGCTCCCAGTTGACCGAAGGGCTGCCTTCAAGGTAGCCTGCCTCACCTTTAAGGCACTCCTTGGCCCCTGCCCCGCTTTCCTAAAATCTATCATTCGTCCTCACCGTCCCACACGCAATCTTCGATCCGCCCATCGCGACTTGCTGATCACCCCCAAGAGCAAAACTAAGAGATTCGGCGGCCGCCGGTTCTCTCACTTAGCCCCGGTGCTCTGGAACCTTCTCCCTCTCCCGATCAAATCCTGCTCTTCCCTTCTGAATTTCAGGAGAATGCTTAAAACTCATCTTTTACCCACCCTTATCTAGACTCCGTTACTTACGCCTACCTCTCACTCTGTTCTGTCTACCAGCGCCAGGAAGCTTCGGTGTCAGTGCGCTTTATAAGCTACACTTAACTTAACCACACTTAATGGTTTGCCATTGAATGTACTAGAATACCTCGATGATGATATACTTGTTTTATTACGTCATTATACATAACATGATGTGATATTTTCTGCAGTTTTATATAGCATAGACCTGAGCCAAAGGTATTGAAGCGGTTTACATGAACGCCAGTTACATTACACAAGATCATTCATTTTTATTTTATTTATAGAGCTCTTGCTGTTTGTTCCCTCCTGAGCCGGAAAGCCGGGAGGTGTGCTGTGTGCTTTGCTTGATCAGCATTTGTGCCTCTCTGTTGTGCCACTGATTTTAACGCGGCAATTTTTAATACTACTTCACCTCATATACCCACCTTGCACTCTGCTGCTAGCTTGGCAGTTTTAATTTCTCTCCACGCATTTTGGGCGGTCTTAGCCAAGTCAGGTGCTGAGAACCAAGGTCCCGGGCGGTGGAAATCGGCAGCGGCCATCTTGGGTGGGAGGCAGCACCTTCAGCATTCTAGTCGACAGTACTTAAGGAGACGGGCATGTCTCCGCGCAGCGGACGCGATCAGCGGACGCTCCGTTTGTGCGCCGGAGTCGTGCTAGAGTCCAGCCCGTCTGCGCCCGTCAGTGCCAACGATGCGCCAGGGAGGCTGGTTTTATACAGACTCAGGTTCTAGTTAGCCCCTTATACTCTCTACGCGCACTTGAAGCACTTAAACCCCCCTGGCAGCCTTGTCACCACACAGCTGTTCACGAAAAGCTTCCTGATGCTCTTGAGTGCTGTTGTAATAAGAGAGGAAGCTATCAAACCATCCCTGCTCCCGCCCTTAAGCGGGCCTTACCTAAGAAACGAGGACCCCTTCCTTTGATAAGGGACACCTGCTTTCTTATAAATGCAAGGTCGCTAGTCAAACAAGCATTGGAAATGCAATAGGTCTCGCATTAGAAAAGTGTGAGTTATTGGTCTTGTAAATGTAATAATTTTTAAATTTTTGTTTATGTTTTTATAATTTCAAATGCATTAATTTTGTTATTATAAATGGGACTTTTTTTAGAAATTGCAAATGTGACACCTATAGCATTATTAAATATACATGATTAGTATTTACCTAACGTACATGTATTGATATGACAAATTGTAATGGGTTTTATTTTTTATAAATAATTAATAATTACATAATAATTTCACTAATTTATAATGGCACTAGCTTATTTTTTTTGTGATAATGTGTAGCGTATTATAATATTTGTAAAAATGAAGATTAAAAGTGTAATAAACATTTTTTTGTTTCTACTTTTTGTAATAAATCTTTAAACATTGATACATTTAATTTTTGCTGAGAACTGGGACTTAAAAAAGGAAGTGCTGGAATAGATTTTCAGATTATGACGGGTGAAGAGAGGCAAGCATGTAATTATAGAAGGTGTTAGAGTGAGTGAGTGTCATCACATGCCCACACTTTGCCACGTACTTCACCAAATACACAAGTCACAGTCATGAGCCACATACTCTATCATATTCCAATAAACGCACACTTTAAAATGCACATGCGACCAAGATGTACATCATTACATGCACAAGTCCGTCAGAACATAGCATAACACACACAAAATACTGCCACAGATGTCATTTCGAATATGTCACACTGCCATGTAACAACTACATGCACGAGTTACCACAATAACAATATCACATGCACACATCACACCATAAGGAAAAAAAAATATGTTGCACTGCTGTAACCCAGGCAAAGTAAGCTGTGGCATTTTATGGGTTCTTAAGGGGGAATCGGGGAGGAGATAGTGGAAGGGAAAGAGAGGAAGAATGAAGTGGGTGGGCGGGGAGACAGTATAGGGGAAGGTAGACGGGAAAGAGAGGTAAGAGTAGCAAGAGAGAACAAGGGAGAGTGAGGGTGAAAGAGGAAGTGGAGGAGCAAGAACGAGCGGCCGAAACTAATTGAAAACGTGCTGGGAGGAGAGATGGGGGGTCTGGAGGCCTCGGAGCATGAGTGTGCGGGTTGGGGGAGGGGGAGCACAGAGAGGGGGGAGGAAACATGCTGTGGGAGCCTAATCATTACCGTGGTCGGTTGTTTAACAAGAATAAAGAAAGAAGGAAAAAACAATGACTCGTCTTTTACCAAGAGCCGGGCGGCCTTACCACGCAGCTTCATGGTTTGTTCGCCCTAACCAAAAACACACGTTCAGGAGCTTCGGATTAGACACAGAGCTGGTAACGCTAGCTAAGCTGCTGGCTCTACTCAACGGAGTGTGTGGAGAGCTGTGACGTGTCTGCAAGTTATAGAAACCGGCCGCGCAATTTGTTTCTTTCCATTGACTTCAAAAGTCACATTTGTTCGACGGAGATGTTATTTTTGGACGTCTGGGGGTGATAGGAAACAAGCAGTGCTTTAGCTAAGTAACTCCTCGCTGAGTAACATCTGATTGGAACATTGACCAAATAACCTGGGCCTATGATTTCTTTTTTCGAAAAATACACAAAAGAAAAAATGTTTAAGTGCCTGCAAGTAGTTTGCTGAGGAGTGGGTGGGAGGAGGCAACGCAACATGGGAAAGGAGCAGAGGGGAAAAGCATCACACACACACACACACACACACGAGAGAACAAGGGAGTGCGAGCAAACGAGCAAGAGTCACAGCAATCTTAAAACAAGCATTGGCAATATGAAATAATAACAAGCCTTTCACCGTAACACGGCGGGCATGCAAATGCTGGTGGAAAGCCAAAGCGGGAGGGAGAAGTTCACTGAAGAGCAAAGCCGCCATTGCTAATCAAAAAAAGCTCTCGGCATTGCGTGGCGGGAGGGGGCGGGGGGAACGTCGAGGGCAGGCAGGATGACTCAGGGGAGGGGGCGGAGCGGGGCAGAGCGGCATGTAGGTGTGAAGAAGCCGGGCCTTTGAAGTGAAGCTAAGCTTCACTTCAAAGGTGTCGGAGGAATGCGGGCGGCTGTGCACGCGCTTTTAAGCTCAATGCACATGCGCATTGAGCTTAAAAGTCACGGGCACTGCAAGGAATCGCCACGATTCCTTGCAAGTTAGATAAAGTGTGGATGAGCCCCTATAGTCTCGCTTGCTCGATGCGCATGCGCATCGACAGGCGAGACCTAAAACAACGTTGCGTTCAGGGAATTCATCTCGGACAGAAACCCCTCTTGGGTCTTCATTACTGAGACCTGGGCCTCTGACTCCACAGGGCCTGAACTCATTAACTCGATCCCTGAGGGATATACCCTGGCAAGAATGGACCGAGTAGGGCGCAGGGGGGGAGGGCTGGGCATATTGCAAAAAAACACTATAAAATGTCGGACCGAGCCCCTCCCTTGCCCGCTGGACTCCTTCCAGGCAATGCACTTTGCGTTAAATTCTTCTCCTACCGTGTCCTTCACTGGGATCTTGATTTATAGGCCTCCGGGCCCTAGGTCTGCCTTTAGTCAAGATTTACTTAAGCTCCTTGAGCCCTATATTGACCGTCCCAACATGACCATTCTCGGGGATTTCAATTTCCACTTGGAAAATTCGAACTCCTTTGACACTGCTCATCTGTTAGACTCCCTCGCCTCCTGTGGACTGCTACAGGGAGTACGGAGCTCTACCCATTCAGCTGGACATACCCTGGATGGGGTCTTCACCAATGACTCCAGGCTAGAAATTGGCTCTCTCCTTCCCCTGTCCTGGTCGGACCATCTGGCCATCCCCCTTGAACTCTCACCTCCTTACCCTTCTATGTCTCGACAGGACTCTAATATATGGGAACTGAAGAGGAGTTTTCGGGGGCTAAATAATGATACACTTGCACCTCTGATGGTTAATCTCAAGCCCCCACTTAGAAAGGGCACCGACGCAGCCGCCCTTGATTTGTCAAATATCATTTCGAGTGCTGTGGACTTTCTTGCGCCGGTTAAGCAACATTATTCTGCTAGGAAACGGCCCTCGGCTCCCTGGTTTTCAGATTCCCTCAGACTGCTTAGGCAGGGATGCATGAAACAAGAAAGACTTTGGAGATCTCACCTGGACCCTAAGGAGAAAGATAAACATAAATGTCTACTCAGGGGATATAAAAACGCAGTGCTGAGGTAAAAGAAAGCGTACTTTGCTAAGCTGACTGCTTCACTTAGCTCTCCCAGGGAACTGTTTAAAATTGTTGACTCCTTATCCCTCCTTCAGTCACCCGACCCCATAGTGGCTACCCAAGAACTGTATGACCAGATCTCCACCTTCTTTTACACCAAGATAATGGATATCCACACCGCACTTGAAGCCCTTAACCTTGGCCTAGAGAGCCTTTCCCTGCCAGTCTCACCTCCTTTGGATAGTCAGACTTATGAACCTCGTAATCTTTCCAAGTTCCCCCTCCTTACTCTTGAGCAACTTGGTCAGCTATTGGACAAACTTAAATCCGGATCCCCTTTGAATCCCTGGCCCCTGAGAATCTTCAAAGAGTGCAGGGAGGTAATGCTGCCTCCGCTCCTGGAGGTCATGAACTTGGCTATCTCCGAAGGCATCTATCCCTCATCGTGGAAAATGGCCATAGTCAAGCCCCTCCTAAAGAAGGCTACCTTAGACCCTCTGATCCTGAAGAATTTTCGCCCCATTTCCCTTCTTCCTGCCCCTGCTAAGATGCTTGAAGCTCACCTCAACTGCCACCTAAGTGCCTTCCTGGATAGCTCCAGCTCCCTGGATTCCTCCCAGCATGGTTTCCGGAGGGCTCATAGCACAGAATCGTCTCTCCCAGTGGTTGTCAATAACATTCGCACTAAGGTCGACAGTGGCCAGAACACCTTACTGGTACTGCTCGACCTTACTGCCGCTTTTGACACCCTGTCCCCCTCTATTCTGGGTACCCGCCTCAGTGAGTTGGGAATCGATGGATCAGCGCTGAGCCTCCTGACATCTTTTCTTGATCAGCGAAAATAAAGGATCACGTTGGGTGACTTTCTCCCCCCTGTCCAGCCTGTGCGGTGTGGGGTCCCCCAGGGCTCGTCCTTGAGCCCCACGCTTTTTAACATCTATGTGGCCCCACTCGCCAGGCTTGTAAGGTCGTTCAGGCTGGAAGTCCTTTCCTATGCCGACGATACTCAGATCAGGGTCTCCCTCTCACAATCCGTCAATATCACGGCCCAAAACTTTAGAAATTGTATGGAGGCAGTTGCCGGCTGGATGATCAGGAACTTCCTTAAGTTGAATGGGGAGAAAACAGAGGTTCTTATTTTTGGAGGCAAACAGGAGATCTGGTCTGGACTGGTGGCCCTCTGCTCTCGGAGCCTGCCCTACGCCCTCTTCATCGGCCCGCAACCTGGGTGTCATTTTGGACACTACCCTTACTTTTGATAAACAAGCGAGCAGGACGGTCTCAACCTGCTGCGGTGTCTTGAGAACCATGAGAAAGATTTCTCATTACCTCTCGTTTGAAGCCCGAAAGCAGGTTGCGGTGGCCCTTATTTCCTCCAGGTTGGACTACTGCAACGCATTGTATCTAGGCATAAACAAAGGTCTGGTCCAGCGTCTTCAGATAGTTCATAATGCAGCTGCCCGGTTTGTTGCAGATGCCCCGAGCCGCTCTTCAGGCTCCTCTCTCAGGAAGGATCTGCATTGGCTCCCTATGTAGGCTAGGATTAATTTTAAGATCTTATGCCTCACGCACCGTGCTCTGCAGGGGTCTGGTCCCCAGGACATTAGGTCCCTGGTGTCCTTTTATGCCCCTGGCAGGGCTCTTCGCTCTGCAAACAAAAATCTTCTCGCCGTTCCCCGAGTCTCCAAAGCCAGATGGGGAGGAAGGGCGTTCTGCTCTTTGGCACCGAGATTTTGGAACTCGCTTCCAGCTGACCTCAAGGGTCTTGATTGCCATATGCATTTCAGCAAAGCTCTTAAGACCTGGCTCTTCTCAGAAGCCTATCTGTAGCCGCCCTGCTTTTTCCCCCGCTCAAACAGCTATACCATCTACTGCGCCTTGATGCCTTTGGGCTTAGTTGCGCTTGTACAAATCCTTTTTCATTTCATTATTTTATTTTTTTTATGCACGGAAAAAATAGTTTTTTTTGCCCAGAATCACAGGATGTTGAGCCGACACCGAGACTCGAACCTGGTTCCCCAGTTTCAAAGTCAGCTGCTATGGCCGTCGGCACGTCCGCCCCTGACTGACTATCCTAGATTGTATTGCTGGTATGCTATATTTAACTGTGGACCGGCCTCAGGATACAGGCCTATACCCTGCGTGTTCCGCTTTGATGCCCAATGTGGCACTGAGTGTTCCGAAACTTGAGCAAAGCCCGTCTGAATGTCTCTAGCCAAGATTTGCAGTGCTGCTTGCTGTGTATCACATATAAGCTGCGTTGCATCCCATCTTGTTATATGTGTAATGCTTTTTTAATGTAAGTATATACCAACATCGAAATGTACGTGTACGTTTAATTGCTAACACTTATGTGTTGCATTATGTGGTCATATCGTGGGTACTGTGTTTTTGATGCTGAAACATTGAACTTTTTATGTCAATACTGTTTGTTACCAATTTTTCTTCCTCACTACAACCCTGGTAAATCCCTGTAGTTATTTTAAAGACCATACAAATAACTGTGGGACAAAAATGTTTACATAAATAAATGAATGCAGACGAAAATGTATACAGTACCTAAGAGAAAAAGTAATCACTGTGCCAAAGGCCGACTCATCATAGCAAGTTATCGGGGAACTAACTAGGTTGCTTTAGTGCCCTACAAATGCATAATATTTTTTTCGAAAACCTAATGATTCACGCAGGAGATAAACGTGCTGTAGAATGTGAGAGGTTAGAGAAAAACGCATCCGGAAATAGGAGCAGCCATTTAAGGAGAAGCTTTGCATGTTTATCTTTGGACTGACATGGCCCAGTCCGAGGCCCTTAACCTGAAAATATGCTTTTTAGCGCTTAACGCCAAAGAACGCACCACTGATAGCCCACTAGCTCTAAAAGCAAACTCCCTCCTCTCTCCAGGGAATAATGAGGTGTATTGATTGCATCCACCTTATGCATAAAATATGCATATTTCTAATGGAGTGGCCCTGCCAAGCCTGTATCTGAAGACAATTTCTGCAGAGGCCCGATGTAGGCCGAGGCGTAGAAGGTGGCTACTATGCTCTCTCTCTGCCTCTAGCCTTGCAGGACAGCTGCGTCAGTGCCACATCCCAGGCAGGCTCTTGTGCTGAGGCTGCAGCCTGCCACGGAGAGCTGCGCTTTTGCCGACTGCAGAGCTGCCTCGTGTTCCTGACCTTCAAGCTGATCATGCAGACTTGCATTAGAAAGTAATTTCCTCCTTGTCCTCCACGCATCCCCGAGCTGCTGCTATTTTAACCACCCCAGTGTGTTTTTAATGACTTTATAATTTTGAAGGCTGCAGTAGTTTTGTGATGTAATGTGGCAAAGTACCGATTTTCAGGCCCTGAGCACACGCAGCAATGCAGTAAGTGCATTAAGCGTTGCAGCACGTATCTCCAGTGCTGGGTTTGGACAAAAAGCTTTGTGGTTTAATATTTCCCTCCATGTGTGCCTGCTGCTGGACATAGCTTGGTTGGTGCTCAGACTGAGTCGGGAGGTAACGTAACCTCTTGCGCTTTCCTATGATGGTTTCCTAGCGGTATAAAATCAGCAACTTCAGGAATCTACAGGAAAGTGATGGCAAGACTGCCCAGTATTGAGTGAAAAGGAGCCGTGCTTCTGGCAAACCATCTGTGGAGCGTTTCCTTGCCTCAGCCATCACTCACTGTTTTTGAAATAGAAACATGGGACTGCCTTCACTTTTATCCTTCTCATTTGGTATGCTGCGTCCTCCACAGACGCCTCTGGGTTAAGGTCATCATTAGAGTCCTTGTTTGTAAGCTCAGTCCCTATTTTGCAAACTTAACTCTTTTTTAATTCAGACGTATATATTTCTTAAAACCCTGTTTTTTTACTGCTTAAGTTTGATGTTGAGACTACTTATATCGTTCACTTCGGTTTTCAGTTATTCGGTTTTGTTATATGAAAAAAGGCCTTTGTTAATATGTGTATTCAAAGCCCATTTTTAACACTTATGTCTTAAAAACACCGTATGGATTTAGACCAAACCAACAAATGTTTTTGTAATAAAGCTCTACTTTCATCCTAAGTTTGGTGTAAAGCTATTCAGCAGTTTTGGCTATTGGCACAAGTACAATTTCCTTTGGTAGGTAAAATGGGAAAGAAAATATTTCACACAACTCAGTCGGCCCCCACTAATACCTCCCTTACTTATTTTTCCCCTCTGATCTGTATTGTATGGTATTGCAGCATTTATATAGCACCTCCTATTTGGGAGCTAAAGCTCTTGTTTACATGAGTAGCACGCTACACCATGTTGGATGTTTGGATGGAAGGATGTTGCCTTTTTTTGATCCCATGTAAGAAGTGATTCCATGTTGTGCCTGATGACACCCGAGGTGCAGTAATCTTGTTATGGGACAAGTAGTAGTGCGTTTGATGAAGTGTGAGAGACAGACATGCAGTTTTGTAATTTTCAGTATGCTGGTAGCTTTGAATAGCTCTTCAGGTACCTTTATGGTAATTCATGATATAGGGCCAGATTTAAATGTTGGCAGAGCGATAACCCTTTTGCGACGGAGTTCCCTCCCTACCAACATTATGGCTCACGTGTCTGATTTAGAGTTGAGCGCATGATAGGTTTGAGGGTGGCAATAATGACTCCATCTCTGCCGTGGTCAAACTCCTCTGACAGACCAATGGGGTAAGGGCCGTTGGAGTGTTTGGCTATATGTCCACCCACCTAATTTAGATAGGCAGTCATACAGCCAATTTTCAGTGCCAGTCATCGGCCTGAAAATTGGCATTCCAGGCCTTAGCTGGCTCACGCGTACGCCAAATAGTGCTGATCTGTTCATGGGGTAAAACTTTATTGACAAATTAAAACAATGCCTTTTCAGTTGAAAGTGTCAACTATAACTAAACAGAGGCAAATACTTTTTGGTTGGAGACTTGTTCATGCCATTTAAATGTAATTCAAGAGTTGTGATTTGACACTCTCGTACCAGTGACTAAGAGTAATGAACACTGCTAACTGTCCAAACTTTTCTGAAGAGCAGTTGGAGCTTATTGTATGGCAAATGTTACTGCATTTGAAGTTCATTTTTTATTAACTTTGTTCCCCCTTCATTAAAGGTCGTACTTGACACCTGTACGAGACGAGGAGGCAGAGTCGCTCCGCAAAGCTCGATCCAGGCAAGCCCGACAGACACGCAGGTCTACTCAGGTCAGCCATAGCAGCCTTGATCATACCTGTTTCCTCATGAATGCTAAAAATCAATAGGTGTAAATGCAAGCAACATGAACGGTACAAAAGTACAAATTCAACAACCTAAACAGTACAAAAGTAAAAACTTTTACCTATGTATTCTTATCATTAGCTAGCCTGATGTCTCCTGTCGCTTGTCTGTGCATGTCTAACATCAATGCATACCAAAAATTTGAAGAAACAGAGCATGTCTTATGATTGCTCTCCATGATGTCAGTCTTGACAGACGGGCGGATAGCTGGGAGATTGACAGTATGAAGAGTTAAGCAAGCGTTGTCAAAACCAATAGATCAGGCTTTAATATAGCAACGCATTCAAATTCATGCAGATATTATTTTGCATGCTCTAGTATTAAAAGTCAGACCTTTTGGCTTTTCAAATAGTTCTTTCTTCAAGTCAGTACCTGGAAAGGTCTAGAATACACAGTGATCACTCGAAGTCCATTTCGTATTACCAACTGCATATCCGTGGCTTCTGTTGGGTATTATGCTCATTTGACATATTATAGGCGAGGCAGAGGCAGGAACACTGACACTGTGAATTTAACTTCATCCTGCCAAGGAATCATTTTGCTTATAGGCAGTACATTCAACCTCAGCTATAGTAAATAAGCATATCACAGTTGCCTAACTTACACGCTTGAGTCCCAAAAATAAGAAAGGAATGCATGGCATGTTGAAATAATGACAACTATTTTTTGTATAGAATGCATTTATGAGCTAAAGAGTTTAAGATGACAAAGTGATGATTGTTTAAACTTTTGAGAACTAAAATAGCTGCTTATGCGCTTCAAATAGAAGCACTCCATAGAAGGTTGTCAATCCAGTTTAACCCATTTCATGTGATCATTTTAATTATTTAACCATTTCGAGTTTGGTTGCAAGAACAAATTCTAAAAGCACCAAAATGCAAGGATCTACGTCCCTGGCACTGCAAACCACTCAAGAATGTTGAAATATGAGCAAAACAATGTTTCCTCATTTGAAACCTTGATCTGAAAGTGGACTTAGGATGTATGAGGACTATAAATATTGGAGGAATAACTAAGCAGACGAGTTAATAACATACTGGTCGATGCATATGGGCTGCAGACCACACACTATAGCATTAGATCACCATCTGGTGGTGGGCCCGGATGATTACACTTTGTTGTTGTCTTGGAAGAGTCTTTGTCTGTTGGGTGACTCCTCCCTTAGATCATAGTGCGCATGGGCATCGACTCCATCCTCAGATTGTTTTTTTCCGCCATCGGGCTCGATTGTGTTCATCTTTCGGTCCCGTTACTGATCTCTTTTCAAACCCATAAATCAATCTACAACATCGACATCGTCTTCGACACTGATTCCGGTTACCCGCGTCTAAGAAAGGATACACTTCTCGATTCCAGCGTTCGTCAGGCCCAACTGCGCCATTGGGCCTTTGGCTCATGGAAAGAACACCCTTCAAGAAGTGCCCTCAGTATGGACACAAATTTTCCCTCACTGACCTTCATGAGGTTTGCAACCTGTGTTTGTCTCCAGAGCACGAGAGTCGAGACTGTGAGGCCTGCGCTTCATTCCGGTCCACGAAAACCATCAGGGACCGTCGAGCTCGAAGATCTATGGAGCAGTCATCGTCGTCGACACCAGACCTCATCATCGCCGAGGCGCCGATCGAGGTAGACGCCGAAGAACAGCAAGAAGACGTCGCTTCTTAAGCGGAGGATTCAGCTTCCGTAGATGACGATCAATCCGAAGATGACTATCTTATTCCAGCTGGTCAACAGGTCGTGAGTAAGAGCGTCGACCCTGTTCACTCCACCATATCGGGGCAGGCTTCGGTTCCACCTCCACCTCCACCTTCGGGTTCAGGTGCACACTGACCAAAACCTTCCGACGCCCCGCCTTCAGGCTCGGCAGCGAAGAGTATTAAAAGGCCTCCAGTCGACTCGGGCTCGAGTCAGTCTGTCGGTCCTGAAAAGCAGAAGGTACTAAAGCCAAAGTCAACACCGGCACCGAAACATCCAACGGTACCGAAAACAGGCGAGTCAAAACCAAGTTCGGCGCCGAAAGAGGTTCCCAAAGTTACCAAACCGAAAACTACTCCGGTTCCGAAAAAAGCAGACCCGAAAACAGTTCCGATATCGGAAAATGTTTCGGCTCCAAAGGCAGACGAATCTAGACACATGGGGACAAAAGCTTCGGATCCAAAAAGCACAGATCCAAAGAAAAGACAAGAAAAGCCTTCGGAACCAAAACCAAGTACCGTTCCGAAGACAGACACTGCAAAGTCTAAAACTTTCGGCCCCAAAACAGATAAATCGGCGCTGAAAAAGGATTTGCCAATAGAAGAGCTTTTCCAGCCTGATGCAAGGCAAAAAACTCTAAAAATGTATCCAAAGACTGGACATATATACACAGTGCCTGAAAAGAGGAAAATGGACTATCCTAAACCACCGCCAGTTCCTCTTAAAAAGAATGTTCAAACTTCCCCTATAAGAATTCATTCACCAGAAGTAGAAATGCCAGTGGATATCTCTCCTGTACGTTCTCCAGCCAGTACACATAGCTTTATACCACAACATGAGGACTATGGGGATACCTACTCACAAGAGGTAGAGTGAACAAATGGATGATATTAATGATCCAGATGATCTGGCTGGGCCATCAGGTGACCCATGGGAAGACTATAATGCACCAGATCTACCACAAGACGAGGCATACCTGTCTAGGCCATCTCCCCCTGATGACACCTTTGGGTTCACACAGCTCATTCATAGAGCAGCCACTTTCCATGGAGTAGACTTACATACAGATCCAATAGAAGAAGACTTTCTAATGGGCACACTGTTATCTTCACATAAAACCACTACCACTATGCCAATACTTAACGGAGTGGTAAGACACGCACCAGAAATATTTAAAGACCCAGTCAGAGCACTTAACCCTAGGTTAGAAAACAAGTACAAAGCAGCTCCAACTGACCCAGCATATATTAAAGGTCAGTTGCCACTAGACTCAATGGTAGTGTCAAATGCGAGAAAGAGAGCTAACTCGCCTCCACCCCTGATAAAGAGTCTAAGCTTTTGGATGCTTCAGGAAAACGCACCATCTCACAAGCAGCCAATATATGGAGGATTGCTAACACTCAAGCTCTGTTAGCGAGATATAACAGAGCTCATTATGATGAGTTAAATTCACTCATGCAACACTTGCCAGAACAATATAAGACTAGGGCTTCTGACCTAATACAGGAAGGCAAGATTATAACAAATACCTCCATAAGATGCGCACTAGACACTGCAGACACAGCATCTAGATCAGTGAATACAGGGGTACTGTTGCGCAGACATGCATGGTTACGCATCTCTGGGTTCAAACCAGAAGTACAAGCCAGTATATTAAACCAACCATTTGACCAACAGAATCTTTTCGGCTCAGCAGTGGACAGTGCACTAGAAAAGATGAAAAAAGATACTGATACGGCAAAATCAATGGAAGCCTTACAAACGCAAACCCATAGACATTCCTTTCGTCGCTCCTCATATAGGGGCACCTCTAAAGGTTTCCAAACTGATAACACCTCCTTTTCTTACAAAGCGCCCAGCCAAACCTCACCCAGTAAGGGATATTATAGAGGAGGGTATAGAGGAAACAACAATAAGGGCAGAGGTAGAGGCAACAACAATCGTAACGCCTCTACCCCCAATAAGTGACTTCCCTCCCATCCCCCCAGACCATTCCACTCCTGTAGGGCGAGATTACAACAGTTCCTACCTGTCTGGAACTCCATCACCACAGACAGGTGGGTGAGACAAATAATTCAGTCAGGTTATTGCCTGGAGCTCGCTTCCACTCCTCCAACAATACCACCCAGACAGCGTCCCATGTCACAGGAACACCTCATACTATTAAGACAACAGGTGGAATCTCTACTGCAAAAGAATGTAATAGAACCAGTCCCAAAACAGCATCAAAACACAGGGGTTTACTCTCTTTATTTTCTCATACCCAAAAAGGACGGGCCCTCAGACCTATTCTAGATCTAAGGCCCTAAACCTGTACATACAATCAGACCACTTTCATATGGTCTCACTACAACAGGTTCTACCATTGCTAAAGAAAGGCGACTTCCTTGCCACACTAGACCTCATGGACGCCTACTTTCACATTCCCATTCATCAATCTCACAGAAAGTACTTACGGTTTGTACTAGAAGGCCAACACTACAAATTCAAAGTACTCCCTTTCGGAGTAACTACAGCACCTCGAGTGTTCACAAAGTGTCTAGCAGCAGTAGCTGCACACTTAAGAAGGGACAACATTCATGTCTTCCCATATCTGGACGACTGGTTAATGGATCAAAATAATACAACAAATGTGTGCAGCACACGCATCAGAAGATCGGTCTGCTGCACAAATGAGGGTTTACAGTAAATCAAAAGAAGTCACATCTCCAACCGTCCCTCTCTCAACAGTATCTAGGTGCATCCATAGATACTTCCAAGGCAATAGCATACCCCCAACCCAACAAGAATTCAAAATATGCACAATCTCATCAAATGATTCCAGCCACACCACTCACTACAGGCTCGAGTGTTCATGCACCTAATAGGAATGATGGCATCTTGCATTTTCATAGTACCGTATGCAAGACTACAAATGCGTCCCATACACGAATACTTAGCAAGTTAATGGAATCAGGCTCAGTAACAATTAACAGATCTGCTGGTGGTAGACGACCGGACATACCGCTCTCTGCAATGGTGGAACACCAAAAACCTTTCCAAGGGCCGGCCGTTTATAGAGCCTGTTCCACAAATGATACTAACTACAGACTCATCTCTCACAGGATGGGGAGCACATTTACAAAGACACACAGTACAAGGTACATGGACACTGCAACAAAAATGACTCCACAATTACGGTATGTTATGTTAAGTGGGATTTGTAGAGCGCACTGACACTATGGGTTTCCTGGCGCTGTAGGACAGAAGTGGGACGGAGGCTGGAGGATGTGGGATTAGCAGGGTGGGGGGAAGAGGAAGGTTTTGAGCAGCTTCCTAAAGTGAAGGAGGGAGTTGCTGGATTTGATAGTCAGGGGAAGGGGATTCCAGAATTTCGGGGCCAGGAGGGCAAACCGACGGCCACCGAATTTGTTAGTTCTGGTTTTGGGCACAGCGAGCGTGTTAAGATTAGCTGAGCGGAGATTGCGGGTAGGGCGGTATGGGATGACAAGTGAGGACAGGAAGGCGGGGCTGGTGCCGTAAAGGGATTTGAACGCGAGGCAACCTAACTTAAAGGCCGCCCTTTGTTCTATAGGCAGCCAGTGCAACTTGTGCAGTAGCGGTTTGGCCGATTGCCATTTGGGGGTGTTGTAGATGAGACGGGCTGCTTGGTTCTGCACAACCTGGAGGCGGTGGAGTAGTGATTTGGGGAGTCCGTGATAGAGGGAGTTGGAGAAGTCTAGGCGGGATAGTACCAAAGAGATGATTACCTGGATCAGAGCGGCTGGTGGTAGTAGGTGCCTGACTTTGCGGATTTTTCGGAGTTGGAACGTGCAAGAATAAACCACTGTGCCAACTTGAGATCTGAGCGAGAGTTCGGCGTCGATGGTCACACCGAGGCTCTTTACTGATTTCGCAGGGGTCGGGGGGAGGCCAAGTTTGGTGGGCCAGAACTGAGCGCCCCAGTGAGAGGGGCTGGATCCGGGGAGAAGAAGCTCAGTTTTTCCGGGGTTTAATTTCAATTGATTGCAGCTCATCCATTCCTGGATGTGTAACATGACGGAATGGAAATTGTCCACGGTGTTCGGAGAGTTAAGTGGAAAGATGATCTGCAGATCGTCAGCGTAGTTATATACTGTGATGTCCCAGTTTTGGAGTGAATGGATCAGGGGCCGAAGGTAGAGGTTGAAAAGTAGGGGTGACAGGGAGGAGCCCTCAGGACTCCACAGGTCATAGGGGTTTTGGGCACTGTGTAGGGACCCAGGCGGACGGCTTGTGTTCTGCCAGTCAGAAAGGACTGGATCCATCTGAGGGCAGGGCCCTGAATACCAGCCTGTTCGACACGGTGAAAGAGGATGTTGTGGTCAACCGTGTTGAACGCGGCCGATAGGTCCAGGAGTACGAGGGCCTGGGGAATCCCTTTGTCAGCGTTCCTCCTCAGCGTGTCGAGGACTGCAAGAATGACGGCCTCGGTGGAGTGGGCTGGTCTGAATCCGGCTTGGTTAGGCTCCAGGTAGCATGAGGTCTCGACGAAGTTGGAGAGGGACCGGGTGACATGTGCCTCCATTAATTTGGTGAGGTATGGCAGGAGCGAAATGGGGCGGTAGTTTGAGGGTTCTGCCGGGTCCGCGCCGGGTTTCTCCAAGAGAGGCACTAAGATGGCCTCTTTAAAGGTGCTGGGGACGATACCCGTGCAGAGGGAACCATTCAGCAGAGGTAAAATGCAGTTGGGTAGGTTGTGACAGATGTTCCGAAGGATCGAGGGGGGGGGCAGCAGTCGTTCGGAGAGCCTGATTTTACCCGGGTCGCGAGCTCCGCTAATGAGGTGGGGTTCAAGGTAGGGAAATCCGTGAAGATCAGTGAGTTGTTCAGAGGAGTGTCAGGGGCAGGAGTCTGGGGGAGGCGGGAATGGAGTCCTTGATTTTGATAATTTTCTCAGTGAAAAAAAGATTGAGAGCATTGCAGGTTCCTTGGGTGGGGGTTTGACCTGGAAGGGTTCTGTCGTCTGAGGTGAGTTCATTCATGATTTTAAAAACTTCCTTGGATTTGTTGTCTGCAGACAAGATTCTGGTGGAGAAGTGAGCTGATTTGGCTGAGGAGATTGCGTTTTTGTAATCTCTACGAGCTGAAGTGTAATGCAGTCTGTCTGGTTCGGAGTAGTTGCGTCTCCAAGTCCGTTCCAGCTGGCGCACCTTCCGTTTGTGTTGCTTGAGGTCGTCGGAGAACCATCTGTGGGAGTTGTGGTGTCTGGTCGGGGAAAATTTGGTGAAGGGGGCAAATTGGTCACTGGCCGATTTTAGCCAGGCGCCAATGTCGCTTTCCCACATGTCGATATTGGTTGGCGAGTTGACGGTTGGCCGGGTGTCGGATAAGGTCGTGAGGAAACCTTGGGCGTCGTGAGAGCTCCAGCCATCAAAGGGGCGGAAGTTCTGCCAGTGATAGTTAGGGTGGTTTCGACTAGGTGGTGGTCTGACCAGATGCAGGGGGAAACAGATGGAGGGGAGAGTGTTAAGTTTTGGGTCCAGATCTGGTCCAGGATGTGGCCCTTGATGTGAGTGGGCGAGGAGATTAGTTGGGTCAAGTTGAGGCTGGTGAGGGCCTCAAAAAGCTCTGTGGCGTGTGGCCCGGCGTTCACGTCGCTGAACCAGTAATTGAGGTCGCCAAAGAGAGCTAGTCTGGGGCAAGAAGTAAGTAGATCGGTTAGCTGTTCGATCAAGGTGGCCGCGAAGAATGGCATAGAGTGAGGGGGCCGATAGAGGAGGAGGAGTGTTAGTGCTCCAACGTCCGTTTTTAGGCTGATGATTAGGTTGTCTACTTCCGGGAGGTTGAGGGAAGATGTGGAAATGAAATTGAGGCGTTTTGAGATTATAGCTGCCACTCCACCCCCGGGTCGGTTTCCCGGTCGGTCAGCATGGAGGATGTAGTAGTCTTGGGGGAGGGCACCCAAGATGTCCGGGAGAGACTCTACAGTCAACCAGGTTTCGGTGAGCAGGAGTACGTCTAGCTTCTCGGTAGAGAGAAGAATAAAGATGTCGGCCTGGTGTTTTACCAGGGAGCGGGTGTTCAGATATAACACCCGGATGGAAGTGTCACTTCTGGCCGGTTTGGCGGGGAAAGTTCTCCAACTAGAGGGGCGTCAATCTGGGCGCATGAGGTCGGCTGTAGTGATGCGTCTGATGGTGGAGGGAGAGGGTGAGAGGTGGGGGAGTTGTAAATCTCTGAGCGAGTCAGCTGAGTATGAGATGGAACAGCCAGCGTGACTGGCCCCTGGACCCGAACTAGCGCAGACGGGCTTACCTTTGGCGCGCCTTCGGCGCGCAGACGGCGCGCCCGCTGCGCGTCCGGGGAGCGCACATTGAATAAGGGGCGGGATGGGCGTGGCCTCACAGGAGTGGGCGTGGCCAAAGTCTTGGCGCGAGATGGCGCCGGTGTCTTCCTCAACCCTCCTTCAAAATTTGAAGGAGAAAAGGAGATAACACAAAATTCTACTGAAAAGGACTTGAAAAGACTAGGAGAAGAAGACCATCAAAGCCGGGACAACGAAGGAGGAGAAATAACTCGAGATCTTCGACTTCCGATGGGGAATGCGCGCACAGGGGACCCCCTGAGTGCCGTAATGAACAATACACCCTTTAATTTCTGCCGGAACTGCCATCACAAGTACGCGCAGAAGGACCAGCACCCGGTCTGCAACCTCTGCCTGCCGTTCGACCACGGGAGCAAGGACTGCAACGCTTGCTCCGTCTTCACACCGAAGACACTCAGAATTCGAGAGAAGCAGAGGATGGCTCACCACACGATGCAGGGCAAGGGCTAGGCATAGTCGCTGTACGAACTGGGCCTCCCCACCGACGAGGACAGCATCGCCGAAGGACCAGATGTCTTCACGGTTGCAGAGACCGATAAGAAAACATCAGACAAGGTAGGAGAGTCTACGACCCCGAAACCCTCGACAGGGCCTCGAAAGTCAGAGGCAGACTCTCGAAAATCATAGTCTAGAGCCTCGAAGGGAGCACCGGCGCCGAAAACCTCGACGACCTAAGCTGCATCCTCTAAAAAACAGCCCAGCGGATCCTTCGAGGAGGACTCTCAGAAGGCGAAGACCGGCAAAAAGCCAAGGTCGTCGAAGCAGGTTCCCGAAAAAGGAACCTCGACTTCGAGGTAGGAGTCGAAAACCACTTCGACGTCGAAGAGGGCGGCCGAAACGCTCGACGCCGAGCATGCCGCGCAGATGGAAAAGAAGAAAAGAAGGCTCGAGGCCGAGATGGAGAACATCCTCCAGAGGAAGAAAGACTTCGAAGATAAGATGAAAAGCTACAGGATCCCCTCGAAGCCTGCGACGGACGTCGCAGAGGTAGAGGAGCACGAGGAGTTCGACGCCGAAGAGTCGCCGAAAACTCTGGAGCCCTCGGATCAGGGAGAAGAGGAAGACCTCTATTACACAGAGGGGGAATATGGGGATCAGCGCTCGAGCTACGGCTTGGGATCCTTGACGGCCCAAGACCAGGACTGGCAGGACATCGATGCAGAAAACCCGGAGGAGGCTGTGGAGACATACCCCTCAAGGCCTTCGCCGCCAGATGACATTGGGGCTTACAATGAGGTCATCAGGAAGGCAGCAGCAGCATCTTATGGGGTTAAATTGGAGGAAGAGAAGCCTAAAGCAGATTTCTTGCTGGAAACCTTGCTCCCCACGCAGACAAGGAGCCAGTTCCTGCCCATGCTGAAAAGTGTCATGGACCAAGGGAAGGAAGCGTTCAAGGAACCATCGACTTGCAGATCCGTCATGCCAAGGACGGAGAAGAAGTGCAAGTTCTCCTCCTAGGATCCCCCCTACATCAAGGGGTCCGTCACAGCAGATTCAATTATCGCTGCAAAGGCAAGGAGAAGGGCCAACGTCCCGACAACATCTGGGCCACCACCTTACAAGGAGAGCAGGAGGATGGACCTAAAAGGCAGAAAAATCGAAAGAAACGCGGCAATGCACTGGCGGATGGCAAACTCCAACACCCTCCTGAACAGGCACCAATATCAACATTGGGACGAGGTGGGGCAGTTGCTCAAACACCTCCCAGGGGAATTCCAGCAGAGAGCCACACACCTCGTTGAAGAGGGAAAAAGCATTGCGAACTCTTGCCTGAAAACAGCCTTGGATGGAGCAGAAACCTCCAGCAGACTGATGGCTATAGGGATCACAGAGAGAAGGCAAGCCTGGCTCAAGATTTCAGGCTTCAAGACAGAGGTTCAGAACAACATCCTGAGCACTCAATTCAACGGAGAATCGCTGTTCGGCGCCCCGGTTGATGAGAAGCTCACCCAACTAAAGAGGTATAACGAAACAGCAAGGGCCATGGGGGCCTGCAATCCAGGGGGATGAGAAGAGGCAAGGAGGCCGAACGGAAGAGGTGGTAACACGCCAGGAACATCGCACCAGGCGTTCCACCAGGGTCACCAGGGTGACAATCAGGGCCAGCAGGGCCAACAGAAGCAGACCTGGCACTACCAGAACAGGGGCCAGTCCTTTCGCGGGAGGGGAAACGGCCGAGGCCAGAGAAGGAGAGGCGGTGAGCAACCCCCCTCTAAGTGACTTCGCACGGAAGGACGTGCTCCCCCACTCAAACCCTCCGAGGGAAGATGGAGAACTGGGCCTTATGGGCCTAGCGGCGCAGGGCACGCCTGATATCTCCGGGTTCACCTGCCTTATCAGACAGAGACACGAGACACTCTGTTAGGCGTAGAAAATCAGGTTTCTTAGCTGCAGCTAAGCACAGTGGTCCTAGAAGTACACCAATGGTAAGTTCTCAGGAGGCTGCCACTTCATTCCGTGGTGAACAGTCTTTTATACAATACATATTTACAATACCCACTCCTAAAACATACAGAACTGAAAAATGAGAAAAGTTTGAAAACAAGCTATTGGGTATCTTGTAAACGCCCTTCTTTCAGACCCCGTGTTCTCCCCTCCCCTCCCCTGAAGTTAATCAATGCTAGTGCATGTAATTCAATTTGCAGGTGGCAGGACGTATTTGCGAGCCTCAAAGGACAGTTGTGTAACGAGAGAATACACAGAAAGAATATTGAAGGCCAGTTAAACAAGATAAGATAAGGGAAGAATGGTGAGACCCACACAGCCAACTAAGACAAGGATCAATCAGTCTAGACATGGATTAACTAACTCGGCCAGTTCCTGACATCGGTTTGTTAAACAAGGACAAAGGGTTACTTTTTAACAGGAGAGGCGAGCAGCTAAGAAGGCAAAAACATCATGTTCGTCGTGTCGCCTGACTGAGGGCAACACAAAATGGCGGCTGTCACAAAATGGCGGCTGACTACGAAGCGAAGTCGAAATTCACGGAACCTCAAAGAGCACAAAAAAGCGAAGGGGAGAGGGTTACATGGACAAGACACAAAGGAACATGTAACACCAGTGGGCGGCAGATTAAGATTGTTCCTCCAGAAATGGATAAAAATAACCACAGACAAGTGGATACTCAACATCATGCAGTTCGGATACTGCATAGAGTTGGAAAAGAAGCTGCCAAGTAGAAGGCCAAAGAAAAAAAAGCACTCGGGAAGGGAGCTAACGCTGCTCTGAGAAGAAGCTCAGGAACTCCTCCGGAAGGAAGCCATCGAAACTGTCCCATTCAGAGAAAGGAACAGGGGAGTGTACTCAAACTACTTCCTGGTACCAAAAGTGGACGAAAGCCTAAGACCCATCCTGGACCTACGCTTCCTAAACAAACATATAAAAATTCAAAACGACATCCCTACAGGAGGTCATCCCACAAATAAGAGACGGGGATTTCATGTCCACCGTGGGGATTGGTGTCAGTACAACGCGGATTTTTACATCGCATTCCGTTACAACGGAGCTATTACAACGCAGGATCCATTACATCGGATGCCATTACAACGCATGGCATTACATAGCAGATGGTATTACAACGCATGGCATTACATCGTAAGTATAGGTAAGTATACCTTTTTTTAAAAATGTTATTAAGTTAATTTAATTAATTTAATTTAATTAATTTAAATAAAATACATTTTAAAAAAAGCCATTAATTTAATTTAATAAAATAATATCTATTTAATAAATGTAATTTTAATAAAAAATGGGAATAATTTAATTTAATTAAAATAATAAAATTAACTTAATGTACATATTTTTATAATTGATATTAAATTAAATTAATTGAAATAATTTATTTAATTTAATTAGTTTAATTTAAAAATGTAATTAATGAAATAAAATTTATTTAATTTATTAAATATATTTTAATTAATTTAAAAATGGTAAATATAATTTAATTAACCCAAAACCCAAACCCTACCCTGAAACCTAAAAACACCCCTGTATCCCAAAACCCAAACCCTACCCTGAAACCTAAAAACACCCCTGTACCCCAAAACCCAAACCCTGCCCTAAAACCTAAAAACACCCCTGTACCCCAAAACCCAAACCCTGCCCTAAAACCTAAAAACACCCCTGTACCCCAAAACCCAAACCCTGCCCTAAAACCTAAAAACACCCCTGTACCCCAAACCCAAACCCTGCCCTAAAACCTAAAAACACCCCTGTACCCCAAAACCCAAACCCTGCCCTAAAACCTAAAAATACCCAAACACCCCAAAACATATACCTCAGTACCCCAAAACATATACTCCTATACTCATACTTATTTAAAAAATTACTTAAATTAATAAATTTAATTTATAATATTTAAAAACATAAATAAATATTTTTATTTATTTTTATTTATAATTAATAATAATTAAATCAATTATATAATATTAAATAAAATTAAAAAAAATTATATACTTACCAATACTTACGATGTAATGGTATGCGTTGTAATACCATCTGCTATGTAATGCCATGCGTTGTAATGGCATCCGATGTAATGGATCCTGCGTTGTAATAGCTGCGTTGTAACAGCATTACGACGTAAAAGTTGCGTTGTAAGTGATACACACCCCACCGTGGACCTCAAAGATGCATACCTGCACATACCAATGAACAGGTGGCACAAGCACATGCTAAGATTCACAGAAAACCAGGATCACTACCAATTCACAACCCTGGCTTTCGGTCTAAAGTGTGCTCCAAGGTGTTCACAAAATGCCTCGCTGCGGTGGCCGCACATCTGCGAAGGGAGGGGATCAACGTGTATCCCTACCTAGACGATTGGCTAATAAAGGCGAACTCTCGCAAGACATGCGAGGAGCATGCACAACGAGTCACAAACACGCTGATGGACCTGTGATTCTCCATACACTGGGGAAAATCCTCAATGGTGCCGGAGCAGGGGAAGATTTTCCTGGGGGCTCAGATCAACACAATCCAATGCAGGGTGTTACCCAGCGAAAAGAGGACACTCAGCCTGTTAAGGGAGACTCACCACTACCAGAAGGGGCAAGCTCTGACAGTGAGTACAGCGAGCAAGATCATGGGGATGATGGCGTCATGCATACACCTGGTACCCCATGTACGCCTACACATGAGGCCACTCCAAGAATGGCTGCAACAACAATGGTCACAAGCTACAGGAAGTTGGGAGGATCTAGTGGTTGTAACGCACAAAGTGCAGGAAGAGATAAGGTGTCGGACCAAAAAGAACATTACAGTAAGGAAGCCTCTAACTCCACCAAACCCAACTGTGACCATCACCCCAGACGCATTCCAGAAGGGATGGGGCGCACACATGAACAGGCTCAGAGTGAGGGGTCTGTGGGCACCAGCGGATGCGGTCAGACACATCAATTACCTGGAACTGAAGAAAGTGTTACTCGCACTGAAAGCCTTCCAGAAACAGCTGTATAAGCGAAAGGTGTTGATACAAACGGACAACACAACAACGATGTTCTACATCAACAAGCAGGGAGGGACTCAGTCCTTCCCTCTGTTCAGCCTAATGCGAAAATATGGAGATGGGCAATACCACTCGAAATAGATCTGCTGGCCATACACCTACCAGGGAAGGACAATGTGGAGGCGGATTGGCTAAGCAGGCAGACTTCAGCATCCCACGAGTGGGAACTCAACAATCGGGAAACAGAGAGACTGTTCAGGATATGGGGCACCCCAACAATAGACCTGTTTGCAACACGCCAGAATGCAAAATGCCAGTACTTTGCATCCAGACAACCAGAGGAACAATCCCAGGGGAATGCCCTATGTATAAGCTGGTCTAAAACATTTGCCTATGCTTTTCCCCCGATACCATTGATCCCCAGGGTGCTCAACAAGTGATGGATGAGCAACATGACACTGATCCTGGTGGCACCTCAATGGGCCAGGCAGACCTGGTATTCACAGATTATGGAGATGAAGCAGACTCCACCCCACAAGTTCTCAAAGAGAAAGGACCTACTCTCCATGCAGAACAGAGAAATTCTACAACCAGAGCCAGAGGACCTCAGCCTAGCAGCTTGGCTCCTGAGGATTTAGAGTTTGCACACCTAAAGCTCCCAGAGAGCACCCTGCAGGTGTTGCGAGAGGCAAGAAGGCCAAGCACACGCAAATCCTATGGGGAGAAATGGAAAAGGTTCACTCAATGGTGCAGCAAGAAAAAGCTGCAGAGGAAGCTGACCAAGGAATCAACGGTGCTAAGATACCTCACGCACCTACTGAAAGCCAAACTAAGCTCATCATCGCTAAGGGTACACCTAGCAGCAATTGTGGCATACACAAGGGGAGAAACTGGGAGAAGCTTCTTCAGATCAAGGGTAGTAAAGAGATTCCTGGAAGGGGCAAAGAGAATAGCGCCACCAAAAAGGATGCCGCCACCGGCATGGAACCTGAATGTGGTTCTGACAGAGCTCATGAAAGCACCCTTCGAACCCATCCACAAGGCATCACTGCAGATGCTGACAATGAAAGCGGCCTTTCTGGTAGTAATCACCTCGCTACGCAGGATGAGCGAACTACAGGCACTAACACTGCAAGAACCCTTCATGCCAAAGGTGGTGTCAAGGTTCCACATGAATCAGAGTATTCAAATTCCTAGTTTCGTCCAGAACACCACGACAAGCGCTGAGAGGGCGCTCCACACTCTAGACGCAAGAAGGGCTGTAATTCACTACATCGAAAGGACGAAGGAACACAGGAAAACAAAACAGTTCTTAGTGTCCTTCGCAAACAGTTGCCTGGGTAAACCAGTGACTAAGAACACCATAGCTCGGTGGATCGCACAAACGATACAATTCTGCCACAAACAAGCGGGGCAGGAGCTAACAGGAGGGGCGCAGGCCCACTCGACCAGGAAGATAGGAGCAACAATTGCCTTTCTGGCCAACACACCAATTCAAGACATATGCCTGGCGGCAACATGGGCTTCAGTGCACACGTTCACTAAACACTATTGCGTGGATGTACAAATGAACAAGGAAGCACAAGTAGGACAAAAAGTGTTTCAACATATATTCAATAACCAACGCTCATCTTCCACCCAACTTTCACAAAAGTAACAAAACTGCTACAAAATCTATGCACAGCATAGTGAATCCAGAAAGATTCACGCTGCGCAACGAATAGTTTCTTACCTGTCGGTGTAGTTTTGCAGTTTGAAGATCTTTCTGGATTCACTAGCTAACCCACCCACCTCCGCCAGATAGATGAGGCTGGAGAAGAGGGTGGAAACACATGGAATATGAGAGCAAGTTGAAGCTCACAAAATGCGTGGAAATATTTGCCTTGATAAAGGGATTAACATACATAGCCATGGATTCACTACAAGTGGCCGATGGAGATGGGCCCTGCCCCCTCACCTAGTCACACGGCAAAAAATCTTGGAGTGAGATGGGATGATAGCATGTCCTTTACCTCCCATATCCAACAAGTTGCCGGCTGTTGCATGAGTAAACTGAGAAATCTCCGAAAAATCCTCAGACTCCTTCCAGAGAGCTGCCGAAAAACGGTCATCCATGCTACTGTTACCTCAAGGCTGGATTATGCCAACGGACTCTACCTAGGCCTACCAAAATACCTGACACAAAAGCTTCAGGTAGGTCAAAATGCGGCTGCGAGACTGTTACTGCGAATTCCACTCAAGCAGTCAATCTCTCTGCATCTTCGATCCCTGCACTGGCTGCCAGTTGCCAGCAGAATTAAGTTTAAAGCACTGACGTTGGCGTTTAGATCTCTGCATGGCTCCTGTCCAGAATACTTGAAAAACCGCCTCCCCAGATACTCCCAAACCCGTGCATTGCGGTCCAATTGCCGTGTTCAATTGGCAGTCCCACGCACGGAAAAGGCCCGACTAGGCGGTCGGACCTTCTCGGCTAACGTCTCCGCTCTGTGGAATACTCTGCCACAAGAAATTCAACAGGCTCCTTCTGAACCCTGTTTTAAGACACTGCTGAAAACTTGGCTCTTCATCCAACCCCGTTAGCTTCTCCGTCATTAGCCCCGGGTCATCTGTGTTCTACTAGCGCCGGGACACCTCCTCGCGAGGTAGCTGTTGCGCTCTACAAAATCCAGTATTATTATTATTAAGGACACAAAAAGAGAAAAAAAGAATCCGAAGATGGCGCCCAAGGGTGGGAGCTTCCGCAGGAAGCATGCCGACGTCACCGAAGGTACACCAAATGGTGGGACGTAGACGCCCACCTGGGCTACAAAAAAAAAGAGAAAAAAACTACGATTCCGGACCCAACCACCAGATGGCGGAATATGCACAGCATAGTGAATCCAGAAAGATCTTCAAGCTGCAAAACTACACCGACAGGTAAGAAACTATTCGTTTTGGAGGGGAGGGGAGGAGGAATGTGCTGTGCAATAAAATGTGTTATTCTTTTCTCACAATGGCATTAACAAAAGCTTTGCTGTACTAAGATATCCGTCTTCCCAGCTTGCTGTGCTAAGATCACTATCTTCTCAGCTTTAACCTCATGCGCGCGGCGGTTTTTCCCGCTGCGCGCTGAAGTTTTAAAAACCCCGCGGTTCATGACGAGCTCAGCTCGTCATGAGCGCACAACAGGTAAAACTCATGACGAGCTGAGCTCGTCATCAGCCTGGAAGGGGTTAAGGAACAAATAGAGTTGTTACAGAAAAAAAAAAGTTTACCACATTTCTTGCATTTTTCTAAGGTATAGTCCATTTTCCAACTTTTTTTTAATGGATTCGACATACTATAGCAATTTGTGGTGGAAACTGACCTGAACGAGGACCACATGGTGAGCCTGAAAAGGACTGCATGTAGAAAAACTTGAAAAAAAATTAAATTCATGTGTATATTTCTCATATTTTCCTCAAAAAAACTAAATGTTGAAATAAAAATGAATCAAAATAATTTGTAAAAAAAAGTGATTGCTGTCAATGTTTTCATCAGTATTTATTTTGCTGCAGTGCAACGGAATATGCTGTTAAGTCTGTCAGATCCTTTCAGTCACAGGGATATATAGTGCTTGAAAGTTATCCAGAAATGTGTTACATAGTCAACAACTGATCTGCAGCTTTTTTCATTAGTACTGACCATTCTGCAATTCATATGGTACAATCTGACAAGTTAAAAATGGGTATGAAGTAAACTTATGTATTTTTTAAATGATCATAAGATATTGAGTTTAGCAGTAGTGGTTATTTGTGTAGTTCTGAATTTGTGGTTAGCCATACTTCTCGTGTGAATCAGAGGGCATTTTGCAAAATGTGTTTTTCTTGAACACTGGCTTACATTTGGATGTCAAAATTGTATGGAAATCAAATTGATAGCTACAAATGTTCCACTATTCTGTGTTTCTATTCTAATTTCTTTTAAAAAACTGTACTTTTGGTCTGAGCCTAGGGCTTGCGATAGGAAAGCCGCAAAAATGCAAAGTGGAGACATCAATATTTTGGTGAGAAAATTACCCTTTTTGGCAATGTAGGTAGTTGCGTAATTCCGGCCCGAGCTCGGCAGCTACCCAGGGACACGTAAACACAGACATTTTTTTAAAGTAGACACCCAGAAGAGTTCAGGGTGGTGGAACGTGCGAGGACCCCACTATGTTTTTGTTTTTTTACCCGAATGCCCTGCAAACCTCAAAGTTTGGATAAAATCACATATATTTTCCTCACATTTCTGTGAGGGAATTTTACAGATTCTGCAAGGATCCAAAACTCTGCCTCCCAGCATTACTACACTTAAGAATAAAACATACAATAAGAACCCTACCCCACGTGTGGCTGGGTCTAGAGCCTGTGAAAGTAACTTACTAAACCAAGGGTTTCGTTTTTTCAATGAGGGTGGCGGGACTTACCATGCCTTTAGGTCCACTTCCCTCCTTTTCCAAAATGTGTCATTCTCAGTCAATGTGACATGAGTGTGCTGACAACGGCGTGCATCACACTGGTTAAAAATATTTATATACATGGGATGTGGGGGAAGCATTGCCCTGTTATTCTGACATTCTTTCTTAAAAAAGAAAATCCTTCTGGCGCTAACACCTGAAGGATTTCTTGCTGAATGTTGCGGATGAGCCATTCACCTTCTCTGCATTCCTGAGGTTAAATGTAAATTACACTGTATTAAAGCCGTTAGACGGTTCTTTTGTTGCATGGAATCTCTGAGATTACCATTGTAAGCAAGGGTTTTGTTATTGGTTACCTCACCTGACAATCCCTGGGGGAAGACAATTTTCACTGTGATAATCATTGCTAGACTGTCAAGTACTGGATGATTCGGAAGTCTGTGTCTTAGTCTTGAATGACCGAGAAAAGGGTGACTTCTCCAGGTACCATTAGGGTGTCACCCATCATAGAATAATATGTTTGAAAAATGTTAATTGTCTTCTTGGGAGCATCCCAGTAGCAGGTAAAACCCACAAAGGAAATTGAAAGCCTACATTCTTGTAGCTTTTGATTTACGATAGTAATGACAATTGGAGAGATCAGCAAGGCACCAAACTCCTACTGACATCAGAAAGTAGACTAACAAAAATCCAAATGAGGAAATCCATAAAATGAAGTATAAGAAGAAACAATGTGGGATAAAAATAGTGGCAAAGGGTAAGGCATGTTATGAGAAGTAAGACAGTAAATGCAGAAGCACCCAACACTTGCCATGTCTCTTTTGATATGATATTAGCAAGAAAGAACTGCCCCGTCTTGGATTATGAACCGCTGTTTGCATTCTTTAGTTAAACCCCCATGTTGGAGTGGGCTAATTACATGGCTTAATCATGTCACCTTTCTAAAAGACATTGCATTGACCAGGTAGACGAAGATGTAGCCCTAGTTTGACATTGCTTGGTCTGCGGTGTATTCCATGGTCCCGGTGCCATCCGAGCCTGGTAATCTAAAAAGCTTACGGAACACCTCTCAAGGTACCCATGAGCACCAAGACAAGCAGGTGTGAGCAATGTAACTTCTCTGCGGCATACAAAGTATGGCAATCATGTAATGCAGACTGCTCTCTTCCTTTTCATCCCATGTAAGACTCACGACAGTTCTCAAAAGGCCCAGTTACTGCATAGACTCTCAGAATGACCCAGCAGGTTTTTTTATCGATAGGCTGTTGTAATGAAAATAATTCCTAACAAAATACATTCATAAACATACATATATTTACTGTTCAGATACCATACAACATTCTGCCCATGACCACATACAACATATGGTCATGGTTCAGCACGCTGTAGCCGTTGGCTCTATTGCCATGTGAGTGGCAACAGTATTCCAATGCTAGGTCGCAAGTCTTTTAGTTTTGGATCTTCTCCTTTCATTTCTTTTCCTTTAAAACATGTTTTTGTATGCAGCTTTCCAAGTAGTGCTACTGAGCAGACACATTCATCTGAAGTGTCACATCTCACAAGGCCACAACTTCTAGGCAACTATCTTGAAATAATTTTGGCCGTAATGTGTTCTTGTTTTACATTTCCAATTTGGCCGTCTCATTTGGAAGTATTATGTCAACCATCTGTGTTCGATACAGTAGCGATGCACCATGCTCAGTATCATTCTAAGAAGGTCTCCCACTGTGATATTTATTGACTGACCACCTTGGAATTGCATTTGTATTTTGCATCATTGTATTTCGCCCTAGAATGACCAACACGTTGCTTCTAAACTTATTAAAACAATTACTGTTAGTAAAGTAATGGATATTATGAAAAACATTTTCCTGTAGCAAAATAATTATTTTGACCTTGATGGTTGTAGCTCTGGATGATTAGCACAGGTGTTACATTTATGACTTTAGGCAGTTGATTTTAGGTTCCGCCACAAATGGCAACATGAGGCTGCCACATTGATACAAATGGACTTAAAATGGCTTTGTTGCTGAGAGAAAGGGACTACCCAGGCAGGAAAATATAATTTACTGTGGGAATTTGCAGGTGTGAGGCTTAAGTCTTTGTTACTTTATTCAGAAAGCTGTGTCTTAGCAAGTTATGTTTGCGGTTATGTTTTCACAAAACAGAGTATCTTTTTTAATATGATGGAACTTTTTATATTGCCTACTCCTACATCATTGTTGCTCAAATAATCCTGCTTATTTATATCTTCAGTACCTACCCATTTAGTTTATCTGTTGTATTTCGTTACTAAATTGTTTCAAGAACTAGGAGATAACCTGCTTCCACCGCTGTCATGTTCTAATTTTTGGTTGTTCCCTCCAAGGGTGTAACTCTGACTGATCTGCAAGAGGCCGAAAAGACATTCAGTCGTGCCCGAGCAGAGCGGCAGGCTCAGGAAGAGCTCAGCGACAAATCAGACGCCAGTACGGAGCCAGACAAAGTCAATGAGAAACTGGAAGAGACCATCTCAGCAAGAGAAACTGGAGAAAGCAGTAGGCCCAGATGGAGCCAAAATCTAGAGCAAGAGGTATGTTTCTTATGATTTAGAAAAATTATTAAATGTTTTTCTCCTTTTGGAAGATGTGCAGAGTTTGGTATAACGAAGCTGAGGTTCAAAGTATTTTGATCTCAAATTCCACTGCAAAATATTTTTACCATGAATATGCTATTTCGAGAAACAGTTTACAAAACAATTTTAGATTGTCAGATCCTATTTGTGGATTACTTGTCAGGGGTTGGGGCCTGTTACCCATTGATGTCTCTGGGCCTATCCTACTATGGTTCTGCTAATTTGATGCCAAGTACACCTTTTCCCACTCTTGACTGTCTGAATCGCAGGGGCGAGCAGTCCAAGGCTTCTAAGGGAGCTAGTTGTGGGTAAGAGACTCTGAACTCAAGTCAAACAGATTCAGTAAGTACTATCCAGCCAAATGGTTTTCTTTGTTAAGAAAAGTTTATCACTCAATAAAATATAACACTACACATAGGAAATGTTACTCAGCTATGCATTTTTAGGCAGGTGATACCGGGTTTCAAACAAACAAAAATATTCGGATGTAAATCTGGCCCGGTTGCAAGTTAACTGTAATATGGTGCAATCTGGTTTCCTGGTTTTGTGACCCATGGATAAGTCTGTATATGTCTCACTACTAAGGGTATTTTGGGTGATTGAGTCCCATTGGATTAAATAACCTGTTGGCGGTTTAGACAGTCTGTTCATGCGGCACTAGTTACCTGGTGGATTGGTGGATACAAATCCGCACAGCTGCTGGTAACCAGAACGGAAGTGAGCAGTCCTTACTCGCAGCTTACAATTGTGAGTTCTGGCAGCTCCACCTTCTCAGACTCTCAGTATTGGTCCCTTGCTGACAGGAATCTTACCACTAGGGCAGTATAAAGTCTTCAATGATTTTGCTGCAGAGTTGGCTCTAGTTTTCGAGTCTCAAGCAGAATGATGTGTTGCGCTCACACTAGCTGACGCATACTGGAGTTCAGCTCATGTCCCTTGTTGTGAAAAGTCGCAGGAAGCCAGAAGACCCACTACAGACTCTGGTTGCCACCTTGCTAACCGGTCACAGTTTAAGTAAGGCAGCTTTGAGTCTTCCCTCTTGCACTTTGTCAGAGTCTACATCCTGTACCTCAGCTATGCAAGCAATACACTCTATTTAGTGAGGGTGTACCTCAACCACTGTCTTGCACATTGTTTTAACAGGGGGTACCCAAAAAGGATCTCACTAGTCCCTGCAGCCACACTCTTAAACTGTGCAGCGTCTACAAATTACATTCACACATAACTTAGCCTGTCTGGTGCCTAGAGGCACCACACATATCCATGAACAGAAAAAAAGGTCAGGTTAGTACTATCAAAAAGAAAAATGGCATGCTGCTGACACCACTTAATGCGTATGGCCTAGGATTTGGACAACTGTCACATGTCAACTAGCGACTACTCTTAGTGCGCCTCTCCTGACTACAGAGCTAAGCTTTGGGTCTCGCTACCATGATCAATAGCCTACGTATGAGAATGCATGCATGACTGTCATCTCTGCTGGGCCAAAATATCAGGATACAAGATAAACTACAGCTAAGATGGCAAGGGTACAAGCTTGTAAACCCTGCATGGGACATTCAATATTATTTTGAACATGGTGCATATATTGTTTGTGAGGGCCTGTTATTGCATATGTTTATTACCTTCAACAAAATGCTTGGTCACTGTGCATCTGTACACTGTTATTAGCCTGGAAATCGCTTATAACTTTTCACAGAGATGGCAACCAAGTAGACTTTTCCAAGACTGTGCTAAACTTTATCTTCACAAAGGTGGTTTACTTGAGCATGCTACGCAGTGTTATCAAGCAAAATAAATGACAGCCTCCACTGAAACTAGGGGAACCCAATCTTCAACGTGCAGAAAAGCTGATTTTTAGTTCCATATCATTTTTTTTTATATTCTGGGGCCTACTTGAGATTTTTTATTTTTTTTAAGCAGTGTTTGTTAAACTTCTTTTTATTGTTTTTTTCCAATACGTTAAACATCTGATAGACTTCCAGCCGCAGATTCCTTATCCTTTGAACAATCCCCAGGTGTCAGATTTGACTCAGAAACCTTTCTAGCAGTACCTCTGCGCTCCAGTAGGTGGTGTCATTTGGATCCACATCTGCGTTATCCATGCTGGAAATGATGTACACTGTACCTATATAGGAGCATAGACCTGACACCATAAAGCAATAGTACATAAGTAATCAACAATATTATAGGCTTTATCATCCAACAGTAGTTGTAACATAAAATTCAAGAAGGCAGATCACCCCACTGGAATCTGTTCAGGTATGATTTAGGAGCAGAGAATATCGACAATGATCCAACCCTTTATGCCATTTTCTCTTTTATGTAGCAGGGCAACCATGTTTCCTGTATATGTATTCTTCCACCAATGCACAATAATCCATGCCCCGTAGCCACTGAGACAGTAGGACCTTTACCTGCCCTCCAGTCCTTTGCAATATCTTTTACGCATGAAATAGCCAGTATGCAACAAAAATTTGACACCCACAGAACCATCTCAATCATTTCTTAAACCCAGGATATTACATTTGGTGTCCAGAGTTATCGGGAAGCCTATCACTTCTTGCAGTGCTAAAAGGACCCTCGATCGCAACGTTTGAATTTCAGGACAGTCCCATGTCATAATGAAAAAAACATTCCTCTCGTTTTTAGACCTCTACTACAGCTGGCACTGGAAGACCTCCCCATTTGTACAATCTTTGGGTAAAGTGAACTCCATAGAAGCATTTGAACTGAATGAGGTGCAATCTTGCCATGATTGCAAGTGTCAATTTGACCTCAGACCGTTCGTCATCCTATGATGCACCCAAGTCAGCAGTCCATCTGCTCAACAATTTTATGATTATTTGTGGTGCATTGACTACCACCACCTGGTGTAACCTTGATATACCCTTTGTTTCAAGACTAATTTAGCCACTATCGGTTTAAAGTTCGGAATAGGATTCGAGGCATCCTTATACTTTTCTAGAGCTTGTTGTAACTGCAAAAACCGAGGAAATGTGATTTGCGTAGCTCAAATTCTCCACTTAGGTCCGTGTATTATTTAATATGTGTAGATGCCCAGACCTCTCCCTTTACCAATTTCATCCCATGGTGCAAAACCTTCCAAACCATTCACTGCCAACATTCAAATGTATTTAGTCAGATTCTTTGCCCATAGCGTTCAATTAAGAGCTTTAAACTTACACTCAACAGGTGTTCTTGAAACCAGATGCATGGACTCTTGTGACCTGCTTTTCACTGTGAAGCAACCCAAGCCGGATTGTGTGCATTTATATTCCCAAATATCCAATCATTAATGGGGAGCATTTGAGCAATCCAATAGTTAAGGTGCATCCCTAAACCTCCATTGTATGAACGCTGGAAGGATTGAAGGCCTCTCCTGGCAGGACATCCCCACCCCCAAAGGTAGAACGTTGCATTGGATTGCAGGCTCCTACAGAAGGAAGAGAGCAAGAGGAATGGATACTTTTTCAATGTGTAAATTAACTGTGGTAGTGATATAATAAGAGACCCTTTTCCCATGATGAAAATAGGGAGTGTGCCCCAAGCTGTCAACTGTTGCTTCAGTGTCACCAACAATAGGGTGATAGTCAGTTTCAATATTCTGTAGGCTGCAGTTAAACTTCAATTCCTAGATATCTGAAGGGGCCACAACTAACTCTCAAGGTGAGAATATCAAGTTTGTTTGTTACTTTGGGCTGTGTGAGGGTGACCTGATTTGTGCCAATATCCCCACAGCAAATCCATACACACTAAGTATCTGTATGATCCTAGGGATCAACAGCTGTGGTTCTTATAGGTATAGCAGGACTTTTTCTGCTTATATAGATATTCGGTCCTCAAAGTCCCTTCCCGAGGCAAGCGTGGAAGAGGTTCTATGACCTTGGCAAAAAGCTAAGGCGGCCAGCACAGATAAGTGCGGTGGGGCGTGGCAGGGCGGGTCGGGTCAGGGCACAGCAGGGGGGAAGCAGACAGACAACAGAATAGGTATTTTATATTTATTTAATTATACCAATTTTGCCATCTATCGACACCACCCCCCCTCCCAACCGGCTCACTGGATTTACCTGTGGCAGCCACGGCTGGCATAAAGGAGGGGATGCAAGGGGCGTCCCGTCACATTCCTCTCTCAATCAGTAATGGCTGGGACAAAACTCTGGTATCATGCACCCTATCATAGAATGAAGAGTAATAAAGACTAACAAATGCTAGAAATCTAGGACCAACATTTATTTTCTCCAGTACTTTTTCTAAGAATGACCACAAAATGGAATTAAATGCCTTATTAAAGTCAAGGGCAAGCCTGGTAGTGTTGGGAGATAATGTGTATATTTGCTATAGCAACATGCAGTCATCAGAGGCAATGTCTTGTCCGTCTGGCCAACACAACAAGATGATGGAAGGAGTGCTGAAACTTTTCAACCACTCACCCCCAGTCACAAACCTGGGTTTAATTCATCGTCCTTTCTCTCACTATGCTCACTCGTGGGAACAGTCCATCCTGAACTGCTAGGCTAGGTCCTCACTGGACCGGAAACAGGCATCCTGGAATCGGTTTTATAGTATTACCCCTCATCAGCCTAGGCTAGCTTGACTCCAGTGGCACAGTGAGAAAGGGACCCACATCTGGGCAGGAAGCTTGTTTCTGGTACAGTGAGGACATAGCCTAGCAGTTTAGGATGGACTAAACGTATAATATGTAGCAAACTCCTCAGCAATATCTCCTGATGTGGTAGCCATTTCCACCCTGGAGTTTTGAGCTACAGGACTGATTCTGAATGCCAAGCCAGGGTTGGTAGACCAATAAGTTAATTTAGGAATTGTATTTCCCATATCATTCTCAAGCAGTTTTTCTTAAAGGAAAGCCTCACATTCTCTAATTCTTGCAGTGTATCTGTATCAGTAATGTTTCTCTAAGGTGTGTATCTGCCACTATAGTTCTGCAACGCTCTTATGTTCCTTCCTATGCTGCCCCACTGTCACAGAAATTATATGACCCCGTATTGTGACCTTAAGTTCCTCCCATAGTGTAGCAGAGGTTTTTGAGGCATAGTTCTGAACCAAGTAATTTTCAATACCAACCCTAGTCTGCTCCGATAATTGGCAATCCAACAATCTACAGGAGCTGAACCACCAGTGTCCATCTCCCTCCTAGATAGTCCTTTTAGTATAATCATTATCGGTCATAGTCTCATATGGATCTAGGGGGGGATTTCAGAATCCCTCTTCCCCAGTAGGCTGACTGCGGGCATAAAGTGGTAATCTATCGAGAGTGTGTGCCAGAGTAGAATGTAAATTTCTGCCTGAAGGGGTGTTTGGCCCACCACGTCGCTCAACCCCAGAGTGGCAGTACACTAAAGTTGGGGGGACCTTTGCATTGTTAGCCCTGTGTTCCAGTGTCCAGCTCAAGGTCCATTAGTGCATTAAACGCTCACCGAGAAGTACTTACCCTGCTGCGACTCCAAGGATTACTTTGTTCTGTAGTGTAGTGTTCGAAGCATGTGGGCTGCTGAATTCACATCTGTGCATAGATCGCCGCCTAGTGTTGGGTCCGGATGATTGCACATTGTTGTCCTGGAAGAGTCTTCGAAGTATCACGAGGTAGGTGGCTCCTCCTCTGGACTACAGAGCGCATGGGCATCCTCTATCCTCAGATTGTTTTTTCCCACCATTGGGTTCGGATGTACTTTCCTTTACTCGAAGTTCGGAATCTAAAATACACTTTCTAAAGGTCAAAAGGCCTTCGGTCTCGTCGGTATTGTTTCGAATCTGTGCCAAGAGCTTTATCTACAGTTTATTCAACTCGGGACGTCGAATCGGACCGCGGGCCTCCTCGACGCCAAAGGGACCAGTCGTCGATGGAACGAAGTCCATTCAAAAGATGCCCTCTTTGTAATTCAAAATACCCACATATAGATAAACACCCTGTATGTAACAAGTGTTTATCTCCAGAACATAATGAATCCGACTGCCTAGCTTGTGCCCAATTTCGATCGAAAAAGACACTTCGGACTCGACGGGCCGCTAGACTAACCATGCAGAAACCAGAGCCGGAAAATATCTTCGACGATGAAGACGATCTCGTCGAAGCCAAAGAATCACATCAACAGTCGGATCAAGATTCGGAGCATGACTCCAACTACTATATCGACGAAGAAGAAGACCTCGTCGAAGTAGGAGACGACGAACAAGGGATCGGAGCCGTTGAAGACGACTCCAGTGATGAAACGGGGCCAACCGTGAGTACGACACCCCAAACATACACTTCTATGGTTCCACAGGCTCAGGTCGAGGCATCGCCAGAAGGCCTTAGCCAAGATCTTGAAGCCCATTCTATAGCCCCGCGATACAGCTCGGCTAAGAATATAAGACACGAGCCATCGGATCAACATACTCAGAACTTGGTGGAATCGAAACCAAAAGTTGTGGAATTAAAAACAAAACCTAAACTGATCGACTACACGGTCTTTGGACCAAACTACGTCGATCCATCGGAGTCGATCCCAAAGAAGATCGTCGACAATACGGTCTTTGGACCAAACTATGTCGATCCATCAGAGTCGAACACAAGGGTCGTCGAGCCGAGGGCCAGCGCACCTATATCCACTCCAAAACAAAGGGCCGTCGAACCGACAAAATCGGCGCCGACAGCCGACAAAACAAAAAAGGGACTCGATCCGAAGAAGGTTGTCGAACCCAAACAGAGAGCCGACAAACCAATGGCTGTGCAACCAAAGACAATCGAGCCGAAGAAAATCGACCCGAAAAAGTCCATCGAGCCGAGACAAAAAACTATCGGTCCGAAACCACAAGTTGCAAAGACACAACAAGGTCAAATAGATACTATCGACTCGACAAAGAACGTCGTACCGATACAAACGTCGTCTCCAAAGAAACAAGCACAACCGAAAAAGACTGTTGGAACACCGAGGGATCTCGGACCAATCAAGTTTGGCCTACCAACTTCCTCGAAAACAAAGGCGGTCGACCCAAAAAGCGGTATCGAACCGACACAAACTAAAACAAGGACATTGGCAAAAACGCCCAGAACTGCTGAGCAGGAGATCTTATATCCAGACCCCTCATCAGAAGAACAGTCAAAACTTTACATTGACCCTCATTCTGGCAAAGTCACACTCTACAAAAGTAAAATCAGACCTGAGACTGATAAAGAGACTTACGTCATACCACTCAAAAAGAAAAGGGACTGTTCTACTTCACCTATTCTATTTGAGCCTATTAAACCAACTAGGCCTGAGCCATACACATATACACCCACACACTCAGATGAAGAGGTGGATGATGTATATAATTAAGAATACAATTACCCAATAGACACTGACCAAGACAATCAAGGTCAACCATGGGTTGATCCAGTACATCCTGGTGACTCTCAACCCATTCCAGATACACCTGCATACCCTGCTAGGCCTTCTCCTACAGAGGATACAGCTGCTTTCAATGCACTAATTGAAAGGGAAGCCCTCCATCACAATGTAGAAATGCATGCAGACCCCATTGAGGAAGATTTCCTCTTTGACACCTTTGCCACATCAGAAAGATCTGTCAAAACACTACCTATGTTAAAAGGGGTACTTAAACATGCAGGTGACATATTGAAGGAAACAACTAGGGCACGGGTCATTAACCCCAGGATAGAGAGAAAATACAGGCCAGCGCCAGTAGACCCTACATATATTAAGGGACAACTGCCTTTAGATTCTTTGGTGGTATCCAATGCACGAAAACGTGCAAACTCCCAAACAACTGGAGAGGCTCCACCTCCTGACAAAGAATCAAAGATCTTTGAGGCATCAGGGAAAAGGGTAGCTGCTCAAGCTGCTAACACATGACGAATATCTAATACGCAAGCCCTGTTAGCTAGGTATGACAGGGCACGCTATGACACCTTAGAGACACTAATCCAGTATTTACTTGACCCTTACAGAGAGCAGGCTGAAGACCTAGTACAGGAGGGAAAGTTAATAACCAACGCCTCCATTAAATGTGCCCTAGACGTGGCAGATACAGCGGCCAGATCTGTTAACACCAGTGTTATGCTCAGGAGACATGCGTGGCTTCGCATTTCAGGTTTCAAAAATGAAGTCCAGTCTACTTTATTAAATCAGCCAATAAATCCAGACTATTTATTTGGTCCAGCGGTAGATACAATCCTGGACAAAATGAAAAAAGACACAGACAGCTAAGTCTATGGGAGCCTTACAGTCCCAACAACATAGAGGCTCCTTTCGTCGCTCCAATTACAGAGGTGCTGCAAGGGGTAACTCATCACAGCAGACCTCAAACTACAAAGGGAATACGCAGACCACCTACAATAAAAACAATAGAGGTGGATACCGCGGCAATAACAACAAAGGCAGAGGACGAGGGAATAATACCACCAGATCCTCTACCAACACAAAACAGTGACTTCTTAGCGCTACCCCCAGACCATACACCACCAGTCGGGGGACGATTACAGCAGTTCCTACCAGTCTGGCAAAACATCACTACAGACAAGTGGGTAAGGCAAATTATCCAGGATGGCTATTGCCTAGAGCTAACCTCCACACCACCCAACATACCACCAAGACACTGTCCTAAGTCTATAGAACACCTAAACTTATTGCAGCAAGAAGTCATCAGCATGCTGCAAAAAGGGCCATAAAACTTGTACCATTAGAACATCAAGGTACAGGGGTATACTCACTATACTTCCTCATCCCCAAAAAGGACGGGTCTCTCAGACCAATTTTGGACCTCGGGTCTCTAAATCAATACATTTTATCAGAGCATTTTCATATGCTGACTCTACAACAGGTCTTACCACTGTTGCAACAAGGAGACTTCCTCGCAACTTTGGACCTCAAAGACGCATACTTCCATATACCGATACATCCTGCTCCCAGGAAGTATCTCCGGTTCACACTACAAAATCAACGTTACCAATTCAAAGTCCTTCCATTTGGTGTAACAGCCCCAAGGGTGTTCACAAAATGCCTAGCGACAGATGCTGCACATTTAAGAAGACAACATATTCATGTCTATCCGTACCTCGACGACTGGCTAATACAAGCAAAGTCGGCCCAGCAATGTGCCAGCCACATGTCCCAAACTATTCGCCTCCTGCACAGTCTAGGCTTCACGTTAAACTACCAAAAATCTCACCTTCAGCCATCCCATGTACAGCAGTACCTGGGAGCAACAATAAATACTCTAGCAGCAAAAGCTTACCCAAACACTGCAAGAATAAACAGTATGCAGCTACTGATCCAGAAGTTCAAGCCCCAACACTCACTCTCTGCCCGAGTGTTTATGCAACTCATAGGCATGATGGCTTCGTGCATCTTCATAGTCCATCACGCGAGACTACACATGCGTCCGTTACAAGAGTGCTTAGCACGGCAGTGGAACCAGGCTCAAGGACAATTGAAAGACCTAGTGTTGGTGACCAGTCGTGCATACAACTCTCTGCATTGGTGGAATCCACAAAACCTTTGCAAGGGACGACTGTTCCAAGAGCCTGTACCACAAATAGTTTTGACAACGGACGCATCCCTGATAAGATGGGGAGCCCATCTCCTTTAGTACACAGTGCAGGGCCTATGGACAACACAACAGAAAAAAATGCACATCAACTTGCTAGAGATGATGGCAATTTTTCTCTCAATGAAAGCGTTCAAAGTACATTTATGCAGCAAAAATGTGTTGATTCGGACGGACAACATGACTGCAATGTACTACATACAGAAACAGGGAGGAACACACTCCACAGCTATCACATCTAGCCCAAAGCATGTGGAAGTGGGCCATTCAAAGAAACATTTTTCTCATGGCGGAACACCTCCCAGGCAAGTACAACCAAATAGCGGATCTGCTCAGCAGACACAGCCAACAGATGCACGAGTGGGAGATTCATCCCACAGTGCTACAACCATACTTCCAACAGTGGGGACAACCAGAGATACACCAATTCGCCACAAAGGAAAACGCAAAATGCCAGTACTTTGCCGCCAGATTTCCACATCCGCAGTCGCAGGGCAATGCGATATGGATGAACTGGTCAGGCAGATTTGCGTATGCTTTTCCCCCAGCACCGTTCATACCGCTAGTGGCACGCAAACTACGCCAGCATTCACTGACACTAATCCTGGTTGCTCCAACATGGGCGAGGCAACCATGGTACACAACTTTCCTAGAACTATCCGTGGTGCCTCATCAAAGACTGCGGCTAACACCTACTCTTCTCACTCAGCCATGGAGACATACAGCACCCAGATCCGCAACAACTGAACCTTGCAATCTGGCTCCTGAAGTCTTAGAGTTTGGGTACCTAAACTTACCTCCTGACTGTATGAACTTTATCAAAGAGGCAAGAAAACCTACTACCAGAGCTTGTTACGCTGCAAAGTGGAAGCGTTTTGTCATTTACTGTAATAACAATGACATAAACCCACTAGATGCTTCAACGCAAAATATCAATTGCTATCTTTTGCACCTACACCGTTGCAATCTAGCTTATTCATCTATAAGAATACACTTAGCTGCCATTGCAGCTTATCTTCAGAACAGACAGCATCTTTCGCTGTTTAGAGTACCTGCAATTAAAGCATTCATGGAGGGACTCAAACGAATAATCCCCCCTAAACACCCACCTTCACCTGTCTGGAACCTAAACATCGTTTTAACCAGACTAATGGGACCACCATTTGAACCGTTGCATTCTTGTGAATTACAATTTTTAACATGGAAGGTGGCTTTTCTAGTAGCAATTACTTCGCTTAGAAGAGTTAGCGAGCTGCAAGCCCTAACTATTCAAGAGCCATTCATCCAAATACATGCAAATAGGGTAGTTCTTAGAACAAACCCTAAATTTATGCCCAAGGTGGTATCCCATTTTCATATCAATCAAACAATAGAACTGCCAGTGTTCTTTCCAAATCCACAGTCAGTACCTGAAAGGGCTCTACACACACTGGATGTCAAGAGAGCACTTCTATACTACATTGATAGGACTAAGGATTTTCGAAAAACAAAACAGTTGTTTGTTGCCTTTTCACCACAACACAAAGGCAACCCCATTTCAAAATCTGGGTTGGCCAGATGGATAGTTAGGTGCATTCAAATATGTTATCTAAAAGCAAAACGCCCTTTAACAGTTCCCCCAAGCGCGCATTCTACACGCAAACTAGGGGCATCCATGGCTTTCCTAGGAAACATTCCTCTAGAGGAAATATGTAGAGCAGCCACATGGTCTACCATACATACTTTCACAAAACACTATTGTGTAGATGTACATTCCAAACAGCAAGCCGCTGTAGGACAGTCTGTTCTAAAAACTCTGTTTCAGACTGCTGCAGCTGGCACAGGTAGCCACTGCTAAGGGAGAGACTGCTATACATTCTATGCACAGATGTGAATTCAGCAGCCCACATGCCTCGAACGGAATATGCTACTTACCAGTATGCATCTGTTCTTGGCATGTAGGGCTGCTGACATTCCCATCGCCCACCCTCCTCCCCGGTGCCTGTCGCAGCTGTAGCGTTCTTTCTTACTTTCTTGCATGGACATCTCTTACTGTACCATACTCCATCTCTGCCTCAATGGCGAAAAACAATCTGAGGATGGAGAGAATGCCCATGCGCACTGTAGTCCAGAGGAGGAGCCACCTATCTCGTGATACTTCGAAGACTCTTCCAGGACAACAATGTGCAATCATCCGGACCCAACACTAGGCGGCGATCTATGCACAGATGTTAATGTCAGCAGCCCTACATGCCAAGAACAGATGCATACTGGTAAGTAGCATATTCCTTCTGCTAGGGTTTGTGGCACATACACTAATAATGGACTAATGGGCGCTTTCATAAAGTCCAGAGACCACAATATAGCATCACAAGAGGTCGTTTTGCACCTTGATTATTGTAAAGGGTAATGTCTTATGGAGCACAAAAGCTAATTCCCCTCTGTCCCCTAAAAACAGTAGCCATTGCAGCCTATGAAGCTGCACTGGATACCCAACAAATGTTTCTTGCAGAGCTATTACCTTCAGGGTACGCTGTTTAAGATATTGTAGACATTCCATGAGATGACCATAAAATAAGCCCAAGATGCATCATTTGAGTATTGTCAAAGCTCGCTCAGGCATTTTTACTGTGCTAGTCAAGTAGTAAACCTGAGACTAAAACAACCCAGTCACCCCCGGCTTCCAGTGTAAAGGGGGAGATTCCCAATCTGACTGTATGCCGAGTCCGTGCACTGTCCAGGAACCACAAAGGAGAGGGGGAGAAGAGGCATGGTTTTTTTTTTTACAACTGAATTTTATTTGTACATACAATAGAAAATCAATCATGCATATATAAAGTGTAGATAGTTTCTAAGCCAAGATTGAAGGGAAAATTAAATAACCAAGATGATTATATTGATATTCCAGGTAGTTGAGGCATCCGCGGCAGAGGAGGAAGAAGCCTTCTCCATGCAGAACTCAGACTCGGAGCTTGAGTTAGACCTCGACCTCAAAGAACTGCCGCAGGGACAAGGCGACAGGAGTACAGAAGACCCCTTGCCCCTTCAAATCACTCCCAAGAAGCGCAAGGCTTCAGCACCACCTCTGCCTCCTGGGCAAGGTAGGCACCGATATGACGTTTCCGACTCCCAGGCATGGCTCCGAAACAGCCAATCAAGCCTTCCAGCTTGGTACAGAGTCAGCAAAAGTCCTCGTCGGAACCGAAGCCCTCCGGTTCCAAAAAGAAACCAGGCTCGGAGCCAAAATCCTCGATGCCGAAAGCTAAGCAGCCTTCGTAGCTGAAATCTTCCATACCGAAAGGCCAGCACGCCGGCACTGAAAGCACCGGCCCCGAAACATGTTGCTTTGTATCCACATTTAGAAATTTTTTGCCCTCAAAAACGGATCTCAAGCAAAGGACTCTATATATTAACCCCAAGACTGGTCATATTCCTACCAAGCTGCCTCAAAAACATAAGATTCCTGATGAGGACACTCATTACAAGATACCTTTAAAGTGGAAATCTGTTGCTACCAGTCCGTTTCATCCACCACCATCATCCCTTCCACCATCTCCTTCTTCAAATCCTCTGCAAATCACACCTCAGGATTCTCCACAATCTCACCATGATGATGATGTTGATGATGGGGGGGGGACAAATTTACCAGTAGATTCATGGACGGATTATACAATTGATCCTCCAGTAGATAATGACCCAGACCTTTGCCAAGCCATCTCCTTCAGACAACAATGTATCCTACAAGGAACTCATTGCCAGGGCTACACAATATCTTGGGGTAGCACTGCACAAAGAATCATTAGAAGAAGATGTTTTGTTTGAGACCTTAGGATCCACACATAGGTAGTCACAAACACTTCCTATGCTTAAGAGCATGATGAGACATGCTGATGAAATTTTTAAGGACCCAGTATGGCATGCATCCTGATCCTATGGTTGAAAAGAAGTATAAAGCCTCCCCAACAGACCCAGTATTTATTAAGGGCCAGTTGCTACTAGATTCACTTGTAGTGTCTAATGCTCGTAAGCGGTCCAATTCCCAAACATCAGAGGGTGCTCATCCCCCAGATAAGGAGTCTAAGTTAATAGACGCTTCTGGCAAGTGCATAGTTGCTCAAGCTGCAAATCAATTGCGCATTGCAAATACACAGTGCCTTCTAGCCAGGGATGACAGGGCACACCGGGATGAAATGGAGCAATTGCTTCAATATCTCCCAAACGAGCATAAAGCTAAAGGGCAGAATTTGGTAAATGAGGGTAAGCAAATTTCGAATTCCTCCATAAGGTGTGCTCTAGATGCTGCGATACTGCGGCTAGAGAGGTCAACTCAAGCATTTTGCTTAGGAGACATGCTTGGTTAACGATCCTTGGGTTTAAGCCTGAGGTCCAACAATCCATTCTTAACACACCATTTGACAAGAAACATCTATTTGGTCCTGAAGTAGATCAGGCATTAGAAAAAATGAAAAAAGACACGGAAGTGGCCAAGTCCTTCGGAGCGCTCCAGTCTCCTTAAAACAGAGGCTCTTTTTGTTGTTCCTTTTACAGAGGGGGTTCAAAAAACATATCCTCAGACCAAAATACCTCCATCTACAATGGTAAAAACCAGTCCTCTCCCTCAAGAGCCTTTTTTCAAGGTTATAGAGGGAGCAACTTTAAAGGTAGGGCTAAGGGCAACACACCCCGTAACTCCCCTTCACCTAATAAGCAATGACTTGCCCACGCTTCCCCCCCCAACTGTACCACACCTGGGGAAGACTTCAACAATTTCTCCCCATTTGGCAATCTATAACAGACAAATGGGTAATTGGAATTATCCAACATGGGTATTGCCTGGAGCTTACCAGCAATCCTCCAAACATTACACTTCAACCTCATAAATTGTCTCCAGAGCACCTACAATTGCTCGAGCAGGAAGTGCAATCTCTTACTGAAAGGAGCTTTTAGAGATGGTTCCAACTCAGTACCAGGGCTTATGGGGTTTACGCTCTGTATTTTCTCATTCCCAAAAAGGACTGTTCCCTAAGACCTATTCTGGATCTCAGAGAGTTAAACCATTATATACTGTCAGAACTCTTTCAGATGGTGACCCTTCAACAGGTACTTTTACAGAAGACAGATTTTATATCTACTCTAGACTTAAAAGACTAATATTTTCATGTTCCAATTCATCCGGCTCATCGCAAATGCCTCGGATTTTGTGATAGCTGGCAAGCATTACCAATTCAAAGTACTTCCCTTCGGAGTGACTACAGCGCCCAGAGTATTTACCAAATGTCTAGCAGTAGTCGCGGCTCATATCAGAAGACAGCATAATCACGTCTTCCCCTATCTAGACGACTGGCTCATCAAAGCGAGCACTTACCAAAACTGTGTACAACACACACAAAAATCTCACCTGCATCCGTCACAGAGGCAGTCTAACCTACGAGCCACTTGAGACGCACTCAAAGCTCTAGCTTTTCCCAATGTAGCCATAATTTAAAATACTCAGGCTATCATACTACAGTTTTAGTCCAACCACGCCTTACCAGCAGTGTTCATGCAACTGCTGGGAATGATGGTGTCTTGCATCGCAATTGTACCCCACGGAAGGCTTGACATGCGTCCCCTACAAGAGTGCTTGGCACGTCGGTGGAATCAGTCGCAGGGTCAATTAACCAATCTAGTGTTGGTAGGCGGCCAAACCCATCGCTGTGTGCAGTGGTGGAACCTACAAAACATGTCAAAAGGACTGTCTTTCATTTACCCTATTCCACAGATCGTACTCACAGCTGACTCATCTCTGACAGGTTGGGGTGCTCATCTCCAAGATTACTCACTACAGTCCTATGAAGCAACAAACAAAAAATCCCCCACATGAACTATCTAGAGCTTTTAGCAGTTTTTTTAGCACTCCCAACTTTTCAAACTCACCTTGTAGGCAAAACTGTCCTAGTCTAGAACAGACAGCATGACAGCAATGCATTATGTTCAAAAGCGGGGGGGGACACATTCTCTCCAACTGTCAAGACTTACTCAAGCCATTTGGAATTGGGTGATCCATCACAATATTTATATCCTGGCAGAACACCTCCCAGGAGTAAACAATCAAATTGCCAACTTTCTCAGCAGAAGGAGACAGCAAATTCACAAGTGGGAACTTCATTCCCAAGTCCGCCTTCCCTACTTTCAACAATGGGACTGACTGTCTGCCTCACTTGAGTATGGTGGTAATAGTGGCATTCCTAAGATCGGGTGACAGAGACCCAGTTCGGCCCACCTGCTAAAATAGGGACGGCAATTGAGGTGCTCGGAGAGAGGAAAACTTTGTGTATAATTCCGCTGCTAAGCCGCTTGGGCCTGGGGTCTTCCCGAAGGGAGCGGCTGTAATGGCTGCCTATAACTCCAAGTATAAAGGCTCGTCCAGCTCATTGCTGTGCACAGCGGAGAGCAGATGTATGGGAAGGACTGCTGCTGCTGGGTGGGAGATTTTGTGGAGCAGAGGGTATCTTCAGTTATAGAGAGTTATAGAGAGTACGGTAATATTATGCAAAGTTCTCGACAGATTTGTAAGCAAATTGGCCCTTTGCTGTCTGTATTGGCCGGACCACGCAAGGGCCCTCCTGCTTCCCTGCCCTGTTTGTAGATTCTGTATTGGGCATGCTGGCTGAGTCGAGGAGTTTGCGATTCAGTATCCTTACTACCTCTTACTAGGTTCAGGGTTCCAATGTAACTGCTGCTGTGGCTCACCTGTGCAAGGATGGAGGTCCGTGTCCGCTGTCGAAGACAGAGACTGTATCCGGCGAGCGCTCGCCGATATATGCTAATCGAGGCTGATTCTCCCGCCTTGCGCGTGGAGAATAGAGAGGGAAGGCAGACTACGGCTTGCGTTAGCCTCTTCTGGTACGCTAGTCGCGGAAGTGTGGGAAATGGGAAATTAAATAGGAATGGTGCGAAGTGGCATTAGAATTTGGACGGGGCATCAATGTGAGCAACACATTAATTATAGACATAAATTATGAAATGTACATATGAGTTGTAAATTTTAGCAATGGTATTTACCAGGGCATAGAATTATGCAGCACTATAAAATACACGTTTCACTGGACAAACAAGGTGACATGGGAAAACAAAGGTGACATATACAATATATACATGAATCACATATACAATATATACAATGCTAATTGCAGTTAAGTCGAGTATGTATAATACACTGAGCAAACAAAAGGGAATAAAAAGCAAATTGTTGCATAAAATGTCATATCAAGGGTAGTCCTCATTGGAAGGCTCCCACAGAGCCTGGGTTCCTAGGGGTAAGGACGTAACCTAGGAGTATGACCCCATGGGTGATCAAGATAAGTGTCTAGTGGCCAGGGTGCTTCGTATCAGATCTAGCTGTTAGTGTAAGGACTGCTACTTGTCGTCCCATCTCCTCAGATTCATTCAGTCCCCTTTTCACTGTGTCATGGCCTCTTTCCTTATCATTAGATGAGGGCTCCTAACCACGAGGTGGTTGCCCCCCTTCCCACACCCATACTGTCCTGAGGAAGACTCGCAGGCAAAGGTCCAACTTCCCAACAAGCCACAAGTCGAGTCGAAACGTCGACGAGCCCACCCCTGGTATCTGGACCCACCGATCCCCTAACTAACACGTGCCACAGATGACTACAATCTGTGATTGTACGAACAATTGTAAATAGACCATGTAAAATAGACTTTTGGGCCAGTACACTCCGATTGATACACTTGATCAATCTCACCCTGAATCTGTCTACTCTCTTCTCAATTTCACGTTGGGAATACTTCCCCACTCACCAGAAATTTTCGAGCACTCCTTCCTTGCACGTTCCCCCTTGGAGCAACCACATTGACTACCTGTTGATAAATGCAAATTATGTTTGGAATGAAAATAAATTCATGTTGATGACTTACAGATTAGAAGTCTCTGCACATCCTTTCGTTTTTGTTTCTGAAAATTTATGTTTCATTTGTACATTGATATATGTACTAAACAAAGAATGATTTGCTGTTGGACATTTTGCCTAAAGGAGCACTAACTTATCTCTAGCTCCCCACTAAGGAAACAATCTACTAATACCAATTGTTTAATTATTGTTTGAGGACCATTGTTTTCTATATCACATATTACCCAGGTCCACAGATGCTTTTGGTCACCCCATATTTGTAATGATTACATTCCTTCAAGACGTAGCCTGAAGGCTTCTTTCCACAGCTACCACTAGGATAGCTTTCTATAAAGGATGTCTTTAAACCTACCATCAATAAGGGTCATTTGGACTCGTGCTAAGTGCCCACTAGAATAGTGAACAGCATTTGCCAGGCCAAATTCTCACAACTATGAAATACAGTTGATGATTTCTATGTTTTAAATCAATATTTGATTTATTTCTGTTTACCCATACAATGTGCAAGGTCTGTCGATGCTAAGGTTGGAAGGTATTGGTGGTGGAGTGGGTGGTGACGTCATATAATCCAGTTGTTCAGCTGCTTGTGTGACTGTTTAAATCAATTTTCCCAGATGTGTAAGGCTTATTCTAACATTGTTTTGGACAATTGTTTCAAGAATCAACCTTTTCTTTTGCTGTTCCTCAATGGTGATTACTTTAAACATTCTTGATCCCCTTGCTTGTGTTGAGGAAACCAGAACAAAGCACCTTTAGAGGAATGTTATAGAGCAACAATCTGTCAATCTTATAATCTTGCCAAAGCATATGCTGTGCTACAACAGTTTAAGTGAACTTGAATACTGTTTGATTTTGTTTTGTCATTTTGACACTCATTGTGGTTTCTTTTCTAGACAGTCGGTCGTCGAGTAAGGTACTCCTCCCAGGAAGAAGGCCCCACGGTGTCTCCTGTGTCACCCTCATCTGGTCCTTTCCCATATGTAGGCTTACGCCTCTCAAGAGCAAATCGGCCTCAAGGCATCGTCTCAGCTCTTCCGTCAGCCTCCAAGAGTGCGGTCAATGAGACGGAAAAAGATGGCAAGTGTACATGCAACCAAGTTTGAAGAAGTGTGTCTGTTCTTGCAATTCACTATAGGTTTTTTTTTTAGAAATCTTGCTAAAGACACTAGCAAGGGTAGACTGTTAAGCTCAGATTTTTTCGTTATTTCTTAAGTTCCACTTTCCGTTCAATGAATTAGAATAAAACATAATATGCTTTTAAAGGTATGATTGTATTTTTGAAGTCACAATGAGGATGAGGCAGAATGTAAGAAACATGCAGGTCTTGCCTTTGGAAAGCATGTGGGGGAAGCAGCAAGGGTGGGAAGGTGCAGAAGCACCATGAAGGGTGCAGGTGGGTGGGAGCCACACAGGGTGTAGGGGAAGAAGTGGAGAGGGAGAGCAACTTGGAACATGAGGACTGAGGAGGAAAACCAATTGGCAAGAGATCAGCGTGGACATGGGAGTGGGGAGAATCACCCAGGTGAGAAAGCAATGCAGGCAGAAGGAGTTCTCATGGGCAAGTGCATCATGGAAGGGGGTGGGAGATAACCACACGTGAGAGAGTAGTGCTGAAGGTGAAGGAGAAGCACACTAGAGAGACAGCCGGAAAACACCTACATCCTAAATGATGCATCTAACCACAGACTCCTCACATTGTGATTACCCCCAGGTGCCACATTGGATCCAGAGATTTTTCTCAGCAATTCCCTTGTGTGACGTTAGGTGGCATTTTGCAGGTCCATGTCGGGTCCGCCCACCCTGCCCTGGATGTAATGCATGGGCCACAATAATAACTGCCAACTCGGCGCGTCTGTTTGTTCCCGCACCAGAGCTCGCTCCCTGTAACCTGACACTTAAAATTTCAAAACTTTTCCATTGTGCTAGGGACCTTTCTCCCCACAAATGACAGATGTCAAACCCTGCAACGATTGCCAAAAAGATGTCCGTGACAGACTCCCACATGAGGTCTCTCTCTGGTGTCGGGGCTCCTCACTTGTTTTGAATTTGTGTGGTGAGTATTCTCAGATGAATCCAAAGATCATCCAGCAGTCTGAGGCCAAACTCTACATAGGAGAGCTCTGTAGGAAGGCTTCGAAGCCCCAGTCTTGGTTGAAGTCTTTTTAACGTGGATTCATTCTCGTTCCTGAGGGAGGCCATTATCACACTCCAAGTCCTCACGTAAGTTGAAGGAAAAGCACAAGAAGTCGCAACATAGCTCCCCTTCTTCACGGCACACTTATAAGTAGTTACATGGATGTCAGGGTACCTCAAGATCTTGGTTTCTCACCTCAAATTGGATCCCTGCAATTTCCTGATCCATCAGCGATGCTGCAGCAGGTCCAGGCCTTCAGAGAGGCCATGCTACAAATCTCAGTACCCAGATCTCTGCATAGTCTTAGGGCCCCATGAATCTGAGGAGGCATCCAGTCATGTTACCATGCATCCCTGATGCCGACTGTGCCTCTTGACCTGCTCCAGGATCTACTCTGACTTCCGCTGTGGTGCACAGATCTGTGCCAGGGTCCTGTGCATGGTCACTGGTAGCAAAATCTTTGATGCCATAGGAAGAGCCCTCAGTCGTTTCCGACTCTGAAGATATTTTGACATGACCTTGGCTGAAATCTTGTCCTCCTTGAACTCTCCCACAACCTCAGTCTGACTCAGATACGCATCAACTGAATTATATATTCTCTGACTCAGACCCCCAGGATGACTGTGATGAAACCGCACAGATGTTGATGAAAACCTATTACTTGACCGACAAGAGGCTAGTGACCTTGATACATCACCAGACCATGCCCTTAACTTCAATTGGTCCTTCTACAGACAAATCCTCCTAGTTTGCCACGGTTATCAGATGAGCAGCTGACATATTTGACCTCCAGCTTCCCTCCGTGGAAGTAGGGAAAATGTGCTTACAGAGGTGCTGTTTCCAGGTCAGTCCTATCTAGGAGCCTTTCTATTGTTTCATTAGGCACCGTCTGGCATTCTTTTGTCACCTAGACGAGGTCAGAAACTAGCTGTCCGTATCAACTGTGTTTAGCCAAGAGCCGTAGACCAGTTCCAGAGGACCTATCTTTTCTCCTGCATTACTCCACTCCTGAGAGCTTGGTAGTTCATGCCTCCACCAGCTGACTGAATCCCAACGAGTTTCTAACCACTCCTTCAGAGAGAGTCAAAACACATAGAAGCTTTTGGAAAGCACATGTTCACGTATGCTAGTCTTGCTCTCAGGTCTGTAAACTCAAGTTGCCTCTTGCGCGTTATTCGTATGGTACATGCTCACAAGATGGCCAACCTTTCAGCAGCAGTCACAGGTGACGTTCAGGTCTAACCTTCAACAGATCTTTCAGGATGGGCAGACTGCAGGGAAATACGTAATCAGATTGTGGCTGGACACCACCGACTATCTGGGTAGGCCAGTTGGTACCAGCAGGGTGCTTCAGTGGCATGCATGGATACGCTCCATAGAATTCTTGAATGATGTCCAACTATCACTCATGGACATGACCTTTATGGCACCTGTCTCTTCGTAGACAAGTTGGACATGGTGTGGAAGCGCTTCAATCTAGCAAGGCAACAGCTTGCTTCCCTGGCCTTGCACTGCCTGCAGGTCTTTTAACTCAGCAGTATCACATATTTTGAGGCTTTGGTTTAGGCTTACAGCTGAGGCCACATCAAAACTTGTCTCAGCAATAACCGGCCTCCCATGCCTTTCGAGGAAGAGGTTGGGGATCTGGTCTACAGGGCTACAAACTATCCAATCCCTTCTCACCCTTTCCTGACCACCGTGCCACTCACCATCCACCCTCCCACCACTGTTGCAAAATCCCTTTAGTCTGCCCTCCATTGCGCACTGTCAATTGGTTGGTGGCAGGGTGAGTTATTTCCTCCACAGGTGAAAAGGCATCACATCAGACAGACGAGGGCTTTAAATTATTCAACATGACTACACCCTACCCTTCCTTTCCACCCTTACAAACATGCCACCAGCACCACAACAGTGTCTGGAAGACCTCTTGTCCATTACCCAACGGGAAATTCAAGCTGTCTTGGAGAAGGTAGTAATAGAGAGTATGCCAGCATCAGAAGTCTGGACTAGTTACTACTCCCCTTATTTTCTGATGCCAAAGCAGGATGGAGGACTTCATCCTATTTTATATTTCTGCCCTCTGAACTTATTCCTCAAGAAGGACAAGTTCAAAATGCTTACTATGGCCCAAGTTTCGTCTGTCCTGGATCCAGGACACCGGATGGTGGTGGTGGACCTGCCAGATGCCGATTTTCTTATCCCTATCATGCAGTTCCACAGATGCGACCTGCGGTTACCAGTAGGTCACGGGCAATTTCAATTCAGTGCTCCTCTTTCGCCCTCAGTTGCTCACAAATGTGATGCCTGTGGCCACTGACCATTTTCGGAGGTTGAGGAGACCAGTCTTGGTTTACTTAAATGACTGGTTTCTGAAGGCAGGCTCACCCCAAACGGTCATATACCACCTCTAGACAACAGCCAATCTCTTAACATTGCTAGGATTCTCCTTCAATATGCCAAAATCCCACCTGACCTCTTCAAATAGGCTCCATTTCATTGGAACCACAGTGTTTTGAGTTTTCCCTTTGCCTCAACAGATCCAGGACAGCCGGGCTATGATCCTGATGTGTGAACACTTGGTCTGGGACTCAGTGAGTGCAGCCTTGAGGCTTCTTGGCTTTTTTTGCATCCTGCTAGTGGACCACAACAGGAAGCTGCAGTGGGAATAGATGTCTTGGTGAGCTCAGCACCATGGAAATCTCTGGTATTCCACTCAGGTGGTGGAGGAAATTGTGGAAGATCTGCAGAGGGTGCTGCTGGATTACAGTTGGACCGATGGCGTACCCCTCTCACTGACTTCCAGTCTCTCGTTGGACTTGTGAGCGATCCACTTAGCACTAAAAACATTCTTCCTATCCATCAAGGAAAAACGGGTGCAGGTTTTCACAGACACCACCATGTGGTACTGCAACAAGCAGTGCAGAGTGGAGTCATGGATTTGTTGCCAGGAGGGTCTTCACCTCTGCAACAGGCCGGGTCATCAGGGTTTCTCCATGGATGTACAACACCTAGCAGGATCTTTAAACACCAGACAGATAAATGCAGCCAGTGTCGCCTACTGAGTAACAAATGGTGGCTTCACTCAAAAGGGGGTACAAGGTTTCTTCCATCAATCGGGAAAACCCTAGCTCAATGTTTTCGCCATTGATGAGAACACTCAGTGTCCATATTTTTTTGCATTTAAGTTTCCAAGGCAGTCCTGACTCAGATGCCTCTCAGTTAGACCGGAGCTCAGGACTCTTTACTACTTCCTGCTTCCTTCTCCATCCCAAAGATAAGGTCAAACAGGCCTAAGGCATGCTATAAGGAAAAAACAGGCCTAAGTCATCCTAGTGATTCCAAATTGGGGCAGGAGGTTATGGCACACAGAATTTCTGACCGTAAGCATCTGTTCTCTAATTCAACTGCCTCTTCAAGAGGACATACTGTTGCAAAAACAGGGCAGGGTTTTGCTACTGAGCTGACACAACTTAAACCTTCATGCTTAGAGACTACGTGACAAAGTTGTCTACCTTGGATCTCCCTTCTGAAGTCGTAAATGCGATTTTGGCAGCCAGGCATCCCTTTACTAAGTCTATCTATGTAGGGCGCTGGGAGAAGTTTGATGTTTTGTGTTCATCTCAGTACATCTAACCCTTACAGGCCTAGTTATCCTCCTTTCTCATTGTGTCTAGTCCAGCAAGGCCTTCTTGTGGCAACAGTTAAAGGTTATTTGTCGGCATTAACAGCTTTTCTAAGGTTACCTGATTAGCCTATTTGTCACCAGTTGTGATGTGTTTTTTAAATGGCTGATCCATATGGTCCCGCCAAACACTTTGTGATGCTCCTTTGAGACTTCAATCTGTTTCTTGTATTTCTGGTACGCACTCCATTTGAGCCTATTTACAGATGCTACTTGAGATTGCTCACAGTGTTCTTTATAATTACGTCTGCCCATCGCATGAGTGAGCTGCAAGCACTTTCTATCCAGCAGCCATCACTTTCCTGGACAAATTGGTGCTGAGGATCAAGGCTGCGTTCCTCCTAAGCATTGTAACTCCTTTCCTCATTGGGTATTCGAGTGCCCTGCTGTCGTTCTTCTCTCCTCCTTATCCATCCAAGGAGGAAGAGGGAATCCATCTCCTAGATCCGAATATAGCTCTGAGTTTCTACTTTGTTTGCACCAAGATTACCAGATTGCAGATCCGCTCTTTGCCGGTTTCTCTGGGCCAAAGAAGGGAAGAGAACTGTAGAGATGGGTATATACATACTGATTGTGCATGGATTGCCCACTGTATTATGGTCTGGCTAAGAAACTGCCCCTGGAAGTCACACAGGCTCATTATGCTACAACCAGTGCCTGTTTTGGACATCTGCCAGGCTGTGACATGGGTGTCAGTTAACATGTTATAAAAGCACTACAGATTGGCTGGCTAAGCCTGGCGTGAAGGGCAAATTAATCCTGCAGGATTTATTGGCCTGAGCCCTGCCACAGACTCACCTCCTATGGAGGTAATGTCTGGTATCTATTCACAAAGTGAGGAATCTGCGGTTAGCAGAATCCATTAGAAGATCAAATTACTTGCCTTCGGCAATGAACTTTCTGATGGATACTCTTACAGATTACACACCGACCCTTCCTCCTCCCCGTTCTGTGTAATGGACTGTTTTGGTTCATATTAAAAAGATTGCATTTAGATATCTATACATTGGTACAGTCCGGTAACTAGGACACCACATGCGACAGGGCAGACCGATATCCGAAAGAAACTCATGTTGATGCGCAGAGGTTGTGGTTATATCGTGGCCACAATGTCACTTTTTGACAGGGACAGACCCGTCGCGGAGCTGCATGACTCCAACTACCAATCCTGACAGAAGAGGGAATTGCCGATTTAAAAACCTCCAGGTTTAGTCTGACATCAGGGGTATTCACAAGGTGAGCTATCTACTATTAGCTAAAGTGTGCACTGGAAAGACCATTACTGATAAGAAAGTAGTTCCTCTCGTGCTTGTACTCTCAATGGCTTTATCATTATTCAATATTTGGGTATATTTCATAGATTCACATGCTTGAATCATTCCCCCGTCGTCAAGATGGGAGTGGGAGTCGCACGGTTAAATCAAGAGGTATTTAACAAACATCATAGGCTATAAGGGCCGTAGGCCATGTTATTGATAGCCTATCTATGTCCTTTTTAAAAAGGACCTAATGTTGAAACACAGCCAATCAGCTGTCAGCACCCTCTAGAACACACCCAGCAGACGCAGATTGTGTGGAAGGGAGTCTTCCTGAGTGCCACTCCAGCTTCTACAACTTTTGAAATTTGTTAGTCTTGACGCCATATTTGACAAGAGGCTTTTTCTGCCCATGTAAGACCTGTGGCAGAAAAAGGGTCCATGTGGATGATCCACACAAGGAGTATATATATTGCCTCCATTCTTAACACGAGGTGAGGGAATGCAAGATCTGCCATACTTTTTCCTCAAGGATAGAGAGGGAAGGCTGCTTTTGTGGCTCCAGACCACTAAGCACCAAGCAATTTTGTCAGATGAAGAGATTGAGAGATCCTCATGTCTCACAGGAGGGCCAGGTTGAAAGGCAGTTCCTCTGGAGAAGGTAGGAAACACCATAAACATCCTCATGGTACCAGGGGCTCTAAGAAGGAAAAAGAGTGAAGTACTCCTCAGAGCGTACAAAGTGTGTGTGCCCTCCATGCCTTGCAGAAAAGACAAAGACCATCCAACAGCCTTCTCCTCAAATCCTGTGAAGCAAAAAACTGGCAAAACACCCATTGTCGAGGACATTACCACACTCATCGACGATAAGTGTGACATCATCAGCACTGTCGACGGCAATATTGGCTCCTATATAGTTGATGGGATTTTTACTCTCTAAAAGTCTGTTGACTTTTAGATCTCCATCGACAATCTCCTCCCGTAGACGGCGAAATCATCCACGAAGAATGCGTCGTCAAATACCTTCGACGAGCGATTCGTCCTAGCACCAAGTCGACACCACCACGTTAATGAGACTACTATCTAAAGCAATCCCATCGACAGCAACACTGTCAACAACCCTTCCGGCTAGAACTGTTCCATCGACGCCACCGTCGATGAGGGTTACTTAGTAAGAAAGGTTAACAAGGCTTTCTTACGTCCCACCATGGCTGAGTATAGTAAGGCATCACCATTGAGCCCATCACATTTCTTAGACATAAAGGACTTTGATGAAGATGATGGTGTTTTTGGTGTAGCTCATAGTCCATCAGAACTGCACGTTTAATGTCTGTTTTAATTCACTGACGATGTATTTATGATTTGCATGCCTCCCTCCATCCACTACCGACAGTACAATTTTTAGAGTACTGCTTGCTATTCTGATTCAAGCATGTACATCTATGAAAGTTACCCCAATACTGGATAAGACAATAAGTTTTTTACCTGTAACTGCAGGTTTGAGGCATATGAGCTGTAGATCATATGCTTTAGCATAGGTCGCCATCTGGTGTTGGGTCCGTATGTTTGCACTTTGTTTTTGTTAGAAGAAGTCTTGTAGTCTCTTGTTAGGTGACTCCTCCTTTCGGTGATAGTGCGCATGGGCATCGACTCTATCCTTAGATTGTTTTTTTCAGCCATCTGGTTCGAATGTGTATTGCTGCGCTCCGGTTTGGTACTGTTTTCGGACCCCCTCGACGCGCAATCCATTACCCTCGACGGTATTGTTATCGATCGCGGCTCCTCATTCGACGTGCATAGTCTCACTTTGAAAAACTTTTCATCAGAAAACTCGAGGCAGACCGTCTGGCCTACCCGTGCTGACCGCGCTAGTAGGTGATGGAATGGACTCCATTCAAGCTATGTCCCGGGTTTCGTGCTAAATTTCCATGCACTGACTTGCACAAAGTCTGCGACCTTTGCTTGTCCCCGGAATACGACGAGAAGGACTGCGACACGTCTATCATTTCAATCGAAAAAGACACTTTGTGATCGTCAGGCTTGACGCCACGAGATTCAACATCAGAGCGATGCTGTTCCGAACCTCTTCGGCTAAGATTCCGAGACCCAACACACAGCTCAAGTGCCAGAGGAAGAAGAGCAGATCTCCGTGTCCGAGGCCGACTACGACATGGAAGAAGAAGAAGACATCACTGCGGGTCAGCGTACTGTGAGTACAGATTCCCCTGTGCCCATTCCTCCTTCGCCATCGGGCTCAGGTCGGCACCGACCAAAAGTTTCCGATGCCCCACCCTCTGGCTTGGCTCCGAAACAAAAAAAAAAGCCTTCTGGCTCGGGCTCGAGCCAGCACCAATCTGATGCCGAACCGACACCTTCGGAACCAAGGCACAAGGGACTGAAGAGTCCACCTTCGACAACGAAAGGCTCGGATCCGAAACCTTCCAAGGACAAAGACTCGAAGCCAAAAGCCTCCAAGACCAAACACTCAGAGCCGAAACCTTCGACACCCAAAGGCTCGGAACCAAAGCCTTTGGCGCCGAAATCACCATACAAAGAGAAAGACACTCATCCCAAAAAGCCTCCGTCCAATGAGCCAACTTTGGACCTGAAACAGAAAAAGCTGGTGATAAACCCTAAAACAAGACATATTCAGGCAACCCTTCCAAGAAAACAGAAAATTGTCCTACCAGGGGACTATCCTATCCCTCTTAAGAAGAGGAATTTGGGTACTAACACTTCTCCTTCTTATAGTCTACCTCCTCCTCATAGTCTACCTCCTCCTCCTCCTAATCCTTACTTGATTATTATACCATTAAGTTCACCACCAACACCATTTACACCTGACCCACAGAATGAAGGGGATGGAGATGAGGATCAGGACACTGACGCCTGGGAGGGTTACCAAACAGATCCAAATACAGATAATGACCCTGATTTGTATCCCTCCAGACACACCCCACCTGATGACAACATTGACTACCTCGAGCTCCTTAACAGGGCTGCTCATTTAGAACTTCATAAAGATCCTTTAGAAGAGGATTTCCTCTTTGAGACACTTTCTTCCTCACAAAGAACTATTCATACCTTGACAATGCTAAAAGGCATGTTAAAACACACAGACGAGGTCTTTAAACATCCTGTAAGGGCAAGAATAATCACACCTAGAGTGGATACAAAATACAAATTCGCTCCTACAGTTCCTATTTATATTAAAGGTCAGCTGCCCTTAGACTCTCTGGAAGTCTCCGACACATGTAAGAGGGCTAACTCACAAGCCACAAGAGACAGCCCTCCTTCTGACAAGGAGTCCAATCTTAATGATAGCTCAGGCAAAATAAGTGGCGCATTGCCAACTCGTTCTATTCTATAGGACTCAAACAAGTGGCGCATTGCCAACTCGTTCTATAGGACTCATTACGATGAGCTAGAAAAACTCATGCAACATTTGCCTAACAAATATAAATCTAAGGCTAATGACCTTATTTAGGAAGGTAAACTCATTACCAACACTTCCATTAAATGTCCACTGGACTCAGCAGATGCAGCATCTCGTGCAATTAACACCAGTGTACTATTACACAGACACGCTTGGCTCAGAATTTCTGGATTTAAGCCAGAGGTGCAAACCTCCATACTTAACCAACCCTTTGACAAAGAGCATCTTTTCAGCCCAGCTGTTGATACCAGGAAAAGATGAAAAAAGACACTGAGGTCGCAAAGTCCCATGGGGGCTTTACATTTACCTGCCAGTAGGGGTTCTTTTCGCTGCTCGTTTTACAGGGGTGGCTCAAAGAATGTGTCCACTGAGAATGCCTCCTTCTCTTACAAGGACAACAACCAATCCCCCTCATCCAGAGGTTATTCTAGAGGAGGTTTTAGAGGAAACGATGGTAGGGAAAGAGGTAGAGGTATTTCCACATGTACTTCCCCCGCAAACAAACAGTGACTTCCTTGCGCTACCCCCGATCATTCCACTCCTGAATTCAATCACCTCAGACAAGTGGGTACTACAAATTATCCAATATGGTTACTGCCTGGAGCTTACAAGCACTCCCCCAAATATTCTTCCAAGAGCACATGCAGTGTCACTGGAACATCTCACCCTCTTAAAGCAAGAGGTTCTATCTCTGTTAGAAAAACATGCTATAGTGCCTCTCCCATTAATCTATCAAGGGACTGGGGTATACTCCCTGTATTTCTTAATTCCCAAAACGGACGGCTACCTCAGGCCTATTCTAGACCTTAGACAGCTGAATCTGTACATACAGTCGGATCACTTTCACATGGTCACAGGCTGTGGTTCTTCGACTTCAGAAGAAACCTAATATCAGCCCTGATAAACTGGAAAATCTTTGCCCTATCTCGCTGTTACCGTATCTGGCGAAAATGGCAGAGAAGGTTGCTAACCTTCAGCTCATGGCATATGTGGAAGAAGCCAATCTCCTGCACCCCACTCAATTTGGATTTTGGTCACTCCACTCTACGGAGACGGCTCTACTAATGGCCATGGAGGCCATTAGGCAGGGAGCAGATGAAGGGCAAACGATGGCTCTCATCCTTCTGGACCTGAGCGCCGCTTTTGACACTGTCGCTCACTACACCTTGCTACAGTGTCTGAACAAGGGCGGTGTCTCAGGCTCGGCTCTAAAATGGATACAATCATTCCTGATGGAGCGTAGCTTTCAGGTCAGACAGGGCGCCCACTACTCCAAAGCTATAAAACAGGCTAAAATCCTTCCCCTCTTGAAAAAACCCACTCTTGATCCCCCTCATCCCTGGGAATTATTGCCCTAGCTCCCTCCTGTCTAGCTTAGCAAAAGACTGTGAGAAGGTGGTGACCAAACAACTTACAGAATTTGTTGAGGGGTCTGGTGTTCTGCATCCAGCACAGTCCGAGTTTCGCTCCACTTACAGCACTGAGGAAATATCCGAAGCCATCCGCGAGTGCTTAGACGCCAGGGGAGAGCAACACTATTAATGCTCGACCAATCTGCGGCATTTGACACGGTACCACACTCCCTGCTGCTCACCCGACTCACTGAGATAGGTGTCTCAGGTGCTTCCTGGGGCTGGCTGAGGTCCTTTCTTGAGGGTTTGAGCCCAACAGGTCTGATTGCTACTGGTCGCCTCAACACCGCAGCCGGTCACCACTGGGGTCCCACAGGGGTCGTCCCTTAGCCCCCTTCTTTTTAACATCTACGTCACCCCTCTGGTCTATCTAGCAGAGGGGTTGGGGGCTAAGGTGATAGACTACGCTGATGACACCCAGCTTCTCTTTACCTGGGGAAAGGATGAGGACTCTGTATTCTTCGTTCAGCATTGCTTGTCTTTGGTTTTCGAGTGGCTTGCATCGGCCCAACTCAAATGTAACGAAGACGAGTCAGAGATCCTTCTCTACGGCAAATTCCCCCTGGCTTCAGAGACTTGATCTGGCCTCTTGGGTTCCCTCTACCCACTTCTAATGGCTTATCCGCGAAAAATCCTAGGAGTGTGGTTCGAGGATTACATCTCCTTTTCCGTCCAGGTTAAAAAGCTGTTGAGCCACTGCTTCCGCCTTCTTAAAAAACAAAGGAGCTTTTTACCTCTCCTCCCCAGGCCGGCCAAAGAGACAGTCATTCGTGCCTTGATCCTCTCCCCTTTGGACTACGCTAACGCCCTGTACATAAGCATCCCTGGATATTCTTTGAATAGACTCCAGGTCATTCAGAATGTGGCTGCCAGACTTCTCTTGGGAACCGCTAAGACGTGCATCGTGAGGGAACATCTTTGCGCTCTCCACTGGCTTCCAGTGGCGGCCCGGGTTAATTTAAAATCCCAGGTTATTGCGCATCGTGCCCTCTATGGTTGCGGGACGGCCTACTTACAGAAGCAGTTCTCCTTCTATGTTCCGCTGAGACAACTGCGATCTTCAGTCCTCCTTCAAGCTAGGGTGTCCCGCTTCCTCCGGCAGAAGATGGGCGGCTGCTCCCTGGCTGTTAAGGTTGCCCAGGCTTGGAATGCCCTACTGTTTTCTCTACGCAATACTTATGATCAGCTAGCAATCAAGAGACTTTAAAAACCTCTCTGTTTCCGTAACTGAGGGTGGTGTAGTTCAGGTACTCCTCTTGGATTTGCGCCTTTACACTCCCTGGAGTAGCTGTTGCGCCTTATAAGAGCACTTAACATAACATATTACCATTCACTCAATATGTCCGGTTTGTGGTAGACTGACAACATTACCAGTTCAAAGCTCTCCCAATCTGAGTAACTACTGCACCCAGGGTTTTCACCAAGTACCTGTCAGTAGTCTCAGCTCATCTAAGAAGATAGCACGTTCATATCTGAAAGAAACAGGTTAGTATTAGATTCCTTACCTTAGAATATCCCCAGGCGTCAGTCTGGATCCGGAAACTTTTGCGTAGCAGTACCCCTGCGCGTCGGTAGGCGTCGTCTGCAGGCGTCTCCTGCGGCTCCGCGTCCGTCGTCGGCGTCGTGCGCCGTGATGACGTCGCTTGAGTATATAGACGCCGCCTCCGCGCGCTGACGTCAGTTCTCCTTTTTTCCACGCCAGTTAGCGCAGATCCGAAGAGCAGTACTCCGGTCTTTGACCAAAGTTTTTTGAATCTTTCTGTTACTCTTAAGGTGCCGGTAGGATGCCCGGTTTTAAGAATTGTGACGACTGTGACCGCCTGCGGGCCCGGTGGTCCCGTCCGGGGGTCCTAGCGGTTCGTGGGCTCCTGCCTCGACGCCGTCGGGTGCTCCGACGTCGCCGGCGGCTCCGGCGCCGCAGGGACCTTCAGGGTCGTCGCCGGCTGGTCAGCCCCTCTCCGGCGCCGATTCCATCGGGGCAACCCACGGCGCCGCCCCCGCGCGGCGCCAGGCCTCCGGCGCCGGCTCCGGGCGGCGCCGTCCCCATTCCCTCTCCGACTCCGGCCGCGGAGTCGAACCGGCGTCGTCCGACGCCGATGGGGCCGATGGGGCCTGTTGACCCCGGGGAGCCGGTCTACATTGTTGACTCCGAATATGGTGAGGATGTAGATTGCAGAGAGGAGTGGGAGGGGTCTGAGGACCCTCTGACCCGCGAGTGTCAGTACGATGTGGACTGGACAGGTGACTTGGGTGACGCCAGTGGTCTGGATGTCTCCCCCAACCCTGGCTTTGTCTCGCCTCCTACCGTGGCTACGGAGGAGGGGGCAGCTTATTCAGTGGTGTTGATGAGGGCTGCCAAGGCCTTACACCTTGAGCTCCCCGTTGCGGCCGTGAGGACTAACATCCTCACTGAGGTACTCAAACCGCAGTCATGCCCACAGGAGCCACTGCTGCCGTTCAATGAGGCCTTAACTGACGTTCTTTTGGGCACGTGGTCCAGGCCCGCTTCAGGTTCGCCTGTTGATAGGAACGTGGCCAGACGCCACCGTCCGTGTACGGATGACCCGAAGTTCTTGTCCACCCATCCCACCCCTGAGAGCCTGGTGATCCAGGCCTCGACTTCCCAGACCGCATTCCCGTCGGCCCCGCCCGACCGGGAATCTAAGAGGTACGACCAGTATGGTAAGAAGGTCTTTTCGTCCCTGAGTCTGGGACTACGGTCTTGCAACACCGCGTGCCTCTTAGGCCGCTACACCCACTCTCTGTGGGATACGGTCGCGGAACTGCTGCCTGAATGCCCGCAGGAGGTACGGGCTAAGCTCGGCAAGGCTATGATTGAAGGCCGAGACGCAGCAAGATACTCCATACGGTGTGGTCTTGATACGACCGACTCACTGGGCAGGGCGATGTCCACGACGGTGGCGATTCGTCGCCACGCCTGGCTGAGATCCGCCAATTTCTCGGCAGATGTCCAGTCTGCATTGATGGACATGCCGTTTGATGGCAGTCGCCTGTTTGGCGACAAAGCGGACCACGCGCTGGAACGCTTCAAGGACTCCAGGGTCACGGCCAAGTCCTTGGGTCTCTCGACCCAGCGCCAGCAGACGGGTTTGTTTCGCTCTTTTCGTGGCCACGGAAGGGGCGGTCCCACACGTGCTGCCAGCCACGCGCCGCAACAGACTTCTCAACGCGGCGGCGGCCGTGGGAACCGCCGTGGTGGCGGTCGGGGACAGCGGCGAGGTCAGACCACACCTCCCCCCGCAGCGTCCGCCTCTAAATCCTCCTAGTCCGTGCTTTCAGGCCCATGTGACGCCTGTGGGCAGCAGGGTTCGCCATCACCTCTCCCACTGGCGCACGATAACATCGGTCAGGTGGGTGCTGCAGCTTGTCCGAAGGGGCTACTCCCTCCCCTTCGAGACCACTCCTCCAGCCATGCCACCGCAGAACCACCGTGTGTCGGGGGACCACTTGACACTTCTGCAGGAGGAAGTTACGGCCCTCTTGGCCAAGGGGGCCATCGAGCGCGTTCCTGGGCCAGAAGTAGGGTGTGGTTGCTATTCCCACTACTTTCTGGTACCCAAGAAGGACAAAGGGGGCCTACGTCCTATCTTGGACCTAAGGGACGTCAACGGCTTCCTCCGGAAGGAGAAGTTCAAGATGTTGACAGTGGCTCAGGTCTTGGCTGCTCTAGACCCGCAAGACTGGATGGTAGCGTTGGACTTGCAGGATGCGTATTTTCACATCCCCGTCCTACCGGCGTTACCTGCGGTTCACGGTAGGCCAGGAGCATTTTCAGTTTATCGTGCTCCCCTTCGGCCTTACCAGCGCCCCAAGGGTGTTCACAAAGGTGATGGCGGTGGTCGCAGCCCATCTGCGCAGATCAGGGGTTTCAGTCTTCCCCTATCTAGACGACTGGTTGTTGAAGGCGGGCTTGCCCCAGACAGTCGTCCACCACCTTCAGATGATGGCAGACCTCCTGCATGGGCTGGGGTTTTCCATCAATGTGCTGAAATCACACCTGTGTCCCTCCCAAAAGCTCCTTTTCATCGGAGCGGTTCTCGACTCGGCGCAGTTTCGGGTCTATCCGCCGGAACGGCGGGTCCCGGATATACAGGCTTTGATCCCCATCTTCCAGCCGTTATCCCGGGTTTCGGTCAGGTTGACGCTGCGGCTGCTGGGGCTGATGGCTTCCTGCATCCTTCTGGTGCATCACGCCCGGTGGCGGATGCGGGCTCTGCAGTGGGACCTGAAGTTTCAGTGGGCCCAGCATCAGGGCAACTTGTCCGACCATGTCTTGATCTCGGTGGGCACTGCGAGACAACTGCAGTGGTGGCTTACGGACCGCGATTGGGTCAGCGGCAGATCCCTCTCCCTTCCCCAACCGGAGCACGTAGTTGTGACGGACGCGCCCCTCCAGGGTTGGGGAGGCCACTTGGGAGAGGCGGAGATCAGAGGCCTCTGGTCTCCGGCGGAGTCCCGGCTCCATATAAACCTGTTGGAGCTACGGGCGATTCGTCTGGCACTGAAGGCATTCCTCCCCTTTGTCAACGGGAGTGTAGTGCAGGTGTTCACGGACAACACCACCGCCATGTGGTACTGCAACAAACAAGGCGGGGTGGGGTCGTGGACCCTTTGCCAGGAGGCCCTGCGTCTCTGGCAATGGCTGGAACGTCAGGGCGTGACTCTGACGGTTCGACACCTGGCAGGTTCTCTGAACGCCAGGGCGGACGAACTCAGCCGTCGGTGCTCGATGGATCACGAATGGGGTCTGAACTCGGACGTGGCGCGAGGCCTCTTTCTGCGATGGGGAGAGCCTTGGTTAGATCTATTCGCCACAGAAGAGAACGCGCAATGTCATCAGTTCTGCGCGTTGGAGTTTCCAAGACGGCACTCGCACGGCGACGCCTTTCGGCGCGAGTGGAGTTGCGGTCTGTTATACGCCTTTCCGCCTATACCACTTCTGCCCAAAGTGCTGAAGAAGATCAGGCGCGACCGGGCCCAAGTCATCCTTGTGGCTCCGGACTGGGCTCGAAGATACTGGTATCCCGAGCTACTCAGCATGTCAGTCGGTCCCTCGATCCGCCTGCCCCTTCAGGAGGACCTTCTGTCGCAGCAGCAGGGGACGGTCCTCCACCCGAACCTGTCCAGCCTCCACCTCCATGCGTGGAGATTGAGCGGCGACAGTTGAGGCCATTCGACTTGCCTCCTGAAGTCTGTGATGTGATTCTGGCAGCCAGGCGTCCCTCCACGAAGTCGGTATACGCCTGCCGGTGGAACAGATTTGTGGCATGGTGCACAGCAAAGGCTGTGGATCCTCTTTCTGCCCCTCTTTCCGAGGTTCTCCTCTTTCTTCTCTCTCTTGCCCAGCAGGGCTCTGCTCTGGGCACTATCAAGGGCTACCTTTCTGCCCTTTCGGCCTTTGAGGCTGCCTGATCAACCTTCTTTGTTCAAGTCCCCTATTGTGACAAGATTCTTGAAGGGCATCACACACATGTATCCACCTGTTCCGTTTGTGATGCCTCAGTGGGACTTGAACCTGGTTCTGACCTTCTTGATGTGTGCTCCCTTCGAGCCACTTCATTCCTGTCCTCTCCGTCTCCTGACTTTAAAGACGGCCTTCCTGGTTGCCATCACCTCTGCCAGGAGAGTGAGTGAGCTCCAGGCTCTTTCTGTCAAACCTCCTTTCATGTCTATTCATCCAGACAAGGTGGTTCTGAGAACTTGACCTTCTTTCCTGCCCAAAGTAGTCTCTGCTTTTCACATCGGGCAGTCCATCACCTTACCCTCCTTCTTCCCGCCTCCGCATCCTTCAAAGGATGAAGAGCGGCTCCATCGTCTGGACCCAAAACGTGAGCTTTCATTTTATATGGATCGCACACGCCAGTTCCGGGTGGATGACCAACTGTTTGTTGGCTACGTGGGTGCGAAGAAGGGACGGGCGGTACATAAACGGACCATCTCTCGGTGGGTCGTTCTGTACATCAAAGCGTGCTACTCTTTGGCTCGGAAGGAGCCTCCTGTTGGGCTGAGGGCCCATTCCACTCGGGCCACGGCGGCTACTACTGCCCTGGGCCGGGGAGTCCCTTTGCAGGACATTTGCCAGGCGGCTACGTGGGCCTCGCTGCACACCTTTGCGAGGCACTACTGCCTGGACAGTCAAGTCCGGAGGGATGGCTTCTTTGGCCGTTCGGTCCTCCAGGACTTTCTGGTGTAGGATTGTATTGGTTCGCAGACCCACCACCGGGGTTGGTATTGCTGGGGTATCTATTCTAAGGTAAGGAATCTAATACTAACCTGTTTCTTTCAGATGAACAAGTTACTTACCTTCGGTAACGATATATCTGTAAGAAACAGTAGTTAGTATTAGATTCCTTACCGCCCCGCCCATCCTCCCCGTTCTGCGAACTGATACCTAGGGTTAAGGACATCCCTTTCAGGGCCCTAGTTTCAAATGGCACCACTGTTGGTTCTCACATGGCTCTGCGTGTTCTGGCGCGGAAAAGCTATGTACAAAGAACTGACGTCAGCGCGCGGAGGCGGCGTCTATATACTCCAGCGACGTCATCACGGCGCACGGCGCCGACGACGGACGCGGAGCCGCAGGAGACGCCTGCAGACGACGCCTACCGACGCGCAGGGGTACTGCTACGCAAAAGTTTCCGGATCCAGACTGACGCCTGGGGATATTCTAAGGTAAGGAATCTAATACTAACTACTGTTTCTTACAGATATATCGTTACCGAAGGTAAGTAACTTGTTCGTCTTTCCCTACCTAGACGACTGGCTGATAAAAGCCAGATGACAAAAAAGCTGCCTACATCACACTCAAAAGCCAGTCCAAATGCTTCCCGACTTGGGGTTCACTGTAAACCTCACCAAGTCTCACTTCCAACCATCCAACACGCAAGTGTATCTAGGAGCCATAATAGACACTCGCAATATTCTAGCATACCCCAACCCAGTCAGGGTTCGCAACATGCAAGCTCTAATATCACAGTTTCAGCCTCAACATTCATTACCAGCCAGAGTGTTCATTCAATTGGTCGGAATGATGGCTACTTGCATTTTAATCGTTCCCTATGCAAGACTCAATCTTCCGCCAGACTGTATGAATGTTATCAAAGGGGCTAGACACCCTACCACAAGAGCATGCTATGCAGCAAAGTGAAAGAGGTTTGTCGTTTATTGTAACAACAATCTTGCTGATCCACTAGATGCCTCAATACAAGACATCATTTGTTATCTATTACACTTACAAAGTTCTAATTTAGCATACACATCCATACGCTTACATCTCGCTGCAATAGCTGCATATCTGCACAATAGACAACTGTTGTATGTGATCTTTGTCTCCCTGTGGCTCACATGATGTCATTGTGAGAATACCTGGTGACATCTTAGAATGTTGGGGGCTTTGCCTGTAGTTTACTGGCAGTTGGTGCAGGCAGGCTGAGTGACAGGGAGGTCACTCCTGGTGGGGTCCTTTATTACCATCTTAACATGTGGACTTGTGATCAATCTTGAATAAAGCAACTTGAATATATTCCTGACTCATGGACTTCCTTTATGTACAACAACAACACTTGTCTCTTTTTAGAGTGCCCGCTATTAAAGCTTTTCTGGCAGGACTTAAAAGACTCATTCCCCCAGACTTCGACCTTCTTCAGTGTGGAATCTTAACGTAGTCCTTACAAGACTCATGGGCCCACCCTTTGAGCCATTGCACAAATGTGAACTACAATTTCTCACCTGGAAGGTAGCCTTCCTTATAGCCATTATTTCTCTAAGAAGAGTCGGTGAGCTTCAGGCACTAACTATAGAGGAACAATTTTTGGCAAATACACCAAAACAAAGTGGTTCTTAGGACTAACCCCATATTTTTTTACCTGAAATCATCTCTGCCTTTCATATCAACCAATCTGTTGAGTTGCCTGTGTCATTCCCTCAACCAGATTCAGTGGTAGAACGTGCCCTTCACACATTAGATGTCAAGAGAGCATTACTATACTACATAGAAAGAACAAAACCTTTTAGGAAAACCAAACAACTTTTTTTTTGCTTTTGCTCCACCACATAAAGCCAATTCCATATCAAAATCAGGCATTGCAAGGTGGATAGTTAAGTGCATTCAAATATGCTATGTTAAAGCTAAACGCACATTAACAATTCCCCCTAGAGCGCTCTTTACACGCAAATTAGGGACTTCTCTGGCATTCTTAGGAAACATACCCATAGATGACATCTGCAAAGCTGCACCTCACCCATTCACAAAACATTATTGTGTGGATGTGTTAGCACACAACAAGCACGTGTGGGCCAGACAATTTTACGAACACAATTTAAAAAAACTGCAACAGCTATAAGTTAACCACCACTTCAGAAATAACTTCTTTTAGTCTATGCTAATGCATATGGTCTACAGCTCATATGCCTTGAACAGAAAATGCTACTTACTCAGTATGCATCTGTTCTGGTCATATAGAGCTGTAGAGTCATATGCACCCACCCACCACCTCAGGTACCTTTACCTGTTGCAGTGATATCTTTACACGGACATCTACCTTTACTACTTTACTAACTCCATCATCACCCTTTATGGCCAAACAATCGAAGGATGAAGTCGATGCCCATGTACACTATCACCAAAAGGAGGAGTTACCTACCTCGTGACTACAAGACTTCTTCGGACAAAAACAAAGTGCAAACATCTGGACCCAACACCAGATGGCGATCTATGCTAAAGCATATGACTCTACAGCTCTATATGCCAAGAACAGATGCATACTGGGTAAGTAGCATTTTCCTTATTCAGAATTGGTATCTTTCATAGATTCGCATGCAACCCACCCTCCTCCCTGTGGAGGTTTCTCTATTTGGTTTCATGAGATTATTACTTCCCACTTGTGTTTAGAAAATCTGAGGATAATCTGCCTCTGCTGGGAGTGTTCTAGAGGGTGCTGTCAGCTGATTGCCTGTGTTTCAACATTAGGTTGTTTTAAAAAAAGGACATAGATAGGCTATAATGGCTGTAGGCCATGTAATTTATAGCCTATGATATTTGTTAAATACTGCTTGGTTATTTTACCGTGGGACTCATCTCGATGACGGGAAATTATTCAAATATGTGAATCTATGAATGATACCAATACTGACTAACCGCAGTATATATATATATATATAGATATATAGTCACTGCAGCAAACAAATATTGTGTCAGCGACACAAATGAGAGCACTCAAGGGAATTCATAAGTGTTAGTTTATTGTAGAGAACATCCCCAGCACTGACAGACTCGTTTCGCCACTTAGGCTTTCTCAGTGTCAGTTTAGTCAATGTTACAAACACCATTATAAAGGTAAACAAGCATTTACAATGCAATGGTTTCGCCTTTGGAAAAGTTAGACCTATTGGCATTGTAAATGACAAAATTTGTATTTATGTGTTGGTTTTGAAAACCGATAAATAAATGGCATTTTCATTTACATTGCCATTAGCTTAATCTCTGCAGTCACTCTGCAGTCACTCTGCATTCCATAGGACTCCCTAGCACTCTGCACTCCCTAGCACTCTGCACTCCCTAGCACTCTGCACTCCCTAGCACTCTGCACTCCCTAGCACTCTGCACTCCCTAGCACTCTGCACTCCCTGGCACTCTGCACTCCCTGGCACTCTGCACTCCCTGGCACTCTGCACTCCCTGGCACTCTGCACTCCCTGGCACTCTGCACTCCCTGGCACTCTGCACTCCCTAGCACTCTGCACTCCCCAGCACTCTGCACTCCCCAGCACTCTGCACTCCCCAGCACTCTGCACTCCCCAGCACTCTGCACTCCCCAGCACTCTGCACTCCCCAGCACTCTGCACTCCCCAGCACTCTGCACTCCCCAGCACTCTGCACTCCCTAGCACTCTGCACTCCCTAGCACTCTGCACTCCCTAGCACTCTGCACTCCCTAGCACTCTGCACTCCCTAGCACTCTGCACTCCCTAGCACTCTGCACTCCCTAGCACTCTGCACTCCCTAGCACTCTGCACTCCCTAGCACTCTGCACTCCCTAGCACTCTGCACTCCCTAGCACTCTGCACTCCCTAGCACTCTGCACTCCCTAGCACTCTGCACTCCCTAGCACTCTGCACTCCCTAGCACTCTGCACTCCCTAGCACTCTGCACTCCCTAGCACTCTGCACTCCCTAGCACTCTGCACTCCCTAGCACTCTGCACTCCCTAGCACTCTGCACTCCCTAGCACTCTGCACTCCCTAGTCACTCTGCACTCCCTAGTCACTCTGCACTCCCTAGTCACTCTGCACTCCCTAGTCACTCTGCACTCCCTAGTCACTCTGCACTCCCTAGTCACTCTGCACTCCCTAGTCACTCTGCACTCCCTAGTCACTCTGCACTCTGCACTCCCTAGTCACTCTGCACTCTGCACTCCCTAGTCACTCTGCACTCTGCACTCCCTAGTCACTCTGCACTCTGCACTCCCTAGTCACTCTGCACTCTGCACTCCCTAGTCACTCTGCACTCCCTAGTCACTCTGCACTCCCTAGTCACTCTGCACTCCCTAGTCACTCTGCACTCCCTAGTCACTCTGCACTCCCTAGTCACTCTGCACTCCCTAGTCACTCTGCACTCCCTAGTCACTCTGCACTCCCTAGTCACTCTGCACTCCCTAGCACTCTGCACTCCCTAGCACTCTGCACTCCCTAGCACTCTGCACTCCCTAGCACTCTGCACTCCCTAGCACTCTGCACTCCCTAGCACTCTGCACTCCCTAGTCACTCTGCACTCCCTAGTCACTCTGCACTCCCTAGTCACTCTGCACTCCCTAGTCACTCTGCACTCCCTAGTCACTCTGCACTCCCTAGTCACTCTGCACTCCCTAGTCACTCTGCACTCTGCACTCCCTAGTCACTCTGCACTCTGCACTCCCTAGTCACTCTGCACTCTGCACTCCCTAGTCACTCTGCACTCTGCACTCCCTAGTCACTCTGCACTCCCTAGTCACTCTGCACTCCCTAGTCACTCTGCACTCCCTAGTCACTCTGCACTCCCTAGTCACTCTGCACTCCCTAGTCACTCTGCACTCCCTAGTCACTCTGCACTCCCTAGTCACTCTGCACTCCCTAGTCACTCTGCACTCCCTAGTCACTCTGCACTCCCTAGTCACTCTGCACTCCCTAGTCACTCTGCACTCCCTAGTCACTCTGCACTCCCTAGTCACTCTGCACTCCCTAGTCACTCTGCACTCCCTAGTCACTCTGCACTCCCTAGTCACTCTGCACTCCCTAGTCACTCTGCACTCCCTAGTCACTCTGCACTCCCTAGTCACTCTGCACTCCCTAGTCACTCTGCACTCCCTAGTCACTCTGCACTCCCTAGTCACTCTGCACTCCCTAGTCACTCTGCACTCCCTAGTCACTCTGCACTCTCTACTCTGCACTCTCTACTCTGCACTCTCTACTCTGCACTCTCTACTCTGCACTCACACTCTCCACTCACACTCTCCACTCACACTCTCCACTCACACTCTCCACTCACACTCTCCACTCACACTCTCCACTCACACTCTGCACTCACACTCTGCACTCACACTCTGCACTCACACTCTGCACTCACACTCTGCACTCACACTCTGCACTCACACTCTGCACTCACACTCTGCACTCACACTCTGCACTCACACTCTGCACTCACACTCTGCACTCACACTCTGCACTCACACTCTGCACTCACACTCTGCACTCACACTCTGCACTCACACTCTGCACTCACACTCTGCACTCACACTCTGCACTCACACTCTGCACTCACACTCTGCACTCACACTCTGCACTCACACTCTGCACTCTGCACTCTGCACTCTGCACTCTGCACTCACTACTCTGCACTCTGCACAAAGATCCGTTACAACTAAAATAAAATAAAACGATGTGTAAAAAATGATATGAAGTAATCTTCCTCGAGTTTTTCTAGCACCCGATTCTCTCCCTTCCTTCCCCCTTCTAGCTCCCCACCTCACCTTCTACCCACACTTTTTCAGATTATGCTGTGAATGGGTGCAAGTATTTATTTTACTTAATGCAGTTTTATATAGCGTAAACTTTTCTAGCACCCGATTCTCTCCCTTCCTTCCCCTTCTAGCTCCCTACCTCACCTTCTGCCCACACTTTTTCAGATTATGCTGTGAATGGGGGATGGCGGGCAAAAAGAGATGAGGTGAAGGAGGGACAAGGGGGTCGTAGGGAGGGGGGTGGGGCGCCAAGGACGGATGGTGGACATGGTATACAAGGACGAGGGAGGGATAGAGTTATTGGGTGTAGGGATAGGGAGGGTCGTAGGAAGTGGGTACGAAGGGAAGGGGCCGGAATTGAAGGGGGGAGACGAGGGAGGAGATGAAGAGAAGAAACGGCAGGAGAGCTGAAGGGAGGGGGCCGGACAAGCTGGCTGCAGAGGGAAGAATGGCTGAGTGAAACCGGGTAGTGGAGAGAAGGAGGGACGAAGTGAAGGAGATGTGAGAAGGGTAGGATGAGGGGGTTGGAAGGGAGCCTTGCTGAGGCTCGGCAGGGGCTGGAGCTGAATAACAGACTGGATGCAGCGGGGGTCTGTGTGGAGTGATGGAGGGGTAGGTGAGGCGAAGGGTCATGAACTGATGGTGGGAAGAAGGGGCACCAGAGGAGAAGACGGACTCAGGAGAGGCAGGCAGGGAGGAGGAAATGAAGGAGAGGTGGACTGAGAGATTGGGGTAACTGGAAGGCGTCTTGGAATGAAGGTTTGGCAAGTATAGAGCAGAGACAAGAGTGAAGGGAAGGGTGAAAGGGGCTTAGGGGGTCATGGTAGATGACACTCGGGAGGGGTGGTGTTCGAGGTGATGTAGAAATGACCACACATCATTGATAGGCTGGTGCAGATGAAAGAGGCATATCTATGTGTGAGCAAAATGAAGACATAGAAAACCTGCCGGACATGTCATCATGGACATCCACAAAAGCGGTGAGCAGGGTTGTACTATGCACACGAGTACACATTGTGATTATTTTGCCGTTTTATATAGCACAAACTCGACCCGAAAGTATCAGTGCGCTGTACACGAGCACCAGTTGCATTACGGACGGACACATTCATTTTTAGGCAGGGGTAGATAAAGTGATTTGTCCAGGAACACAGGATGTCGAGGCTGCCAAGACTCGAACGCGGATCCACAGCTTCAGAGTCGGCCGTTCCAGCCCTTAAGTCACGAGAATGGCTGCGCTGCGTCTCTGCGGGGCGTTCACAGAAGCTCGAGCCAGTGTTTGTGGGCAGCAATCTACATAGATACATCAAAAGAAGCAACGAGACAAGTGGTGTGCTGCACAGAGACCCTGGCTGTGCGTGATCCTCCCAAAACACATTTACGCGAGCACATACCCAGAGGCTGCAGTGTGCACCCCTCTCTAAAAGCATTCACGCTAGCGCTGAGACCATGTGTTCATTCTCTGTAAACACACACTGCATGTTTGGTCGCTGGTACGAGAGTGGGAGGGGGGCGGGTTAACGGGCACACGGACAGCGGGAGGGGGGGGGCAGGAACGAGCACACGGACAGCGGGAGGGGGGCGGGAACGGACAGCGGGACATCGCGCAACCCACCCCTGCAAAGGACACTTCCGAAATGGTGGAAAACAAAGCTGTAAAAAAATAAATAAATAAACACCGCCCACCGCCGCATGACGATCGCAAGGGGGCGGGATGAGTAAAAAATGGCCTGAACGCCCACGAATCTGCTCCGGCCATGACGGACAGATCTCTGTTCCAATGGCTAGTCTCCATTTATGGAGCTAGCCAATGGAACAGAGGGGCGGGACATGAGTACACATCTCTAGACATAAGCTTTCGCCTTGCGCGGAAAGTCTGCTGCGCAGCCTTTCGGCGAGGCGAAACCTAAAAAGTACATGTCTGTAAAAACATAAACCGAGAAGATGGCCTGAATAACTCACCCCATTGATTTGTCTTTTTGGGCGGCCATCTTATAACATGTTTCTGGCGTAAATTAAGACATGTAAATCTATGTTGCAATACTTTCAGGCCTCTGTGTTTGGGCAAGATTTTTTTGAAGGAAGTGCAGGGGCATTTTACAGTATATCATAATATCGGTTTTCCAAGAAATTAAAATATTATTGTACTCCTGCAAACCAATTAGTACAACGATTGTTAATTATACAGAATATGGCAAACTTTTTTGGGTGCATTTTGTGGCTCCCTGAATAGGCAAATTGCACTCAAGTGCCTAGGAACATGAAGAGGAATGTAGAGAGTACTGATTATGTGACCATACAAATTATTGAGAGAAGTACATAATATGCCTACATATAAAGGAAAATAAAACATCAATTGTACATAAATTAATGCGTGGTCAAATGTCTTGCCATCAATCAATCATAGCACTTGTAAAGCGCACTACTTACCCGTGAGGGTCTCAAGGCGCTGGGGGGAGGGGGAATACTGCTACTGCTCGAAAAGCCAAGTCTTGAGGAGTCTTCTGAAGGTCATTAGGTCTTGGGTCTGCCGTAGGTGGGTGGGGAGGGTGTTCCAAGTCTTGGCGGCGAGGTGTGAGAACGATCTGCTGCTGGAGGTCCCTCTTCTGATGTGGGTGACTGCTGCGAGGGTGAGGTCTGCGGAGCGGAGCTGGCGGGTGGGGGTGTAGAAGCAGAGTAGTCTGCTGAGGTATGCTGCTCTGGTGTTGTGGAGTGCCTTGTGTGCATGGTTGAGGAGCTTGAAGGTTATCCTCTTGTTGACGGGGAGCCTGTGCAGGTCTCTCAGGTGGGATGTGATTTGGCTGCGGCGAGGTATGTTAAAGATCAGGCGTGCAGAGGCGTTCTGGATGCGTTGAAGCCGTTTCAGGAGTTTGGCCGAGGCTCCTGCGTAGAGGGTGTTTCTGTAGCCCAACCTGCTGCTGACGAGGACCTTGGTGACCGTTCTTCTCGTTTCAGTGGGAATCCACTTGTAGATCTTGCAGAGCATGCAGAGGGTGTTGAAGCAGGAGGAAGAGACGGCGTTGACCTGCATAGTCATGGAGAGGGTGCGTGGTCGGTGGGTGTTGGAGCTGTTCCCTGTGTGGTCGGCCACCAGGAGTCGTCCCAGGCCCAAGGGGTGGATCCGAGGATGAGGACCTCAGTCTTGTCAGGGTTCAGCTTCAGTCGTCTGTTCCTCATCCATTCACCGACGGCCTTCATTCCTTTGTGGAGGTTGGTTTTGACAGTGTGGGAGTCCTTGGTGAGGGAGAGGATCAGCTGGGTGTCATCTGCGTAGGAGATGATGTTGAGGTCGTGCAGTCGGGCGACGTGGGCGAGCGGTGCCATGTAGATATTGAACAGCGTTGGGCTGAGGGATGAGCCCTGGGGTACGCCGCAGATGATCTCAGTGGCTTTGGAGCGGCAGGGAGGGGGAGGTGGACGCTCTGTGTTCTGCCGGAGAGGAAGGAGGTGGTCCAGTCCAGGGCCTTCTCTTGGATCCCTGCGTCGAGGAGGCATGTTCGTAGTGTGCTGTGGCAGACCGCGTCGAAGGCGGCTGACCGGTCCAGGAGGATGAGGGCCGCGGTTTCTCAGTTGTCTAGCAGGGTCCTGATGTCATTAGTGGCGGCGATTAGTGCAGTTTCGGTGTTGTGGTTGCTGCGGAACCCGGACTGGGACGGGTCCATGATGCTGTTCTCCTCGAGGTAGCGGGTCAGTTGTTTGTTGGCGATCTTCTCAATGACCTTTGGCGGGAGCAGGGAGCTGGGCCGGAAGTTCTTGAGGTCCTTGGGGACCATCAGGGTGATGCATCTCATCCTCAACAAGGACAGACTGGTTCTACAGTTTTCGTCTCAATTTAATACAGCCCTGTATGGGCAAATCATGTAGGTATTTTGAGAACCTTTTCACAAGGAAAGGTAAGGGGAAAGGGAAATACAGGGGTCGAGCGATTCAAATGTTCCACAGTATGCCCAATATATTCCCTTATATGCCACCTGTGGTTAACTTGGGACAGTAGGGTTAATAGTTAGTAGTCCAAAGTGCAGACTTGGAGTCTTGTCACTCAGTTGCTACAAAAGTACTTTATCTGAATTCCAGCAGATGTTAGTACGTATTGAAAATATAGATTTGATTTGCTTTTACTCTGAGAGCCCACAGTTCCTCATTGTTGTTCATACCCAAAGGTACCTTTGTTCCTAGCGCTATAAAAGTACTTTGATTCTAGTGCTCGTAGACTTCTACCCATATCCCCACTTCTCTTATTTTTGGGGACTTGGTCAATGCAAAAGAATGTCAACAGATCTCGATTGCTATTATGGGTGCTCTCCAGGGCCACTGGATAAGTACTATCTTTTTTGGCAATTGCACACAAGTGCTCTAAAATGCGTCTTTTGGCAGGGTGTATGGTACTGCCAACATAGCGTTTCTGGCAAGGGCATTCTAGACAATGGACTGTATACTCTGAGTTACAATTTTAGAGCTGATTAATAGTTTTAGTTGGTTTTGGCCCCTTTCCCTGTATGCTATAATTGGTTATCTTCCGACTGAATTTACAGGCTTTGCATTTTAGGCAGGGGAAGAAACCTGTGACAGTCTCTTTTTTTAGCTGGAATAGCCCGGTAATGGCTGAATACAAGGTGATCAGTGATGGATTTGGATCTTTTATAGGTGATCAGTGGTTGGGTAGAGATCACCATTTTCGGGATGTGGTCTGTCTGCAGAATATGCATGTATATCTATATATCAGAAATACTCTACCGTCCATTTGTTTCTCAACCAAGAACTGTAGCATGGACCACGATTCAGTGCAAGTAAGCTGTTTTATTCTACTCTACCAAATAGCAGCCATTACGCGTTTCGACCCAAAGAGGACCTTGATCACATAACGCGCTTCACAGTTACCAGTGTGCTATATATATCTATATATATATATATACCGTTTTTTTCTTAGTGACAAGTGCTATATTTCATAAGGTAGTCATAAACCCAGACAACATACTCTCGGTTTACATGAATAGGTTTTTGGTTAAAACAAGGTCCAGGTATAAATACCTAAAAATTCCAATGCACAAGTTACTTATCTTCGGTAACAATATATCTGTAAGAAACAGTAGTTAGTATTAGATTCCTTACCTTAGAATATCCCCAGGCGTCAGACTGGATCCGGAAACTTTTGCATAGCAGTACCCTTGCGCGTGGGTAGGCGTCGTCTCCGGCGTCGTTGGCGCCCGGATGACGTCGTCGGAGTACTTGGACGCCGCCCTCACGCGCTGACGTCAGTTCTTTTACACAGCTTTTTCGCACTAGAAACGCAGAGCCACGATAAAAACCAACACTGGTGCCATGAAACTAGTGCCCTGAAAGGGGATGACCTTAACCTAGATATTGGTTCGCAGAACGGGGAGGATGGGTGGGGCGGTAAGGAACCTAATACTAACTACTGTTTCTTACAGATATATCGTTACCGAAGGTAAGTAACTTGTGCATCTGAAAGAAACAGGTTAGTATTAGATTCATTACATTAGAATAGATACCCCAGCAATACCAACCCCGGTGGTGGGTCTGCGAACCAATAATCACACCAGAAAGTCCTGGAGGACGGAACGGCCAAAGAAGCCATCCCTCCGGACTTGGCTGTCCAGGCAGTAGTGTCTTGCGAACGTGTGCAGCGAGGCCCACGTAGCTGCCTGACAGATGACCTGCAAGGGGACTCCCCGGCCCAGGGCACTAGTAGCCGCCGTGGCCCGAGTGGAATGGGCTCTCAGCCCAACAGGAGGCTCCTTCTTAGCCAAAGAGTAGCATGCCTTGGTGCACAACACGACCCACCGAGTGATGGTCCGTTTGTGCACCGCCCGCCCTTTCTTAGCTCCCACGTAACCAACAAAGAGTTTGTCATCCACCTAGAACTGGCGTTGTGCGATCCAGATAGTAGGAGAGCGCACGTTTTGGGTCCAGACGGTGGAGCCGCTCTTCCTCTTTAGAGGGATGCGGTGGCGGAAAGAAGGTGCTCACTCACTCTCCTGGCAGAGGTGATGGCAACCAGGAAAGCAGTCTTAAGCGTAAGAAGACGGAGAGGACAGTTATGAATCGGCTCAAAAAGAGCGCCCATCAGGTAAGTTACAACCAGGTTCAAGTCCCACTGGGGCATCACGAAAGGAACAGGGGGGGAACATATGAGTGATGCCCTTCAAGAATCTGTTAACAATCGGGGACTTGAACAAAGAAGGCTGATCAGGTAGCCTCAAGAAGGCGGAAAGGGCAGAAAGGTAACCCTTGATAGTGCCCAGAGCAGAGCCCTGCTAGGCAAGAGAAAGAAGGAAGAGGAGAACCTCAGAAAGGGGGGCAGAGAGTGGATCCACAGCCTTTGCTGTGCACCATGCCACAAATCTGTTCCACCTGCAGGCGTATACCGACTTTGTGGAGGGTCGCCTGGCTACCAGAATCACATTACAAACTTCAGGAGGCAAGTCAAATGGCCTCAACTGTCGCCGCTCAATCTCCAAGCATGGAGGTGGAGACTGGACAGGTTCGGGTGGAGGACCGTCCCCTGCTGCTGCGACAGAAGGTCCTCCTGAAGAGGCAGACGAATCGGGGGATCGACAGACATGCTGAGTAGCTCTGGATACCAATATCTTCGTGCCCAGTCCGGAGCCACAAGGATAACTTGGGCCCGGTCGCGCCTGATCTTCTTCAGCACTCTGGGCAGAAGTGGTATAGGCGGAAAGGCGTACAACAGGCCGCAGCTCCACTCGCGTCGGAAAGCGTCTCCGAGCGAGTGCCGCCTTGCAAATTCCAACGCGCAGAACTGATGACATTGCACGTTCTCTTCTGTGGCGAATAGATCTAACCAAGGCTCTCCCTACTGCTCAAAGAGGCCTTGCGCCTCGTCCGAGTTCACACGCCATTCGTGATCCATCATGCACCGACGGCTGAGTTTGTCCGCCCTGGCGTTCAGGGAACCTGCCAGGTGTTGAACCACCAGGGTCACGCCCTGATGTTCCAGCCAGAGGCACAAAGCCTCCTGGCATAGGGTCCACGACCCAACCCGCCCTGTTTGTTGCGCTACCACATGGCAGTGGTGTTGTTCGTGAACACCTGCACTACACTCCCCGGACAGAGGGGAAGAATGCCTTCAGTGCAAGCCGGATCGCCCGCAACTCCAGAAGGTTGATATGGAGCTGGGACTCCGCCGGAGACCAGAGGCTTCTGATATCCGCCTCTCCCATGTGGCCTCCCCAGCCCTGGAGGGACGCGTCCGTCACAACTACGTGCTCCGGTAGGGAGAGGGATCTGCCGCTGACCCAATGGTGGTCCGTGAGCCACCACTGCAACTGTCTTGCAGTGCCCTCCGAGATCAAGACATGGTCGGACAAGTTGCCCTGATGCTGGGCCCACTGAAACTTCAGGTCCCACTGCAGAGCCCGCATCCGCCACCTGGCGTGATGCACCAGAAGAATGCAGGAGGCCATCAGCCCCAGAAGCCGCAGCGTCAACCTGACCGAGACTCGGGATAAAGGCTGAAAGATCGGAATCAGAGCCTGAATATCCCGAACCCGCTGTTCGGGAGGATAAACCCGAAACTGCGCTGAGTCTAGAGCCGCTCCGATGAAGAGGAGCTTCTGAGAGGGACACAGGTGTGACTTCGGCACATTGATGGAGAACCCCAGCAGTTGCAGGAGGTCGGCCGTAGTCTAGAGGTGGCTGACGACTGTCTGGGGCGAGCCCGCCTTCAACAACCAGTCGTCGAGGTAGGGGAAGATTGAAACCCCTAACCTGCGCAGATAAGCTGCGACCACCGCCATCACTTTCGTGAACACCCATGGGGCGCTGGTAAGGCCGAAGGGGAGCACGGTAAACTGAAAGTGCTCGTGGCCTACCGTGAACCGCAGGTAACGCCAGTGGGCTGGCAGGACGGGGATGTGGAAATAGGCGTCCAGTCTCCTGGGTCTAGGGCAGCAAAGACCTGAGCCAAAGTCAGCATCATGAAGTTCTCCTTCCCGAGAAAGCCGTTGACGTTTTTGAGGAGGGTTTTGAGGCGGATGCTGCAGGGGCCGGTGTGGACTGGTCTCGCCGTTGTCCCGACCGCCGCCACCGCGCTGGATGGTAGTCTGTGGGCCGTGGCTGGCCGTACGCGTGGGCGCGCCCCTTCATCGGCCACGAAAGGAGCGAAAGGCAGCCGTTTGCTGGCGCGGGGCCGAGAGGCCCAAGGACTTGGCCGTAGCCCTGGAGTCCTTAAAGCGCTCAAGCGCATGGTCTGCCTTGTCGCCAAAGAGGTAACGGCCATCAAACGGCATGTGCATAAGGGTATTTTGGACATCAGCCGAAAAGTTGGCGGACTCCAACCAGGCGTGGCTACGAATCGCCACCGTCGTTGCCATCGCTCTGCCCAGTGAGTCCGTGGTAACCAGCCACACCGGATGGAGTACCGTGCCGCATCTCGACCCTCCGCAAGGGCTTGGGCGAGTTTAGTCCGGACCTCCTCCGGACATTGTGGCAGCACGTCCACGACCGTGTCCCACAGAGTGGGTGTAACGGTCCAAGAGGCACGGGGTGTTGACTGACCGCAACCCCAAACTCGGGGAGGAGAATAACTTCTTTCCGTATTGCTCATACCTCTTGGATTCCCGATCGGGGGGGGGGCGTCGGGAATGCGGTCTGGGAGGATGACCAGGCTCTCGGGGTGGGTTGGGTCGCAAGGAAGCAAGGGTCGCCCGGTGCCGGGCGGTGGCGCCTGGCCACGTTCCTATCCACAGGTGGACCTGTAGCGGGCTTGGGCCAAGTGCCCAGAAGACGTCTGACAAGGCCTCATTAAACGGCAGCTGAGGCTCAGCCGAGCTTGCCTGCGGTTTAAGGACCTCAGTGAGGAGGTTAGTCCTCATGGCCGCGACGGGGAGCTCAAGGCCCAAGGCCTTGGCAGCCCGCGTCAGCACCACGCTATAGGCAGCCCCCTCCTCCGTAGCCACGGTAGGAGGGGAGACAAAACTAGTGTTGGGCGAAGTGTCCATACCACTGGCATCCCCTAGCTCACCTGTTCAGTCCTGAGAAGACTGACATTCACGTGCCAGAGGGTCCTCGGACCCCTCCCAATCCTCCTCGCCACCCATCTCCTGATACTCTGGGCCAAAGGATGGGGCGGGGTCGTAGAAATAGAAATCTCCAAGCGGCGTCTGATACGGCGCTGCTCCGACGCCGGACCCGAATCGAGTGTAGGACCAGGGACGACGTCGTCCTGGGACGGCGCCGGAGCCGACACCCTGGGGGCCGGCGCCCGTGAGGTCGTAAGGTCGACCGGCGACGACCCGGAGCCGGATCCAGCGGGGCCCTGCGGCGTCGGGACCGAAGTCGCCGACGGCGCCGGGCCCGAAGCACCCGGCCTTCGAGGGGACCCAGACGGGGCCGCTTGGTCCAAAGGCACCTCGGAACCCGACGGAGGAGTGAGTGGCCTCATGGCCACGAGGAACGCCTCGATCTCCTCCGGCGTCGCGTTCTGCCCAGGGACCGGTGGGTATGAAGCAGGCCGCGATGCCTGCGGCACAGACGGAGCCGCGGGGGCGGTGTCGCCCGAACCCCCGGCCCCATCGCGTGAGATAGCGTCGGGGGGGAGTCGGAAGAGCGATGACGCCTCTTTGACTTCTTGTGCCTCTTACCTGAGGACTTCGAGCCCGAAGACTGGTGACGACTCCCGGAGCTATGATGACTCCGTCCCCGCGACCGGTCCCTCGACCTCCTCGCGGACCGGGACCTCGAGCGGCGCGGGCCGACTGCCAGAGCTCGAGTCGCTTGCGGGACCGCGCCCGTCTAGCTTTGGACCTCAGGGCCCGGCAGTCGGAGCAGGACTTGGCGTCGTGGTCGGGGCCCAGACAGTGAAGTCACCGGCGATGGGAGTCGGTAACCGACATCAGTCGGTTGCAGTCGACGCAGGGTTTGAACCCGGGCATCCCTACCGCCATCGTCGGAGTCAAGAGACTTCGAAAAAAGGATCAAAAAGGATCGAAAAAGTTAGTCAAAAATTGACTAAGGGTACCACTTTTTTTTTGCTGCCGCGGAAAAAAGAGGAACTGGCGTCCGCGCGAGAGGGCGGCGTCTAAGTACTCCGGCGACGTCATCCCGGCGCCAACGATGCCGACGACGGACGTGGGGCCGCAGACGATGCCTACCGACGTGCAAGGGTACTGCTACGCAAAAGTTTCCGGATCCAGTCTGACGCCTGGGGATATTCTAAGGTAAGGAATCTAATACTAACCTGGTTCTTTCAGATTTGAGATTTAAAGGCTAAAACCAATAAAAAAAACTTCCAATTGTATAGACTTCAACCATAGTCCACATTATTATTGCCATTACGGTGAATTTGAAGCAGATCTGAAGTTCTAGTGCTAATACAATTGTTCAATGTAAACATCAGCATTGTAAACCTTATGACTGTAAACATTAGTGCTAGTGCTTAATAGTTTAACTAAAGTGCATGTGCAGATTCACCCTGGTGAAAAAAGCTAAAATTGTATATAGAAACTGTATAAAATTCCTGGGGGCGGTTGCGGTTTCAGTTTGAGCCCTGATTGGGCTATACTGGGGGGGGTTATTGGTGTTTCGGCTTTTTTCACTTGTACAATAATTGCCCTAAAACTCATTTACAGACATGTGTGCAGTTCTTCTGTTGCATTCAGACCCCCTGGCTGCTTAGAATCTACCTCAAAGATGTAGAGTGTCTCTAATCTCCTAAGGGCCTTTTCCCTGTTTCCTCTTCTTTTATTTAGTGGGACGTAATTGATTATAGATAGATATGTATGTATATGTATGTATATATATATATATATATATAGATATATATGTGTGTGTGTGTGTGTCTGTCTCTGTCTGTCTGTCTGTCTGTCTCAGGAGTCTATAGACCTTTTAGAACACCACAGTCTATCTGTTGAACAGATGGACTGGTATGAGGAATTTGGATCCAAGAGGCTGGAAAGTCTTGGGAAGAAATGTTTTCTTCCACCAGCCTGGCATTGCGGTTGGTGCATACCGCATGCTTATTGGGCCATTTCTCCAAATCCCTTTTGGAGATGGTTGCGCAAGTGCTGCCAGATATATTGAAGGAGGCCCGGGCTGTACATTTCCAGGCGGTGAAGGACGGGAGAGATGCAGGAAAATTCACCATTAGGTGTGGCCTTGACGCGACTGACTCACTAGGGGAAGAGCGGTTTAGTTGACAGTGACCTCACGGAGCAACACCTGGTTAAGAGCATCTGACTTCTCAGGCGATGTCCAGGCTAATTTGATGAGCATGCCCTTTGACAGATTTAGTCTCTTCGGAGGGAAGGAAGACTCTGCCTTTGAGTGCTTCAACGACTCTCGTGCTAGGGCCAGATCATTGAGTCTCCCAGTTACACCCCGTGGCCAGTCTAGCTTTTGCCTCTCAGCTGCGACAACCACATCCCAGCCAACGTCCTGCGCAGAGTTCCCAAGTTGTGCGAGGACGTGGACGCAGCTCATTCTGACCTCTAAATGGAAGCCAGAAATAGTCTGCCAGCCAGCCCTCGGCAGCCCCAGCCTCCATATTCTTACATAAACGCACACTATCTGTTTAGTGAAGGTTGTTCTCCATTTGGTTTCTCCTGGAATTGTAGGCAGTTTGTGTTGGTGTCAGTGTGACCTGTATGTGTGTTGGCATCCATGCTTAATTTGTGAAACAGGTGCCGGGGCTCAAAGCCGCCCTCAAAAGCTTGCCACCAGCGCTGCCTAATGTGGGACCAACACCCATGTCAGCGGCCACCAAATGCTCCCTTTCCACCCACTCTATCCCTGTAGGCTCTGTTACACACTTGCACTCTCTCCTGTCTTCGCCCTCCGTCCCTCTCCTCCACCCTCCCTACCTCCCCCCCATTCACTCTGTCCCAGTCTTCAAAAACCAGTGCCAGTGAGCACCCCCCTGCACCCACCGGCCCAAGCCAAGCACTGGAAATGTGAGTCCCGATGACCGTGCAGGACTCCACCTTGGCTCTCATTGCCTTGCTGCTCCCCCAAAATCAAGCAGCGTTTGACACGAACACAATGCGAAAATCCAGAGCTATGAGAAAATCCCCAAATCGATGCTGCCTCTCCAAAATCAAACAAGCAGCGACTGCCAGTCTCCAGCACCTTGTAGCCACATAGATCCCAGATAAAGGCCTCCCCCACCAGTCCAAAGCAACCTGGTAAGGGACGTTGTCCTCCTTGGGCTCCGGTGCATTGCACTGAATGGGGGAAGCAAAGAATATCCATGAGTCACCTCTCATCTCTCTCCCGAGTTGCAGCCCACGTGAAAGAATAAAACCACCCCGGCCACAGTAAACCCATGGAGGGACAATGTGCCAGACTAGAGAACCACACTGCCAGAAGCTTACTGCTGAGCAACTCCGGTACAAGGGACCAACTCACCACAAATCTGACTCCTATTCAATTCAATTTGACTTTATTCGGTAAAAAAGTTAATAACCATAAAAGTACATAAATACAATTCATAATCCTCCTATTCAAAACTGGCACTATCAGGGGGCTGCCGATGTTATGCACATGTGACCTGCACAATTTCCCTCCTTTTGCATAATTTCACTCCGTTTGCATAATTTCCCTCAGTCTGCCTCTGATGACGAACGAAGCAAACATAAACACCCACCCCATCAGCCAATAGGGTGCTGCTGAAGGCCAGCCCACGCGAATAACAGACATGAAGACTATACGGCCTTCCCCCCCATTCCCTCAAGAAGCTCTGCAATCCGTTCTGAGGGAGGGGGAAGGTGTGGCAACCGTAGAAACAACGACTCCTCCCGTAGAGCCCGCTTGCCTTCCCTATTCCAATCCCGAAATCCAGTCACCAGCGAGCCAGGAGTGCACGTGTCGACGGGAGTCAGAGCTGCACAGACGATGTTGGAAAAGCACAGCTGTCCAGCCCTGTGCATGCACCCCTGAAAATTCACATTCACCACCGCTGCCTCGCGAAAGAAATCCATAGCCCCAGCCCAGACAAAAAAAGTGTTGGTGCTGAGCGCCGGAAACCACCGACACAAATTAAGCACTGGTTAGCATCAGTGTTGTTACTTTGAAACAGCTCTGGAAGAGTTATTTATTTCACAGCTTTGAGGTCCTGTAAATAAAGGTTTGAGTAACTGTTGAACATAAAAGATTTCCCTTCCTGAACTGTAAAAAATGCATATTTAGATGGTCTGTGCTACAATTAAGATTAAGTAATTATTTAACTAACAAAACGTTACACTCTTCACTAGTAAGAAGGCACTTTTTCCAAAACTCCAGTTGTAACTGCGGAGCGTATCTTTTTTGTTTTTGTTTAAGAGATCAACAAGAAATTGTTATTGTGTTTTGATAGGGCCAGTGTCACTTCCTGAAGAAGACAAAGAGTCTGACGACAAGTCGCCAAGCAAGTTGTCAATACGAGACCGACGACGACCCAAAGAGCGGAGACGAGCCACCGGCATCTCTTATTGGGGCGAGGATGTAAGTGCGTTCATTAAGCTTTGAAGCCCCTGATTAGTTTTCTTGTGTACTTGTATTCAGATTACATTTTTACAAAATAACATTGTGCCATTTTCTGTATGGTCTAATGTCATCTGTTTTTTATTACGGCAAAAATAGAGTTCTTTTCTGTGGCCACAATTCAATCCTTAGTGCCTTCATAGCATGTCCACATGTTCACACTGCGGAATTCCAAACACCACAAAAAGTTTAGTTTTGGTAAGTTTTAGAGAAGTCTTTTTTTGGCTGTAAATACATTTAAATTATCAGGGCATGTGCCAGCTTTTGAACCATTAAAATTTACAAGCATTTGACAAAACCAATTCATCTGACTTTGGCTGCAGAACTATTGGCTTTACCTATGCTTTTTTCCCTTTGTGTAGTTTTTAATTAAAGTTCAACAAATAACATTCGAAGATGTCCATTCGGGCTTTTTTAATACTTTGTCACAGACCATTGGAAGATGGTCACTCGTGGTTCGTGTATGCATGGGCGGCTGTCTTCGAAACTTTTTTATATTTCAAAACACTCTAATGTGGCTGCCCATGATCAGGCACCTCATGCATCCTGTTGATTCTATATGCCAAATAGCAAATGAGACCTTCAGTGATGCCTAATGTGACTCTGGCTCCAGCATCAAGTAAGCCTCTCGGGTTACATATACAGCGGCGGCCTGTATGGACTGGAGGTAAGGAGGGCAGGGGCAGGAGGGGAGGGGTGGGGAGGGCGAGGTGGAAAGCGGGTAAAAAAAATACTATTAAAATGTACTTTCTCACTACGTCTCTCCTCCCCAGTCCTTCCTCACTCTGCCTCAACAGGAAGCACACCCAGGCTCCCAGTCTGCCATTCACAACACTGCCTGAGCAGCGTTGATTGGTTGAGTGCTGTGTTTCGGCACTCAGCCGCTGACTAGGAGCCTGGGAGTGTTCTCCATGCAGGCTGTAATTCAGCCTGCATGGAGAACATGCGATGTGCGCAAGACTGTTTTGGACGGCCCTAGAGGGGTGGCCAACAGTCATTGCTCAGTTAGGAGGGTGCTACCACTACTCCCCTGCCCCTCATGCAAAGCTGCCAAAGAAAGAGAAAATACAATTATTATAACACAAGTTATTATCATTTTATATTCCCTTAGTTTCACTGCAAAATGCAAAAACGCAGTGGGGCGACGCTCCTCCGCCTTAGCAGAGAAGCTCCCACTGTACATATAGATATTTCCATAATGAATCCCTGGACATCAGTTGGTGGATGTGCCCCTCTGGTCACTCTATCAGTTCGCCTTAGTTTCAGTTTCAGGCAACTGTTATGGATGCTTCCTCGTTGGGCTGCAGTGCTTATATGTGGGAGATGACGATGCTTGAACATTGGTTCACATTAAAGTCGTGGCAGCACGTTTGTGTGCTAGGGTTGAGGGCAGTCCACCTGGCCCCGAGACTTTCTTCCATCCTTTCTGTGGAGTGTAGTCCAAATACTTTCACACACTACCAATATTCGTTACATCAAAATACAGGGCAGTTGTGTTGGCAGGCTTTTGGTCTGAAGCAGATGTTTTCATTTTGGTAGCCCCTGTAATGAGCATACTGAATGTGACGATGGATTACTTACATTTCCCAGATGATTACAAATGGGAACTTCTCCATAAAATGATGAGCATGGTTTTTTCCAGCTTTAGACGTCCTTACATGAATGTCCTTGCCTCAGTCATAAACAGGAAAGGCCCTCTGTTCTGTGCCCTGCACTTAAGTCCAAATGATTACCTTGGGTACGCATTCAAGTTTATCTTGTCTCGGGATCTGTTCTGGGTGTTCCCTTAAATCACACTCCTATTAAGGTTTTTTTTATCACATCAGATTAAGAGGTGCTTCACTTTTTTTCATACCTTCGCAAAACATAACTCTTTCACAGCCCAGGCATTAAGTGAACAATGCTTTGCTAGGCCACGTTTATTGACTTCCTCGGTTATTTGGCACTATTCATTGGGGGTGAGGAAGTATTGCTTTGGGCCTTACTTTTAAGATGAGGAACCTGCGGGAAGACCTTTGTTGTTATCTGATAAAGACTTCTAGCCGCAGAATCTGTACCATAGAAAATTCCCCAGGCATAAGACTGGTTCTGGCAGTTTTCGAGCAGTACCGCTGTGTGCCGGTATATGACATCATTAAGATCAGCGTCTGTGTTGTCCGTGCGGAAAATGACATGTAGGTGCCACCCCAGTGCGCTGCTGTCATTTTTCCTTCCCTTGCCTGATAGTTCTGATCCTTGAAGAACTGCCTTCAGTCGTTTTATGACTGCCTATTTTCTCGTCTTTTGTGGACCTCTTTTTTTTTTTTTTTTTGAGATTTCTCTCCTGGTGTGACAGGTTGTCCCCTGCAAAAAAAGCTGGTTTCAAACCATGTGGTGCCTTTCACAGGCAGATGTCTGTGACCGACCCACACTTGATTTGTTTGTGGTGCTTGGAGTGGGACCCAAGCTCAAAGACCTGCGAGGACTGATACGCCATGTACCTGCAGATGCTGAGGAAGGGATCCCTCAAGCCCCTCACCACCTGATGTCTGATGACCCTGCAACACTGAAGATCCCGGTTATACTAAAGGCCCTGAGACCGTTCGCAGAGCCATACCAGGCGATTGTTGTCCTGCACTAAGTCATCTGGTAAGTCCCACAAACGCAAGAGGTCAGAGGTCTTCGACTTAGTTGTGCCCGTCGATGTCCTCGGACAAGGCACGGGGTGCATCTGCATTCCAGGCCTTGCTCTTTGACTGAGCCTGAGTCAGAGTCTCCGCCGTCCTTCCTTGACCAGAGCCAGAGCAACCCCTGCCCAGCTTAAACAATTTTATGAGGCTAGTCACTCATATCGGGGCAGCCTGGCCACTCTTGACCGCCTATGGGCCCCAATGGGCTGGGGAGGGGCCCCCACCAAATCCTCTCCAGCAGGTTCACCCTCAGTGCCAGTCGGGCCAATGGATCCCATGTTGGATCTGGAGTGGAGGTGGCGCTGAGACAGAGACTTTCCTCGGCTCCTGCTCCAGTGCGGATGCCCCTGGTGCCTTCGAATTCCCATGGCGACGTCCTTCCTGACAGGGAGATGGAAGGGCGTCGTCCGCAGCTGCTTCTGGTGCCGACCGGGATCATGCTCTCCGGACTGCAGCCAGTGCCTTTTACCTTTGATCGCCTGGGAAGGAAGCCAAATGGGAAGGATCAGAGGACACTTACAGATATAAGCATTCCCTAGATGAGAATGATGACAACTTCAATTAGAAACTGGCATAGGCCAGTGGGGTTCCTCTTTTGCTATGGTGGTGCATAAGGAGCATGAGGTCTAGGACTTTCAGCTGCTCTAAGTGGCAGTCAAGATTAAGGTCTTGACAGAGGCACTACAAGCTGGAAGTCGCCCCTTCAGAACCTTTACTCCCATTTAATAAAGCCCTTACCAAAGTCATATGTGGGCTGTGGTACACACCATGTACAGTTGCCTGTCACCATCGCCCCGCTCCTGATGACCACAGTTATTTACTCAGCACCCCAGCCTGGAGAGGTTGGTAGTCAAAGCCTCCACCTATAGAGTAAATACTGGTGCATTCCCTCCCACTCCACCAGATATGGAATCCAAGAGACTGGATACCTTTGACAAGAGAATGTTCTCTTGCAGCAGCCTTGCTTTGTGGTCGGTGAACACTTGTGTGACTTTTGAGCCGATATACCCAAACAATCTGGGATTCGGATGAACAAGTGCTGCCTATGGTGTCCAGGGAGGCCCCAGCCATACTCTCCCAAGATATTTCTGATGAAAGAGATGTAGCAAAGTTCTCTGTACGATGTGGACTGGACATGACCAACTCTGGGTAGAGAGATTTCATTGTCTGTGGCCCTGTGGCACCGCACATAGCTAAGAGCCACTGGCTTTTCAGGGGATGTCCAAGCTTAATTTATGGACATGCCTTTTGATGGCCCTTGTCTCTTTTCAGAGAAGGCGTTCCGAGCGCTGGAGCGCTTTAAGGACAGCAGAGTTACGGCCAGGCCCTTGCACTTGATTGTGGCCCTTCATTAACTTCAGTATGCCTTCTGACAATTTTATGGCCATGAAAGGGGGTCCCAACTGGGTCCATACTCTCCCTGCCACCGCAGTCAACAGGCTTCCCATCCATTTCATGGCAGACTACGTGGGTCCTATAGACCATGTGGTACAGATAGCCAGAGGTCAGGCCAGTTTAACCCCCCTTACCACAACCTCCAAACCCCTTTAATTTGCCATCTGATCATCATGGGTATCCAGTGGCGGGGGGGGGGGGTTGGGGGGGTGAGATATGTCATCACCTACACCACTGTGGTCAGTAACATCGGACTGTTGGGTTTTGCAAATTGACCAAAGTGGCTACTCCAGCCGCTTGGTGACCACCCCTCCACCCATGCCACCCGCGTACGACCAGCAGATGCAGGACCACCTCTCCTTGCTCTATCAGGAAGTTCTGACTATCTTGACCAAATGAGACATTGAGAGGAGGCTGGCATTAAAAGTAGGTCATAGCTGCTATTTCCTCTACTTAACTGGTGCCCAAGAAGGACAGAGGTATTTATCGTATCCTAGACCTGTGCCTTTTCAATCTCTACCTGAAAAATGCTCGATCTTGCACAAGTTCCATCTGCCCTGGATCCCGGAGGCTGGATGGTAGCATTGGACTTGCAGGACACATATTTACATATTCCAGGCATTAACTGCAGTTCACTGTGGTAAAGGTGCACTTTCAATTCTCTGTGCTCCCCTTCAGACTTACCAATGCCCCTCGGGTGTTAACTAAAGTGATAGCAGCGGTTGCAGGTCATCTGTGGAGGCCAGGGGTTCCAGTCTTTCCCTAACTTGATCATTGCCTGTTGAAAGGTGGGCTTGCCACAGGCAGTCCTCCCCCACCTCTAGACTAGGGCGACATTTTTCACTCTCTGGAGTTTACCATCAATGTGTTGAAGTCACACCTGACTCCTTCTCAGATGCTCCCTTTCATCGGAGATGTTTTTGACACAGTGCAGTTTCGGGCCTATCCGCCTGAGCGGTGAGTCTAGGACATTCAGGACATGATACCGATGTTTCATCCTCTATACTAGAGAGTTTGTTGGGCCTCCTAAATCCTGTTTCCAACCCAAGCTTGCGTGCATATGTGGGCTCTGCAGTGGGACCTGGCATCCCAGTGGGTACAGCATCCGTGGAGTCTCTCCGACATGGTCCATTTCAGAGCGAACTGCATACGATCTGCAGTGGTTGATGACGAACCATGATTGGGTTAGTGGTAGTATCCTCTCCCTTTCCCTACCAGTGCTGACTGTAGTGACAGATGTGTCACTTCTGGCATGGAGCAGCCATCTAGGAGAGGTGGAGATCAGAGCACTCTTGTGCTACACCTTCTTGCCTGGAGACTGTGGCAATAGTTGACCGCTTTCAACCTGCCTCCCGAAGTCTGTGATCTTATTCTGGCAGCCAGGAATCCCTCAACCAAGTACGCCTGCTGTTGGGACACATTTGTGGCATGGTGATTCTGAAGACATTGACCCTCCTACTGCAGCTCTTTCTAAGGTTCTTCTGTTTGCTTTCTTTGGCCCTCTTCTAAGGGCACAGTTAAAAATTATTCTTCCAGCTTGAATCTTTTCTAGAGTCACATGCTGTGCATTATTCCACCATCTACTGGTTGGGTCTGGAATTTTTTCCCAAAAACTTTTGTCCTTCTACTATTTTTGTCTTTTTTTTTTGTTGGTGGGCATGGACGTACCACAATTTGATGCCCCTTGTGACTTTGTTGTTCTTCCTCCAGAAACTCAGACCTTTGGTCGCCATCTTCAGATTTTTTTTCCCGCCGTTGGGTCTTGATGCATGTAGTTGAATCTCCAACAATGGAGCGAAGGAGTCCTCAAAAGAAGATACCAGAGAAGTTCTGGGACCAGGACAAGGTATTCTCAGCGACGGATACAGAAAATGAATGTGCGGGGGGCTCCCTGCGCTCGGTGATGAAGAAGACACCATTCCAGTTTTGCAAGAACTGCACCATAAATTGCAAAGAATGACCAGCACTAGGTCTGTAACCTCTGCCTGCTGGTAGATCACTGTAGGGAAGATTACTGCTCCTGTTCACTGTTTGTCCCAAAGACTCTTAGGGTAAGACAGTGACAGAGAACAGCCCTCCATAATATGCAGGGCCAACATCACACTCTCTCTACGAGATTTAGGCCTATTCAACGACGACGAGAAGAACGTCGCCAAAGATCCAGAGGGGTACGCGGAGGCAGATATCCAGGTAGTGAACACCTACCAAGGGAGCAATAAGACTTCGAAATTTGAGGTAAGGGAATTTGCGTCCTTAAAGACTTTCACCAAGACACAAAAATCAGACTCTAAAACCTCAAAGGCTGTGTTGAAGCACTCGGGGTCTGCAAGTATGACCAGAGAGAAAAATACCCTCTGATCCTTCAGAAAGGGCTCCACAGCAGTAGAGACCCCTGCAAAATCTAAGACTTCGATGACGGTCAAGGAATAGACACATAGACGTCGAAACAGGAGGGATCGAAAACCGACCGACACTGTTCGCCAAACACGTTGTCTTCTAAGGACTCGTTAGCGAAGCGAACACACAAAAATCTCGACGGCCAACAAGTGGCCGAGATCAAGAAGAAGAGGAGACAACTTGAAGACAAAATGGACAGTATCCTGCAAAGGAAGAAAGACTTTGAAAGTCTAAAAATATTTCGAATTTCAAGCAAGTCTTCGACTTCAAAGGAGCAACAGGACTAAGACCTCGAGGAATTTGAGCCATCTTTAACTTCTGAACCTCAAGAAGATCAAGAGCAAGAAATGTTTGGGGAGGAAGAGCACGTTTTCCATAGTTATGAGACTTCTGAATACCAAAAGGTAGAATAGCAAGATCTGTTAACAGATTCCCCAGAAGAAGGGGTAGACACATGCCCTTCAAGACCATCATCACCTGATTATTTTGGTATCTATAATCAAGTAATAAAGGCAGCAGAGAGATATGGAACACAGTTGGAAGATGAAAAGTAATAAGCATGTTTTCTGCTAGAAACTCACCTGCCTACACAATCCAGGAACCAATTGTTACCAATGCTTCCAAGTGTCTTAGATCAAGGAAAGGAGATTTTCAAGGAACCAGCAACATGTAAAGCATGCACTCCTAGGGCAGAAAAGAAGTATAAACATTCTTCAAGGACCCAAGTTACATAAAAGGAACGCTCCCGGCAGATTCGATAACAGCATCAACTGCCAGGAAAAGTGCCAACGTCCCAAGCACCACAGGGCCTCCTCCAGATAAGGAGAGCAAAAGAATGGTCCTCATGGGGCGAAAGCTGGAAAGGAGGGCTGCAACCCAATGGCTCATTGCGAATTCCAAAGTGCTGAATCGTCATGTCTACCAACATTGGAAAGAAATAGGGGAGCTAATGAAACACCTCCTAGAAGGGTACTAAAGGAGGGCAGAACACCTGGTGGAGGACGGTAAGAACTTTGCCAATACGTGTTTAAAATTGGCACTGGATGCAGTCGAAACATCAGGAAGGCAGATGATGATAGGGATAACTGAGAGATGCCATGTCTACTTAACCTTGGGTATTAAACCAGAGGTGCAATTTAACATACTAAATGCACCATTCAGTGGGGAACAACTTTTTAGGAGTGCGATTGACGAGACACTGAATCGGTTGAAAAAAAGACAATGAAACTGGGAAGTCAGTAGGGGCTTTGCAGTTCAAAGGTAACATGCACATGTGATCTATACCATCACGAATACCTACAGGAAGGGACTCCTTGCAGACAGGAACATCTCACGAAAAACGTGTCAACAGTAGTATCAGCGAGGTAGTCAAATGGGACAGCAAACATAAAGCTGACAGCACCAACAGGGTAAACAGTCCTTTTAACGAACTTTCAAGCACAGACCTCCTATGCTCAACACCAGTAGGAGGCAGTTTAACAAATGTCCTGCAGGAGTGGAAGACTATCACCACAGAATAATGGATCTTAAAAATAATACAGTTTGGATATTGCATAGAATTAATACACCTCCAAGCAAATGGCCAAGAAGAGGGGTACATTCAAAAGAGGAAACAGCTCACCTTCTCAAGGAGATAGAAGAGATGCTGTCAAAAGTGGCTATAAAGTTAGTGCAAAGACGGGAAGGAAAGCAAGCAAATTACTCAACATATTTCCTAATTCCAAAGATAGATGGGTCGCTCAAACCAATTCTAGACCTCAGGTTTTTAAACAAGTTCATAAGAACTCAAAAGTTCAAAATGCCTACCCTGCAAGAGGTAGTAATGCAAAGGCAATTTGATTATATGGCCACCATAGATTTTAAGGACGCTTATTTACAAATTCCCGTAAATGTAAGCCACAAGAAATTTCTCAGATTTGTTGTAAACCAAGAAGACTACCAGTACAGAGTACTGGCCTTTGGAATAAAATCAGCACCAAGAGTATTCACAAAGTGTCTAGTAACAGTGGCGACACACCTGCAGAGGCAGGGAATACACGTCTACCCATATCTGGACTACCGGCTGGCAAGAGCGAATTCATACAAAAAATGCAAACACATACAGCAAGTGATAATGCTGTTTCAACTAGGGTTCTCAATTCATAGGGAGAAGTCCTCACCTGAACCAGAACAGGAGAACATTTTCAATTCAAGCTAATTTTTTTCCCAGCAAAAAGAGAACAAGGGCAGTTCTGAAGGAGCATACAACTCTACCGTAAGGGGCAAGTTCTGATAGTGAGGACTGCAGGAAAGTTGCTGGGAATGATGGCTTCTTGCATTCCATTAATACCAAACACGAGGCTTCACATGAGACCATGTCAACAAAGATTGCAAAGCCAATAGTCACAAACCACAGGGAGTTGGGAGCATCTAGTATTTGTCACATAAAGAATGGAAGAAGAGATAGCATGGTGGAACAGGGCACATATATTACAAGGAATAACATTCACACAGCCAACTCCTGCGGTGACCATAACAATGGATGCCTCCAAGATGGGATAAGGAGCACACATGAACAATCTCAAAGTCCGAGGAGTCTGGAAGGGCCAGAATGCAGTACAGCACATCAACATCCTAGAACTGAAGTCCATATTCCTAACCATAAAATCCTTTCAAAAAGAGCTCTGGGGGAAATTGATATTGATCCATACGGACAACACAACAGTCATGTTTTATATAGACAAACAAGAAGGGACGCAGTATCTACCCCTGTCAAAACTAGCACAAGAGATGTGGATCGGGCCATCCAAAGGAAAAGAGATTTTAGCTACTCACCCACCAGCGAAGAACAACATTGACAAAGCAGACGAGCCTCATAGTCTAGCAAGTGGGAATCGAACCAAACAGTACTCAAATATTTTTTTCAAAAGCGGGGAATCCCGATAATAGATCTCTTTCAAACACACCAGAATGCGAAAGACCAACGCTTCTCCTCCAGAAAACAGTATCAACATTCAATGGAGAATGCACTGTCCATAGAGTGGTCTGGTTTATTTGCATCTACCCCCCCCCCCAAACCACTACTTCGCAATTTGATAAGAAAACGCAGGATCAGCAACATGACCCTAATATGAATTGCACCACAGTGGGCAAGATAGACATGGATCTGATAACTAATCGATCTTTCACAAGGGAGGATTTACAAACTACCAGTCAGGCAAGACCAGTTGTCAATGCAAATAGGAAGGGTGCTTCACCCAGAACCAAAGTGTTTAAGCCTTGCAGCTTGGCTTCTGAATACTTAGAATTTAGATACTTAAAGTTACCAGAAAAGATAATGGCGGTATTAAGAGAGGTAAGGGGATGGGTGCTGAGGTAACAGGGGAGAGGGACGTTGTTTCCAGAAGGTGTGAAAGAACAAAGGGGAGATGTGAAAGATGAATGGGGGAACTGGAGTGGTGTAAGATACGAATAGACAGAAATTTGAAGGGAGAGACTTGAGGTGAATGAGTGAGAGAGGGATCCAGGGTTGAGAGAGGAGAGAAGGATGGAAGGGAGGGGGCGGGAGGAAAGGGGCGTGGGTAAACTGCTTAACTCTGCACAAGACCGCCAGGGTTTTAAGGGACCCTTGCTGCTCCTGGCTAGGGCCAGGTGAGCTTTTAATGTGGCAACATGTATTCCTGCGGAGTGAAGGCTCTTCACAAAGGTTGACTAAACATCTTTATGTTGTTTATTGCGGTATTTTGATTATAAACTGGTATTGACGAGGTGAAATCTTTCCTCAGTGTTACTGTGTGTAGAAAAGTTCAAAATAATGAAGCAATACTATACCAAATTATGTGGCATCACAAAGCATTATTTACATTTTCCCATCACACAATTTAGTCCAACCTGCCACATAATTAGGTCCTCCTAATGCCAGTAGTCCCGTCTATAGGTTTAGAAATTTTTGCCAGGAGGGGGTCCCTACTCCTGAAAATTTTGATGAGGGTCTCGGCATCCAAAAGTATGAAGACATCTGCCCTACCCACAGCAGCGGTTTCCCAACTTCCACTACACTGCAGCGGTTCTTAACTCTCACTACCCCTATCACTAGCAGTATAGCAACACCAACTCTGAGCCTCAGTATCGGGTATACGTCTTCCTCTTACAGTAGCTCTTGTAAGTAAGTACTCTGAACGGAACCTTTAACACAGGGGCGTAATTCAAACTCTGTGCAACATCTCGCACTATGTGCTACCGTATATAACATAAAATGATGTGCCAATGGCAGTGTTCGATATCAAGTAGCATATAAGCATCATACTACTCTCAAAATCATCAGAAATGTAATATCTGCAAAAAACGAAGGCCTCACTGCCGCTCCCGTTCTCCTCACACTTCTCTTGGTGAGACGATAGTCGGTTACAGGCACAGTGTACAAAAGGGTGCTCAGCCTAGCCATAGATGACTACACATTGACACACCCTACAACATCCTCAGACATAGGAGGACACTCAAGAAGGGGAGTGTGGAACTTTCACCGGGGCACACTTCTTTCTTTACAAAGAATTGGACACGAGCATAAAAACACCGCATGGAACATCTCCCCCTTTCACAGTACCTACCGCTCCTGAGTCCATCCTCTAAGTTATCACGTGTTAGTTGGTTTGTTGCATGTTTGTGTGGGGGAGTACTCGTGGACTGTCTTTGCTTCCTGTATGGTGGTTAGTAAAAAGATCAGCTTTATATACATTTGCCTATATCTTTGTTTAAGTCATTCTGGTTTCACAATGATATTGACAATTGAGTCCTGGTCTGAAGTGGTGCCCCTTTATTTCAAGGTGTCCGTTTTTGTGCTCAATAAATTTGAACTTTGTTGGTTTTAGCGGGGTGTGTCTGAGTGAAGGATGATGAACGTTTTCATCATCTAGTATTTGTCACACAAAGAATGGAAGAAGAAATAGCATGGTGGAACAGGGCACATAAATTACAAGGAATAACATTCACACAGCCAACTCCTGCGGTTTTTCCCCCCCAAAACCACTACTTCGCAATTTGATAAGCAAATGCAGGATCAGCAACATGACCCTAATATTAATTGCACCACAGTGGGCAAGATAGACCTGGATCTGATAACTAATCGACCTTTCACAAGGGAGGATTTACAAACTACCAGTCAGGCAAGACCAGTTGTCAATGCAAATAGGAAGAGTGCTTCACTCAGAACCAAAGTCTTTAAGCCTTGCAGCTTGGCTTCTGAATACTTAGAATTTAGATACTTAAAGTTACCAGAAAAGATAATGGCGGTCTTAAGAGAGGTAAGAAGACCAACAACTAGAAAGTGTTATATTGGGAAATGGAAAAGGATTATTCAAGAGAATACTTAACACACCTTCTAGAGTATGAGCTAACCTATCATCCTTAAAGGTGCATTTGCCAGCAATAGTGGCATACACAAAGGGTAACATTGAAAGACGTCTCTTCACGTCACCATTCATCAAATGGTTCTTAGAAGGAGCAAAAAGAATTGTACCCTCAAAGAGTACGCCAGCTCCCACATGGAACTTAATTATTGTGCTCACCCAATTAATGAAGTCATCCTTGAACCATTACACAAGGCAACTTTACAACTGCTCACACTAAATAGTGCCTTTTTAGTAGCTGTAACATCACTACGCAGAGTTAGTGAGTTACAATCACTCATGTTACAGGAACCTTACTTTCAAGTGCACAAGTACAGGATTGTCATGAGAACCGACCCTCAGTTCTTGCCAAGGGTTATCTCACAGTTCCACATGAACCAAAGTATTCAGATACCAGGCTTCTTTCAAAAACAAAAACCGCATGCACACCCTAGAATCAAGGTGAGCAGTAATGTATTACATCGAAAGGACAAAGGCTGACAAGAAAATGAAGCACCTCTTTGTGTCCTTTGCAAACAGTTTCCTGGGAAGGCTGGTTACCAAGAACACAATTGCAAGATTGACAGCACAGACTATTCAGTTGTGCCACAATAATACAGGTCAGACATTACAAAACTGTCCTTGCGCACACGCAACAAGAAAGAAGGGATAAACCATCGCTTTGCTAGCAATTACTCCACTACAAGACATTTGTATGGCAGCAACATGGTCATCAGTGCACATGTTCACAAGACTCTATTGTGTAGATATTCATATGAACAAGGAAGCACAAGTAGGACAAAGGGTCTTATAGCATCTGTTTTCAAATTCACGCTCATCTTCAACCCAACTGCCACTGTAGTAAGAAACTGCTGCAAAAGCTATGCACACGATGTGAATCCAGAAAAGATTTAAGCTGCAAAATGTATAGTTTCTTACCGGTCGGTGTAGTTTTGCAGCTTTAAGAATTTTCTGGATTCACAAGTGAAACCACCCTCTCCTAAGAATATAAGAGGAGAAAAAAGAAAAATCTGAAGATGGCGAACAAAGGTGGGAGCTTCTGGGGAAGGAACCAACCACAACAACATAACAAGGGACACCAAATGGAGCTATGTAGGTCTCACATTCATGCGAGTTTGAGCTATTGGCATTTTAAATGACAACACCTTTTATTTATGTTTTGGGTTTTAAAACCTAAATAAAACGCATTGTCATTTACAATACTAATAGCTTAAACTCTCGTAAATGCGAGACCTGTTGCATTGCAATAAAGTGTTTCTCGACCGCTTGTTAGATTGTAAATAGCAGAGGAAGAGACCGGCCTGCAACGTCTTCAAAGTAGTGATAATAGTGCAGTGAAGATGATGTGTAAGTGTTGTAAATTACACAGACACAAAATGTGAAGTGAGATTTTCTTATGATCCGAGCTATAAACACTAACGAAGCGCTCCAACACCTTTCGCTTTGTGATTACACTGTTGCGGCTCAGGAGGAAGAGCGGGAGGGGGGCACATAAGAAGGCTTTTGAAGAACAGAAGAAAAAGCAAGTGTCTACACTATTTAAAATAAAAATGTCTGATCTGCTCTTCTTTGAGCTCTAGGAGTGGAAGTAATTCCTAAGGTTTAAAAGAGCAGGCCTCTTGTAGTCCCGGGGGCAAAAAAAGAGAGAATGACTCCACTGAGGAGGAACTGGATGACTATTTAAGAGTTGATCGGATGGGACTTTGCTATCATGAGTAGCTGAGAAAGCCTTTGCTGTCATATATTACCATGTCTCATGGAAGTTTTCGAAATGACCAGGAAGAACAACTGTCTGCTATCATGGAGCCAGTGTCCACTACAGCATCCTGCCTTGCACTGCTGGAAGATATCAATCTATGAAAAAGTAATTAGAAATGTGATTTGGAGCAGAACACTGTCATAAATAGGCAGCCTCCCACTTTACTGAACTCAAAATTCCCTGACCCCATTTACAAATGAGCTAGCCGCCAAGTTTTAGACAGCAGAGTCTCAGCTGGCTGCGTTATTAGAAACCTTTCAACTGGCTGGTTATCAGTCAAAGACCACTGAGTTGGTATCCTGCCGGGCTGGCAGAAAAGCACACAAACATACACATCTCCCCAAAAATGCACACTCATACCATATATACAAAAATACGAAATTAGCAAACGGCTGCCAATAATACAAAAACGCACATTCACACTATAATAAAGAGCCTAACTGTACGGTTCCCTAGCTCCCATGCTCTGCTATTATGCTGGGCCGTTAAACACACAACCAAATAAACGCACATTCGCAACATAAAAAAAACAACCTATCTGTGTCCCTAACCCCACTGCACGGCTATAGGGCCGGCACAAATAACAAGGTTTACTAATTAAACATATACTAAAATACCGAACATTATACCCCACTGCCCACCCCGCCCCCCAAAAACATATTCTCACGATGTAAAAGCCTACCTCTACATCTCCCTAGCTCCGGTGCTGTATTATCGTGCTAGGGCAGCGGAAAAGCAGACTATAAGAAACATACATTTGAAACATAAATCTCATGAAACACACATTCATACAATAATAAAAAAGCCTACCATACGTTTCACTAGCTCTGTTACATTCCTATCGGGACGCACAAATAAGTGTGCTTGGTTTAAATAAATATATGCTAACTAATGAACTAATGGCTAAACATTATACAAAAGCACATTTACACAATAATAAAAAATAATTTTTAAAAAACTTACCTCTCCGTTACCCTAGCTTCACTGCTCTGCTATCGGGCCGGACCGTCAGAAAAACACATAACGCAAAAAAACTCAATAACAAGTTACTGAAACAAACCCAAAAAAACCACAAACCCAAAAAAAACAATGTCAGCCATTATGAGTATTGAAGTGACCACAATCTTAAACAATTCAAAAGGGGGGTGGTGATGGACAGAGTATCTGAATTAAGCAGAACACTCCTACCCAGTCAAAAGATCAGGGCTTGATCCATCACCGTTTTTTAGCTCACTGCACCATCCCAGCTCAGAACCTGGCTACATGCAAATTAGTCTGTCCCTGGCCCAGTGCATCATGGGAACAGGGCAGACCAAACTACCAAGCCAATTCTTTACTGGAAAGGAAACAAGCTTCCGGGGACCGGTTTCTGGCATTACAGCCGTCTTCGGCCCGGCTTGCTTGAATCCTGATGGTGCAGTGAGCAAGGGACTCACATCTGAGCATACCCTTCCACACTTGTGGTGGCCAAAACGATTCAAAAGGGGGGTGGTGATGGACAGAGTATCTGAATTAAGCAGAACACTCCTACCCAGTCAAAAAAACGGTGATGGATCAAGCCCTGATCTTTTGACTGGGTATGAGTATTCTGTTTAATTCAGATGCTCTGTCCATCACCACCCCCTTTTCTGAATCGTTTTGGCCACTATAGGAGTGGCAGGGTATGCTCAGACATGAGTCCCTTGCTCACTGCACCATCAGGATTCAAGCAAGCCGGGCCGAAGACGGCTGCAATGCCAGAAACCGGTCCCCGGAAACTTGTTTCCTTTCCAGTAAAGAATTGGCTTGGTAGTTTGGTCTGCCCTGTTCCCATGATGCACTGGGCCAGGGACAGACTAATTTGCATGTAGCCAGGTTCTGAACTGGGATGGTGCAGTGAGCTAAAAAACGGTGATGGATCAAGCCCTGATCTTTTGACTGGGTATGAGTGTTCTGTTTAATTCAGATGCTCTGTCCATCACCACCCCCTTTTCTGAATCACAATGTTAAACAGCCATTACACAAACGGTAAAAAAAAAAGTGCTTACCCAATTATTAAAAGACTCCGTGTACTGCCGCAAGTAAAAGACTCAGTCCAGGTGGACGAAGCCTAATAGAGACAGGGCGGTAACAAGAAGAGACTAAAAAGCCTCACTCACAATCGAATGCCAGCGTTTAACATAAAAGATGACGCCAGCTTATGGAAAGAAGGGGCAAAGCCCAGACTCCACTTCTGAAATCAGCTTGATTACAAGAAGCCTGGTAGAGCAAGCAGTGCATGCACGCTGCAACGCAGGTCTGCGAGACCTCAAAATAGTAGGGCAACCGTTTTTTGGACAAAATTCCGGACCCAACTACTAGATGGCTCAATAATGCACAGCATGTGAATCCATAACATTATTCACCCTGCAAAACTACATACAGGTAAAAACTATAAGTTATCTGACATTTTAAAATTTTTGCGATTGCTGGCAGTGGTTCATTATTCAAGTCTTCTGTTGTGACTAGGTTTCTCAAAGGCTTGCAGCACGTGTTTCCCCCCCGGCCATACATCATGCCCCAGATCTAAACCTTGTTCTAACCTTATTAATGTGTGCACCTTTTGAGCCTCTGTACAGTTGCCCTCTTTGGCTATTTACCAGCAAGACTGCTTTTCCAGTGGCCATTACATCGGCCAGGAGAGTCAGCGAATTGCAGGTACTCTTGGCATACACTCCTTACACCACTCTCTATCCGGACAAGCTGGTACTCCAGACACGTACCTCCTTCCTTCAGAAGGTTGTGACTCCTTTCCATATAGGCCAGAATATCACCCTGCCTACCTTCTTGCTCCACCTCACCACTCCCAAAAGAGGAGACTACACCGTCTGGACCCAAAAAGAGCTTTCTCATTCTAAATTGATTGCACAAAAGAATTCCGGGTGGACAATCAGCTCTTCATGGCTTATGTAGGATCCAAGAAAGGGAAGGCTGTGCAGAAATGGGTCTTCTCAAGATAGACCGTTCGCTCCATAACATGTGTATTTGTATAGCGCAAGTTCACCCCCACAGGGCATCTTTGCACTGAATAACAGATGTGTATTGTTACCCAACTCAATGGTACATCAAGATCTGCTACGCATTGGCTAAGAAGCAACTCCCTGAGGGCTTGTGTGCTCATTCCACTAATGCTAAGGCTATGACCACTGTTTTCGCCTGCAGAGTCCCTGTCCTGGACATCAGTCAGGCAAGCAATGTGGGCATATTTTTACCAAATACTACTGTCTGGACAGTCCGATCCGGTGCAGAGGGCACTATACCTGTTCACTTTACTAAGACGTTCTCATTTAAATTGGTCTCACAGACCCACCTCCAGGGAGACGTTGCTTGGGTATCTGCTCTATGGTGAGGAATCTGCAGCTAGAAGTCTTTATCAGCTGAACAAGTTATATACCTGTGGTGAAGCCTTATCTGGTAGAAACTCTGTCTAGCCACAGATTTCTTACTAGCCCTCCCATCCTCCCCGCTCTACGAACCGATTTCAGGGTAAGGGACACCCTTCTCAGGGTCTTAATATTTCAGCCAAGTAGTCGATTCGATTTGATTCAAGAATGTATATGGCATATATAAACATCCATAAAAGTGGATAAGAGTCCAAACAAATACAAGCGATTAAAACCTGTAGACATGGGGGGAGGAGCCTAGCTCGCGACCGAGATGGCCGCGCTTTAGCTCGGCTCCGTTCGCCCGCCTGTGTTTTTCACATTTATCCTGCATTTATCCTGCCCCGGGAAGCCCTCCTTGCTGTGTGGTACTACTACGACGCACTGCAGGCACTTACCACTTGTTCCGGTTGTCCTGGCTGCTGTGGGTCCGGTGCAGTGCCCCCGACCGTTCCCGGGACTCGAGAGCGGACTGGCCTGGTTCTTCGTCCCGGCTCCTGGGCCGGATGCAGCCTGCGGGCTTGCCCTTCGGGGCGCACTGGAGGTGACTGGAGGGCCGCTGTTCGTGTGAGCCGGAGGTTCCTGGCTGAGAGACTCCTGTGTGGCGGCGGCCTTGGATGGTGACGCTGCCCTTCATTATTGGGGTTCCTCGTGTGTTCAGCTTCCTCCCCCTTTGTTCTCCGGTCCGGCCATTTTGTTCTTTGCCGCCCGGACTCGGAGATCGGGACTGGCGACATTGGGGGGCCGGCGAATCCCCTTCTTCTGGTGGCCCCCCTTCCTGTCCGGGGTGTTCTTCTGCCTGTCGGCGGGACTTCATCTGCTTGACTGCCGCCCCGGCGGAAGGTTGTTGGCCGCGCGGCCTGTTCGGGCTCTCAAGATGGCGACCAACCCCATTTGTTTGGGCCGGGCCCGGACGAGCACTGGGGGCCCGCCGCAAGGCCCGGGTGTCGGATACTGTGAAGGTTTTCCTGCACTTAAGGGGATCTTAAACATCCTACTATCCTGGCGGCTCTCGGTGGCCGCGCCACTCCTGGCTCTGGAGACGGTTCCTCACTGCGGGCCTCCCGGGCCCCCACGACCGGATGAGGCTTTGATATCGCGGGGTGTGGCTGGTACTCTCCTGGCGGACTCGGCCCCGGCTGCCGCCCCGGAGGTGCGTAACCTGATGGCGCCTTCTCCTCCTGTGCTGCCTCCTCTGCCCTTGACCCGGGAGCTGGATTTTGTTTTGCCGGACTTTCATGATTCTCCTGGTCCCTCTCAATCACCACTGCCCGATGACGTCTCCTGTGCCGGCCCGGATGGGTCGGTTTTTATGGATATATCCTTGGAACTGTGCCTGCATCGTTTGCTACATTCTGTGATTTTCCTGGATCTTCCGTGCTTTTCTTCCTGTGACTTTTTTGGACTGCCGTTGGACTCTCCTGCTGCCTGCCTTCTGTTCTTTCTGGCAGGGTCCTCGTTGGATCGGACCCTTACTGCTTTGGATAAAAAGGGTCAGGGCTGATGAAAACTGACTCTTATATGCGGTAGCTCATGAACGGCTTGGATGATCTCTGTGTCCTGATATGGTTCTGTGTAACTGGTTAGTGCTCCTGGACTTTGGCCTGATACTCTTTGGCTTCCCGAGGACTTGGACCTTTAACCCGGCGGGTGGATGGGTGCGTTTACTCCTGTCTTTGGCCCTCCCCCGTGTGTATGTTTGTATGTCTTTACTCCCTTCTTTCCTTCCCTTCCTTCCCCCCCCCCTTTTTTTGTCTTTTAATTCCAACTTTTCTTGCTCCACTATATTTCGGGTTCTACTTAGGGCGACAGGCACGCTGCGGGGGGGGTAGGCCGTAGCCTTCTGCAGGGGTGCAGGGTGGGCTTAAGGGTGGGTGGGGGGGGCTGTTTGTGTCGGGGGGTCTTTTTCCCCCCTTATTTTCCCCTTTTTTGTTCTATGGCTCTTGTGTATTCACTTTTTCGGGACTCTGTCACCTCGTATCTCCCCCGGGGGTTTTCTGTCCTTCTTCCGGTGTGTGGCTGATTGTGGTTCGCTGCCTATTCTGGTATCGTGTTTCTGTTACATCGCATGCCGGTTTTATTGTCCTGTTTTTCCCCCTGGGGGTGCATGATCTGGCGGGTGTTCCTTTTGTTGTCTTTTTCTCCCTCTTTCCCTTCCTCCTTTATGGAGGTCCCCTTTTTCCGTTGGGGTGCATATTGCATAGTCTTTGTGATGGGGCTTTTTGATCGCGTCTTCTTTGTTCGGGTAGGGGCGGAGGTGAGTGAGCGCGATTGACTGTTGCCACTGTCGCTATTTGATGGTCTGATTCTGTTTCTGTCCTTTGCTAGATTTGATTATATGGTTTCATTTTCTTACGTTGTGTCTATAAAATGGCGGCTTGCCACGGTCCCTCCCTTGTACTCTCATATACGGCCCGTTATTCCTTTGGTCCCCTCCCCGTGCTAGAAAATTAACCTTTATTATCCTGCTCTTGCTGAACGCTCGATGGTTTTTATTGCTTCACCAGTGCTCCTGATGTTATATCCTGTGCAGATCTTCTTTTTGTATGCTGGTTATTTGACCATTCTGTTCTGGCCAGCCCGTGGGGTTGTAGGCCAGTATTTGTGAGCTTTCATTGTTCAATAAAGGTTTTAAAAAAAAAAAACCTGTAGACATAATCCAAGACAATATTTAAAAATGAATAAATAACTTCAGCCTTATTCTCAATATACTGTTAATATACATCAGATCAAATTAATAAAGCTACAGTTCTGGAACATTTAAATAATACTTTTCTGAACATGAATTGCTTTCAAGATAAAAAGTCCAACATTAAAACAGACCCTACTGTCATGCAGGTCAAGCATAAATTTCAGTGTGACAATATGTGATCAAATGTTCCGTTCTACCAGAAGAGGTTTTAGATAATAACACCTAAAATTCGAATAGAAGTCATAGAATAGCATAAAATGAAGTGTACTCAGTTTTTATTGGGGTTGTGCACTCTTGGTGTGAAAGGTCGCAAAAGTATTTGACATCAGCACGCCAAGGTGACTCCTATATAGATGGCGTGCACATCATTTCTAGCACTGAGCCGAAGTTGAGTGACGCTACCTACCGGCACGCAGGGGTACTGCTCGAAAATGTGCGGATCCAGTCTGACGCCTAGGGAATTCTGTGGTAAAGAATCTGTGGCTAGATAGAGTATCTACCAGATAAGGCATTACTGAAGGTAAGTAACTTGTTTGTTACTGTTAATATGCTTTCTTGGTGTCTCTCACCATTGATTCCATAGCGCAAGGGGAAAATGGCAGAAAATGAGGCTTGTTTATAGGACATCATAGGGAGCCTAAGGTCACATAGTAAGTGAATAGAGCATTGATTGAAGCCATGTGAGGCCACCTGGAGGCACTGGAGCTCTATTGTTGGGTTAAAGACACTGGAGTCAGTCAGGCACCTGAAAGGTATTCATATGGTAGTAAATCTGCAGGAAGATACAGTATCCACCAGAAACGTTATTCGGAAAATAAGTAACGTTTCGAGTTGAAAAAAAGAAAAAGGTCTTTATCAATGCGAGACCGAAACAGGGACATTGGTGCGTGCCATTTTGCCTATCCACTCAGCTGTACCACTATTTTGGGCGAGGCCCTTTAATAAAGTGCTGCACACTGTGTCCTGCACTTGAGTTGCACTGTACACATGTATAGCAGTAGTCTTCCCACCACGTGAATATGGGGAACCGATCTTCTTGCCCTGTCATAGATTTGACTTAATTATTTTGTACTGTACTCAACATTTACCTACAGTGTGACTTGACATGACACTAAAACAGTATCTCGTGTTTCATCGCACTACCTCACACCTACTAACTTGGAGGTACTTTATCAAAAATACTACTAAGAGTGCATATAAATCAGCTAAGGTAGGTATATGGGTAAGTGTAGGTTTAGTGATGGTCCTGGTTACACTTATGTTGTGGGGCAGGAGTTGATTAGTGGTAGATCAAGGGATAGGCTCAACAGTAAGTGTTAGAGATGGGTTTAGGGTAAAGTTTAGGGTTATCCTTAGGGCTATGGTTGGTTTAATGGTTATTGTTGCGTTTTAGGGTAGGACATAGGCAGGCGTATGTGGCCGGATTAAAGTTTGTGTTGGAGTTTGGTTTAGAGTTCATATTGAGCCTTTAAACAAAGTTTAATGTTCTAGTCAGGGTTTAGGATAAGGGGCAATTTGAGTAAGTTTTGTGTTAGGGTCGATGGTTTGCTAAAGTACATGATTTAACCCAGGAATGTAGTGGCTTTGATGTAGGGTTAGGTTTTGACATGGAACCTACTACAATCTCATGTATGGTCCTGCTGGGAAAACGTTGCTGGACATTCAGTAGTTCAATAGCCATTTCCTCCTTACACCTACCAGCACAGTGCCTTCAGGTGAGAATTCCAGAAACTCATCAATTTATCCTAACATATGAATTTGTTTTCCTCCCTTGTTCTACTGTTTTTGGGTTGACTGCTTAATGTATAGTTCCATGATCATTTGTCTTGCAATTCTTTGGGATGCTACCAAGCCCGTTTAAAGAATTTGAGTCTGTCCATTTATATGATGTGCTTTTACAGTAATGGTTCATTACTACACATCTGGTTTTAGTCAAGGTTGACATTTTGTGTCTCTTATTGCAGCCATTATTGCGTGCGTCTCTCTCCTGAACCTCTCATTATGCTGTGTAGTCAAGGTTTTTAAACCTGCATGGTGCAAAATGTGTTCACAGCTATTTATGGGAGATTAGTGAATTATTTCATAGCATGTCCACCACAGCTAAGGAGTCTCTTTACTTGTTATCTTATCACCATTCCAATTGCAGTATCCTATACCTAGGTACCAGAAGATTAGATGATCTCTCAGTGAGTTCCCCCAGTAGAATATGCCTAACCAAAGGGGCTCACAAACTCCTTGCTAACAAAGGTGCATACATCTGCACAGATGATAGCATCAGAGAGGCAATCACAGGGCTATATGCCTATGCTTCATGTACACGTCAATGTTTCATGTGAGTTTTACAGGAATGAGACAGTTATAGATATTTGAGCTAATGGCCTGTGTCTTTAAGCCATGTGGCAATGTACAGTCAGCATCTCCTGGGTTCATGTGTGTATGTACAAGGTAGATATCACTGGAAGAAAACTGCAATATTAAGGGTTTGTGCTTTAATCAGTTTAGGTGGCCGATAACAGACGTGTGTGTGTAATTAATACATTTCTGATTGGCGTACCTCTTTATCTCACTCACAGGAGGAGCCGAACGGTGCGGAAGAGGTGAAGGAGTTACGGGTAGGTCGGAGATTTTCTTAAACACCGTTGCTAATGTCTGCAACTTGACATTTTCATTGGACAATCCTGAATATTTGTGTGTGTCCGCGCGCGGTTGTATGTGACACTGAGCTTGTGAGGGCTGTGATACATTTTGAGCATTACTACAATAAAACCAGCACGCTAGCTAGGTCATAGTCTTCACTGGACATGGTAGTTTAAATTGTTTAGTGCATTAAATTACGCAACTCCAAACCTGAATCTGTTCACACATATATAAGCAAGGATCTGGCGATCATTTCATTACTGCATTGAAGGGTTATGAAAAGACTGTATATGGTTCACGCCCACATTTAAATTACCCATCATGGTAAACGTGAAAGACTGCTTTCAGATTGCACTGTGGAGCTGAGGTGCGAGAGGCTCCCCCTATTTCAATGTCATTTTGGGATGGCGCCGAAGCAGTCCGATCCTGTATGGAGTGCGTTTTTAAGAAATTATTCATTGATTGCGATGGGCTTTTTGTTGAAACTTGAAAGCTAGAAGTTTACGGGTGTAAAGGACTCCTACATCCGTAAAGCAAACCCAGAGAGACTACATTTCGCCTGCAATGGCACTTTCCCTGCAAAGGCACTTTCCCTGCAAAGGCACTTTCCCTGCAAAGGCACTTTCCCTGCAAAGGTACTTTCCCTAAGCAGTACTTTGTACTACTATATTCTATTATAAAAGCACCAGCTGGACTACTTGCTGGGTACTCTTCTCCTTACACAGTAGCAAAAAGTATACCCCCCTCCAATAACACTAGCGAGACTAAAAGAATCTGAAAATGGCGAGTATGCCACTAAGCAGTGGTGAGTACCTCACCTTCGTTTGCAGTAACATGAAACCTTCCCCTACACCAGGGGTCTTCAAACTGTGGGGCGCGACCCCCAGGGGGGTCGTGGAGTGATAGAAAGGGGATCGCACATTCCCGATTACACTGAAGGATTTTACAGAAAATAAAAAGTCAAGTGTCTCTAGGCTGCTGTGGTCGTGTTCCATGAAGCACCCAGTGTACTCAGTGTTGCTGTGTACTGCTGTACTGTGATATTTGAATTAAGCAGCTTTTTTTTAAGCGTTTTGGTAGTTGAGAGCGGTTTCTTTTCAGAGGACGTATTAGGAATGACCGGAAACAAAAGTTTGCGATTTTGATATTTTGACCATCACACCAATAAGACGTTTTTTTTTTGTGCTGTGGATTTTTTGTCATTGTTGTAGGTTAAGCTGGTGTTCGTGGGAGTGGCGGAGAGGCCCCTCTACGTTTTCAGCCAACTGTTGCTAACAGTGACAGTGCCGAATGAATTGTCATCTGGGACCTAAATAACATTTCCGTAACTCAAATGGGACGTTTCATTAAGCTGGGAATTATGTTTCATTACATTGGGAATGACGTAATGCTGGAGACGTGTAGATTGCACACAAACTTGCAGGGTGTGCTAAATTTCGCAGTTTTCATTTGTTGGGGGCTCAACAGATATTGTTTCCTTTCTGCTGAAGTGCAGTTTTTTTCATGCTCGAAAGTGCGCCCCTACCAAATGCAGGTGGTGCCTTCCTTTCTGCATCAATACAGGGGTCAAATATGTGAAAATAGCGTAGGTGAAAGCGAGCCTCCAAGTCAAGGACCATAGAAATCAAGCTGAAAGTCCAGCAGAAGTCCGAGGCAACAGGCAGTGAGTGGCCACTTGGAAAACAGACTGACTGCTTGCACTTCTGTTCCTGTGCAGTAAGTACCACACTCCTCTCTGCCCCCATGGGTACTTTACTGCTTTTACTTGCTTCTGGAATTAAATGCAGAAAGCGTGCATTTGTGTTTGTCAGCAGCCGAGGTAGTTTTTGTACAGCAAGGGCTTCGCCTGTCCCTGTGAATGCTTGTCAGAGCTCAGTGGGATCTCTTAAACGTCCTTGTATATATTGGCTTTCAGTGTGGTGTTGACACTTCCCAAATAGCCATGTTTGATTGCTATTACCCTTAACGTTGTCCTTTTCTTATGAAGAATTTTTTACGTCTCATTGATACAACATGCAATATACTGACAACACGGTGCAAAGATACTCGCAGAAATATAAACCCAGAGCTTTGTCTATGGTGTTTAATATTAGAGAAGTGGATATCCACTGGCTGATTTGTGTAATATTTGAGTCGGGAAGTTGGGATCGAAATCTCAGCTTTCTTGCTTGATCAGATTGTGCGATTTTGGGCAAATCACTTTACCGGGCTGCCATCACACTTGAGAGCACTTTGAAGTCATTCAGCTGAGGGTGAGTACTAACCAGATTGATTAGACAATAATATTACTACCGTATACTAAAATTATTCTGCTGATTTACTCATGTGGGCTCCCAAATTGACTTTTCTCCTTGTTAAACTAATGACGTCATCACGAAGGCATGATGGACTTCATGAATGTTCATGTTTAAAAACGACTACCTTTATCAGATGTAATATAGTACATCAGTAGGATCTAATGTACACAGTGATGGACAGGGAACCCAAAACAGCCCAGGTGGTTTCCATACTAGCTACAAATTGCTATAAGCAAACATAGTGAGCAAGCCTGTCATTCTCAAGGCCATAAATGGGGTAAAAAGAGTCTATTCCCGGTAGGAAAAATAGGACAACACAGTGCATTTTCAGCACAGTCTTCTAAAAGTTATATATCTCAGTGAGATAATTGTGTGCCCTGTACAAAACACTTGAGGCACAGATTAGGATTATATATTGTGTGCGCAAATTGGCTGCAGTGTGACCCACGGGTTGTGGGGCACTTACACAATTCCTATTTTAAGAGACATTTCACCAGTGTTTTTCAAATAATCAAGGGGGACCCCCATCGTAATGGCTCTACACCAGGGGTCTTCCAACTGGGGGGCGCAACCCCCAAGGGGTTCGTGGAGTGATAGAAAGGGGGTCGCACATTCCCGGTCACACTTCTGCCTAATCTTATTCTCATTTGTAGTGTGCTACTGTTACCAAAAGGTGTCCTAGGGCTACTAACCATCTGCTGCCTAAAATGGCAAATGAGAAACACACAGAAGGGGAAGGAGATTCAGCCAAATAGGGGAACCTACAGGGCGTGGGAGCCAGTTTTTTTATAGCTCCCTAAAGGATAATAGATTGTTGGTGGAGCGAAGCAAAAAAGGGTGCAAGTTCCAAAACTGTGCGGCCTGCACCAAAACAGCGAGAACGACAATTTGTGCCTTCCTGAATTAGGAAACAGTAAGAAGACTGGCACAGGCCAAGAGGAGCCTTTTAGGTCGGTTTATACTATAAACTGACCCGTATGCTCGGTGAGGAGAGATGAGAGGGCGAGAGGAGACAGGATGATAGAGGACAGCAAGGAAACAAGAGAAATCCATTTAAGAGGTCAGGGATGAGGAGAAATGTGAAGTGCCGAAGGATGTGCAGAAATGTAAGAGTAGAGGTGAGTGCGTGCGACAGGTGAGGGCAACAAGGACGGATACTGTTAAACTGTGAGAGAAGATAGCTGAGAGATGATCTGAGATGTAAAAAGAAATTTTGATGCGACATAGGTGAGGGACAGCAGCAATAGGGGAAGAGAGGGAGTACTGGGATGGGTGCTGAGGTAACAGGGGAGAGGGACGTTGTTTCCAGAAGGTGTGAAAGAACAAAGGGGAGATGTGAAAGATGAATGGGGGAACTGGAGTGGTGTAAGATACGAATAGACAGAAATTTGAAGGGAGAGACTTGAGGTGAATGAGTGAGAGAGTGATCCAGGGTTGAGAGAGGAGAGAAGGGAGGGGGTGGGAGGAAAGAGACGTGGGTAAACTGCTTAACTGTGCACAAGACCGCCAGGGTTTTAAGGGACCCTTGCTGCTCCTGGCTTGGGCCAGGTGAGCTTTTAATGTGGCAACATGTATTCCTGCGGAGTGAAGGCTCTTCACAAAGGTTGACTAAACATCTTTCTGTTGTTTATTGCGGTATTTTGGTTATAAACTGGTACTGACAAGGTGAAATCTTTCCTCAGTGTTACTGTGTGTAGAAAAATTCTAAATAATGAAGCAATACATATACCAAATTATGTGGCATCACAAAGCATTATTTACATTTTCCCACCACACAATTTAGTCGAACCTGCCACATAATAGGTCCTCCTAATGCCAGTAGTCCCGTCTATAGGTTTAGAAATTTTTGCCAGGAGGGGGTCCCTACTCCTGAAAATTTTGATGAGGGTCTCGGCATCCAAAAGTATGAAGACATCTGCCCCACACAAAGCAGCGTTTCCCCAACTTCCTCTACACTGCAGCGGTTCTTAACTCTCACTACCCCTGTCACTAGCAGTATAGCAACATCAACTCTGAGCCTCCGTATCGGGTATACGTCTTCCTCTTACAGTAGCTCTTGTAAGTAAGTACTCTGAACGGAACCTTTAACACAGTGGCGTAATTCAAACTCTGTGCAACATCTCGCACTATGTGCTACTGTATATGGCATAAAATGATGTGCCAATGGCAGTGTTCGATATCAAGTAGCATATAAGCATCATACTACTCTCAAAATCATCAGAAAGGTAATATCTGCACAAAACGAAGGCCTCACTGCCGCACCTGTTCTCCTCACACTTCACACTTCTCTTGGTGAGACGATAGTCGGTTACAAGCACAGTGTACAAAAGGGTGTTCAGCCTAGCCATAGATGACTACACATTGACACACCCTACAACATCCTCAGACATAGGAGGACACTCAAGAAGGGGAGTGTGGAACTTTCACCGGGGCACACTTCTTTCTTTACAAAGAATTGGACACGAGCATAAAAACACCGCATGGAACATCTCCCCCTTTCACAGTACCTACCGCTCCTGAATCCATCCTCTAAGTTATCACGTGTTAGTTGGTTTGTTGCATGTTTGTGTGTGGGAGTACTCGTGGACTGTCTTTGCTTCCTGTGTGGTGTTTAGTAAAAAGATCGGCTTCATATACATTTGCCTATATCTTTGTTTCAGTCATTTCAACATATAATCACATGGTCTCAAATATGCGTTTGGAACATCCTAACAGGGAGATAATTCTCACTGGTGATTTTAACTCTAATCTGTTACAAGAACCAGAAGACGAAGTTAACATCAACGCAGCAAACGAAATTTGGAATGTCTTGCCGCAAGTGATTCCTCAAGTTAGGAAGAGTGATAAGGAGGGCAAACAATTTATGTGGGATCTTGAAAATCTTGGCCGAAGGGTACTAAATGGAAGATCCAACCAAGACAACCCTCCTTCCATGACCTACACAGGCCACAACGCAAGCTCCCTCCTGGACTACACGTTAGTCACATTGCCCCTACTAAGTCAAGTACAAGACTTCCACATAATTTGTTCCTTGGACAGCGACCACTCAATGCAAGACCTTGAGATTAGGATGGACATAAACAAACGCGCACCAGCGCCCATGCTACCAGGCAACACCACAACCATTAACTTGAAGCGGCTTATTTGGACGAGCGAATCCCTCCCTCAAATTGCCAATGATGCTAAGAACTTATTACAAGCGCTCCTTATAGAGAACGTTATGAGCCCAGAAATTTGGAGTGACTATTTGAAACAACTCCCGAGGACCAGTTCAAATAAAAAAACAGAACCCCTCTCAAATTTAACATCAGATTCGATAGATCGACACGAGCATTAAGGAGGTACTTGAAAAAATTAACGCGTCGAGTACATGGTCAAACCCTAAATTCCCGCGTCTGGGTAGCAGTACGTGAGACCAGGAAACAATATAAGAAATTAATATGGACTGCAAAGCAAAATCTTGTAAATTAATTCTGGTCAAAACTACTGCATAACATAAAGAGCAGATTCAAGGGCCTTTTGCTTACAAGTTAACTCCGTCAATCGGACAGCTCAACCAATAAGTATGACCTGCATAACCGAATCGGAATGGACCCAACACATAACGGACACATTTTCAAAAAATAATTTGAAGATAGCAACAACTTTGGCAAGCAAAGCAACAGACACCTCAGAGTGGGAAGACATCGCCCAAGTCCAGCAAGAGAACCGCTTAAAAGTCCGCGAAAGCTTGGTACCATGCTTTAGACAAGATGACGAACAAAGCCTACTAAAAATAATTAAGAAAAGCAGGCAAGACCGCGCCTCTGGTCCAAACGGCGTTCCGCAAGCTATTTACAAGGAGGCCCCACAGTACTGGGCTAGCAAATTCAACTCACTTTTTCAAACAGTAAGTAACACAGGTGGTATCCCAGAGAGCTGGAGGGGGGCGATCATAACTCCAATCTACAAAGGCGGAGACCGTAAAGATCCAAATAACTACCGTCTGATCGCCCTCATTGACGCCGAAGCAAAATACTATGCGTCAATGATATTAGCAGACCTGGCTCAATGGTCAGAAATAAATAACAAAATACCACTGAATCAGTCCGGGTTTCGCCGCGGCATGGGACCAATGACGAATGTTATGGCCCTATGCCTGATTGCAGAGAAAAGCCTACAGAACCGCCAGGAGCTTTACACCTGTTTTGTGGACTTTAAGGCGGCATTTGACCGCGTCAACAGGCAAATGCTATGGGCAAAGCTAAAACATCAGGGCCTACCGGACTCAATTCTCTTGCCTATCATTGACCTGTATACTGACACCTGGATGCAGGTAAAAATCGACAATGGGCATCGCCTGACCCGGAAGATCAATACTGCAGACGGTCTAAAGCAAGGCTGTGTTTTGGCCCCACACTTATTTAATCTTTTTATGGGTGATCTGGCAGAAAGCTTGGACAAGGTTAATGCACTTCTGTAGTAGGGGATCTCTGTGTATAGTCATAATCTAGGGAATAGTCCCACCCATGTGCGTGGACCCCGGAGCAATCAAAAATAATCTCTTACGGGGTCGAAAAATGCAGAACTGCACAGACACTTAAGAGAGAATTTAAAGACAGATAATGCAGCCTATCCACAGGCTACACTGTCCAGTACTTCAACTAGAAATTCCATCCAAAAAATCCACAAACAGCAAAGCCTGTCCAGATTTCCCTTGCTTTAACAGCAAAAACCCTCTGGAATGATAGAAAGACCTGGACAGACAAGCCCCATAGGCTGCCATTATGTGGCTCAAAACAGGATACTGTGCCTTTAAGAGAACCTTCCAGAACTTCACAGTATCCCAGAATGCACTGCAGGTCCCTTTTACTTTCAGTTCTTTTTTCCGGCTCCTGCTAGCAGGACCCTGGAGCATTGAGCTCTCCCTTTTGGGATTTGTTTTGTGATTTTCTCACTTTTTCAAGTGTTTTTTGGTGCTTTGTTCAAAGTACTTTGGTTATTTCTTCTTTGGTGTACTTTTGGGCCAGTCTTTTTGTCGAATATGCCAGCATTATTTGACAAATGCCCGGAGTGTTCCAGGAAGAAGGCCAAGACTGACCCACATGAAGTGTGTATCCTCTGCCTTCCCTCCTCTCATAACCCTGATGAGTGTGAGATTTGCCAGGGATTTACCACCAGGACCCTTCGAGACAGAAAGAAGATCAGGCTCCGTGGCATGAAGGAGAGAAGACTGCAAGCACGAGGTGGGTCTGGGCAGGTTCCTTCTGCCAGTGCAGAGGCCTCTGGGGTCTCCCCAGAGGCAGGAAGTCCAGCAAGCGTCCCCATTCTCCATCGGCGTCCATTGCACCGACTACGGCGTCGAGAGGGATGACTACAGTCTGTTCCCCGTCTCCCCAGGGCTCTGGATCGAAGCGGCGTCTACGTTCGACGTCGAGGGATCTGAACAGACCGCCGTCGAGATCACCGGTGACTGTTTCGGCGGCGGCGTCGTCGAGGACTCGACGTCGACGGGTGGCCCGGCGGAGTCGGCGCTCGCCGTCGTGGCGACACCGCCGTTGGCCTTCGGCGAAAAGGAGGAGGTCGTCGAGGGGATCCTCTGCGTCGACGGGGCGATCGCCGTCGAGGTGCAAGAGATCGCCGTCGAGGCACAAGGGATCGCCGTCGAGGAAGAGATCGCCGTCGAGGCACAGGAAGCCATTGAGACGAAGACGATCGATGTCGAGGCGATGGAGGTCGGCGTCGAGGCGAAAGTGTTCGCCATCGAGGGACAGGCGTTCGCCGTCAAGAAAGCGCAGTTCGACGTCGAGGGGCCGACGCTCGCCGTCGGGTCGCCGTTCTTCGACACAGGAACGGCGCAGAAGGAGTTTGGACGCCAGGGGTCAGTCTGGCAGGCGTCAAGTGCCTAGGAGAGACTCTCCCACATCCCAGCCTGATAAGGAGGGCGGGTCACCGGGCTCGGTGTACTCAGTTGTGTATACCCCTCCTAAGCCGGGGACAGTGACTCCTCCTCCTCCACCTCCTTTGCCGAGAAGACTTCCTCCGCGGGTCCCTACCCCGCCTCCTCTTCCACCGCTACCACCTCAGCCTCAGCCCCAGCCTCAACCTCAGCTGCCGGTTGACAAGCCTCCCCCGCTTCCTCCGAGGTCGGTTTCCCTGCCCAGGTACCCGACTCCTCCGAAGGGGACCCGTCGGCCGAGGGGCCCACCCAAGCCACAGTCTCCTGTCCCGGTGGAACAGGCAGGGCGACCAAAGCCACGGAAGTCGCGATCCCGCTCCGGACGGAGAGGGAGGTCGCGCAGTCGTCATAGATTCTCGACGAGGTCAAGACGGCGCCACAGGAGGCGCGGATCTCGGTCCCGCACGGGCTCTTCCAGGACACGGTCCTACTCCCCGACCTTGTCAGACTCCCCGGGGACTAGGGTGTCTCCCGTGGATGACATCAGCACGTTCCAGGATGTTCTCCTGAGGGGTGCAGCGAAGTTAGGAATCACGGTGACGGCTCCCACACCTACGACGTCCGTGATCTTTGAGACCCTTCACAAGAAACATTTGTCTCGCCCTCTACTTCCGCTCGTGCCAGGCTTGGTAGAGCCAGCGGAGGAGCTGTTCCTTACACCTGCAGTGACGAGAGCGGCCCCATCCAGTCTGCTGAAGAAGTAAAGGGCTCCGGATTCCGACCCGGCTTTTCTAAGGACTGACCCTGTTCCGGACTCCGTTATAGTGACGGCAGCCAGAAAACAACATTCTACCTCTCCGTCTTCTACCGTGCCTCCGGATAAGGAGAGCCGATGGATCGACTCTAATGGTAGGAAGGCCTGTGGTACGGCGGCTACGGCCATGAAGACCGCTAGCGATACGGCTCTGCTGGGACGGTATGATCGTTCCCTGTGGGAATCTCTCCAGCAGTTCACGGAGCTCCTGCCACGAGACAAGAGGGAGGATTTCTTAGAAATCCTGAAGGAGGGGATGCTGGTTTCGAACCAGGTTATCAGCGTGGCGGCGGATGGTTCCCTGTTGGCGGCCCATGGTTACTGTCATGGGATCAACCAGCGACGCCATGCTTGGCTCAGGCTCACATCACTCAAGCCGGAGGCCCAGCAGCGAGTGGCTAATCTGCCCTTCTCGGGGGAGACCCTGTTCGGAAAACATGCGGATGATGAGATGGCCCGCATGAAGGCGGAGGCAGAAACTCTGACGGCTGTGGGCTTGGAGAAGCCCAAAGAAAAGAAAGCCTACTGCCCGTTCCAGAGACGGTTCGGGCGCAGGGCCGAGGGTGAGGACAGGCTTCGGGACAGCAGCAGCAGCAGCAACAACAGCAGCAGTTCCGGAGGCCCTTCCAGAAACGCCAGAAGGGTAGAGGAGGTCAGCAGTTCTCTACAGCAACCAAGGGCGCGGCCGGGTCTCGACCCTGAGCTGTTACTTCCCCTACATCCGTTACCCGCTCCGGTGGGGGGAAGCGTCCGATTTTGCCTGGCAGAGTGGAGAAAAATTACTCAGGACAAGTGGGTGCTGAATATTGTTTGCAATGGATACAGTCTTCGGTTCACCAGCCCGCCTCCATCAAATCTTACATATAGCCCACACCAGCAGCTTATTTAGATAGTGCATTCTCGTTGTTCATCAAACGTAAATTTCTCCACTTAAGACTGGGCAATCTCCTGACAAGATTGGACCAACCAAAATGGAAACCACAGGAAACAGAATGCGACCTCTGCGGCGCAGGCAAACAAGACATCATTCATATAGTTTGCATCTGTCCAGCTATGTACCAAGGTCGGCGGTATTGGCTAAAGGACAACCTCAATGAGCAAGGAGTACGCACCTGCCGGACTGTGATAGTCCAAATCCTATGTACAGCGGAACCACAACTGATTTGCAGATCAGTTAAATTCCTGGACAGTTTTGTGAAAAAACGACGCCTTGTGTCATAGGCCCGACCTTCATTTTGACTTAAGAACTTTGTTATTAAAGACAATCTGTGTTCTGAATAAGTTTAATGAAATTCACGACAGACTCTGTCACACAGATTTTACATTTTTTTTCTCTTTTATGTAGCAATAAAAGCTTGTTTTAAATACTGTGGAATATCATACATTGTAATGGTTTTAATTAACCAAACAATAAAGAAATACTTTACTTTACTCAGTCATTCTGGTTCCACAATGATATTGACAATTGAGTCCTGGTCTGAAGTGGTGCCCCTTTATTTCAAGGTGTCCGTTTTTGTGCTCAATAAATTTGAACTTTGTTGGTTTTAGCGGGATGTGTGAGTGAAGGATGATTAACGTTCATAATATTTAATTTGTTAAAAGAATAATCTTTTTAATGCAGGTAAGCTAGTCCATATTTGTATATTATTAGACCGTTTTTTATTATTTTTGTGTCCTTTTAACATATGTTTTTAGTTTTAAAAAAAGTTAAACACATTCAGTAGCTAGTCGACTACATCACAAACATAACTACAACATCTCAACATGTAGCTAACGTTCACTACCATCAAGGTTTCTTATAATGTTTGTGTTTCTAAACAAATTAACACATTCCACTAGGACCAAATGGAATACAAGTTCCTCGGGAAAGATGTTTTATTGTTAATTTATTTCTAATGCATTTCAGTTGGTCTTTGCGTGTATATCGAAAGATTTTTTCTTGTAAATCTAAACCGAGTTTATTATCTTTTTGTCATCTCCCAATAGAGGGCAGCAGTGCAGCATGTTGGACAGGTCTTGGTATTTGTTCATTTTTGCTGGCAGGATAGCTCAGTTGACAGCAAATAGCCATGTTGAATGTGTAACCTTCAAGTCCGGAAGTTTAAACCGATACCGTCCTTCTACTCAGCATTGAATTCTCAATAAAAGAGGGCCCTGCAGTGCTATAAAACCGACAAAATGTATTTGCATGTTTCACTACACTAATTCAACACTAATCCTCTATGGGTCCCGGAGTAGCGTTCTACATGCGGAAAAAGCGCTTTCACGCCTCGTCAGGGGTAGTAAACGCTATATAAATGCAATTACAATACAATACGTCAATACAACATGATCTAGGCATTGATGCCTGTAGGAATAGATTAATCTACGCTGTGAAGTATGATTGCCAAAACCATTAGCATACAAGATGTTGTTATCAAATGAAGCCCCTCTGTCTGGCTTTCCTTGGCCAGAAATTCTATTGCTCTTACCCCTAACGACTTTCACGCAATAGGCACTGTGCCAGACACTTGTCTGTTATGCCATAAACAAGGTACCCCAAACAACAGCCATCATAGGCCTCGCCTCTAACTTCAGGGATATAACCGATTCCAGGTCATTATGTTTACAGCAGCCAAGACCAGGCTTCTCTCAACATAGTGTTCACAAAGGCAGTCTGGTGTACATTGCCACATAACTGTCTCACGAGGCTCTCCGTTCTCTCCAAGATGAGGTTGCTGGTACAATTTCTTTCTCTCGCTTTGGGACTCTAGGACCCCTTCAACCTTCTGCGCAGATCCTGTTGATTCTCTAAGCTGCCTTGTGGGCCTAAAGTGACCCTGCTGCCTATCCCAGTGGAAACTGGGAGTGTTTCACTCATGTATCCTAGGGCTCAGCAGTGTATGAACAAAGCAAGGATACTATCTAAACATTTGTTAGGGACTAACCTTCCATTAGAGGTCCACCAAAATAGTTTGGCATTCCTGCTCACCTCTGGGGGAAAGTATTGCTTGAAACCTGGCTTGCAAGGTTGTAGTTGGAACCACTGGATTTTACTTGAAAGTAGTTTTCTGCCTGTGTGTTAAGTCACTCATTGTCCTTGTGGCCATAAAGTGGGCTCACACCTCTAGCCCTGCCTTCTGCTACATATATTCTGCGGGAGCAGGATGGACCTTGTGAAACTTCCCACTAGCGTGTCACACCAACCTGGTGCTGTGTCTTTCAGTTTCTTGGTCAGCGAAGATCTGGTCTCCATCTCCTGGGCTGAGGCAAGGGTGAATTGGCCTTCTGGTCATGGAGCAACACAAAAGGAATCTATTGATATCAGACTGTCTCCAATTTCTCTCTTACGGCCAACTGGTGAATTTCTTCAGATCACTATCATCAGATGATTTAGATTTACTCTGGAACGTCTGTTTCCCAGTTGACCGGGTCTGCTTCACGTTATAAAGAGTCACATTTACTCCTTGTTAGGCAGGTTAAGCATAGTGGGAGTTGGTCTATCCCTCCCACTGACTTCTTAGGCATGTTTATGTATGTGAATGTCTTCAATTATTCATAGTTCCATATCACTTCCAACACAAGCTCCTCACACTTTACTGGCATATTAAGAAAGCGACACCCTCAAATGGCTGATCATTATTCACAATGAACAAGCATACTTGCAGTGTGTCAGTTTAGGTTATCACTTGGGAAAAAAAGTCAGCTTTCAGGAATACAATAGCGTGTTTTCCCGGGAAATGCCGTTTCTTGGATCCTTTTCACTTCCATAGTTAGGTTGTGCAGATGGTAAGGTAAAGAAAGACGTATGTCTCATTAGACACCTTCTAAAATGTGCATACAGTGAATATTCAGGGTTAACTTTTCTTTGCCAAAATTCTCCTTAGGCAGATGGAGAGCTGCGAGTTGATCACACACACTATCTGAAGCACCAGACAATCAAGCACAGACCTGCCTGGTGTTGCATTGCACAGTATTACCCAGGTTCTTCTGTTTGTATCTGTGTGGTGTCTGGTTAGATTTGGCCTGAACCCAGTGGGATTGCTGTGCATGTGGATGAAGACTGCAGTAAAAGTGATGTTCAGCCGCACAGCCGTTGTGTGTGTTGAGCAGTTGTACGCCCCTGTTTTTAGGCCCACTGGCAAGAAATTCGGGGTAAGCCATGGGCTGGTGAAAGGTTGTCTTACTGCTTGAAGTACATCCTCGTGGGTCAGTTGTTAAATGTGAAATCTGGGGACTGGGCTACAAATCACACTCGATCGCCTTCATTGTTCTTGTGCAGATGTTTTAACGTTTCTGTGCTTTCGCTTCTTTATCTGCAAAAATGCAATCGAATTAGAGACACTGAAAGACACTTCTGAGGCTATGCACGCGAAATTAAAATGTGTATGTTCTAAATGGTTTTGAATGGATTTAGTTATACTTTAGCCACGTTTTCGCATAAGTTTCTTTTGCCAAGCTCCTCCGCAGGTTATTGCAGGGCCCTACTGAATTCTGTTTACCGTAGGAACTAGAAAAGCTTGCTGTAGTTTCCGGAATGTATAGAATGCTGTTCTGTAAACCCGTGTTAGATATTCCATCGTTAGGAACTGAGTGATGTAGTGTTGAACATGGAATGTAGGTAGGTTTTAAGGAGATGCCTGTAGCTGTGTGCAACGAACCAGTGCATGATGGGCTTGTAAAAATAAACTAAGTTTCATCTTCGAGTGCATGAATAGCCTCTGTGGACTTCATTACACTTGCATTGTGACACGATTCTTCTTTTCCCTGACTGCTACCATAGAGTGGCCGGGGAGTTATTTTTAACTTTATATGGTATGAGACAGCGCTCCAGAGAGCTCTGACCTGATTGTGGAAGGCATGTCTAGTGGCACAAACAAAAACGCCTTCACTGTTCGATGTTCATCTGTGGCCGTTGCTTTTGTGCAGCGCGAGTGACCACCCTGGCCTGGTTGATGCTTAGGTATTCTGTGCTTCGCTCGCTGGACAGTTTGTGCTCTGTGAAACTCACTGCTCCAAGCCCCGTTTATACTTGCCAGTTGTTTTATAATCGTAAGAGGCCAGCCCGGCGGCTGTGACGCAGTGCGTCTCCGGATTCTGCCAGCCGCGCGCAGGTAGCGCAGGACCTGGCTGCGTGCTCTCCGCGCGCCCTTCCGCCCACACGCAGCGTGCCCTGTGGTGGAGGTTTGCAGCCTGCCCTTTTAGGTAAAGGTCTGAGCGCTGAGCCTGCTTGCCTAATATGGTAAGGTATGTCCCCAGCACGGCCTGTTCTGAGATGGGGGAATCACATGATGGTGGGAAAAGAGATTAGTGAAGTCGAAACTGTGGAGGTGAACCTCGGGCACATAAACTGTGCTGAACACCCCTTACCGCCTCCCCCTGCCCCCCCCCCCCCTATGGCCGTCTGTATTTACTCCCTCCCCTCGCACTTTAAATCCTCTTATTAAAATGGTGCTGCCTTCCACAAACTAGTTATAACTCGTAGAAAGAAAGCACATTGAGAGCATGAGCTAGTGACGGCTTTGCGACCACATAAGTACCGTGTGTGGCGCACCAGCTCAGACCTGGAGCTGCTGCTGTTTTAGATGTCTGTGCTGTGTTTTGATATTTCGCTGACACAGGGCACACTTTTTTTATATATATATTTATATTAAACATTGTGCCACTTTTCTTTGAAAAATTACTATTAGGCTAAGGGAGGTGATTTTTCTGTCACTTGTAGAAAATATAACTCTTAAGAGGCGGCATGCGCTGGATGAGTAGACATTCTTGCCCTCCAGAAAGAATGGTGTTTAGAGCAGACTATGGGCGAAGCCATCTGCCTTCCCTTGTCCAAGTTGTCAATCCATGCAGCGGTTGAGGATCGAGCCACCGTGAGATGCTTGTGTTCGGATAAGTCTGAAGAAAATCTTAGAGGGCTCGTAACAGATACTGTTACCTCTTGGCACTCTGTCAAGTAGCTCAGTAAAGTGACACATTTAAAGTGGAGGATCTTTCTCAGCATTTTTGATTTGTTATTTGAGGTCGGTAAGTTTTAACATCTGCCTTTTACGTTGCTTTTTGATGCTGTTGGCTTTGGCATTTTTGTACATATAGAGATTTTTATCGAGGGATTCACTCCAGCGACCTTGCACCACACCATTGAGTAGTCGGTGGGTTTTGTGAAACACATCATATGTGTTTGACATAGGCGTGTGACTGTCGAGTCAAGTAGATACAATCTTGACATATTATGCCTTGCTGAGAGGTGGTTTACAAATGGTTGCAGACCCATGTTTGCCAGCTCTGTTTTGAGACTTTATTAATGCTATGTTCCAGTGGAATTCAGGGTCTTGGTGGCTGTATTGCAATAATAATTAATAATACTCTGTTAGCCACCATAACACTCAACATGCATTTTTGCTAACACTTTGTTAAAATAGTTCTTCCAACTACATGCATATGCAATCCTCTATTGTTTTTATCTCCTTTTTAAGCCACTACCTTAGCTAGGGGTAATTTAACACATTATTTAATCAGTCAGAGTTTTGTTTAGCGTGCTAATCGCCCCAAGGGGTGTCCAGGCGATATCATGATCTGAGTCTATTTGAACAGCCAGGTCTTGAGTCCACTCATGAACTCGGCAAGGGATTTTGATGTTCGGAGGTGGATAGGGAGGTAGTTCCAAGCTTTGGCTGCAAGGTAGGAGAAATAGCGACTTCCGGTTCAGGTGCAATGGATGCGTAGGACGGTGGAGAGGGCCAGGGCGGCAGACCGCAGGTGTCTGGTGGGCCGGTGGGAGGTCAAGCGGTTGTTCAGGTATTCTGGTCCGGTATTGTGGAGAGCTCTGTAGGCATACTTGAGCAGCTTGAAGCTTAATCTCTACTTGACGGGTAGCAAGTGCAGGCAACGGAGGTGGGGGGTGATGTGGGCATGTTTGGGCAGGTCCAGGATGATTCTTGCAGCTGCGTTCTGGATGGTTTGGAGGTGATTGAGGAAGTGGGGGGTAGTTCCGGCATAGAGGATGTTCCCGTAGTCGAGTCGACTGGTGATGAGGGCGCGGGGACGGTTCTCCTGGTGTCGGTAGGGATCCATCTGAAGACTTTCTGGAGCATTCTGAGGGTGTTGAAACATGTGGAGGCAGCTGAGTTTACCTGGCATCTCATGGAGAGTTCCATGGGTGCGTGCATGGGTGGTGGGGGTGGGTGAGGGTCCGAGGGTGGAGGGCCACCAAAAGTCATCCAACGGTGAGGACGGCTCTTCCGAAGAGAAGAACTTCCATTTTGTCGGTGTTGAGTTGGAGGCAGTTGGCTCTCATCCAGTCTGCAACTTCGGTCGTGGGGTACTGGTATCTCGATCATCTGGTGGAGTAAGTGTCTTCGATGAGGGTGGGTATGAGCTGGGTGTCATCTGTGTAGGAGACTATGCTGAGACCGTGGCTACGGGTGATGGGTGCCAGTGAGGTCATGTAGATGTTGAGCAGTGTAGGGCTGAGTAAGAAGCTCTGGGGTATGCCGCAGATTATGCTTTTGGGGTCGGAGGTGTATGGCTGGAGTCTAATTCTTTGGGTGCTTCCGGTGATAAAAGAGGATAGCAGTTTGAGGGCGTTACCTTGGATGCCAATGTGCTGGAGTCTTTGGATGAGGAGATGGCGGGAGACAGGTCGAGGAGGATCAGGGCTGCTGCTTTACAATGGTTGAGAATGTCTCTGATGTAGTCTGTGGCAGCTATGATGGCAGTTGCTGTTCCGTGGTTCGGGCGGAAGACAGGTTGGGAGGGGTCGAGCAGATGGTTGGACTCCAGGTAGTCTGTGATTTAGTGGTTGATGGCTTTCTCCATTACCTTGGTCAGAAAGTTTGAGGAACAAGATGGTGCAGTAGTTCTTGAGGTCCGATGGGTCAGCTGTAGGCTTCTTTAGCAGGGGTTTACTCCGGCGTGTTTCCAGGATTATGTGAAAGTGGCGGTGCTGAGCGCTGCGTTGATTATGCCGGTGAGCAGTGGTCCGATTGCTTTGTGTCCGAGTTTGAAGACTCAGTAGGAGCAGGGGTCGGAAGGGGCTCTAGAGTGGATGGAAGACATGATGGAAGTTGTAGTTTCGGAACTGAGGTGTGTCCAGTCAAGAAGTGAGGCGGGAGGGAGACTGGTCTCTGCGGTTGGGTTTCGAATTTTTTGTAGATGTTGGTGATCTTGGAGTGGAAGAATTTGCTGAGCGAGTTGCAGAGGGACTGGGATGGTGTTTTTGACGGCGTCTGGGGAGCAGAATTATCTGCCAATAGTAGAAAGTTCCTTTGTGCGATTGGTTGCCTGGAGGCGGGTGGGAAGGGCTGCTTTCTTTGCTTCTCTGATGGCTTGGTGGTAGGATTTGAGGGCCGTTTTGAAGGCTGTGTGGTTGTTTGAGACTACTGTTGCGCTATAGTCTCACGAGGGGGTTGCATTTGCTTTTCTCAGGATTGAGTTTGGGGGTGAACCAGCTGGCGTGCTTGTTGGCTCTTCTACTGTTAAAGACTTTGATGGGTGCCATGGCTTCGGCGCTAGTGGTAATGCAATCGGATAAGTGGACGGATGCTTGATTGACTTCGGTTGTGTGGAGTGTGGTGGTGTTGATGGCAGTTCTTCATTGGGATTCAGTGATGGTGTTCCAGCTGTGGCGGGGGAGTGTTGAAGTGACTGTGGCCTGTTGGGTGCCAGCTATGGTGAAATGGACGATGTCCTGGTCCGTCCAGGTAAGCTTTATAGTGTGGCTGAACTGGATCATGTCGCTGGCCTTGAAGATGGGGTCGAGGGTGCGTCCGTCGATGTGCACGAAGTTGGGGAAGATCTGTTTGAGGCCTAGGTTGTCCATGGCGTCTATTAAGGTGGCTGAGTTGGTGTCCTAAGGGGTCTTCGAGCTGAAAGTTGAGGTCACCAAGGAAGAGGTAATGTCTGGATTCCAAGGCGAGGTGGGCGGTGAATTTGGAGACGGTGTTGCAGAAAGGGGGGCGGGGTCCTGGTGGTTTGTAGGTGAGGGTCCCTCTGATGCTGACCTTGGCGACTGTTTGGAGGTGGAAGTTGAGGTGTTCGATGTCTGGTGAAGGGGTGGGTCGATGACGTTGGTGAGTCAGATGGTGTCGTTGTTGATGATAGCGATTCCTCTGCTGGGTCTGTCGGGGCAGTCTCTGTGTCATTTTGTAGCCAGTTTGAGTGGCGGTGGTAATTTTGGGGGCTTAGGAATTCCTCTGTGAGGAACACCCCATCGGGGCAGGTGGTTGTGATGGTATTCCAGAGTTCGATGGCATACTTGGCCTACTTGCGGACGTTTAGGAGCAAGCATTGAAGTCTGCAATGGCAGTCAGATATGGTAGGGGTATGTGGTTCCGGGGGTTGCAGGTGAAGTGGGAGTGGAGGCAGCTGAAAGCTCCTTCGGTGAGCGGGTGCAGCAGAGGGCACTACAGTGTCCTGGGCCCATTCCTCTGAGAGCGATGTACAGTCGGAGGGCCAGGGGTCCTGGCGCTGGGCGCAGACAGGCTTGGCTTCGATGCGGCTGCACTGCGACCAGCTTTAAGTAGCCTGGGGTTGGCTCTGGGGCAAGGCCTGTGACACAATAGCGTCATAGGCAGGACAAATGGTGTCCGGCCGTTTGCCTAGCAACTGGTCATGCAATGCGGAATCAGGAACAGCGAGGTCAGGTAGGTGATGTCCCGTGGGCAATAAAGAGTCTCTGCAGTCTATCACGCGGGAGAGCAGGGAAAAAGCTCACTGATGCCGCTCTGCGGCTGGCATTAAGTAGCCTGGGGGGGTTGGCGGGGCAGAGGGTGGCTCAGGGGTGAGGCCTGGGACGCATTAGTGTTGTAGCAGAAAAAATGGCATCCAGCCGTTTGCCTAGCAAATGGTCACGCTATGCGAGGTCAGGCAGGCGATGTCCGGTGGGCAACAGAGAGTCTCAGGAGAAGCTAGTGTTCCAATCTGTCACGAGGGAGAGCGGGGAGGAGGTCACTTATCAAGGTAAGTTTTAGGTGGCCTCCACACAGGTTTCAGAGGTTACCTTATTATTTATTTTATTTTTATAAGGTATTCTGAGACTTCTTACTGCAGATTCCTCATCTTTTGAGTATTCCCCAGGCATCAGACTGGATCTGGAAACTTTTTCAGCAGTACTTCTGCGTGCCCAAAGGTGGTGCTGTGTGCCTCCGCATTAATGCCGCTCTGGTCTGGAAATGACATGATGGGCTCATGGGCTCTGACTTTAGTTCCTTTCATTACGCGTCATCAGATGCGAAAGTGGACCTCTCGTCTCTTTGAGATAGCTTCTAAACCAAAACATTTATAGTGCTCAAGGGAAATGTCTCCTCCCATGATAAAACTCTATAAGGATTGTATTAAACAAATATCTGCAACAGATCCTCATCAGATTTGTCTGTGGTGCTTGGAGTCGAGCCATGACTTTAAGGTGCCGTAAATGTGCATCGATGAACACAAAGACCACGTGAGATCACAAACTGAAACTCTATACTGGCAAGCACCGTAAGAATCTGCGATAAGAGCAGTGCAAGTTGAAGGGTCGGTCCCTTTCCCAGTTCAGAAGTCATAGGATTCATTCCTGAGGTCAGGGATCATCGTGCTTCAAATCTTTGGGTAAGTTGAAGAAATAAACACAAGAAATCCAAGTGGCGTAGATACTCCTCAGAAGGCTTGAGGATGTTGCCATGCCTCTTGAACTTGTTCTCAAAGACAGCCTGCGCCGAAGCCTATCCTGCAACTTGTCCCACACAACCTACGTTTCTGGTGCCAACTGCAACACCAAGGGAGATGGAAGAGTTCCATGGGGTCATGATCTGATTTTTTGGGATCCTTACGGGCTCCCTCTGGTGCGCCTTCATGCCCTAAGGAGTTGTAAGGGTCTCCATTTGGTGTACTGCCGGTGTGTTCACCCTCGTCGTCAGTTGGACCCTCTGAATCCACCACTGGGCCTTCTCTGGCTCCTGCTCTTTCTCCAGCACCATGCTGGTTTCAGGAGCTTCTATGCAGACTCCAACGCCGGAGAACGAGTTGCCCATTGCACTTTCTGACTCAATGCTGCCATGACCTCAACCAATGCTTCAATAGTCGTCTATTGAAACTCTATCCCATTTGACTTACCACACCCACAAGGAGGGACACATACTTTGTATTCCTTATTTGTCATGGATTCGGGCAATGATTACAAATCGGATGATCCATACCACGAGGACAATTGGTATGAAGGCCTTGAAGAAACCAGCGGCCTTGACACAGTCCATAAGTAGGGACTCCTCTCACCCTAGGGTTCTGCCACTTATGAGAGCACTACGTATGCAATGGTTAAGCGCAGGGCAACTGAACATCTTGACCCCTAAAGAGCACTGAGCTATTTATTTATTTATTTATTTAATACTCTTCTATAGCGCCTGAATAGACCCCCGAAGGGGTATCTCCGCGCTTTGCCAGTAAGAATATCCTCAGATGGTTTAAAATTAGATAAAGTGGTACATATTAACAGAGGGGGATCAGTTACTCGGGAATAGATGTGTTTTTAAAACCTTTCGGAAGGTCAGATGACTGGTGAGTGATCTCATCTCGAGAGGTAAAGAATTCCAAAGCTTTGGTCCTAGATAGGCTAGTGCTCGCCCTCCTTGTCTGGACTTTTTTATCCTAGGCACCTGCAGAAGCTGCTGGTTGCCTGAGCGCAGGGTTCGTCCAGGGGCAAATGGCTGGAAGATTTTGGCTAGATATTTTGGGCCTTCGCCTATCACACTTTTGTGAATAGTGCACAGGGTCTTAAACTGCACTCGCTTCCGTATTGGTAACCAGTGGAGCTTGGTTAGCAGCGGGAGAGAGGGAGTCCTGGGGGGAGCATTAAGGATTACCCTTGCTGCCGTGTTTTGGATCACCTGTAACTTTTTAAACTGCCCTTCATTTGCTCCTAATAGAAGGCCGTTGCAGTAATCCACTCTGCTGATGATTAATGCCTGCACAAGTGTTTTCCTATGGCAGTCTGGCAGATAGGGAAACACTCTCCTTAGCATTCCAATGGCTCGAAAACAGGTGTTAGCCACCTGATTTACGTGATCCTTGAAAGTGAGTGTCTGATCTAATAGCACTCCAAGATTTCTCACCGTACTTTTAGGGCTAGGAACAGGACCTAATTCTGAGGGCCACCATTCAGGTGTCCAGTGTGCTGCTGCTTGTCCAAACAACATGACCTCCGTTTTCCCTATGTTGCATTGGAGACAGTTTAATGACATCCATGCAGATATTGCTCTCATTCCCTCTGCAAAAGATCTTTTTATTGCAGGTGTCAGGTCTTTAAAAGGAAAGAGAAGTTGGGTGTCGTCAGCGTACGACACCGGAGTAAACCCAAATGATCTTGCTAGGTTGGCCAAGGGAGCCACATACACGTTGAAAAGTGTCGGGCTTAAGCAAGAGCTATAACCTCGATCGTACCAGAGAACACTGGGTGGATGACCAGCTGGGCGGGGTTCACTGGAGCGAAAAAAGACAAGGCTATGCAGAAGCTGACCATCTCTCACTGGATTGTGGTCTGCACTTAAATCTGCTTCGCGTTGGCCAGGAAGCAGCCTTTGAAAGGACTACAAGCTCATTTCACCGGTGCTCAAGATACCACTGCATTGCACACACAGAGTTCCTGTCCTGGACATCTGCCAGTCGGCTGCATGTGCATTGTTCCATAAGTTCACAAAGCACTACATTCTGGACAGTCCAGTTCATCAAGAGGGGCGTTTCAGCCCATCTTTCCTGCAGGAGTTTTGCTTTGAGTCTATTCGCAGACTTTCCTCCAAATAGGTACTGCTTTGATATCTATTCAAAAGGTGAGCAATCTGCTGTTAGAAGCCTCTATCTGAAGAACAAGTTGGTTACCTTCTGTAGTGATTTTTTGTTGTTGTAGAGACTCAATTTTACTGCAGATTCCTCACTGTCCTTCCCATCCTCTCCATTCGGTGTATTGGACTCTACTAATATGTAATGTAAATGTAAATGTAAATTGATACTTGTATAGCGCACTACTCACCCGCAAGGGTCTCAAGGCGCTTGTACGAATAACACTGTGGAACCCATCCTGGCTTTCCCTGTGAGGTGTTCACTCCTGGGCACCCCCAAGGTGGAGGCCAGGCATCCTTAACGTTGTGGGGACTGTTGTGGAGATTAAGCAAGCTATTGCCCAGAGTTGCAGAGTGGGTCTCCATGATTGGAATAGGCACCGAGGCGAGAATGATCAGGTCCGTGGAATTTTTAAGTCCAAGACCCGCCGAGGCGGGGAATTGAACTCTGGTCCCGGGCTAGACCTCTGCATCAGGGTCTGCCGCTCTAACCATTGAGCCACACTTCTCCACTCCACTCCACTAATAAGATATCAAGTCTTGTAATCTGCACACTGGTCATAACCAATTTGCTTTTGGGGCTGTGCATATGGGTCATGGACAGCTTAGAAAGAAACTGATGTCAGTGTGTGGGAATGGCGCCTATATAAGCTCCACACGTCAGCTGTGTCAGTGCAGATCTAGAACACCAAGGTACTGCTGTGAAAGTTTCCGGATCTATTCTGACACCTGGGGAATATTAACAAGGCGAGGCATCTGCAGTTAGATAGCCTGAAAGAGCATTACAGAAGGTAACTAACTTGATCTTCATGCACATGAGCTATCAAGGCGTTCCTAGTGTAACTCTTTCTGTTTAATTTCTTGTTTGTAAAACTCATAGGTTTTGTCTTTGGGATGTACATTTTTGTGAATGGTTTCCATGCATTAAATCCACAGCTGAACTAAAAGCCTTTGTAGACCTTTTAGAATCTGCATATGCAAGAGGAGTCCGTTAGACTCCAGCCAAAGGCAGTGGGAAGCTTTCAGCTGAGTTTAAAAGGAGTGGGCAGTCAGCCATATACAAATTAAACAAGCATTTACAATGCAATGGTTTCGCCTTTGGAAAAGTTAGAGCTATTGGCATTGTAAATGACAAAATTTGTATTAATGTGTTGGTTTTGAAAACAGATAAATAAATGGCATTGTCATTTACATTGCCATTAGCTAAATCTCTCACAAATGTGAGACCTATTGCATTTGCACCCACACATACACACAGAGCCACACACACACACACACACACACACAGAGCCAGCCGCACACACACACAGAGCCAGCCGCACACACACACAGAGCCAGCCACACACACACACAGAGCCAGCCACACACACACACAGAGCCAGCCACACACACACACAGAGCCAGCCACACACACACACAGAGCCAGCCACACACAGAGCCAGCCACACACACATACAGAGCCAGCCACACACACAGAGCCAGCCACACACACACAGAGCCAGCCACACACACACACAGAGCCAGCCACACACACACACAGAGCCAGCCACACACACACACAGAGCCAGCCACACACACACACACACACACACACAGAGCCAGCCGCGCACACACACACACACAGAGCCAGCCGCACACACACACACAGAGCCAGACTGTTTTGAAAAATTTGAGGAGCACTGGGGAATTCCGCAACATTTTGAGTTGAAGTCACTTATCATGGCATGTTTTCATGTTATTTTGCTCCTTGCTGGTGCCAGCGAAAGAGACTCAACCTGATTTAGAGTTGGGCAGTCACTGAAAATCCCTTGATTAAGCACCAAACTGGTCCGGTGTTTTGATGGAAGATGCACAGACATTAAAATAGACCCTTACCGTACCTCTCATCTTGTGTGCTTAGAAAAACACATACACGCACAAAGACGGATGCGCATGTAAACACAAACGCACACATAAACAAGCATTTACGATGCATTTACACACGGACACACGGACAGCGGAAGGGGGGGGGGACGGGCACACAGAGAGCCGGGAGGGGGGGGGGCGGGCTCACGGACAGCGGGAGGGTGGGCGGGAACGGGAGTAAAATATGCGGCTGCAAAAAAAAAAAAGTAAACGCCCACCGAATTTACCAAATTGCCGAGATTTGTGACCAGTAAATGTATACGTACAGCTGGCCCATAGTGAATGGAAGACACTAGTAATTGTTTTCCTTTTCTCTGTTTAAATGTGTAGCATGGACTTCTGAAAAGGCAAATCATGCATGCTCATGGTGTACTTTTACCACATATTTAAGCACAAAAATATTTAACCATAGGATAAAATCCCAAAACATGGCCATATAAGGTTGAGAAGAAGCATACGTAATTACCTATAAATTCAGATTCTCGGGTGAGGCTCCAGAGTTATGAATATCCCTAACCTTCGCTTTAAGACTAGACCACTCGTTCAACCACCATAAGGTGCCTGAAGAATCACCTTCTACAGAAATGCCTTTGCTTCTCTCCTCTAGTCTCATGTGACACTAACAGGACTTGAAACTGAAATAGGTAATTTGATTACTGATCCCAAATGATGCTTTAAAATTCTTTGATCCATGACAATCTAAGCTCCGGAAATGCTGATTAATTAATAACGTAAGTCCAAATCTATGCGAATGTAAGCTCCTGAAATGTTGCAAAAATCATAATATCAGCCAACAAAATCCCTACTGAGTTCTTTTGTCTGAATACTAATTGTCAGCAAGGATGGCTTCTATTATTGCCAGTTCCATGCATTATGTAGGCTCTCAGATGATTGTTATAGATGTGAATATTAGCTCCTGAAAGGCTACGTAGACGATGATGTAAACTCATAAACCATTAAATGAAAATGCGGTCAGGCTCTCTAACCCCTCCTTCTTCATGCTGATATGAGATATTAACAGAATATACACATTTAGTTCAGTAATATTTCTCTATTGCAAGTAAAAGTGAGCAGTAGAAATAGAAAGCTTGTGGAAATGTTAATATAGAAAAAATGGATATGGGGATATGAAAAACAGTAAATAGGACAAAGTGATATAAATGTGACGTTAGAAATAGATGTAAGAGAGAGGGCAAAAGAAAGGGGTACTGTGCTGGGGAGCATACATTTAGGAGTAGCAAAAGATAATGAGTTTGAGGAAATTAGAGACAAGAAATAGATGTAATAGTGATATAAAGAACAGAGGGAGTGTCGCAAAGGATTAATAGGAAAAGTGATGAAAGATAGACGAGAGGGTGCAGGGAAAAGTGCAAAGGAGTGAGTGGCAGAAAGAGGGATCTAACAAGAAAGACAGGAAGAGGATTTGTGAAGAGGCTGATAGCCGGAGTGGGATGTCAGGAGGACTGTGGTACGCCTTTGCCCTTGATGAATGAAGCTTAATTACTTGAGTTTTACATTTAAAATATACATTTATTTTCCCTTATTGATTTTGAATAAATTCTCCTGACGGAGACAAGGAAGTGGATCTATTATTCTGCAAGTAGATGGTATAAATAAGACATAGATCAAGGGAAAGTTCTAATCTCCAAGCGCTAGTCAGGTCCACCAGCAGCAGGCAACAGAAACTGCAAATGTTACACAATTAACATCACGTTGACTCGTGGCAACACTGTCAAACACACACATGAAGCTACACACCCACTCGTCGCACATGCAACCATACACACACATTGCTGCATGTTAACTCTGCCCAAACACCAAGCCACTCATGGGGAGCTAAGTGTGGAGGGGGGTCTGAAATGAGTGCTGCGGGGGGGCGGGGGGGGGGGGGGGGCAGCCACATCTTTTGAAGCATTCACTGTCCTGTTCTGCAGCAGGGCTCCGGCCTAGTGAGTTCAAGAGCACTCCCCACAGGTTTTAGTATCTGAAGGGGGAAGCTGCAGGCAGTTGGATGGACACACAAACACACGGGCTCACGGACAGCGGGAGGGGGGACGGGCACACGGACAGCGGGAGGGGGGACGGGCACACAGACAGCCGGGAGGGGGGGCGGGCACACAGACAGCCGGGAGGGGGGAGGGGCGGGCACACAGACAGCTGGGAGGGGGGGCGGGCACACAGACAGCCGGGTACAAGTGGGGCGACTAAACTCAGTCAAAGGCAGAAACGCCAAGGACCTGGGTGACAGGGGGAACCCTTGCGTGTCTCTCAAGCTTGAGGAAGGGCAGTACAGGTTTTCCCCAATGCCGGGTGGTAATGGTCAGGTCTGACCCAGGCGGGAAGACTTTTATCAGGCCCGAAAAATATCTGCCCAAACACCAAGCCACTCATGGGGAGCTAAGTGTGGAGGGGGGTCTGAAATAAGTGCTGCGGGGGGGGGGGGGGGCAGCCACATCTTTTGAGGCATTCACTGTCCTGTTCTGCAGCAGGGCTCCGGCCTAGTGAGTTCAAGAGCACTCCCCACAGGTTTTAGGATCTGGAGGGGGAAGCTGCAGGCAGTTGGATGGACACACACGGGCTCACGGACAGCGGGGGGGGGCGGGCTCACGGACAGCAGGAGGGGGGGGGGGGCACACGGACAGCCGGGTACAAGTGGGGCGAATAAACTAAGTCAAAGGCAGAAACGCCAAGGACCTGGGTGACAGGGGGAAACCCTTGCGTGTCTCTCAAGCTTGAGGAAGGGCAGTACAGGTTTTCCCTAATGCTGGGTGGTAATGGTCAGGTCTGACCCAGTCGGGAAGACTTTAATCAGGGCCGAAAAAATATCAGCCCAAACACCAAGCCACTCATGGGGAGCTAAGTGTGGAGGGGGGTAGCACGGACAGCGGGAGGGGGTGCGGGAACGGGCACACTTGAGGGGTTGGGCGAAAACCAGATAAAAAAAAATATTTAAAAATGCCGCTTACCTGCGAGGAAAGAAATCGCGCAGCCCACCGCATCCTGGCAACTTCAATCTCGCAGCCCACTCCTGCAAAGGACACTTTGAAACTGACCAAAACAGGACGAGAAAAAAAAGAAATAACATCCGCCCACCGCCGCAATGACTCACGAAAATGGGCGGGATGAGTAAAAATCGTGGGAACGTCCACGAATCTGCTCGGGGAATGAGTGACGCAGCTCTGTTCCAATGGCTAGCCTCCATTTATGGAGCTAGCCAATGGGACAGAGAGGAGGAACGAAGCCCCATACTTGTTTACAAAAGTTTTTCGCCTGCGCGATACTGCTTGCGCTGTAAACGCCAGGCGAAACCTAAAAAGGAGAGGTGCAAATGTTCATCCCTGTTTTAAACCATTCTCAGGAAAGCTACTCAGAGAATCTCTGGGTGTTGGAAAGTTCATCGTGTTCCCAAGTGCTTAAATGCATTTATGTAAATCAATGTGATAAAGTAGGTTCAATTCTACAACGTTACAGCTTTGGCCTTTTAAACCCAGTGGACTGTATCAAATGCTGCAATTAAATCTACATAAAATAAATGGATACTTAGAATTTATGTGGTGGCAGTTCTTCCTAGTATTAATAGGATTTCTATGTTGTCTTTAATGCAGCATTAGATTTGAAAACATTTCTGAGAATACTACAGTAATTGTTTCTTTCCAGTAGCCTAGTCTAGAAGAGTTATTAATACAAACCTTAGCAAACCGTTATTCCTCTGATTCAGTCACTGCAATAATTCAGTAGCTGCTGACAATTAGCCTGACCTCGCTTGTATACAGGGTGAAGGACTGAACCCAATCTGGGAAAGGTAAACAAAACGTTTGCTGCATTTTGTTAGTAACATCGGCATTTAAGACCTTACTATCACATTACCTTTATATACTCATTTTGGAGTACGGATTGTGCTAGGTATGAAATTGTAGCATTAAACTCTTAACTAGCCCAAATGTTTTAGTCTGGATATGATCCTAAAATGCAATAAATGGTGGTTTATTTCCTTTTCAGGCATGGCACATGCTGCAAACCTAGACATTTTTGGGCCTTTGCGCTCACCTAGTTTATCATATAAGGAAACAAGCATGAGGAACACAAATAACTGCTGCAGGTCATTCAAAATGGGCTAGGGGTGAAGCCAGGATTCAGTCTGAGACCTCCTGGTTGTAACGTCTGCAGCTTAGCAGCTAGGCCTTATTAAACACAAATGTACATACTGCCATGCTTTAAAAATTACCATTTAGCATCCTACCTAGTTCAGAGGGGGTTTCTGTTGGATAAAGTAGGGGGTGAAGGTTATCCCTACAGTGTAAGGGAAACTGAGTTGGTTTGAACAGGCTGAGCTGTCACAGTGAAGATACTAGAAGAATTCAAGCTTAGGAATGAACACACCATCTCCCTTCCTTTGTAACAGTTCTTCCAGAAACTCCAGTAGCGTACAGAAGCTACTATTTTGAATGGTGTACTCCTACACTGATAGTTTCAGACAATTTTGCTAGGTAGAACCGTCTTGGTAATGAAGTGGTAGCAGGGTCTGTTTACTATGCTTTATCAACATTCACTCGTCTGAGAATTTTTGGAAGAAGAAAGCCTATGTTTCACCCAGCCTCTGCCACTCAGTCCTAGACAAAATGCCCATTCTGAGCCAGACCACATTGTAATTTAGGCAATCACAACCCGTATGTTGAGGGCCATATTTTTGATGGCCTCAAGGATGCCGGTGGTGTGGACACCTTCTCAGACATTGGTCTCTGCTCACAAAATCCCACTGTGGTAGCTGCAGAGCCTACATTCTTTACCTCCGTAATTCAGAGGGTGGCTGAGACACAATGTTTTCCTGTCACTGCAGGAGGTCAAGATAACACTTTTAAAGCAGAAGTCCATAAGCCCCGTACAATCCTCTCGGGAGTCTTCTTCCTGTAACAAGGCTTTAACTTATTAACTCGTGGGCACTGGGTGATTATTCCCCTCCTCTCACTAGGTGGCATAGGCCAGCTCCTGTGGATCTGGACTTTCGATTGCAGCATTCCACCCTGTAGAGTCTCTTTGTCTAAGCATCAAGTCGCTTGAGCCCCAACTCATTCCATACCACCTCATCTGATAGGGAATCAAAACTGATGGAGACATTTGCTAAATTAATGTTCTTCTCAGCCAGCCTCACCTTCAGATCAATACCACATGCTACCAGTGCAGATATTTGCACACTTTATGGGATCAAAGTGGCTGATATCTTGCCAATGGTCTCCAATGTCGCCCATCAAATCTTGCAAAAGCTGACATTGGACAGACTGGATGCTACAACATATTCTATAAAATCTTGTTTGAACACTACCAACTGAGTAGGGCAGTCGACATCAGCGTGGTGCTAAGGCAATGCTTCTGGATCCACTCCACAGTCTTCTCAACTGATGTCCAGCAGATTCTTATAGACATGCCCTTCGATGGCCTTAGGCTGTTCGGAGTAAAGACGGACTCTGCCTGTGAGAGGTTTAAAGTGAGTAAAGCCAATGCCTTCTGTCTGGGCTTAGCTCTGCTGGCTCGGGAGTTCCACCAACAGCAGCACCTCTTTCAAGGCGTCAGTAGGGGCTTCCAGCAGAGGGAGAGACCATACCCACCTCAACAGCAACAGATCTCCTTCTCCTTTCAAGGTCGAGGCCAGGGATCAGGCTGTTTAGCTCTTCCTGGCAGGATCACCTGCTCCACCTAGGGAAGGTTTTACGGGCCCTGCAATCTGCAGGTCTAAGTATCAAGGCATCCAAATGCCAGATACGACAAGAAACTGTTGTATTCTTTGGCCACTTTCTAGGTGGATGCCAAGTTCAACCACTACAGCCCAAATCCAGGCAATTCTGCCCTGGGAAGCTCCAACCACCCAGACCTCAGTCGGGGAATTCCTTGGCTTGACTGGGTACTACACAAGGTTTGTGAAGGGGTATGGATCCATCGTGACACCCCTCACAGAATTCACCTCCAACAAGATGCCCAAGAAAGTGAACTGGACAGTTAGCTCTCAAAAGGCTTTTGACACCCTAAAAGAGGCAATGTGCGCCGCATCTATTCTCGAGGCTCCAGATTACTACAAGCAGTTCAGTGTGCAGACTGATGCCTCTGAGCTAGGGATAAGAGTGGTCCAATAGTAGGCCAATGATGATGGCCAAGACCAACCTGTTGCTTGCAGGAGACTAGTCCCCAAGGAACAAAGTTGGAGTGCCATTGAGAGCGAGGCCTTTGCTGTGGTCCGGTCCCTGAAGAAGCACAGACAATACTCACTTCTTAGTCCAAACTGACCACAGACCTCATGGCTAATGCAAATGAAAGGTGAAAACCCAAAACATTTGAGGTGGTCCATCTCCCTACAAGGAATTAACTTTACAGCAGAACATAGACCTGGGACTGCCAATGCATATGGCCTTACCTGATGTTTCCACTTAGACAATGAAGACTTTTATGAGAAAGGTTAGTCTCATCCTCTTTCACTGGGGGAGGGGAGGTTGTGTAAGAAAGTTCTACGTTTTGATTGGTTACCCCCCACTTTTTGCCTGACATTTGATGCACTTTAACTTGATGTGCCATGGGTCCCTGCCAGTCATGTTTCCTGGGCCTGTGTTCTTTCTCAAAACTGTACCTCTGAACCCACAATTGGCACATCTCTGGCCACAGTTAAGCCCCCTGGAAAGGGTACCAAGTGCACTGTAACCAGAGAAGGCCCCTAAGGGCTGCAGCACCAATTGTGCACCCGTGGAGACCCTGCACATTAAAACCCACCCACTGCCATTGCAGGATCCGTGTTCTGGTGGAGAGAAAAGTTAATAGTCAACATGGCACACATCCCTGTGTACCATGCCTGCGATCCACTGCCTATGGCTAAGGTTAGTCACACACCTAGCAGGGCGCACTAGACCACAGGTGAGGGTACAGTTGCATGAGCACTGTACCCCTCTAGTGTCAGTCAATTTTTACACATTGAAATTGCAGTAAGGCCATAACGAGTATATGGTCTAGGAGTTGGTCATTACAAACTCCACAGCTCCATAATGGCTGTACTGAAAACTGGGAAGTTTGGTATCAACCTTCTTAGCACATTAAACCCACACTGATACCAGTGTGGGATTGGATGTACTCAGAGCATCTTAGAGATGCCCCCTGAAAAACAACCGGCCTTGGTGTGGTTCCTGAAGGGCTACCTGCCATTTGCCACCACCAGACAGGTTTCTGGACCCCTGGATAAAGGGCCTCTGCTCTCAGGGTCCAGAAACAAAGCCCATCCTGGGCAGAGGTGTCGTTCCTCCTCCCCCAGGATATGCTGGGTCCACGAAGGGGAAGCTTTAAAGGCTTGCTGCCTTTGTTAGCTGGCCCTGCCTTGTGCTGCCCCCAGCAACTGGCTACCTCCGGTTCTGTCCCCCACTTTGGGTGGCAGAATCGGCGGGAAAACCAAGTCGGGACGAGAGATGTGCTCACCTTTGACAACCAAACCCCTCAGGTGTGAAGGTGAAGCTCACATATCAATCCCCTCCATCTTGAAGATGAGGGGGGACAGCCAATCGGAGAGAGACTCATTCCCCCCTCCCACTGGAGGGTGGCATAATCGGGGGATGCACTCACCCCGAGGAAGAGACCCATTGGTCCCAACCTGCACCCCTATAATGCCCCTGAATATAGTGTTTAGGGGCGACCCTGAACCGTGTCCCCTCAGATACCAGAAGAAGAAAGAAGGACCGAAGAGCCCTGCTGACCAAGAACGAAGAGGACACCAACTGCTTTGGTCCCAGCCTACTGGCCTTTCCAGACTATGACATGCAGCCAGCGAAACCCCAGTGTGTCCAGCAGCCATCCAGAACACTGAGGACCTGCCCTGCCTTCACCAAAACAATTCTCTCTCCCTAGAGCACTGGATTTTCTCAAATTGACGCCAACCCAGAACCTGGTTCCAGACAGCTCTGCAGTTCTGCATTCGATGCCCAGGCACTCAGTTAGAGCGCCCCAAACCTACGAGGAGGTCTCCTCGGTGATCCTGACATGGGATTGGGTGATCCCTGACCTACCTCGAGTTTCTACCCGATGCCTGCAAACTCAACCTGAGCCCCCCTCCCGAGTGTGACCGGAGCTGGAGAGACGATCCGACGCCTAAAGACACCCCTGCACATGACGCCCCATGGGCTTGGGTGGTCCAACCGATGGGGTTCAGGTATCTCCCAAGAAACATAACTCTCTAGGTGGTGGCCGGCCTCAGGAAACCTCCTTGCCCAAGCCTGTGGTGTTTCTTCCAAACAAGAGTTTTCCTTGAAAACAGGGCCCCAACATCTTCTTGGCACTCTGCATCCGGCTGCTTACGTGCCGCTGGTGGTGCAACTTCTGTGCTGATTGCTGGCCCCTGCAGTGCTGATCCTAACCCCAGGAGCTTTACTCCCACAACCCAATGGCATCCTCCTGAGCAGCCCCGGACTGATTGCCCCATTGGTTAACATAGGGCTTCTGTACTCTGCTGCTGGTGGTTCAATTTGAGTGCCTCCTTGAACATTGGGGTACCTTGGTTCTAACCCCAAACCGCTAGCCTTGCGGGCTATTTACTTACCTTTAAATCAATAACATTCTTTCCTCCCATAGCAACCCATGTTATGATTTTCCTCATAAAAATGTTGTGTAGAAGTAACTTTGCTTTGATTTCATTTGATTTAACTTGATTTGATTATTTGTATAGCGCTTGAATCACCCCCGGGGGGGGGTTATCTCAGCGCTTTGAAGCACAGCAATGGTAGTGGAAAGGAGATTAGGATTAGATTTGATGTAATTATTTTTTTACTTACCTTAGTATTGTAAGACCCATGGTGTGATATCTAGACATATCACCCTGAGTAGTCGATGTAACTAAAAAGTAACACAAACGTAATCTAAAGTAATTTCGATGTACTTTGAACTGTTTTGAAAGCCAATACAAACCTGTGATTAATTATCCTGATGCTTTTCTTGATAATTTGCATTTATCAATATTTAGTTTCTACCCGTTCGAGCCGAACAGCACCATTGATTTTGATAGTAAGTTCTTCATGATTGCTCTCAACCCCTGATGAATTTGTCATTATTTACTTAAGCTTTGCTTTTGCTTGATCATTAAGTGACATCCGCGCTTCCAGAGCAGACATTTTTTTTGTCCATATTTCTAGTTGTCTTCCCGTCTACAGCTTCTCGTATCTTCAGTGTGTGCTTTCTGCTTGTTTATCTGAGGTGTTTGGTTACCAGAGGCCGTGGTTCTAGCTACTTAAACAAAGGCGTCCATTAGTCCTGCCGCATATGCTGGCACGGAGGGTGGAATTCATAGCTGTGCATTGTAACTTTAGGGATGAGAAAGCGCCTGTTGAGGTTACTCGAAGCTTGCATCCTCGTCTTTGCCACTGCAAGGACATTCCCTTATAAGAGCATCTGTCAAAGTTCCATTGTGTTCCATCCTTTATTAACATTCACTCTACTAAGTGCTTTTTATTATTTAAAGCAGAACAGCTTGTGATGCCTAGGAGCAAACAAATGAATCTTAACATTTTCCAATCAAAGAGATGTGCTTAAAGCTTCATGAAGTGAAAGTGGCTATTTTTAGCTTTTTCCAGGTGCAGCAGGGTAGTAACGCCAAATAACGAGTGTTTAACTTTTCTACTGTACTATTTGCACCACCATCTAAAACAACACTAACCGTACGTTTTGGGGACCCATACCGATGCCGTAATATATTATAATTATAAAACCGCATTCCCTTGTCTCAGAACTAAGACTTTTCCTTCTGCTCATGAGCAGTTTTGAGATATGTACGCTAGAGTTAAAACAACGATCAGATTTGTTGCACCACTCTTTGCCATCCTTCTTGCCTGTCGAACCAGTTAGCTCATTTGCTTTCACTGAGAATTAATGTGCATGCTGCATCAGCTACAGTACCAAAAACCCTTTTTTCAAATGTTTGCGACATCCAGCTCGCCTTGGCTGGTGGTCTGTTATCACTTGGCAAGAGGCGAGGTCGAATTTCTCATTCACATGCTGAGAATAAATATGTTGAAAGGGAGCATAAAAAATAGCATGCTTTCGGAGAAATTGCATTTTAAGTTAAAGAACCCTGCTGACCCCTTACCCCAAATTAGCCCACACTTTGTTGTTGATTCCCTTTGATGACAATACTGGTTGCAGCTGATTTGTCCAAAAATATGAATATTTCCCTATACGAGTTTGTAAATTCGTACATTTCTCTAGTGCACATCGTAACATGAGTCTGTCTTCATTACTGAATGTGTGTTACGGTATGGGAAACCTAAAATAGTCTTTCTCCAAGGGCTCATGCTTCATTATGAAGGTGAACAGTCTTAAAACATGCTTGGTACTCCCCATCGTTAGTTGAAAAACACCTGGCAGCCATCCCTAATCCATTCTCTCCTAAGTAATCATTTAACCGTGAGTACAGGATTTTCCCACCAGATCAAACTGAGATTGGGTGGGTCAATTTTTTTCTTCAATAAAATAGTTTATATTGGGGGGTTTTCTCTCAGCCAAATTACTAAGCATGCTCATGGAATCTTGTTGCCTTTTTTTAAATATTTGAGCTATTGATTCCATGCGAGGGCAATAATGAACCCAGTTCCAGGATACTGTTATAAAGTGTTGTCAATAATATGGACCAGATCTCAGAACTGTGGGTACAAAAGCCAGTTTATGTGAGGTCTTGTCCTGGCATCTTAACATTTTGAGCAATCCTAGTTCCTCCGCTTCAGTTGGGGCAATATCAATACTGTTACATTGTTCTATCTAGATGTCATTTTGGTGGAAACTGTCCTGACATTTATTATAGCTACATCATTGTCCTATCAATTTACAAAGTTTATATACCAGGGACTTACCTTTGCCTTTCAACTTTCTCCCTATTCGATTTCCCGAACTCTGTCCATTTTCTCCTCAATAAGAACTTTTGCAATTCAGACCAAATATTTCTCAGAAACCACCGACTTTTACTTCAGTAAAGGATTTTTTTGTATGATTGGCTCTGCTGTCTCAGATGTAGCTGGACACCATTTATTTTTTTACTTGCAGCAGTTAGCAAATACCTTTCTGCCTTTCTCGAATTGTCACCATACCATCTTGGTACAACGTGCTTTTCATTATACCTATTTGAGATAGACCATTTAGTTGGTTATACAATACAGTGCACTTTCAAAGGTTTTGCAAATACACTTGAGAATCCCTTTTAGCCTTAACCATTTCTTCCAGAAAATTTTAATTCTAGACTATCTTTGCTAGAAAAACTGGATATATTATTCAAACTGTTGTCCCAGCTCATTCTACATTTCTTTGTTTGCTCAACCATAGGTTCAAATTTATCTTGAGAACAAAGCAAGGTTGTGTTGGTTCCTCTATTTGCGTATCCTCAGAGTAAATATGAATATCAATTTGTTGTGGTCGCTATTGGGTAATATGTCCAACCTCAAGTCTAAAATTGCATCACCGGGTCAAAATTCGGCAAACATATCATATGCTTTATTTTCATAACTCCCTCTTCTAAAGGTGAATCTTGTTGGTGATATAAGATGAAAAGAGTTCACAGTTTTTCCTTAGTTCACACATGCTCTACAAACATAAAATGCCCCACCTGTAAAGAAGCAAAGCTTTCCTCTTGTCATTGCCTTTGCAAGGAAGGCTTGGCAAGATGGTTTTGGAACTGAGTTTTATATGAAATTCTGCCAGGCAAAGAAGTCATGGAGATGTATCCAAGGTTAATGCCTGAATAATGTCCAATTTTCTTATCAATTGTGGCTTTTGCTTTTATTTATTTGTTTTTATAACAACTTTAATTTTATGCGGAGAAAGTGTTACACTGGGCGAGAGTGCTCCTAATGTGTGTCTAGACCCATTCAGGTTAATGAGGGTAAGGGTACTTTATCATTCAAGAAAAAGAGTGACCCTCATTATAGATTATCATAAATTCTTTAGTATTTGTGACAAGCAGACCTTTTTCACCATGTCATTGTCAATGAATTCAAGATTAATTTGGAAATTCCATGGAGCAAGTTAAATATCCACATTGAAAAAGTATTGAAAAGATGTCTTTGTCTTTATAGTGAATTCGTTGTGTTCAACACATTAGATTAGTTTAACTTTGAACAAGATTACAAAACATACATAGTACATAACTTTGTGTGCGCACAAGTGAGACCATTTTTTAACATAGACATTCTTTAAAAAAGTTTTTTTATTACATTCTCACTTGTGTGCACACAGTATTATTATGAAGAATGTACGTTTTGTCAGAACTGCTTCTCCCTTTCAATGAGGCACTTACTGTGGTCCTGCTTGTGTCTTGGCCCAAGCCCAACACATGGGCTCCTGTGAACAGTCCATAACATCGGACAGGTGGGTTTTGCAGATTGTCCGAAGGGCCTACTCCCTCCACTTCCAGACTGCTCCTCCCTCTAAGCCATCTACTTAAAATAGGCCGATGGAGGATCACCTGTCTCTTCTCCGCCAGGAAGTGACAGCTCTTTTGGCCAAAGGAGCTGTAGAGAGAGTGCCAGTGACAGAAGTAGGTCACGGTTGCTATTCCCTTTACTTTCTGTTGCCCAGGAAGGATGGAGGCCTTTGTCCTACCCTTGACCAGCTCTCTCTCAATTTCTTCCTCAAAAAGGAGAAATTCAAGATGCTCATGTCCTATCTGCCCTGGAGACTGGATGGTGGCGTTGGACTTGCAGGACTCATACTTCCACATTCTCGTCCTGCGTGCCCATAGGCATTACCTCCGGTTTACGGTGGGCCACAAGCATTTTCAGTTTGCTGTGCTCCTTTTTGGCCTCGCCAGTGCTCCTCAGTTGTCTACCAAAGTGATGGAAGTGGTTGTGGCTTATCTGTGGAGATCAGGGGGTGTCAGTATTCCCCCCTATCTCAATGACTGGTTGTTGAAAGCAGACTCGACCCAGACTTTCTCGCCTCCAGAATATGGTGGACCTCCAGCATTCACTTGAGTTCTCTATCAATGTGCCGAAGTCAAACCTAACTCCTTCTGAGGCAATCCCTTCCATTGGAGCTGTTCTGTACATGGTACAGTGTCAAGCTTATCCTCCTGAATGGTGAGTGCAGGATATTCAGGCTATGATAACGATATTTCAGCCTCTAGCTTGGATTTCGGTGAGACTGATTCTGGTGGTCCTCATGGCCTCCTGCCTGTGCCACATGCCCATTGGCATATGCAGGCTCTGCAGTGGGCTGAAGTTCCAGTGGGCACAGCATCAGTGGACTCTCTTCAACATGGTCCAGATCTCAGAGGGAACTGACCTTGACCTGCAGTAGTGGCTTACGGACCACGATTGAGTCAGCGGCAGACCCTCTCGCTTCTCCAACCAGATCTGACAGTGGTCACAGTTGCATCACTCTGGGAGAGGTGGAGATCAGAGGACTCTGGCCTGTGGCAGAATCCTGACTCCACCTCAACCTGTTGGAGCTTCAAGTGATCCACTTGGCACTGAAAGCCTTTCTGCCTCCCATCCAGGGAAGGTTGGTGCAAGTGTTCACAGACAACGCTACCGCCATGTGGTACTGCAAACAGGCTGGGCGGGTTGGGGTCGTGGATCCTCTGTCAAGAGGCTCTGCATCTCTGGACATGGCTGGAACAGCAAGGCAGATCTGTAGTAGTTCAACATGTGGAGGGTACGCTGAATGCCAGAGTGGACGAGCTCAGCCACAGATGACTAGCAGATCCTAAATGGTGTCTTCATCCGGAAGGAGCTGCAACGTCTCTTTCAACAGTGAGGAGAGACTTGGTTAGTTCTCTCCGCTACCAACGAGAACGCGCCATGTAAGGAGTTCTGCGCACTGGAGTTTCCAAGGCGGCTCTCACTCTGAGACTCTTCATTTTAAGTGGAGCTCAGGACTTCTGTACACCTATCTGCCTATACCACTTCTGCCCAGAGTTCTCAAGAAGATCAGGAAGGCTGGGCCCAAGTCATTCTTGTGGCTCTGAACTGGGCACGGAGAGTCTGGTATCTTGAGCTGTTGAGCAAGGCTGTCTGTCCACCGATCAGGCTGCCACTTGGGAGGATCTTCTGTCAAGCAGCAGGAGAGGGTTCCCCACCCTAACCTGTCGACACTCCACCTTCTTGCGTGGAGATTGAGCGGCGACAGTTAACATCTTTCGATCTTCTGCCCGAAGTCTGTAATGTTATCTTGGCAGCCAGAAGCCCCTCTACCAAGATGGTTTATGCCTTCCATTGAGCAAAATTTGGGGTTTGGTGTACAGAAAGAAACCATCCTCTTTCTACCCCCCTTTCTCAGGTTCGCCTGTTCGTTCTTTCCCTTGCCCAGCAGAGCTCTACTCTGATTTCACGTAGGCCAAACCATCATGCTCCCTACTTTTACGCCCCTCCTCATCCCTCCAAGGGAGAGGAGTAGCTCCACTGTCTGGAACCACAAAAGCATTGTCGTTTTAACTTGACCACACATGAGAATTCCGGGTGGGCAACTAATTCCTCTTGAGATACGTCAGAGCGAAGAAGGGCAAGGCTGTGCAGAAACAGACCATCTCCAGATGGATCATGCTGTACATTAAAATATGCTATGCATTGGTTAAGAAGCAACCCCCTGAGGGTTTGCATGCTTGTTCAACCAGAGCTAAAGCTGTAACCACTGCGTTAGCACGCAGAGTTCCTTCTTGGATATCTGCCAACCAGCAAAGTGGGCTTCTCTCAACACTTTTACCAACCGCTACTGTCTGGACAGTCCGGTCCGTAGGGAAGGGCACATTTCCCATTTTGTCCTGCTGGATTTTTTCGTATGAAACTGGTCCACAGACCCAACTCCAGAGCGGTATTGCTTGGGCATCTAGTCTACGGTAACAAATCTGTGGCTAGAAGTCTATCAGTTGAACAAGTTGTTTACCTTTGGTAATGCCTTATTTGGTAGAGGCTCGATCTAGCGGACGATTCCTTACAGATGCTCTGCGAACTGATATGCAGGGACGGGGCTTTCTCCTTTCAGGGCTCTAATTTCGCACAGTAGCGGCCAACGTACTTCGTGGCTCTGCGCTTTTGGCATGGAAGTACGCTAAGATGTCAGCGGCTTGGGTGGCGCTCAAATAGGCACTGCAAAGTCACTTCCGGCGTAGATGATGCCAAAGGTGTCGAACTGTGCCACCTACCAGCGAGCAGGGGTACTGTTGACAAAAGAAATCTGGATCCAGTCTGATGCCTGAGGATGATTCTAGGGTATGGAATCTGCAGCTAGTAGTCTCTACCAGATAAGACGTTACCAAAGGTAAGTAACTTTAGTCAGAAATTCACTAGATCCCTAGAGGCCTAATGCAAGCTTCATTGGCTACCGATCACGAGGCTAATTCAATATAAGGTGCTCTGATTCTGCCACAGAGTTTTCTGTTGAACTTGCCCCACATTTCCTCAGATCATGTTGCCTAGATACTCTCTTAAGCGATTGCTATGGTTTGGTTCCATATACCAGGATTCTTTAAATATAGGTCTGAGTCTGTGCCTTCCCTAATGATTTATATACACTTTGATTTGCCCTCCCTCTTTGCTTTAATCAGACAGAGAACTATGTGTTAAAAAGGACACTTAAACGCCATCTGTTCTGCTGGGCCCTTCTTTGCAGTTAGTCACCAGTTCCAGTGCCATGAATTTGAGGGATAGCGGCACCTGAAAATCAAATGTGTGAGAAATTTTGATTAGAGCTATAAGAACAAGTTACTTACCTTTGGTAATGCTCTGTCTGGTAGAGACTATATAACCGCAGAAAGATAGGTACTGTTCTGGTATCTATTTTAAAAGGTGATGAATTCTGCTGGTAGAAGTCTCGATCAGAAGATAAGTTATTTTCTTCCAGTAATGCTCTTCTCTGTCTGGTCGAGACTCTAACAGCAGATTCAACACGACCCTCCGTTCCTCCTCGTTCTGTAAATTGAGGTCTTGCCATAGAGAAGATCGCAAGTCTGGGAATCTGCACATAGGTCAAAGCCAATTTGCTGTTCGTGGTCTGGGTCTGTAGGCGTGGACACCTTCAAAAGTAGCTGACCTTAATGCACATGGGTGGCGCCTATATGGGGGTCTTCATCAGAACAACAGGAGATGGTACACCATTAATCATTAAGAGAAGTGCATAAGTACTTGTGGGACTTTCGTAGGGATAGGCTCCAAAAAATATACACATATGGGTTGAAAAGTTGACATTTAATTTTCTATGAGCTTGATGTATATTGACTGCTTGAGGGTTAAATAAGGAGTGTACTCTTTGCCCTATTGTCTGTGTAAAGAATATTCCATTATCTTTCTTTGAGTTAATATGTGTTGTTTGTGTTGTATTGTGACGTCACCTTCACTTTTCACGTGCATTGCACCATTTTTCACATTGTGGAACACCTTTGTCATGTAATGTTGTAGGTGGTCTATGCATAACTCATGAAGGGTATTCCTTGTACTGCCCTTTTTTTCCAAGTTCAGAAGCCGCCTTTTTTCAAATAAATAAGTCCCTAAACAAAATCACTTTGTAAATCTATATGTAGTAGACCCTGATTCCGAGGCTTACCGGGCTTACCCTGTGTAATTTAATTATTGGTTTTCTCTGGAAATGTAGTCACTGATAGTTGAGTTACTTTGTCCTTAAACTCAGCTTCGTAAATATTGTTGGTTGTTGCGCAGTGTTGGCATATACTACTTGCTTGTAATAAAGTTCATATTTGAAATTAAGAAGACAGCGTTTTGTGCCTGCTTGTCCCAAATTGAGGATCACTGTCAATAACATTTTAGCATGTTTATTAATTATTTCCAGCCATAAGCAAAACCTTTTTTGAATACCATAAAAGGTTTTGCTTACTGCTGGAAATAACTAATAAACATGCTAAAATATTATGAGTGGCGCTTCTTAAAGTAAAGATATGAGGATGTGGTCCGTGTTTGTGGGTTGGACTTGTTAGCACGTGTGTATTTGTGGTTTGCATGGATGTTTTGGAAAGGAAGTTGGTTTATCCGGCTGCACTTTCTGTTGAAGTGGACTGTTTATCTAATGTCCTACTTAATCTTTTCTGTGTATACATTAATTGTGTGGTGTTGTGTTCTCAAAAAGGGTCGAGTGTGATGATCCTAATTAAGTTCCATGGCTGCACCAGACATAAGTACCTGTTTGCTGTGCCAGAGTTATCAAAGAAGGGTGGGGGTTAATACCTCATTGCAGATATTCTCCTAAATGAAGAGACAGTATCTCCTTGTTTCTCGTGCCACACCGCCACTGACATGCACCCATAGACACAGGTTGCTGTTAAGTTTGACTTTACACATCTGGTTTGCCCTTTTTGTACTTTACATCCTAAAATATTATTTGTCCTTATGTTGTGAATATTAGGCTCATTGGGAACATCATGCTTCTTTTGAAATTATGTGGCTTAACCACTGTATCACACCAATTTATTTTTTGCTGTCACCCTGAAAAGCGGATTTGAGCTGTAACCCAAAAATATTTCAGGCTGAGGCCTTGGCTTGTAGTTTTCAACCTTTTTAGACTTTACAAGCGCCTCCCTCAGACAGTGCATTTACTTCTAGTGGTGCAGGAACTAATCATCAGAGCTCAGCTTGTGGTCACTCCCGTGAGGCATTTACAGTGGTAAGTAGTGCACGTTAGACACATTTGAAAGTGCTGCTTTAAACTGTGCTGCTGAGCCTGCCTTCAGCAAGGATCTCACAAGTAGCAGTTTTGGCCTGCAGATTTGTCTCTCGCGTATAGCAAAACGTCTAATTTTTACCGATTTCACCGCAGCATAATTCTACCAAGCCCTAAGGGATGCAAAGTGATACCACTTTACCTTTGTCCTCTTGATAATGTAATAAATGACACAAAACAGTTGGTACACAATTCCACGATTTCTATGCAAACTCTGCTCCAACGATGTAATTGTTAATGGTCAAAATGATCAGCGATTTAAAGTAGCCAGATTTATATTTTCTGCACTATTTATATATCGATTACGACCAGTGGCGTAGCAGGGTGCCAAGGGCCGTACTGCAATCAAGGATTAAAGCGTCCTGATGTCTAGTTGGAGTAAAATACAGCAAGAATCTGTCTTCAGTAGACCACTCACTCTTCTAGGCCCCCCATTACGGTGGTTTATGTTACCGTATATTTTTTATTTCCTCAGATTCTTCTGGTCTCTCTACTCTCGAGTTCTCGCTCTTGGATATGCACGTTATTCAAATTATATTGCACCATTTAATGTATTTCTGTACATCACGTTTGCGACTTCGCTTTAGAAATCATGTAAACAAAACTAAATATCAAACGCCCAACTAATTAACTCATAATGGGTCACAAAAAACAGCTTCGAATGGCTGCAGTGCTTTGCCAGCAGTAGTTAGCCATAAGTGATGCGATGCGAAGGTGGGACCCTAGAGCGATCCCTCTTGTTCAGTGTCTGCATTTGTTTGGTTGGTGCTGACCTCTGTATTCTTGCACCTTTACTATAATCCTCCCGTTGCTGTGCCAGTAGCTTTTCTTGATAGAGTAGCCTAGATTTCCGCGGGAGTCTTGCCAATAATCAGAAGGAACTGTTGGGTAGGGATATGTAAATAGGCTGTCCCAAGGCCTTTGGTGAGGTTACTCGAACACTTAAGAGAGGTCGGAATAGATATCAGTATGTCGGCACTCCTAACATGAAGCATGGTGGTGGCCTGCAAAACAGGTGGCGTTCCCCTCTAGGGCTTGTTGCTGGACCGATGCAGTGTTTTCCATGCGTCTTTGGGGAGCGAACCTAAGAAAAAAGGCTTTTTATTTCTGTTTTAATCCTGTCATCTATCACGCCGTGGCATTTTGAAGCGGTTCCCATTGCTTTGAATGGGCCTGATTAATTGTTTCATAATAAAGGTGGTGACTCAGCGTGGGATGCTTGTAGCTGGAGCACTGTTCCCGGTAATTGGTGCCCGACTAGTCGTGGCAAGACTCGTGCGTCCCCACCCGGTAGTGAGCCTGTGCATGTGCGCACCGCTCTACCTCCCTGTGACTTGAGGCAGGACGTACAGCATTGCCTGCTGGAGGCTCGTGGTTCAGCCTGTCCACCGCGCCTCTCCGAGTGGGGAAAGGCTGGGGACTTCACCTGTTTCTTGGGCTCGTTTCATGGTTTTGCAGTCGAACCTCTTTGGATTTGGGGGTTTCGTGTCTAGAGGGATCCAGCTGCGTGCGCAGGCCCGCTGATGTCTCGCGCGCCTCTGTACCACAGGAGTCCTGACGGGAGAATCAACTGGGTGTGTATGGCCGCTCCCGCGCTGCAGACCGACTGCGTTTATTTTATGAAGTTCTCAATCATTTTTACTTGTCGGCCTGCTGCTTTGCATATCTTTTCTGTGTAGTGATTAAGCTAGTAACTGGCAGAGAAACCGTCTGCTTCCAAATAATTGTGTGATGTGATAAGTTATAAATGCATAAACCTCAGCATCTTAATATTCGCGATTTGAGAGCCACTGACATCGAGAAGGGACGGTATGCCGCTTTGCGAGAAAAACTGCCACCAAGATAAGGGCACATTTGAGGTGCAGTATTTACAAACACTTAGATCCATGTGTGAAACACTTTAAAAGATGTTTTTGCATCTGGGAGCTTCTGTGACGTGGCATGTGAATAGTTAAGCTTGGCGGGGCAATCAGAGTTGTTCTTTCCTTGCCGGGCATTGTGAAATCTGCCACACTGCAGAGACTTGTGTGATATAATGAATATCTGTGTTTGTGCCCAACATGCAATTAGAGTGTAAACCTGGGTAATGTAAAAAAGACAAGAGTACATTGGAGGTTTAGGACTCTGAAAAAATAAAACATTTGTCTCTGGCGAGCTGAATCTAATTTAAAACGGTTTAATTGACATGAACATAATAAAAGACGTGTTTTTCCCGAGGACATGTGCAGTGACTTCTTAAGAAATGTTTTTGCTTTTCTAGATTTTCTTTAGGCCGCAGGTAGTAATCCAGTGCTAGGTTAAGTCTGAACAAACTGTGGAACTTGCTACCCAGTGTGAGGTTTTCCCATAATTTCCTCTGTTCCTGTTGTTAACTTGCTCCAGGTGGTGACAGTAAAAAACAAGCATTTACAATGCAATGGTCTCGGCATCATTAAAGGTAGAGCTATTGGCATTGCTCATGACATTTTTTTTCCTTTAAATCATAAATAAATGGCATTGTCATTTACATTGTCAATACACACCACTCTGCACTCAACTGCACTCACCTGCACTGCACTCAACTGCACTCACCAGCACTGCACTGCACTCACCTGCACTGCACTGCACTCAACTGCACTGCACTCACCTGCACTGCACTCACCTGCACTGCACTCACCTGCACTGCACTGCACTCACCTGCACTGCACTCACCTGCACTGCACTGCACTCACCTGCACTGCACTCACCTGCACTGCACTCACCTGCACTGCACTCACCTGCACTGCACTCACCTGCACTGCACTCACCTGCACTGCACTCACCTGCACTGCACTCACCTGCACTGCACTCACCTGCACTGCACTGCACTCACATGCACTGCACTCACCTGCACTGCACTCACCTGCACTCACCTGCACTGCACTGCACTCACATGCACTGCACTCACCTGCACTGCACTGCACTCACATGCACTGCACTCACCTGCACTGCACTCACCTGCACTGCACTCACCTGCACTGCACTGCACTCACATGCACTGCACTCACCTGCACTGCACTCACCTGCACTCACCTGCACTGCACTGCACTCACCTGCACTGCACTGCACTGCACTCACCTGCACTGCACTCACCTGCACTGCACTCACCTGCACTGCACTCACCTGCACTGCACTTGCCTGCACTGCACTCGCCTGCACTGCACTCGCCTGCACTGCACTCGCCTGCACTGCACTCGCCTGCACTGCCCTCACCTGCACTGCACTCACCTGCACTGCACTCACCTGCACTGCACTCACCTGCACGCACTGCACTCACCTGCACTGCACTCACCTGCACTGCACTCACCTGCACTGCACTACACTCACCTGCACTCCACGGCACTGCACTACACTCACCTGCACTCCACGGCACTGCACTCACCTGCACTGCACTACACTCACCTGCACTCCACTGCACTGCACTCACCTGCACTGCACTACACTCACCTGCACTCCACTGCACTGCACTACACTCACCTGCACTCCACTGCACTGCACTCACCTGCACTGCACTCACATGCACTGCACTACACTCACCTGCACTCCACTGCACTGCACTCACCTGCACTGCACTCACCTGCACTGCACTCACCTGCACTGCACTCACCTGCACTCACCTGCACTGCACTCACCTGCACTGCACTGCACTCACCTGCACTGCACTCACCTGCACTGCACTGCACTCACCTGCACTGCACTCACCTGCACTGCACTCACCTGCACTGCACTCACCTGCACTGCACTACACTCACCTGCACTCACCTGCACTGCACTCACCTGCACTCACCTGCACTGCACTCACCTGCACTCACCTGCACTGCACTCACCTGCACTGCACTCACCTGCACTGCACTCACCTGCACTGCACTCACCTGCACTGCACTCACCTGCACTGCACTCACCTGCACTGCACTCACCTGCACTGCACTCACCTGCACTGCACTCACCTGCACTCACCTGCACTCACCTGCACTCACCTGCACTCACCTGCACTCACCTGCACTCACCTGCACTCACCTGCACTCCACTGCACTCACCTGCACTCCACTGCACTCCACTGCACTCCACTGCACTCCACTGCACTCCACTGCACTCCACTGCACTCCACTGCACTCCACTGCACTCCACTGCACTCCACTGCACTCCACTGCACTCACCTGCACTCCACTGCACTCACCTGCACTCACCTGCACTCACCTGCACTCACCTGCACTCACCTGCACTCACCTGCACTCCACTGCACTCACCTGCACTCCACTGCACTCCACTCATCTGCACTGCACTCACCTGCACTGCACTCACCTGCACTGCACTCACCTGCACTGCACTCACCTGCACTGCACTCACCTGCACTGCACACACCTGCACTGCACACACCTGCACTGCACACACCTGCACTGCACTCACCTGCACTCGCATGCACTGCCCTCCACTCGCATGCACTGCCCTCCACTCGCATGCACTGCCCTCCACTCGCATGCACTGCCCTCCACTCGCATGCACTGCCCTCCACTCGCATGCACTGCCCTCCACTCGCATGCACTGCCCTCCACTCGCATGCACTGCCCTCCACTCGCATGCACTGCCCTCCACTCGCATGCACTGCCCTCCACTCGCATGCACTGCCCTCCACTCGCATGCACTGCCCTCCACTCGCATGCACTGCCCTCCACTCGCATGCACTGCCCTCTACTCGCATGCACTGCCCTCTACTCGCATGCACTGCCCTCTACTCGCATGCACTGCCCTCCACTCGCATGCACTGCCCTCCACTCGCATGCACTGCCCTCCACTCGCATGCACTGCCCTCCACTCGCATGCACTGCCCTCCACTCGCATGCACTGCCCTCCACTCGCATGCACTGCCCTCCACTCGCATGCACTGCCCTCCACTCGCATGCACTGCCCTCCACTCGCATGCACTGCCCTCCACTCGCATGCACTGCCCTCCACTCGCATGCACTGCCCTCCACTCGCATGCACTCCACTCCACTCGCATGCACTCCACTCCACTCGCATGCACTGCCCTCCACTCGCATGCACTCCACTCCACTCGCATGCACTCCACTCCACTCGCATGCACTCCACTCCACTCGCATGCACTCCACTCCACTCGCATGCACTCCACTCCACTCGCCTGCACTCCACTCGCCTGCACTCCACTCGCCTGCACTCCACTCGCCTGCACTGCACTCGCCTGCACTGCACTCGCCTGCACTGCACTCGCCTGCACTGCACTCGCCTGCACTGCACTCACCTGCACTGCACTCACCTGCACTGCACTCACCTGCACTGCACTCACCTGCACTCACTACTCTGCACTCACTACTCTGCACTGCACTACTCTGCACTGCACTACTCTGCACTGCACTACTCTGCACTGCACTACTCTGCACTGCACTACTCTGCACTCACTACTCTGCACTCACTACTCTGCACTCACTACTCTGCACTCACTACTCTGCACTCACTACTCTGCACTCACTACTCTGCACTCACTACTCTGCACTCACTACTCTGCACTCACTACCCTGCACTCACTACTCTGCACTCACTACTCTGCACTCACTACTCTGCACTCACTACTCTGCACTCACTACTCTGCACTCACTACTCTGCACTCACTACTCTGCACTCACTACTCTGCACTCACTACTCTGCACTCACTACTCACTACTCTGCACTCACTACTCTGCACTCACTACTCACTACTCTGCACTCACTACTCTGCACTCACTACTCTGCACTCACTACTCACTACTCTGCACTCACTACTCACTACTCTGCACTCACTACTCACTACTCTGCACTCACTACTCACTACTCTGCACTCACTACTCACTACTCTGCACTCACTACTCACTACTCTGCACTCACTACTCTGCACTCTGCACTCACTACTCTGCACTCACTACTCTGCACTCACTACTCTGCACTCACTACTCTGCACTCACTACTCTGCACTCACTACTCTGCACTCACTACTCACTACTCACTACTCTGCACTCACTACTCACTACTCTGCACTCACTACTCACTACTCTGCACTCACTACTCACTACTCTGCACTCACTACTCACTACTCTGCACTCACTACTCACTACTCTGCACTCACTACTCTGCACTCACTACTCACTACTCTGCACTCACTACTCACTACTCTGCACTCACTACTCACTACTCTGCACTCACTACTCTGCACTCACTACTCTGCACTCACTACTCACTACTCTGCACTCACTACTCACTACTCTGCACTCACTACTCTGCACTCACTACTCACTACTCTGCACTCACTACTCACTACTCTGCACTCACTACTCTGCACTCACTACTCACTACTCTGCACTCACTACTCTGCACTCACTACTCACTACTCTGCCCTCACTACTCTGCCCTCACTACTCTGCCCTCACTACTCTGCCCTCACTACTCTGCCCTCACTACTCTGCACTCACTACTCTGCCCTCACTACTCTGCCCTCACTACTCTGCCCTCACTACTCTGCACTCACTACTCTGCACTCACTACTCTGCACTCACTACTCTGCACTCACTACTCTGCACTCACTACTCTGCACTCACTACTCTGCACTCACTACTCACTACTCTGCACTCACTACTCTGCACTCACTACTCTGCACTCACTACTCTGCACTCACTACTCTGCACTCACTACTCTGCACTCACTACTCTGCACTCACTACTCTGCACTCACTACTCACTACTCTGCACTCACTACTCACTACTCTGCACTCACTACTCACTACTCTGCACTCACTACTCTGCACTCACTACTCTGCACTCACTACTCTGCACTCACTACTCTGCACTCACTACTCTGCACTCTGCACTCACTACTCTGCACTCACTACTCACTACTCTGCACTCACTACTCTGCACTCACCACTCACTACTCTGCACTCACTACTCTGCACTCACTACTCACTACTCTGCACTCACTACTCACTACTCTGCACTCACTACTCACTACTCTGCACTCACTACTCTGCACTCACTACTCTGCACTCACTACTCTGCACTCACTACTCTGCACTCACTACTCACTACTCTGCACTCACTACTCACTACTCTGCACTCACTACTCTGCACTCACCACTCACTACTCTGCACTCACTACTCTGCACTCACTACTCACTACTCTGCACTCACTACTCACTACTCTGCACTCACTACTCTGCACTCACTACTCACTACTCTGCACTCACTACTCACTACTCTGCACTCACTACTCACTACTCTGCACTCACTACTCTGCACTCTGCACTCACTACTCTGCACTCTGCACTCACTACTCTGCACTCACTACTCACTACTCTGCACTCACTACTCTGCACTCACTACTCTGCACTCACTACTCTGCACTCACTACTCTGCACTCACTACTCTGCACTCACTACTCTGCACTCACTACTCTGCACTCACTACTCTGCACTCACTACTCTGCACTCACTACTCTGCACTCTGCACTCACTACTTTGCACTCTGCACTCACTACTCTGCACTCACTACTCTGCACTCACTACTCACTACTCACTACTCTGCACTCACTACTCACTACTCTGCACTCACTACTCACTACTCTGCACTCACTACTCACTACTCTGCACTCACTACTCACTACTCTGCACTCACTACTCACTACTCTGCACTCTGCACTCACTACTCTGCACTCACTACTCTGCACTCACTACTCTGCACTCACTACTCACTACTCTGCACTCACTCACTACTCTGCACTCAACTCTGCACTCACTACTCTGCACTCACTACTCTGCACTCACTACTCTGCACTCACTACTCACTACTCTGCACTCACTACTCTGCACTCACTACTCACTACTCTGCACTCACTACTCACTACTCTGCACTCACTACTCTGCACTCACCACTCTGCACTCACCACTCACTACTCTGCACTCACTACTCTGCATTCTGCACTCACTACTCTGCACTCACTACTCTGCACTCACTACTCTGCACTCACTACTCTGCACTCACTACTCTGCACTCACTACTCACTACTCTGCACTCACTACTCTGCACTCACTACTCTGCACTCACTACTCTGCACTCACTACTCTGCACTCACTACTCTGCACTCACTACTCTGCACTCTGCACTCACTACTCTGCACTCTGCACTCACTACTCTGCACTCTGCACTCACTACTCTGCACTCACTACTCACTACTCTGCACTCACTACTCTGCACTCACTACTCTGCACTCACTACTCTGCACTCTGCACTCACTACTTTGCACTCTGCACTCACTACTCACTACTCTGCACTCTGCACTCACTACTCTGCACTCACTACTTTGCACTCACTACTCACTACTCTGCACTCACTACTCACTACTCTGCACTCACTACTCACTACTCTGCACTCAACTCTGCACTCACTACTCTGCACTCACTACTCTGCACTCAACTCTGCACTCACTACTCTGCACTCACTACTCTGCACTCACTACTCTGCACTCACTACTCTGCACTCACTACTCTGCACTCACTACTCTGCACTCACTACTCACTACTCTGCACTCAACTCTGCACTCACTACTCTGCACTCACTACTCTGCACTCACTACTCTGCACTCACTACTCTGCACTCACTACTCTGCACTCACTACTCTGCACTCACTACTCACTACTCTGCACTCACTACTCACTACTCTGCACTCACTACTCTGCACTCTGCACTCACTACTCTGCACTCTGCACTCACTACTCTGCACTCACTACTCACTACTCTGCACTCACTATTCACTACTCTGCACTCACTACTCTGCACTCTGCACTCACTACTCTGCACTCTGCACTCTGCACTCACTACTCTGCACTCACTACTCTGCACTCACTACTCTGCACTCACTACTCTGCACTCACTACTCACTACTCTGCACTCACTACTCACTACTCTGCACTCACTACTCTGCACTCACTACTCACTACTCTGCACTCACTACTCTGCACTCACTACTCACTACTCTGCACTCACTACTCACTACTCTGCACTCACTACTCACTACTCTGCACTCACTACTCACTACTCTGCACTCACTACTCACTACTCTGCACTCTGCACTCACTACTCTGCACTCACTACTCTGCACTCACTACTCACTACTCTGCACTCACTACTCTGCACTCACTACTCACTACTCTGCACTCACTACTATGCACTCACCAGCCACTACTATGCACTCACTACCCACTACTCTGCACTCACTACCCACTACTCTGCACTCACTACCCACTACTCTGCACTCACTACTCACTACTCTGCACTCACTACTCTGCACTCACTACTCTGCACTCACTACTCACTACTCTGCACTCACTACTCACTACTCTGCATTCACTACTCTGCATTCACTACTCTGCGCACTCACTACTCTGCATTCACTACTCTGCGCACTCACTACTCTGCGCACTCACTACTCTGCGCACTCACTACTCTGCGCACTCACTACTCTGCGCACTCACTACTCTGCGCACTCACTACTCTGCGCACTCACTACTCTGCGCACTCACTACTCTGCACTCACTACTCACTACTCTGCACTCACTACTCACTACTCTGCACTCACTACTCTGCACTCTGCACTCACTACTCTGCACTCTGCACTCACTACTCTGCACTCACTACTCTGCACTCTGCACTCACTACTCTGCACTCTGCACTCACTACTCTGCACTCACTACTCTGCACTCACTACTCTGCACTCACTACTCTGCACTCACTACTCTGCACTCACTACTCTGCACTCACTACTCACTACTCTGCACTCACTACTCACTACTCTGCACTCACTACTCACTACTCTGCACTCACTACTCACTACTCTGCACTCACTACTCACTACTCTGCACTCTGCACTCACTACTCTGCACTCACTACTCACTACTCTGCACTCACTACTCTGCACTCACTACTCTGCACTCACTACTATGCACTCACTACCCACTACTATGCACTCACTACCCACTACTCTGCACTCACTACCCACTACTCTGCACTCACTACCCACTACTCTGCACTCACTACCCACTACTCTGCACTCACTACTCACTACTCTGCACTCACTACTCTGCACTCACTACTCTGCACTCACTACTCTGCACTCACTACTCTGCACTCACTACTCACTACTCTGCACTCACTACTCACTACTCTGCACTCACTACTCACTACTCTGCATTCACTACTCTGCGCACTCACTACTCTGCGCACTCACTACTCTGCGCACTCACTACTCTGCGCACTCACTACTCTGCGCACTCACTACTCTGCGCACTCACTACTCTGCGCACTCACTACTCTGCGCACTCACTACTCTGCGCACTCACTACTCTGCGCACTCACTACTCTGCGCACTCACTACTCTGCGCACTCACTACTCTGCGCACTCACTACCCTCTGCACTCACTCCTCTGCACTCACTACTCTGCACACACTACTCTGCACACTCACTACTCTGCACTCACTACTCTGCCCACTCACTCTGCACTCAACTCTACACTCACACTCTGCACTCACACTCACTACTCTGCACTCACTACTCTGCACTCACTACTCTGCACTCACTACTCTGCACTCACTACTCTGCACTCTGCACTGTGCACACCACTGATATCATGGAATCTTCCACCACACTTTCTAAAACTCTATAGTCCGAAGCATAATAGGCACAGAACCAAAAGAAGGGTAGACATTGCTTAAAATAATCTTATTGTATTTATGAGAAGCAAAAGCGAGACTGTGAAATGTGCTGAATATCAGTTTGTTACGAATCAACAGAGTGGAGTTAGAGAACCAAGAAATAGTAATTTAGAATCCGGGTTAGAAGTAGTAATCACAAGCTGAGGATCAACGGGCGCGAAACAGCGTGGTGGGCGCGCAGGAGACGCAGCGTGAGCGTGCACATCAGCTGAAGATCGCCGGAGAAGACACTGAGCCTGCCTGCTGCCGTGACTGACCTGCTGCAGAGGGAAAGAGCCCGGTGAGTGGGGGTAGAGGGGGGCGGCAGACAGGTAGTGGGCAGAGAGGGAGAGGGAGTGTGTGTGTGTGTGTGTGTGTGTGTGTGTGTGTGTGTGTGTGTGTGTGTGTGTGTGTGTGTGTGTCTCTGTGTGTGTGTGTGTGTCTCTGTGTGTGTGTGTGTGTGTCTCTGTGTGTGTGTGTGTGTCTCTGTGTGTGTGTGTGTGTCTCTGTCTGTCTGTCTGTCTGTCTGCCTGCCTGCCTGTCTGTCTTTGTGTGTGCGCGTCCACAGACCCTGGTCGGCTCGTGCACCGCTCTGTACTCCCTTGCGAGCTTACTCGGTGACAATAGTTCTCGTTGCCGAGACCTAATGAAGGCTTTGACAAACAAATTATCATCTGATGTTATTCCTATTTCTAGTTGGATCATCAGCTATTAGGTTGATCGCCTTAACGTAAGCAGTCGTCTGAGGAGATTTAGGCATGAGGGGATGCTCTTCTTGTTGCGAATTTCTGGTGCTGGTGATATGCGGCTGGTGGGGACTCATAGTTCCAGGTTTCTTAAGCCTCAAGGTGAAGGGTCTACAACTAGCATCTCCCGCTCCACCACGCTTTTAAGTGCTTCACCATCTCCCACGGCACGCAACGCATGGGGGCTGCGCCTGAGCAAAGCCCTGGCGAAGGGCAAGCCCGTCCTGTGCCAAGAAGAGGGAGGACAGGCCTCACCCCTCTTGGCTCTGCGGCTAGGTGCTGTTGAGCTCCCCCATTAAGACTATTTGCAACATCTTTACATCCAGGTCTGGTTGGACTCTCACTAGGTTACGAGTCTGCCACTTATACTGTTGTGGATTTTGAGCCAGGACTGAGGTGTCTGTGTGTCAATCAGCTGGGAGGACTCCTGACTTGCCACATTAGAGAGGGGCCTCAAACCCCCATATGCCTCCGCGCGTAACCATAGTGTGGGGCTTTTCTCGTTGCACTCTAAGCGCTTGCTTTCGCAGCATCCTTCCTCAAGTGGGATCAAGGCACTGTCATCGTGCTCCATGCTGTACAATTATAGGTCACCCTCGTCCAATTTGTTGTGTCTAGTTATTACTGCTCAGCCTCAGTGGAGCATGGGTAAAAAGAAAGGTGGCTCCTCTAAGCTATACTCCCCACATGTGCCCCCATGTATTACTACCATTGATGCCTTCCTGGCACGTGCAGTGGGATTAGTTTCGAAGGAGATTGAGTTGTCTGAGAGATTGCAATCTTTGACTGGGGTTGGTCCCCCTTCTGTTCCTTCAAATCTCCCCTGCCCTTCTGGTGATTCCACTGTGGGACCCGAGTTTTACAGCGTAGGTTGTCCATTAGAGGGAAACCAGGACGTTGCCCCAGTGTTTGTAGCCTCGCCCTTGAACGTGAACTTGTCAGCTGATTTCACCCATGAGCTTACTCAGTTCATCTCAAGTCCCAAGAACAAGCGCAGGAAATGGGTGGCAAACCCAAATGTGGCTGCAGCCACATCAATGCTGGTGTGCAGACAGAGCTATCATCATGCGCCTTCAATCATGTTTGCTTGATGCTTACCTGAAGGAGCTTATTGGTGTTTTCAACGCCTAAATGGAACCAATGATCTAAAGGTTAATGCTTATTGAATCCAGACTGTCGCAGATCATGGACTGCTTCAACACTCTCAGAGAATTGGTGCCTGGACCAGTTCCTCAATGTGCGGTGCGATTACCATTGCTTCTTCGGGAACTGCGGGGCAAAACCAATGATTTTGCTTGAGATTCACACTTAATGCAACTGCTAAAGCGAACTTTCCCAGGCTCCACTCTGGTCTGATGAGCATCTAACCTCGCTACCTTAATTTCCGTGATTGACACCTTGACCGGAAATAGATATGGGATGAAGCAGGTTATTCTAGCCGGTAATTTTAATTGGCGCTTATGTGATTACCCTCTACATTATTCTAACAGCAAGCCCAAATGTTTGTTGACAGAGGGGCTTCATATGGTTAATACGGGGAGGGCTCTGAACTAAACACAATCCTAAGCAACTACAATATTGTCGTTTCTTCGGAGAAACTAGTGAACTCCAGTAACCCTTGTATCTTACCAACTTATAGGGGATTGGGTCATGCCTCCATAATAGATTTTAGTTTTGTTTCAGCTCCACTGTTTGTTAATTTCCAACTTTAGTATGGTGCACTGGCCATTTAGTGGGCACAACGCGGTCCTTAGTTATTGGTGGGTTAAATGGTGGGGCTAGGGCCTCGATAGAGACAATAGGTTTGCTCTCTCCCATCGATCAGGGCAGGCAGCTTAGATGGTCTCATGTGGACCCCATGCAGGTTAAAGTAGGACAATTTTATCAGCATATGCTGGTGTCTCGCACAAGTTGTAAGGACTACTTAAAAAAAAAAGTGTTTTAACGTTTTTTATTAACATTTTTAAGGTTACACATCGATATCTGAGTACCTCGTAGCCCCCGTTTCATAACATAGTCTTGTATAATACAGAAAGGTAGTATTAAGCTTTCAGTGGTAAGTGGCGCCCTTCAGTATACATGTCTATTGCTGACATTTACTCCATATGCTGATTCTCACACAAAACTGCCTCCTATAACCCATTGTCAGTGCATTCTTAAACAACATACATTCATTTGCCACATGCAGGGGTGTGGTGTTCTGTCTTTGGTGTAACTGTGCCCACATTCCGTAGCCCACCACGCTGCAGTATGCAGAGGAGAGGAGAGGTGTGGCAGTGGCCAGAGCGACAGACTCCTGAGCGCGGGGGCCTTTGTTCGATTCCCGGTGCCAGCTATGCTCTGCACCATGTGACTCTCGGCAATATCTTACTTAATCTCCCCGACGGCCCCCAGCGCCTTGAGACCCTCACAGGTGATGAGTTTGCGCTTAATAAATACCGGATTAATTCATTCAACCCTCTCTTAGTATCCTGTGCCAGGCAACACCCCTCGACCTGTCCTGCCTCCTCGTTATTTTCGCATTTGTCCACTAAGTATGCCTTATAAAGGGCCCAGTAGTCCCTAGGGCGGTTCCGCAGTGGCTGAAGCTCATTAAAAGTGTCAGACTGTTCATTGCAGTATGCCATGTCAGAGTGCCATTCCCCTCATATTGGGGCAAGACCCCTAGCCCTGTGCTTCGCTGCCCTGCGTTTAGCTAACAGTAGTCCAATAGCTACTAGCTTCCTAACCGATCTTTCTATGTCTTTATCATATCCTAGTAAAGCTAACATTGGTTCCATCTGTATAGTGAGGCCTGATATAGCATTCAGTTTCTGAAATACCTCCCTCCCAGTATTGAAGTATTGCTGGACAGTACCAAGCAGCATGTATAAACCCAGCTTCCCGCTCACTGCATCGCAGGCAGTTTTCAGATTCTCGTAGGCCATATCTGAATAATCTTTCTGGTGTATAGTATAGGCTGTTTATGTACTTAGTGTATTAACCGGTGTCTCCCATTTAGAGATACCTCATTTGTTCTTGTCCTAATAGCTTCCTGAATGCATGCTGAACTCTATGGCAGTAATATTGACTTAGGGCTGTTGGCGGGGTTCCTTGCTCAGGGATGTTCCCCCAGTTCCCAGCCTCTCCATTGTGGAAAAGATCTCCCATCTTTGTTACGATTGCAGAGCAGTACTCACTTTCTTTTCCAGTCCTAGTGAAAGCCAGGTACACCACTCAAGTCTGACATAAGGGGAATACACGACGGTGCTCGCTTGTTTATCTAAAAAACTCCGCCATGCATGTGTTGTAGTATTTAGTAGGTCAAAGACTCTAATTTGGTGGGTTGGAGCCTTGAAAAGTTTCTGAAGGAGTGTGTGGGGATGTGCGGAGTCTCTCGAAGTACAGATTAGGCAGCTCCTGTGGGCCATGAATCCAGTAGTAGGCGAAGGAGCTTTGAGCGGCTTTATAGTGCAAATGTAGGTCTGGCGCACTAAGACCCCCCATATCATAGAGTGAGGACCTCCCACCGAACCCATGGCTGCTTCCCGCCCATGCTAATTTTCTCAGTAAACTGTGCAATGTAGTGAAAACTGTTTTAGGCAGGAGTATAGGTATGTTCAAAAATAGGAACAGAAACCTAGGGAGGACTATCATCTTCATAAGAGCTATGCGCACAATGAGGGAGAGCGGTAGTTTAATCCAGCGATTCACATCTTCTCCCAACTTTTGTATCGCCTTATCTTAGTTCTCAAGTATAGGTGTTCGCACTACTTAAGGCTCCTGCATTGAACACCAGCTCAAAGGGTTCAAAATGGTTTGACCGCAACGGTTCCAGGACCCTTTGACAACTGAAGGAAGCCCAGAAGCAGGTACCCACAGGCAAAGATTGTGTTGCTGCCTGTCGTAGGGAATATAAGATGGCACTTGCTAGCCTTAATCCATTTTAATAAAGAGAGCTTGGGACGAGTTAGCCCAGGCCTTTACCACCAAAGATAATTCCTTGTTTTCGCAGGTAATAAATCTGCCTTGTTTCACCAGTGTAAATGGCCCAGCTCTATGCCACTATATAACAGAACATCCGTGGATAGCACATTTTGAGGGGGGTTTTATTCATGGGGTGCAAGGAGGTAATGGGGCTCTGGGTGCATTAGCAGTGGGTAGAGTCAACCGTGGTATTTACACTAGATGAAGTCAACCAGGGCATTTTGTTATTATCTCATATTAAGGCTCCTGGACCAGATGGGATACGCCCTGATTTGCTTCTGGATGACATTGATATTCGGGGTACAGCTGTGACGGTTCTAAATGCTGCTGTGTGGCAGGGCACTCAAGGTCCACTGCGCTACTCGACCCAGTATTCAAGAGGAGAGATAAGGACAACCTCTAATGTTACCAGATGATATCCCTGATTGACACTGCTGTGAGGGTCCCGGGGAGGTTACTTTTAAACAGGCTGATGTTTTGGGCAGATAAAAATAGCATAATCTCCGAGGTATAATATGGTTTAAGACTAGGGAGATCAACCATGCACTCATCACCATCAGACTCTACTACGGCAATGCATTCTACGCTGGTGTCACCCAAAAACAGCTCAAGAAACTACAGAACATCCAAAATGCTGCAGCCAGACTGGTCCTTGACATCCCCCGCGTCAGCCACAACATGCAACACCTCCAACAACTCTCCTGGCTCCCAGTCAAGAAGAGAATCACCTTCAAGCTCCTCACACATGCCTACAAAGCTCTCCAAGACAAAGGACCAGCATACCTGAACCACTGCCTCTCATTCCACGTACCCGCCAGACAACTCCATGTCACCAAACTCGCCCTAGCCTCTGTCCCCAGGATCAAAAAGACCAGAACCAGTGGAAGTTCATTCTCCTACCTCAACACCAAGACCTGGAACACCCTGTTCCTCTACCTCAAGCAATCCACGTTGCTGACCCAATTTAAGTAGGAACTCGAGACCTGGCTCTTTGAATGATCCTACAGCTAGAGGGACCAGCAGGCCCTATGCCTTGAGACCCTCACTGGTGAGTAGCCGCACTTTACAAGCCCCTGATTGATTGATTGATTGACCAATGTTTTAATTCATATTTAGTCATAAGTAAGTATACCTTTGAGGTCCGAACCAATTCACCTGGCATTCATCAATCTAACGTCTGCCTTTGATAGGGTCAATAACGATAAGTTGCAGTGCCTGCTTCTCGTGATAGGGAATGGACCTGGATATTATGCTGCTTTTAAGGAACCTACATTCCTACACCACATCCTCTGTGTGGTTCTCCCAAGGCTCAGCTTTTACCCAACCTTTTAGAATCAGTAGGGAGGTTCATCAGGGGTGTATTCATGCCCCCTTCTTGTTAACCCTTTTAAATTAATGGATTGGTGCAAGCTCTTCTCTCAGTTAAGGTTGACTGTCCAAAGGTGGGGTTGAGATCTCTTCCAGTTCTACTGTACACCGACGATGCGCTTCTCATGATGAGGACCGCCGTTTGTTTATGGTTGTGACTGGATACATTTGTAACCTTCATGGCCATTCTGGACCTCCCAGTTAACTTTACTAAGTCGTATGTGATTGTAGTGGGCCCCCAGTCCCCTAGAACAAAAACATTTAAGGTGGGCAACCATACCCTGGCCAAAGGTCTTGTGTTCTCATATTTCAGGGTCTTTTCTGACTCCAATATAAACTGTAAGCCCCTGATGGATATTAAAAAAGTGGAGCTCATCAAGGCTAATGATGCTTTGGCTAGTTTTGTTCAGAAGTGGTCCAGACCCCCCTAGCACTCTAACCAAGGTTTGCAAGGCTAAATATGTCTCCAAATCTTTGTATGGGAGTGAGGTGTGGCTATACACAAAAGTTGATAACACCCAGACTGTTTAAAATGTTTTTTAAGACGTGCTGCAGTTCCCCCAATTACCCCGGCTTTTTGTATGCATGAAGAGCGAGGTATAAAATACATAGGAGATACGATTGCTCTCAGATCACTGCTATGCTGGATAAAGGTTTGGACCAGGGAGGAAACCCGGTTGAACAAGCCGATTCTCACGGATTGTCTGTCCCTTGACCATACTGATAAGATCCCGTGGCTCACATATGTTATGGCCACTTTCGATATGCTGGGTAGGGAGGACTCATTACACATTCCCTATTTCCTCTGAATTAAAGTGGGGCAGGGATCATTTCTTGGATTATAAAGCTTACAAAGAGAGCAGGTAGAACTTATGAAACCCATGCCTCGGGACATAAGCTTTTAAAACAGCCCATACCATGGAACCGTATATTTATCCACTGTGTACCTAGTGACAGGGATAGATTTTTACTAACCATATTCAGATTTATTATGGCTCATCTCCTGGCTTCTCCTAGTGGTTGCAGCCCATCAGGCTCTCTGGGTCCCTGCGGCTTCGACGATTAGTTTCTGCAGTACACCCTACTTTTTTTGATATTTTGTAGCAATTTTAGTTTACCCAAGAGAATTGTTACTATGCCGTTATTGAAATTCTTGAATTTCACGCAAGTTAGACCTGCTCTTATGCCCCCTCAGCTCCTACCCAATTAACACACCATATTCACAGTCTCCTGCTTTTTAAGAGCTGATTTTAGATTGAGGTACACTAGGCTTGATTCATTCTGTTGCTGCTATTGAATGATTTTATTCATGTGATACAGAGATAGTGATTTGCACGGGGTTTTACTCACTGATTTTATCATTTTATTTATTTGTATGCATATTGTGTTCTTGCTGTTTTTATGCTTGATATGTATGTACTAAGATATTGTGTCCTTTTACGGTTATGAATATAATCGAATATTTACTTACTTACTCGAGCACATTGAGTCTGTCCCAAGCCATTTCATTATAAATCACGGTTGCCTATAACATAATTGAGGCAACTTTAGATTTATAAGTAATTTGCATCGATTTAGCCGGACAAACCTTAACATTTACTAATTATTTTTAAATTGCTACAGTTATTTTGAGTTTTTAAATTAACTGATGCAATTGGGACTGACACATTTAGAAGTGGGGTAAAGACCCCCTTAGTCATTGAATTACTTGACTGATTGCAAGCCAGTATTATTACATCTGATACCAATATTTTTGTTTTTTTGGACAAAAACAGGATCAGTAAATTCTGCTGTTACAGAACCCCGTTTGCTTCAGTAACCTTTGGGACTAATTGATACCATGACATTTAAGGCACTTATGAATTGGGTGGTAGAAATGGTGTTTGAAATGTAACAGTGATTGGCAATGTTTCAATTTGTTCTTTGCCATCTGTTGGTTGGTAGTTTTAAGGAGAAACTTGAGATAGGGTATGTGTTTTGCCAGCTCATCGATGCTGTGAGGAATAGCTGAAAAAAAGTCTAATTCACACGGCAGAGAAAATGCTTACCTTTAAATAAAAAAAAAAAAGTAGTCCATCTGTAACTAGTGCTCATCTTGCGACCATCAGGAATCTTGATGTTGGCCTCTGGACGTTACAAAGTAATAACCTAGGAGCCCCGAGAGCAATAGCTGCATGCTGTACTCCATGTCCTGTGAAAAAGGCATGGAGGCAGCAACCAAGTTCTCTGATGAAGAGGAGGAGTGGGTCTCTCTGAGTGGATGCTCTCTTAGAACCCTAAAACGTCAAAGGGTTTTTCACTACTGAAGACACCAAATATAGCTAGGTTGTTGATCAAATTAAAAATAATAAGTGAGATTTGAGGGCCTTACAGAAACCTTCAAGGTTTGTGTCCACATAAGGGATTAAGGAAATTCATTCTAGACCTGAGGATAAGACACCCTGCCATGAAGCTGAGAATGATTAAAGCATGGCCCAGTAAACCAAATAGGAGGACAGGCAGAAGTTACTGAAAACTAACTTGCCATTGTCCTCTCATTTATATAAGACCCCCTAAACGGCATAATGAGCTAAGCAGAGTGCTTTACTTTAAATCCACCCTGCCACAGCTGGACAGTAATTTCCCAAGCTTTCTTTCACATCTAGTGCAAGTTTTTCTATCTACTCTCCTTGCTCTTCTGTTTGGAACCTTTTTTTTAATTCTCCAATTGTGAAGTTGAAGACATGGCAGTCAGGCTCTCAGTCCGACATTTCTGTGCAGCTCTCTTTTACTCCAATGTACATTGCAAGAACAGCTGAACAGCCCAAGGCACTCTTTGTCCCAGCCAGTGTGCTCAGTGCAACTGCCAGTCATGGTTGCAGCTGCCCTAGCTTGACTTCAGGAATGGACTATTCTCTCCAGTATGTGTCTTAAAGCTCCTTCCTCGAGTATTCATTTGGGATAACTGCACACCAACCCAGAGACTAGTACTGGTGACCACAAGCAGCTTCTTTCAACCCGCTGCTACCCTGCTGTAATGACCACGGTTTGATGCACTACCCGGTGAAACCACTCCGCCAGTACTAAACAATAATGACATTAATGTATTTGTGGCAGCAACATCTCCCTTCCCAAAGCCAGCCATAGCCGTTGAGCTAAAATTTGCCAAGCAGTCTCTAGCGCCTTAGCTAAAGCATTTATCTAAGCCTGCAATCCTAAAGATCAACAAAGCCCAAGCCCCCAAAGACAACCTGTCTAGCTTTTGTCTCAGGGATTCCCCAGCTCAAGCTGTGGTGATGAAATGTGCTTTTACTTTGTTTGAAGGTATATGTTCATAATTGACTTGGGCTAAGAAGTTTCATGGCAGAGGCTGCTTATGTCCCAGGACCTAATCTAGACTACTACCCCTACCATTAACTCTAATCTGTCCATTTGCCAGCCATCTTGGCGCAAGTCCTTAGACCTGAAGCCAGACACCCAGTAGGAAGTAAAGTGCCTTCTAGTTGATATGAAGAACCTGTTCTATTCCTCAAAGGATCAGTAAATTTTGCACTACATGACGGTCATAGCCAAATTATTAAGTCCAGTACAAGTTGAACTACATAGATCTATCCCTGCCATACCAGATGAGAGCTAGGCTAGGGAGTCCTTTAGCTTCAAGACCCGGTTTGAGCTGCTTCTTCATAAGTAAAATGATAGTCTAAGAGTAGGACCTTCGCTGGGGAATGAGCACCCATCCATGGCACAAGCTCAGGAGGCTGCTTTCATTCCAAAGGGGGTTTTGCCTCCATTGGACCCAAGTTACTTATAATGCATGAGTTCGCTCAGTGGGGAACAGTGAGCTTCCCAGGTCACCTCACCCAGGACACCTTAGCCCCAGAGGACATTGCATGAAAATCTTCTGGATAGAGATTAAATCAAGCATATCCAGCCCTGTGAGAAGGGAACAGGGATATTACTACCATGAAAACTGGGTGACGAAAAGGGGCATATTCTAAACCATCCTACAACTCTTCGATCTAAACCAGTCATTCTTCCATTGCAAAAGTTCGGCAGCAAGTGCCAGAATGTGTCTACAATGATTGGTTGTGGTTTGTTGACCTTCAGGATGCCTATTTCTGTCGTGCCTATCCAAGAGGGACATGATGCGTACCTCTGTTCTTACAGCGATAAATCATCACTCAGCCCTGTACCTCGATAGTTAACAAGATTCTGACTCCCATGATTGCCTTGCTATGACATTAGAATTTCTGTGTCTTTCAATGCCAAGAAGATTCCTTCCTCCTCAGTTGCTGCTTGAATGAGGCAAAGTCATCAACATTTCTGACACTAAACCCATTACAGTCTTGGGTTCTCAATTTAGCTTAATATTGGACAGCTGCTAGAGGACCAGTTACACCACATTTAGTCAAGCCCCTTGACCATGCGATGGTTGGGATAGACATCCAACGTATTGTAATTTATTGGTGAGTATGCCCTCCCCTCTACCACTTTTGCCGCTATCAGTCTCTCCAACTCTTGAGAGTATGGGACGGTGCATTGTGGGTCAAGCCAGATTTGTACTGGTGAATACTTTTATTGGAGCTGAAGGTAGTCTTTCATGTGCTGAAATACTTCTTACCTGTGGTGAGATTCAGAGTGGCTATGATTTATACAGACAGCCCCACAGCCCTCTTTATAAGAGAATACACATGGATGCCCACTCCATGGAGCTCTGCTGGGTGACTGGAACTCTGTGGAAGTAGACTTCGCTGCATGGTTTGTTTCCGTTTGTCTCCCACGTTGCGGGGGATCAGCACAATAGTTTAAACATGAGACACTGCCTCCAACCTCAATACGGGTGTATAATCTTGGGTAATGTCTCTGCTCTGTCATAGATGCCTCAGGTCATCCACCATAAACTCTTTTACCACTGTCCTGAACAAGTAGTGTGACCAGTTGACTCTTAGATGGACAGAACGCAAAGATCCCTATTGGATTTGATGGGAGTGTTCCCCTTCATCTCCTCTGATTCTGGGACCCCATCTAGAAGTCTAAGGAGAGTCCATAATGCTGTAACCTCTATCGTTCCAGGTTCAGTTTGACAGACCTGGTGCTTGGAGCTGCTCCACTTATGAAGCTCCATATCAGCCTCTCCCAGAGGAAAGCGTCCTGTACATGGAAGGAATGAGATTGTTGGACCCTTCTCTATAATAGCTCTGCTTGAATTTAAGATTCTTGAGAAGTAAACATTTTCATATGTTTGTCTGTACTCTAAGACCTTACAGGGACAAGTAGCATCCACTTAATTCTTCATAAGATCCGAAAGGATCTAGATGAGACTATCACTGGATGCCAGCCGGAAAAGAAATCTGCTCACATGCTTAATAAATGATGCTGTGTCTTTCTTACATTTTATTTGGATAGGACTGTCCCATACATTGTAAACGGACATGAATCTCTGCCCTTAGTGACCAATATGTGAAACGGATGTCCTCGCTTAGTGTATCCCAAAAAACGTAAAAAATTAAATTAAAAAGAAAAGTACCTTGGCTTTGGGTTCAGCATGGCGAGATTTGTGCATGTGACAATAATTAAGGGAGATGTCAACAAGGTGGCATTTTGCATTTTATTGGAGAGTGTTGTAGTTAAGATTACAGGTCTCAGAGACAGCCTTCACATCATGAAAATAAATTAAAAGCACTATCCGGGGGAGAATCATGTAGCTGAGGTAGGGGAGCCCCATTAAAAAAGAATACATTCTGTAGCTTTCCAGGCCCCAGAGGTCTGCTTACCCATAGCATATTTCTTGGACCTATGTTGAGTTCATCACTGGTTTTATGGAACCATGTCTGCAAACCCAACGAGCCAGAGATGGATCTGGATCCGAGCCAGTCATACCACCTCGACCTTCCCCGCCGCTGATACCAAGGCTGACGCTCTGTGAATACTGCATGCTCTTTGGATTGCTGTTCCCACGCCCCATGGGATATGGTTGCAAAGGTGCTGCCAACAGTTCTGGGAGGGCAGGCGTGCTCTACCAGGCTGTTGCCAATGGGAGGGATGCCGCTTAGACCACCATCTGCTGTGGACTAGACACCACCGACTTAATAGCAGTGTTGTTTTCGACAATGGCCCTACGACGTCATGCGTAGTTGACGACTTCTGGTTTTTCTGGGGATGTCTAGTCCTCACTCATGAACATGTTGTTTGGTGGTTCCTGTATCTTCGAAGACGAGGATTCCGTGCTAGAGTGCTTTAAGGACAACAGGGCTACAGCCAGGTACTTGGACCTTTAGACCCTTTATCACCCTCAATCCGTATTTTCGTTCTTTTTGTGGCCACGGAAGGGGTGTGTAACTTCTTCTTTACCCACCCAGCCACTGCGACCCGCAAGCTTTCCAGCCTCTGTGTGACTGCAGTGCCTACTGGCCACATGGGTCAAGCGGCTACCTGTCCGGTCAGTCTGCTAATCCCCCCCAGCAGCCGCAACCTCCAAACCTTCCTAGTCTGCCTGCTTACCATCATGGGAACTCAGTGGATAGCAGGATTCGCAATCACCTGCCCTGCTGGCAGTCAATACCTTTGGATAGAATGGTTTTGCAGATTGTTCAAAGGGGCTACTCCCTCCCCTTCGAGACTACACCAGCGAATGCTGCTCCGCTAAGTGGAAAAAAGGAACAATAAAATGATAATTCTACGTTACTTAATTTTTCCATAATGCGGCAGTCTTACAGCGCGGTGCAAGGCAAGGCTAGGCTGTCATCACAGCCAGCAATGGGACGAGTGGACGCTTGACTGTTCGGTCAGCCCTCATTACAGCCTGGGTGGAGAACATGCCCAGACACCCAGTCCTTTCCGGAGTATGAACCACGGCGTTGTGATTGGTAACGGAATCCTGAGAACCTGGGTGCTTCCGGTAGGCGAGGGTGTGGCAGCGACCGGCGGTCAGAAGGTAAGTTTTCTTTTTTTTTGTTTTTTTCTACCTTCCCTCTGCTCCGCCCCCTTTCCCCAGCAGCCACCACTGGACTACCCCTCCCTCTATGCCACCTACTTATAACAGGCTGACTGAGGGCTGCCTATCTCTTCTCTGCCAGGGAGTGACATCTCATTTGGCCAAAGAAACCATAGAGAGAGTGTCAATGCCAGAAGTAAGTTGTGGTTGCTATTTCCGCTACTTTCTCATGCCCACGAAGGCCTTCGTCCTATCCTTTACCTGAGCTCCCTCAATTTCTTCCTCAATAAGGAGAAATTCAAGATGCTCACTCTTGCTCATGTCCTGTCTGCTCTGGACACTGGTTGATGGCATTAGACTTACAGGACGCATACTTCCACATTCCCATCCTGCCTGCCCACAGCTGTTGCCTGCAGTTTGCAGTAATGCACAAGCATTTTAAGTTCGCAGTCTCAGTCTTTCCTTATTTTATCGATTGCCAGTGGAAGGTGGTCTCGCCTCTGGCTCTAGTCTCCCACCACCAGCCTTGGGTGGACGTCCTGCCTTCACTTGTGTTCTCTGTCAACATGCTGAAATCACACCTTACTCCCTGTCAGGCGCTTCCTTTCATCAGAGCTGTTCTGGACATGTTGTAATTTGGGCCTTTCCTCCCGAATGGCGAGCCCAGGATATTCAGGCTATGTTGCCGATGTTTTATCTTCTATCCTGGATTTCGGTGGTCCTACATCTGGCAGGTTCTCTCAATGCCAGAGTGGACAAAGTCAAGCCGAAGATGCCCAGCAGATCATGAATGGAGTCTCCATCCGGAGGTGATGCAAAGTCTCTTTCAGCAGTGGGGAGAGCCTTGTTAGATCTGTTAGTAACTACCATGAACGTGAACGTCATCAGTTCTGCGCGCTGGAATTTCCAAGTCCGCACTCTGTCAGACACTTTTTGTCTTGAGTGGAGCTTCGGCCTTATGTACCCTTTTCCAACCCTACCTCTCCTGCCCAGAGTTCTCAAGAAGATCAGGAACCGGGACCAAGTTATCCTTGTGGTTCCGGATTGGGCAGAGAGTCTGATATCAGGAGCTTTTCTGCATGGCCATCGGTCCTCTGATCAGGTTGCCCGTGCAGGAGGAACTTTTGTTGCAGCTGCAGGGGATGGTTCTTCACCCAAACCTGTCAACTCTCTGATTTACGTGGAGATTGAGCATCAACCGTTGACAACTTTCGACCTTCCGCCTGAAGTCTGTAACCTTATCTTTGCAGCCAGTTGTCCCTCTACCAAGACGGGTTATGCCTGACATTGGGCAAAATTTGTAGCATGGTGTACAGAAAGAAACACTGCTCCTCTTTCTGCCCCCTTCCTCAGGTTCGCCTGTTCGTTATTTCCCTCGCCGAGCAGGGCTCTGCTCTGGGCACTGTGAAGGGATACCTATTGCAATCTCTACTTTTCTTTGGTTGCCTGACCAGCCTTCCATTGCCAATCCCCTATTGGACATAGGTTTTTGAAAGTTTTGCAAAACATGTTTCCTCTCACTCCTTTCATTATGCCCTAGTGGGACCTTAATCTCGTCCTCACTTTCCTTATGTGCGCTTCTTTTGATCCTCTGCACAGTTTTCCGCTCATTCTCCTTACTATCAAGACTGCCTTTCTGGTGCCAATAACATCTGCCTGGAGGGTCAGTGAGCTTTAGGCCTTCTCATCCATGGCTCCTTATCTTAACATCTACACAGACAAACTGGTACTTCGCACGAAAGCTTCCTTTCTTCCAAAAGTGGTCACTCCATTTCACATAGGCCAAGCCATAGCTCTGACTACTTTGTAGTCTCTACCTCATTTCTCCAAGGAAGAGGAGCAACTTCGTCGCCTGTACCCAAAAAGTTGTTCTATCTTGACCGCACAAAAGAGTACCGGGTGGACAAGCAACTTTGTTAGGTATGTCGTAGCGAAGAAAGGACGAGCGGCGCAGAAGAGCACCATCTCACGATGGATCACACTCTGCATTAAAATCTGCTAGTCATTGGCTACAAAGCAACCCCCTAAGGATTTGCATACTCATTCCACCAGACCTAAAGCTGCAACTACTGTGTTAGCTCGCAGAGTTCCAGTGCTGAACATCTTCCAGGAAGCAGCGTGGGCTTCCCTGCATGCGCTTGCCAAACACTACTGTCTGGACAGTCCGGTCTGTAGGGATGGATACTTTGCCCATTCTGCCTGCAGGACTTTTACATGTTAATTGGTCTGCAGGCCCACATCCGGGGAGGTATTACTTGGCGACCTTAATGAGGTCAGGCGGAAATTAAGCTTGCTGAGTCAGCATGGACAATCTTTCCTTCGCACAACACACCTTTAGCACCTGAAGCCAATAAGAAGTTATTATAACAATCTCATACACATCTCTAAAGTAAACTACTTTAGGACACAATTGGACAATGCCAAAAAGCTTTTCGAAATCCTCAAACAGCAAGCTAGTGACGGATATAATCAACACCTTAAAGATAATTTGATGTTTTCAAGTGGTGAAGATTTCTCTGCTCATTTCGCTGAAACAGGGATGATTGAATCGGATCTACTTCTCTCCTCTAAATATCCACTAGACCAGGCCCAATTCAATCTCCACCCTATGCCTCCCAAGGCCTCTCTTGCTGATTTGACTGCAAAAAATTAATGGTTATTGGGCCCTGTCTTAACATTTTTTTTTTTTTGTAGAGTTTTATATAGCGCGAACTAGACCCGAACCGAATCGGGTATCAGAGCTCTTTACATAGCACAAGTTACATTTTTTTTTACATGAGGGGACACACTTTCATTTTTAGGCACGGGGAGATTAAGTGATTTGCCCAGAATCACAGGAGGTTTTGGCGTCGTTGCCGAGATTCGATTCGAGGTCGAGCGCCTTAGCCTTTAGGCTAACTCCTCTCCCCAATTGGTTTGCCTCCTTCTTACATAACAGCTCCCAAAGAATCAAAGTTAACCAATCCCTTGCAACCAGTACCCCGGTCACTATTGGAGTACCTCAAGGCTCTGCACTTTTGCCCACACTTTTCAACCTCTTCATGGAACCTCTCTCTGATATTCTGAACCGCTCTAACATTCATTACCATATGCATGATGACACTCAACTGTATTTGAAGATCTCCTCTCCAAATTACATAAAAACTCTAAATGATGCGCTCTTAAAAACGCAATAATGGCTAACTCATAATCATCTATTGTTAAATAGTCTCAAAACAGAATTCCTTCTGATTGCCCCTCCCCCCCCCCCCCCCGCAACCACTCTGCACCTACCCATGACTGTCTCAAACAACTTACTGCTCTTAACTGCACCCCTCATGTTGTTTACTCTGCTAGATCTTTAGGTATAACCTTGTACAAATACCTAAATAGGCAAGATCACATCAGTGCTAATATTAGGGGAGCCAATCTTCAGCTCAAGACTCTAAGAAAAATCAAGCCATTCCTACTGCCTGAGGACATCCAGTCAGCAGTGCAATCCCTAGTTATCTCACACTTGGAACCCTTGCTGGGCTACCTAAAGCTAGTTTGGCTCTGCTTAGAGCTACTCTGAACTCTTCGGCCAGACTCATTACAGGCCCCAGAAAACATGACCACATTACTCCAGACCTAATTCAACTAAACTGGCTGTCCATGGAAGCTAGGATCAATTTCAAGATAGCTTGCCTGACACATAAAGCTATTCATTACAACTCCTCCGTTTACCTGGCAAAAAAACTTGAGCTATCTGGCTCGAGTCAGAACTTAAGAAGCTCTAATACCCTACTATTGAAACCTCCCAAATTTAATAAGAAAAGAACTTGCATATGTGCTTTCTCTGGTCTTGCTCCAAGAATATGGACCACTCTTCCTCCCGAGATCAGATCCAACACATCTACTGCCTCATTCAAAAAACATGTCAAATGGCTGCTCCTGAATGACCATCAACAGCATTACCTCTGATTCCATCTTAATCTACTTCCTTCTCCTGCTTGATACTCTTGCATACCTTTTGTTCAAATTGGATTATGTTTCTCCTCAGGTGTACTTTTGATTTATTGCTCACCTGGAACTTTACAGGTCCCACAAGATAGGCTGACTTCCATGGGTCACCTTTATTATTTTGTTTTCTCCGTGCCCCCCTACGACCTTGTTATTGTTAGGATACCTCATTTGTTCCATCTTGTACTCCTGCTTGTTCCTCATTACACTTACGCTTCTTTGTACCGCGCTCTTTACCTGTATCGGCCATGTTTGCACTTTATAAAACCTTTCAAATAAATCAATAAAATGCTGCATGGACTAACTTCAAACTTTCTGACAAAGCTGAGATTCTCAAAACAATAATAGCAATTAATACATCAAACCACTTCAGAGATCCTCTACCCGCCAAACTCATCATAGAGCTTAGGTCCTCCATACTACCACTTTGGTCTAGGATTATCAGTGCATCTCTCTCAGGGTACACATCGTACAGTTTCACTCCTTGACCATTGCCAGTCTGGCTTGAAAACAAGCCAAAGCACCTAAACGGCTCTGACACACATTGAAGATGATGTCTTGAGACTACTTGATCAGAACGGTCCCTGTTTCTTGATCTCTCCTCTGCTTTCATGGGCAAACAAGACAACTTGATAGACCTTTTGGAGAAAAGGATGGGTTTATCTTGCCCCGTCTGAAGTTGGTTTGCCTCTTTTCCTTCATAATCTCAATAAATCAAAGTCAACCAAACCCTGTCTGACATTACTTCACTATTAACAGAGTACCTCTAGGATCCACACTGTCACCCATGCGATTCAATTTGTTCTATGTACCGCTTGCCAAAATTCCTACACACTCAAATATACAGTATCACATATACGCGGATGATATACAATTATACTTTAAAACTTCCTCACCGGAAGATATAAAAACTCTTAACTTTGCCCTACTGAAAACCCAACTATGGTTAACCCGCAATCATCTTATGTTAAACACACACAAGGCGGAATTTCTCCTTATTGCCCCCTGCAATCTCTCTACTCCCACAGATGAATGGCTCAAACAACTTATAGCGCTCAACTGCACATCCCCATGTTGATTCTTTTAGATTGTTAGTCATTTCATTGTACAAATACCTAAATAGGCAAGATCACATCAGTGCAACTACCAGAGTAGCCAATTTCCATTTGAACACTCTAAGAAAAACCAAACCTTTTTTAGGTCGAGCTGGCGTTGGAGCGCGAAGCGCTCCCGCCAGCGAGACTATAGTCACCTTCCTCCCTGTCAAGGGAGTAACAGCTGTGAACGAGCCCGATACAGACCTGGGCACGAGCCGACCCAGGTCTGTGAACGCGCTTCAAGGTTGAGCAGCTTGTGCACGTTTGTTGGACGTCAGGGGCTGCAAGCCCGCCAGACCAATTATCCCAGCATGAAACTCTACTTCCTGAGGCGCCACAAGACCAATTATCCCAGCAGGAGTCTCCACTTCCTCAGGCGCCGCAACAATTATCACAGCATGAGACCCACTTATCACAGCATGTCAACAGGCACCCCAGGCTGCTGGAGCACTCAACTATAATTAATGTGCAGTTGAGTGCTCCAGCAGCGTGGGGCGGCTCTCTGCATGCTGTGATAATTATCACTTTGGGGCCTCATGCTGTGATAATTAGGGCGGCATGCTCTATTTGCAGCACTTAACATTTTCAAAGAAGGCGAAGCAGTGACATTCATTGGAGACACTCACCCTCACGCCCTCACCCCTCACACACCTCCTCACACACCTCCTCACCCTCACACCCTCACCTTCACACCCCCTCACACACACCCTCACATACCCTTACCAGCACAGCAAAACACAACACAGCACAGCAAAACACAGCACAGCACAGCACAGCAAAACACAGCACAGCACAGAAAAACACAACACAGCACAGCAAAACACAGCACAGCACAGCAAAACACAACACAACACAACACAGCACAGCACAGCAAAACACAACACAGCACAGCACAGCAAAACACAGCACAGCACAGCAAAACACAGCACAGCATAGCAAAACACAGCACAGCAAAGCAAAACACAGCACAGCACAGCAAAGCAAAACACAGCACAGCACAGCAAAACACAGCACAACACAGCACAGCAAAACACAACACAACCCTCACACCCTCACCCCCTCACCCCTCACACACCTCCTCACCTCTCACACACCTCCTCACCCTCACACACCTCCTCACCCTCACACACCTCCTCACCCTCACACCCTCACCTTCACACCCCCTCACACACACCCTCACATACCCTTACCAGCACAGCAAAACACAACACAACACAACACAGCACAGCAAAACACAACACAGCACAGCACAGCAAAACACAACAGCACAGCAAAACACAACACAACACAGCACAGCACAGCAAAACACAACACAGCACAGCACAGCAAAACAACACAGCACAGCAAAACACAGCAAAACACAACACAGCACAGCACAGCACAGCAAAACACAGCACAGCACAGCAAAACACAGCACAGCACAACACAGCACAGCACAGCAAAACACAGCACAGCACAACACAACACAGCACAGCAAAACACAGCACAGCACAGCAAAACACAGCACAGCAAAGCACAGCAAAACACAGCACAGCATAGCAAAACACAGCACAGCTCAACACAGCAAAACACAGCAAAACACAGCAATACACAGCAAAGCACAGTACAGCAAAACATAGCACAGCATAGCAAAACACAGCACAGCACAGCAAAGCAAAACACAGCAAAGCACAACACAACACAGCACAGCAAAACACAGCACAGCACAGCAAAACACAGCACAGCAAAGCACAGCAAAACACAGCACAGCAAAACACAGCACAGCAAAACACAGCACAGCAAAGCACAGCACAGCACAGCAAAACACAGCACAGCACAGCAAAGCACAGCACAGCAAAACACAGCACAGCAAAACACAGCACAGCAAAACACAGCACAGCAAAGCACAGCACAGCACAACCAAGCACAGCACAACCAAGCACAACCAAGCACAGCACAACCAAGCACAGCACAACCAAGCACAGCACAACCAAGCACAGCACAACCAAGCACAGCACAACCAAGCACAGCACAACCAAGCACAGCACAACCAAGCACAGCACAACCAAGCACAGCATAACCAAGCACAGCATAACCAAGCACAGCATAACCAAGCACAGCATAACCAAGCACAGCATAACCAAGCACAGCATAACCAAGCATAGCGTAATAAAGCACAACAAAACATAGCATAACAAAAAATAGCAAAAACAAAAAATAGCATAACAAAACACAACAAAACATAGCATAGCATAACAAAACATAGCATAACAAAACACAGCATAGCATAACAAAACACAACATAGCATAGCATAACAAAACACAACATAGCATAGCATAACAAAACACAACATAGCATAGCATAACAAAACACAACATAGCATAGGATAACAAAACAAAGCATAGGATAGCAAAACAAAACATAGCCTAACAAAACATGGCATAACAAAACATGGCATAACAAAACATAGCACAGCAAAACATATAATAGCATAGCAAAACATAGCATATCAAACACAACAAAACATAGCATAGCAAAACAAAGCATAGCATAGCAAAACATAGCATAGCATAACAAAGCATAACAAAGCATAGCATAGCATAACAAAACATAGCATAGCATAAAACATAGCATAACAAAACATAGCATAACAAAACATAGCATAGCATAGCATAACAAAACACAACATAGCATAGCATAACAAAACACAACATAGCATAGGATAGCAAAACTAAACAGCATAGCATAACAAAACAAAGCATAGGATAGCAAAACAAAACATAGCCTAACAAAACATGGCATAACAAAACATGGCATAACAAAACATAGCATAGCAAAACATATAATAGCATAGCAAAACATAGCATATCAAACACAACAAAACATAGCATAGCAAAACAGCATAGCATAGCAAAACATAGCATAGCATAACAAAGCATAGCATAACAAAACATAGCATAGCATAACAAAACATAGCATAACAAAACATAGCATAACAAAACATAGCATAACAAAACATAGCATAGCAAAACAAAGCATAGCATAGCAAAACACAACACAACATAGCATAGCATAACAAAGCATAGCATAACAAACACAACAAAGCATTGCATAGCATAACAAAACAAAGCATAGGATAGCAAAAAAACATAGCATAACAAAACAAAGCATAGAATAGCAAAACAAAAAATTGCATAGCATAACAAAACATAGCATAACATAACAAAACATAGCATAGCATAACAAAACAAAACATATCATAGCCTAGCAAAACATAGCATACCAAACACAACAAAACATAGCATAACAAAACATAGAAAAACAAAGCATAACACACACAACCACACACACACAACCAGACACACACACAACCACGCACACATAACCACAACCACACACACAACCACAACCACACACAACCACACACACAACTATCTATCTGTCTATCGATCTATCGCCCTCACTCTATCTGTCTATCGATCTATCGCCCTCACTCTATCGGCCTCAGACTATCTATCTAATCGCCCTCACTCTATCTGTCTATCTATCGCCCTCACTCTATCTATCACCCTCACTCTATCTATCGCCCTCACTCTATCTATCGCCCTCACTCTATCGCCCTCACTCTATCTATCGCCCTCACTCTATCTATCGCCCTCACTCTATCTATCGCCCTCACTCTATCTATCGCCCTCACTCTATCTATCGCCCTCACTCTATCTATCGCCCTCACTCTATCTATCTATCGCCCTAACTCTGTCTATCTATCTATCGCCCTCACTCTATCTATCTAATCGCCCTCACTCTATCTATCTATCAATCTATCTATCGCCCTCACTCTATCTATCGCCCTCACTCTATCTATCTATCGCCCTAACTCTGTCTATCTATCTATCGCCCTCACTCTATCTATCTAATCGCCCTCACTCTATCTATCTATCAATCTATCTATCGCCCTCACTCTATCTATCTATCGCCCTCACGCTATCTATCTATCGCCCTCACTCTATCTATCTTTCTATCGATCTATCGCCCTCATTCTATCTATTTATTTAGATACTGATCGCCATCACTCTATCTATCTGTCTAGCTATCTATCGCCCTCACTCCTATCTATCTATCTATCTATCTATCTATCTATCTATCTATCTATCTATCTATCTCGCTCACTCAATCTCTCTATCGCCCTCCCTCTATCTATCTGTCGCCCTCACTCTATCTATCTAGCCCACTCATTCTATCTATCGCATCACCACAGCATCACTAAGGGGCATAACAACATCACTATGCGCTACCACAGGATCATTGAATGCCACAGCATCACTAGTCGCCACCACAACATCTCTCAGCCCCACCACAGCATCAATCTGTGCAACCATTTACCAACAACTGGGTCAAATATGATCTCTCAATGTTTCAAGCTTTATTACAAATGTCACAAAAAGAGGTTAGTATTTCACTTCTGTTCTTGGATTTTCGTCACAATAAAATACACTGAACATATTCTTCACAAAAGTTATTTACAAAAGTTTAAGCTATTGCCATTATAAATTACAATAACTTTTATTTAAGTATTAATTATTAAAAAAATTCAAAGCCATTGTTATTTGTAATATCAATACATCTAAGTCACGTGAATACAACACATATTGCATTACAAATGCTATAGGTGTCACAAGTTATAACTATTGGCATTGTAAATGACAAAGCTATTATTTTTGCTATTTTCAAAACCAACACATATATAAAAAATGTGTCATTTACAATACCAATAGCTCAAACTTTCCTAATGCGAGACCTTATGCATTGCAAATGCTTGTTCCTCCAGATGACTTTGTTAGCTGTCCAATCCCCAGTCCTCTCCTGCGTAAACTTCAGGAGTGGCCACCCTTGCAGGACCTCCCAAAGCCAGGCTGACTCCGTTAAGGGCCACACTAAATTCAGCTGCTAGGGTCATCATGGGATCCGGCAAACACGACCACAAGCATCTCAAATTGCGCTCGTTTGAAGCTAGAATTGAGTTTAAGAAAGCCTGCATGACCCGTAAGGCTCTTCACAACACTCCTGTGTACCTGGCTAAATAAAGTGAACTATCAGTATGCAGTTCCTCTCTAAGAAGCTCTAACTCTCTATTGCCGAAGCTACAGACGTTCAAGAAAATCTCTAATTTTCGGGCCTTGCCCTCATAATATGGAATGCAATTCCTCCTGAAATTAGATCTAATTAGTCAACTGCCTACTTCAAATAAGAAATAAAAAAGCTGTTGCTGATTAGATACCTTTAGCATGAGTTACTGATTAGGTCCATGAGTCTTGATTGCACTAAGTCGGGCTACCCTTCCTATATTCATCTCTGTATCCAGTGTATTCTAAGTCCTTTTGTTCTCATTTTATATATATTGTTTCGTGCCAATAATTTTTTGCTTTTGCTGATACTATTTATTTGCTATTTGTACAACATATTGCTAACTATACTCTTATTTGTTTATTGCTTCTTTTTCCGTGTTTTACTTGGTTTGCTATTTATACAGACCTCTGATACACAGATGGGTCATGCTCACGCTGTATAAAACTCCTTAAATAAAAATGTCACAAGGATGCAGTCTTCCAGATTAAGGTTTCTAATTTGCAATAAACTAAGAATGATAAGATATTGATCTGCAGATGGTGTACAGGAATTTTGTTAAGAAGAATGTCACAGATACTACTTTTGCAACAATAAATATAAACCGTTTCATCCGAAGCAGTGATCTTATCAACTTTATGGAAGGTAATCCAGTGAAATCATTTTGTAGCCATCAGCCCCTTCCCGTTTGATTAAGGTAGAGCGCATTAAACGTATCACAGAACTACGTAGCGACTGTTGAGCATCAACAAGCAGCTGCAATAGTATCAATGGCAATGTTTCTTTCTAACTTAGAGCTCAGCTCTAGGAATGCGCACAAAGACTCCGTGACCTTTTTCGCTCAATAATGGAAGCTGGGCCTCAAAAAACATTTATGTTCTTAGGCGGTGTTTCACAAGTTTGTAAAGTCAATAATTCATAGAAACCAATTAGAGCATTTGCATTGTTTAATATCCTGTTTATTCCAAACCAAAATAAATACACAAACCTTAACAAGAAAAAAAAGGTTAAAGTGAATTTATGGTAAGCTTTGTCATTCATAAACAGGTTTAAAAAACATCAGAAAATCTCTGATGAATGGACACACAAAGTGCAGTTTTAGATACAAACTAAAACTGAAAAACGTCTGAAATTTGATAAATGTTGGCTAAGACCACAACTCTTAACTTGCAAAACAGCCATGCAAACAATGTGTGCGAGCGCACACCAAATGACATGATCATGACCTCAGCCTGGGTTTGACAGAGGTAATAAAATAACAAGTTACTTGCCTTCGGTAATACCTTATCTGGTAGAGACTATCTAGCCGCAGAATCCTTACCTTGGTTTTTAGCCCCAGGTGCCAAACTGGAGCTGGAAATTTTTCAGGAGCAGTTCCCCATGCGTGACTGCAGATGGCGTTGTTCAGAACCGTGTGGTGTCATGAGCGGCATCCGACCGGGAAGTGAAGTTTGCGGCGCCTAAATAGGCGCCTCCCAGGTGCACTGACGTCCGTTACTTTTCATAACTTTCCCCACCAGAGGCACAGAGCCATGAAGCCCACTGACCACTGGTGTGGAAAACTAATGCCCTGAAAGGTGAAAAACCCTGTCCCTAGAAATGTGTTCGCAGAGCGAGGAAGATAGGCGGATCGGTAAGGAATCTGCGGCTAGGTAGTCTCTACTAAAGAAGGTGCTACGGAAGTTAAGTAACATGTTCATCGGATAGAGAGTTCTAGCTGCAGACTCCTTACCTTAGAATAGATGTTTATTTATTTAACGAGTTTTATGTAGCATGAACTTCTCTTGATAAACACCAAGCCATTACTGTTTCAGAATGTACATGATTTCCTACAGGCGATAAGGAAACACTATATTCCCACCTATCTTCCAACTCCAAACCCAGCATTGTGAACTATACAAAGTTTTGAACCTGAACTTCTCTGAAACTACAGAACGGAATTACACAGAATCACAAACGCACTGTTGATGGATCAGGATCTTGCTTTCTGCCAAGTTGGGTCTAAATCTTTTCAGCTGTTTGGGCTCTAGCAGTGTTTAATTTCCCTATGGAAAAATTAATGGGGGGGGGAGTGTTTTGGAACCCCTCTTTCCCCCTTTTCTCAGTCCCTGCTTGACTTAAAGAGCCAAAACTTTCTAGGAAGTAGCTGAGGTGGATGAAACTTTTTGTATAACGTTTTGTGATGAATCGTCCAACAGCACCAATGTTTTTTTGAAAACCAAAGAATTAATTTTCTTTGGATATCGAGCTCTACCTATAACTGCACAGTGGTGACTGCCACTTTGTGTGTGTGTGTGTATATATATATATATATATATATATATATATATATATATATATATATATATATATTACTTTGAATCTTCTAGCATCCAGTTCCCCTCTGGCAGAAGTCATGGCACAGCAGCAGCAAGTAAGTTTTCACAAAGCTTTTATGTTTCACACACCATATGCAAGATTGCGTGCAAGATAGGACGGCCTATATATATATATATATATATATATATATATATATATATATATATATATATATATATATATATATATATATATATATATATATATATATATATATATATATATATATATGTATGTTTTACTTAGCTTAAATAGGCTTATCTGATAGAGATATCAGACCACAGATCCCTTAACTTGTGAATTCTCCCCAGGCGTCAGACTGAATCGGGAAATTTTCCACCAGTACCTCTGCGCGCCAAGGGATGGCGCTGCAATGACATAGTCTCCGGGTGTGACCTCAGTTGTGCCTTAGAAGTCCCCTCCGGCGAGCGTATATCGGTTTCTTATTTTCTTCGCTGCAATGCGGATCCAGAGAAGCGTGGAAAAGGCATGCGTATTAAAGACATCCTTTGTATTGTCATACATCCGTTTGTGAGGGGAGTGCAGGAATCAGTTGGTAGCATTTTGGTAACCATGTCCCAATGCTCTTAATTGATCTTAGGAGGTTCTGGTATTGCCGTTCAGATGGAGAGGTTTTGGAGTGTTGCTTAAAGGTGCAAATCATTAGTTGCAGAAATAGTTTTGCCTTCAGGCGGAATACAATTTTAAGTTCTCTGTAAAGTTTGAGAGATGTCTTTTTTTTTTTTTTACGATGATCAAGGGTAGCGCAGAATATATGAAGTGAGCTGCTGACCAGCGTGATACCTCAGCCAAAGTGACATGTTTAATGTTGAGAAAAGGCAAAAATACCTTGATTACATAACATTGAATAATTAGAAGGAGTGGTATGCGCACCGTTACTTGTCACTCTTAATCCTTATATTTCAACGATCGTCAGGAAGTTGCGTGTGTTTACTGGGCATATGCCTTGCCCTGTGGCACACGGTCATAAAATGATGCTGTGGGGAGCGCAATTACGATCCACTACCAGTCGCACTGCGAAAATGGATACATCATCAAACTTATAGTTCCACCTTTAATTTTTCTCCATGAAAAAACATATTTTCTCGACGTTGTATACCAAAATCTTTGAACTCTTCTTTTTAATCCACATATGTGGTTTCTTGCATTTTTTCTGCTTCTCATATTCTAGATGTGTCTATCCGGACCTCTTCAAGAACACGATTAAAAAGGCAAGGTATGTTCCAGACAGCATTTCTTTATAAAAACCCAATGCAATTCGGGTTTATACCAGCCCTTCGTCAGGGGCAACTGCAGATTAACGATTTAAGAGAAAGTAAGCCGTTACTACATTATCCTTAATATAACATTTAAAGATTCATCTTATCACCAAAAAATGTTTTGCTTATGGAACTGTACAAACGCAAAACCCCTTCCCAAATCAATAACTTCATCCCCCCAACACCAATCTATCGCCTTCCGCCACTAGATTGTGCCATAATATATGAATCATCCCGCGTTCCACACTGTTACCTAACAACATCCTTTTAACATAGAACTTTCTGTGCCAAACCCCTCCATCATCGAATTAATCCCATTCTCCATCATTCCAATCACCTATAAATCAATCACCTATAAATCAATCATACTCATCGAGCTTACAACTCACCCATCCAATTCACTGGCCTCTCACGCATTCACACTCATGCAAATTCCAGAATTCACATAAATCAATCGTACTCACCGCACTCACCAAACTCCAGTCCACAACGCTAATCTCCTGCTCCTGTTACTCCCAGCCCAACCTCCACGGATTACATCATCGCTACTAACACTTACACAACAATTTTTCCAACTGCTTCAACCGTGAAAAACATACCTCCCAGAACCGTTTTCTTCTTCCCTCTCAACATCCACCGCTATAAGAATGTGATCTTCCACATGCAAAACTGCCATTTAAAGCCACTTACTCACAACCAAATCTCCTCCCCCCCTCCGTGTGAGACTATGAATCACCTGACTCAAGCCACGCCCCAACTCCCTAAATACTTGAAACTCCCATAACCCACTAGGTCCCATAGCCATAGTCGCCCAAATAAATAAATAAATCGTAAATCATACGTTCTTATATAGCGCCTTTTCACCGTAAGGTCTCAAGGCGCTTGCTTTGGGAACCCGTCCTGGCCTTTCCCTGCGAGATTACCCCTACTGGGCATCCCCAAGGTGAAGACCAGGCATCCCATCGCAGTGGGGCCGTAGTGGAGATTAAGCAAGCTATTGCCCAGAGTTGCAGAGTGTGAACCCACGATTGAGTAGGCACTGAGGCGAGAATTATCGAGACCGTGGACATTTTGAGCTCAAGACCCTGCCGCGTCGGGGATTGAACCCTGGTCCCGGGTCTGATCTCTGCATCAGGGACTGCCTCCTCTAACCGGTGAGCCACACTTCTCCACTAGGCTCCCAGGCTGTTACGCTTTGGGAGCGAATACACGGACTACTTATGCTAGTTTAACATTTGCATTCATACATATGATTAATTACGTTCTTTTTTGTTCCTTTTTTAAGTTCATTTGGGCTATTATGGCTAAGGGACCTAGTGGGTTATGGGAGTTTCAAGTATTTAAGGAGTTGGGGCGTGGCTTGAGTCAGGTGATTCATTGTTTCACACTGAGGGGGGAGGAGATTTGGTTGTGAGCAAGTGGCTTTAAATGGCGGTATCTGAATGAGACACGTTAGTGATAGATTCCTTACTTTAGAATATCCCCAGGCATCAGACTTGATCTGTTAAGTTTTTGCTTAGCATTACCCCTGCGCATCAGTAAGTGGCGTCCTGCGGCTCCGCGTCAGTCATTGGCATTGTCAGCTCCAAGATGACGTCACGGAGAGTACTTGCGCGCCACCCATGCATGCTGACGTCAATTCTTTTTCTGCGCCAGCAAGCGCAGAGCCCGATTGATCACGTACCTTGGACACTTTTTAACCGCTATTTTGAGACTTTTGTCTCCCCACCTTTTCTCCTGGTGCGCGTAGGGTTGCCCGGCTTTAAGTCTTGTGAGGCCTGTCACCGAAATATGTCGTTGGCGGACCCCCACGATGTTTGCCTCTACTGCCTGGAGTGTTTCAAAAAACAAGGGAACCCTAAAGGTATAGCGTAGGGACCTTGGGCATTACATATTACAAAGAACAGTGGTCCCTACGTGCATTAAATATACAGTCCAAAATAATCATATACCCAATCAGTAATATGTCTTCTGTCCGTCCGGACAGGATTTAATAAATTCCAAATCAAAAAGATAAAATATTTTACGAAAAAAGAATGTCAAGTGGGCACAGCCGTGACCCTCAACATACAAGACAAAACAACAGAAAAGCAATGTAAACAAGGCAAGGGAATAAGTCTGCGTACTTGTACTTCAGTAAGGCAGGCATAAGTTACAGGAAAACACTCCATTGCATTTTGTAATTTTAGACACAGATAATATGCATATGGGGTTTAGAGGTCGACGACGTTTCGATGCCTATAAAAATAGAGGCATCATCATCAGGACAAGAATTGGCACTATTGTTGTCTTGAACACAAAGCAATATAAGGTGCCTTTCAATTACATTTACTTATACATTAATGGTTACAATGAAGAAAAAGGGGGGAAAAAACAGAGAGACCAAGAGTTAGGTTCAATACATGAAAATAATTAAAGGCATGTCTCAGTGATCCTTTGGTGGTGAACCAATATAAGTGCTTGTGAATAAGGCACGTAAATAAGGCACGCGTAAAAAGTGAAAAAGGTGAGACAGGTAAAGTATTAAAATATTGCCGTCGTGCTGAGTGACCCTGGACTAGCTGATGAAACAATTGCTCAACCACCTGGAGACCAACCACGACTCCCGAGACTGTCGAGCCATGGTGCCGAAAACCTTGCGGGAGCGGCGGTGGAAGTTGCTGGAAGTTCGGCATTCGTCTCACCGCCGCTCTGGGTCCTGGGGCCATTCCTGCGACCGCTCGCGGGACCAGAGCCGTCGCTCCTCGGGCTCCAAGTCTTCACCTTCGGATTCCGGTAAGTGACACCATAAAAAGAAGTCGAAGAAGCTTGTTCACTCTCTGACGTCCCCCCGTCGCTCCTCGGAGGCGGACGAGGGGGACCGAGGCTCCGACCCTGCAGCTCCTCTGGAGCCTGGAAGTCCCGCGGCCTTCCCGCTATACCCGGGAGCGTCGGTGACTCCCAAACAGATGCAAGAGTTCCTTGCTGCCATGGACTTCCTTTTTAGGCCTTGGGCTCCCGCCGGCGCGCCTTCTGGCCTGCGGTCCTGTGTCCAGATCCTATTGGCCCGGCGGCTCTGGTCCCGGCGCCACAGGATCCTGCGCCACTGGCTCCGGCGCCACGAGTTGCAGTGCTGCCGGCTCCAGCCCCGGCGCTGCACTGGGTGCCGTTTATCCCACCCCTGCCTCGGTTCCAGGACCATTTTGTTCCTGCATGGGATCCGCAGTAGGAGGCGGCTCCGGCCCCGGCTGGTGCCGTTCTCTGCTCCATTCACCCCTTCTCCTGGCTTTCGTTCCTTTCGTGGCCAGGGCAGGGGCACCCAGGCATGCTCCTCCAACAAGCCTGTGCAGAACCAGCCTCAGCGCGGCCGTGTCTTCCGCAGGGGCGGGTCTGGGAACCAGCATGCGGGTCAGTCCACCTCTACCCCCGCTGTTTCCACCTCAAGCCTTCCTAATCCGAGCTTCAGGGAGCACCCCACGCCGGTGGGCGGCAGGGTCCGCCACCACCTCCACCACTGGCACGAAATTACATCGGACAAGTGGGTGCTGCAGATAAACTGCCACGGCTACTCACTTCCCTTTCAGTCCTCCTCTCCAGCCATACCACCTCGGTACCATCGCTTGTCGGGGGATAATTTGGCTCTTCTCTTCCAGGAAGTCACGGCCCTCCTGGCTAAGAGGGCCACCGAGTGCATTCCCGATCAGGAAGTAGGGAGTAGTTGTTATTCCCACTACTTTCTGGTCCCCAAGAAGGACAAGGGGGGGGCCTGCGCCCCATCTTGGACCTCCGGGATGTCAACTGCTTCCTCCGGAAAAAGTTCAAGATGCTGACTCTGGCTCAGGTCCTGGCTGTCCTGGACCCTGGATGGTAGCGTTGGACATGCAGGACGCTTGTTTTAATATTCCCGTCCTGCCGGCCACGATAGGCCAGGAGCATTTTCAGTTTGCCGTGCTCCCCTTCAGCCTTTCCAGCGCCCCCGGGTGTTCACGAAAGTGATGGCGGTGGTCGCAGCTCATCTGCGCAGGTCAGGGGTGTCAGTCTTCCCCTACCTCGATGACTGGTTGTTGAAGGTCTCCGCCAACGTGCCGAAGTCGTACCTGAGTGCCTCCCAGAAGCTCCCCTTCATCGGAGCGGTTCTGGATTCAACGCTGTATCCCCCCGAGCAGCGAGTCTGGGCTATGCAGGCTAAGATTCTGATCTTTCAGCCTCTATCCCGCGTTTCAGTCAGGATGACCCTCCGGCTCCTGGGCCTGATGGCTTCCTGCATCCTGTTAGTGCAACATGCCAGATTGCATGTGCAGGCTCTTCAGTGGGACCTGAAGTTCCAGTGGGCGCAGCATCGGGGCAACCTGTCCAATCATTTCCAGATCTCGGAGGGTACTGCACAACACTTGCAGTGGTGGCTCGCGAATCGCGATTAAGTCAATGGCAAATCCCTTCCCCAACCGGAGCACACAGTAGTAACAGATGCGTCCCTCCTGGGATAGGGAGGCAGCCTGGGAGAGGCGGAGATCAGAGACCTCTGGTCTCCGTTGGAGTCCTGGCTCCATATCAACCTTCTGGAGCTGCGGGCTATCCGACTTGCACTGAAGGCATTCCTTCCCTCTGTCCGGGGAAGTGTAGTGCAGGTGTTCACGGACAACACCACCGCCATGTGGTATTACAACAAACCGGACGGGGTGGGGTAGTGGACCCTATGTAAGGAGGCTCTGTGCCTCTGGACATGGCTGGAGCATCAAGGCATTACCTTGGTGGTTCAACACCTGGCAGGTTCTCTGAACGCCAGGGCGGACAAACTCAGCCGCCGGTGCATGATGGATCATGAATGGCGTCTGAACTCGGGCGTGGTGCAGGGTCTCTTTCTGCAGTGGGGAAAGCCCTGGTTAGATCTATTCGCCACCGAAGAGAACGCACAATGTCCTCAGTTCTGCACGTTGGAATTTCCAAGGCGGCACTCGCTCAGAGATGCTTTTCGTCTCGAGTGGAGTTGCGGTCTGTTGTATGCCTTTACGCCTATACCACTTCTGCTTCCCTCCACTAAAACGGTATACGCCTGCCGATGGAACAAATTTGTGGCATGGTGCACAGCAAAGGCTGTGGATCCCCTTTCTACCCCTTTTTCTGAGGTTCTACTGTTTCTTCTGTCTTTGGCCCAGCAGGGCTCTGCTCTGGGCACTATCACAGGTTATCTTTCTGCCATCTCCGCCCCTCTAAGGCTTCCAGATCAGCCTTCTCTTTTTAAGTCCCCGGTTGTTAACCGTTGTCTCAAAGGCATTACACACACTTTTCTTCCCGTGCCTTTTATAATACCTCAATGGGACTTAAAGCTTGTCTTAACCTATCTGATGTGCACTCTCTTTGAGCCCCTTCATATCTGTCATTTACGTCTTCTCACTCTGAAGACGCCTTTCCTGGTAGCTATCACCTCTGGCAGAAGAGTGAGTGACCTCCAGGCTCTTTCTTCTAAACCTTCTTTACTTTCTGTTCATCCGGACAAGGTTGTTTTAATGACCCGTCCTTCTTTCTTGCCAAAGGTTGTCACGCCCTTCCACATCTGGTAAAACCATCACTTTGACCACCTTCTTTCCGCCTCCACATCCTTCCAGGGAGGAGGAGAGGCTCCACCTTCTGGACCCAAAACGTGTGCTTGCTTTCTATCTGCAGCGTACACAACAGTTCTGGGTGGATGATCAACTCTTTTTTGGCTACGTGAGCGCCAAAATAGGTCAGGCCGTGCACAAACGGACAATATCTCGGTGGGCCGTTCTGTGCATCAAAGCATGTTACTCCTTGGCCAATAATGAGCCTCCTGTGGGGCTGCATGCCCATTCGACCAGGGCAACTGCAGCCACTGCTGCCTTGGGACGCGGCGTTCCCTTGCAGGACATTTGTCAGGCAGCTACGTGGGCCTCACTGCACACGTTTACAAAGCACTACTGCCTTGAAAGTCACGTCCGGAGATTAGGCTTCTTTGGCCGTTCTGTGGTCCATGACTTTCTGGTGTAATCCTGTTCGCAGACCCACCTCCGGGGATGGTATTGCTGGGGTATCTATTCTAAGGTAAGGAATCTATCACTAATGTGTCTCTTTCAGATGCATAAGTTACTACTTGTGTAACGATATATCTGTAAGAGACGTTAGTTAGTGATAGATTCCTAACTGCCCCACCCATCCTCCCGGTTCAGAGGACTGATTACTAGGGTTACGGTAATCTCTTTCAGGGCCCTAGTTTTTATGCACCAATGGTCAATATCTTGCATGGCTCGGCGTTCCTGCCGCGGAAAGTCGTGTGCAGAACTGACAGCGCGCATGGGTGGTGCCTAAGTACTCTCCGTGACGTCATCTCGGCACTGACGACGCCAGTGACGGATGCTGAGCCGCAGGACACCACCTACTGACGCGCAGGGGTACTGCTAAGCAAAAACTTTTCGGATCCAGTCTGACGCCTAGGGATATTCTAAGGTAAGGAATCTATCACTAACAAATGTCTCTTACAGATATATTGTTACACAAGTAGTAATTTATGCTTTGTGTGTGGAAGATCACATTTTTATAGCGGTGGATGTTGAGAGGGAAGAGGAATACGGTTCTGGCCGGTATGTTTTTCATGGTTGAAGCCGTTGGAGGATGTCGTGTGAGTGTTAGTAGTGATGGTGTAATCCGTGGAGACTGGAATGTAAGGCGAATGTGCAGGAGATTAGCATTGTGGACGGGTGAGTTTGGTGAGTGCGGTGAGTACGATTGATTTACGTGAATTCAGGAAGTTGCATGAAAGTGTGAATGCATGAGAGGCCCGTGAAGTGGATGGGTGAGAGTTGTAAGCTTGGTGAGTAGGATTGATTTGTAGGTGATTGGAATTATGGAATGGGAGAGAATGGGATTAATTTGATAATGGAGGGATTTGGCACAGGAAGTTCTATGTTAAAAGGATGTTGTTAGGTAACAGTGGGGAACGTGGGAGGATACATATATTATGGCACAGATCAGTGGTGGAAGGGGATAGATTGGTGTTGGGGGGATGAAGTTTTTGATTTGGGAAGGGGTTTTGTGTTTGTACAGTGTCATAAGCAAAAACATATTTGGGTGATAAGATGAATCTTTAAAGGTTATATAAAGGATAATTTAGTAACGGCGTATTTTCTCTTAAATTGTTAATCTGCAGTTACCCCTGACGAAGGGCTGGTATAAGTCTGAAATGCATTGGGTGCTAATAAAGAAATGCTGTCTGGAACAAACCTTGCGTTTTGAGCGTGTTCTTGAAGGGTCGGGATGGACACATCTAGAATATGAGAAGCAGAAAAAATTCAAGAAACCATATATGTGGATTAAAAAGAGTACAAAGATTTTGGTATACAACGTAGAGAAAATATGGTTTTACATGCCGAAAAATTAAAGGTGGAACTATAAGTTTGATCATATATCCATTGTCCCAGTGCGGCTGGGAGTGGATCCTAATTGCGCTCCCCACAGCATCGTTTGATTACATAACATGGCAGGAAATACCCTCTGAACTCCAAAGTGCACCGATCTACCTTGCTCCTCCCTATTCCACCCCCTAATTTAGCTTTGTGGCTATAAATGGGAATTTCCGATGAAAGGAAAAAAATTGTTGTTTGATTTGGCACTCAGTAGACTCTGTACATGTGTTATTACTCAAAGTTTAAATAATGTGCTTCTTCTAAAAGAAAGACTTCCTTATACTTGCTCATTGCAGCTCCATAATACACACATAATGGCTGTATAAATTACTGGTAATCCTATTTATATGATAAACCTTCGTCTCCCAGACCTTGCTTGTGTGAAAGACATTCTAACATGGTATTCCCCTCTATCTCGGGTATGACCCACAAACATCTTTTAGCTGTTTGTATTCAATAGCATATTATATACAATACTAATTCTCACAGTGGACCTGTTGCTCATCATTTGTTGGCTTATTTACATACTTTACACTTCCAGCGTATCCATTACTTCCCCCCACCTCTTCTTTTTCTGCTCAGCTGCTTTTACACTTTATTTTTAGGTCTCGACCTCGATGTCGAGGTCTAATGTAGGCGAGACAAACTCTTGAAACCAGCGAGGATTGTCCCCAATGCATGTGATGTACTCAAGCGCGACGCTTCCCCAGCGCGCGCTTGTCCTCACTTCTCAATCACACCCCATATGGTGTTCCCTCCCACATCAAAGGCTGCTGCTGCCCCGCCAATGCGCTCCCACCCCGCCCCCCCACAGCAATGCCAAGAGCTTGTTTTTTTTATTGCCGCGCGGTGTCACTTTTACAGCCGCGCGATTGCTTGTTGTATATTCACTCTTTGTGCACTCTTAAAGTATAACAGTCACAGCCTAAGGGTGCTCAACACTACAACAATATGTTAAGCTTATGCATTTCACACATTCACATTTCACACACAGATGTAACGAGTTGCTGTCTCTGCTAAAGGAGCTCCTATATATATCGCGCTCTACCAGGGCTGTGACATCAGAGCCCAGGGAATAGAATGTTACCCAGCTATAAAGAGAAGTAACGTGTGCCATAAATGCATCAACCTTATTATTACTACTTTGTCATTTACCACAAGCCTCGCTCCTAGTGGGTGGAGACGAGAGCTGAAGGCGTACATCTCCAGCCACAAACACGCAGCAGAAAGCAGGGCTCGTGTGGCAGCATCACAGTTACTAAAGGCACCTGTACTTACCACCAGTTGGTGTTCCTGTCATTGGCTTGCTTCTTATTTGATGGCATTGCTTGTACTAGTTTGTCCATCATGTATCTACCCCTGTGGAGCATATCCTAGAGTATTTTCCAGCTCTCACCTATCCCTCTTGTGGTTCCCCTTAAATGCCCACCATGCTCTCAGTGTTTCTCTGTCATGTATTTCTGACCCTCATGTCCCTTGCGCTCCGTGTTCTCACTCTTTGGTACTTCTCACTAGTACTTTGTAGCTGTCACTTTTCTTTGCTCCCCTTTCTCTCATAAATCCCCAATTCCACCGCTGTTTTCTTCTCTCTGCCATGCTCTGTGTTCTTCCTCCGCCATGCTGTGTTCTTCCTCCGCCATGCTCTGTGTTCTTCCTCCGCCATGCTCTGTGTTCTTCCTCCGCCACGCTCTGTGTTCTTCCTCCGCCACGCTCTGTGTTCTTCCTCCGCCGCGCTCTGTGTTCTTCCTCCGCCACGCTCTGTGTTCTTCCTCCGCCACGCTCTGTGTTCTTCTCTCCATGTGTGCTTTTCCCCGCCCATCTATCTTGTTGGCTCCTTTTTGCAATGCTTTCCTACCTGATACCTCCATACACTCCCCCGTTACCCTCCAACACCTGCGGTCCTATTTTTTTTTTTTTTTACTTTGCTCTTTTGTGCTCAAATCATTTTATTATTTACTGATCCAAGTGGCAACCCTCATCTTGGATTGTAAACCAGTATAACAAACCACACGGGTATCATTCTACAGGCACTTGCATCATTCTACAGGCACTTGCATGCGTTTTAACACATGCACCAGTGCAATGACTACACCGCTTATTATAGTTTGTCATTGCGCATTTTTAGGTCGAGTTATTTTTTATAACTCGGAACCTATTACTACTGAACAAAAATCTGTTGAACCAGCCGGATTTCGTTAAATGCCGTTTTTTTTCCCCTCCCACCCTTCCTTTGATGTCCGCCGCGCGTTTCCCCTCCCACCCTTCCTTTGATGTCCGCCGCGCGTGGCCTATGCCTGTCACCTCTCCGTCCTTCACAGCCCCTCTCTGTCGTGGAATCTCAAACCCCTCCTTCGTGAGCTACAAAAGACAATTAAATTATCTTCTCAATCAGCACATCAGGCTTTAAAGTCCATCATACAACCTGAATCCCAACTGAAACCTCCTCCTTGAGTTTCACTACATTGTTTATCCCTCTCCAGGAATTGCAGTGATTTGACTTTAAAAAGACTCTATTCTATAACTTTTAATCTATAACTAATGTGACTTCAAAAAAGACTGCACTCTGTAACCATTTTTTATCCAACACTACCTTTGACAATATTTGAAAATCAAATGTTTTTAAAGCGCTCTGATACACTCGGGTCTTGCCAGCGCTATATGAAAAACTCTTTAAATAAAGAAGTTTGATACCCATAGGAAGGTCAGTGTTCAACACCAGAGGTAGTTTCAAAGCCTTGGGGACTTCATTAAGGCAGACAAAGTGCTCCTTAGGCTTCAGATAATACAGTCCAAATGAACATCTGACAGTGCTACGGTAACACTACAATGCTACCAAATGGTTAACCACCACAGCATCACTCAGCGCCACCCCAGCATCACTCAGCGCCACCCCAGCACCACTCAGCGCCACCCCAGCACCACTCAGCGCCACCCCAGCACCACTCAGCGCCACCCCAGCACCACTCAGCGCCACCCCAGCACCACTCAGCACCACCACAGCATCACTCAGCACCACCACATTATCACTCAGCACCACCACATTATCACTCAGCACCACCACATTATCACTCAGCACCACCACAGCCCCACTCAGCGCCACCACAGCACCACTCAGCGCCACCCCAGCATCACTCAGCGCCACCCCAGCATCACTCAGCACCACCCCAGCACCACTCAGCACCACCCCAGCATCACTCAGCGCCACCCCATCATCACTCAGCGCCACCCCATCATCACTCAGCGCCACCCCAGTATCACTCAGCGCCACCCCAGCATCACTCAGCACCACTCAGCACCACCACAGCTCCACCACATCACTCAGCGCCACCCCAGCATCACTCAGCACCACCACAGCATCACTCAGCACCACCACAGCATCACTCAGCACCACCACATTATCACTCAGCACCACCACATTATCACTCAGCACCACCACAGCCCCACTCAGCACCACCATAGCATCACTCAGCACCACTCAACACCACTCAGCACCACCACAGCACCACTCAGCGCCACCACAGCACCACTCAGCGCCACCACAGCACCACTCAGCAGCACCACTCAGCGCCACCACAGCATCACTCAGCACCACCACATTATCACTCAGCACCACCACATTATCACTCTGCACCACCACATTATCACTCGGCACCACCACAGCATCACTCGGCATCACTCAGCACCACCACAGCACCACTCGGCACCACTCAGCATCACTCAGCACCACCACAGCATCACTCAGCACCACTCGGCACCACCACAGCGCCACCCCAGCATCACTCAGCACCACCACAGCATCACTCAGCACCACCACAGCATCACTCAGCACCACCACATTATCACTCAGCAGCATCACTCAGCAGCACCACCACAGCATCACTCAGCGGCACCACCACAGCACTACTCAGCGGCACCACCACAGCACCACTCGGCACCACCACAGCACCACTCGGCACCACCACAGCACCACCACAGCACCACCTCAGCATCACTCAGCAGCACCACTCAGCACCACCCCAGCTCCACCACAACATCACTCAGAGCCACCCCAGCATCACTCAGCACCACCACAGCATCACTCAGCACCACCACATTATCACTCAGCACCACCACATTATCACTCAGCACCACCACAGCATCACTCAGCACCACCACAGCCCCACTCAGCACCACCACAGCCCCACTCAGCCCCACTCAGCACCACTCAGCACCACCATAGCATCACTCAGCACCACTCAACACCACTCAGCACCACCACAGCATCACTCAGCACCACCACAGCACCACTCAGCACCACTCAGCAGCACCACTCAGCAGCAGCACTCAGCACCACCACAGCACCACTCAGCACCACCACAGCACCACTCAGCACCACCACAGCACCACTCAGCACCACCACAGCACCACTCAGCACCACCACAGCACCACTCAGCACCACCACAGCACCACTCAGCACCACCACAGCACCACTCAGCACCACCACAGCACCACTCAGCATCACCACATCATCACTCAGCGCTACCCCAGCATCACTCTGCACCACCACATTATCACTCTGCACCACCACATTATCACTCTGCACCACCACATTATCACTCTGCACCACCACATTATCACTCTGCACCACCACATTATCACTCTGCACCACCACATTATCACTCTGCACCACCACAGCACCACTCAGCACCACCACAGCATCACTCAGCACCACCACAGCATCACTCAGCACCACCACAGCATCACTCAGCACCACCACAGCATCACTCAGCACCACCACAGCACCACCACAGCACCACTCAGCACCACCACAGCACCACTCAGCAGCACCACTCGGCACCACTCAGCGGCACCACCACAGCATCACTCGGCACCACCACAGCATCACTCGGCACCACCACAGCATCACTCGGCACCACCACAGCATCACTCGGCACCACCACAGCATCACTCGGCACCACCACATTATCACTCGGCACCACCACATTATCACTCGGCACCACCACATTATCACTCGGCACCACCACATTATCACTCTGCACCACCACATTATCACTCTGCACCACCACATTATCACTCTGCACCACCACATTATCACTCGGCACCACCACATTATCACTCGGCACCACCACATTATCACTCGGCACCACCACATTATCACTCGGCACCACTCAGCACCACTCAGCATCACCACAGCACCACTCAGCACCACCACAGCACCACCACAGCATCACTCAGCACCACCACAGCACCTCCATAGCACCACTCAGCACCACTCAGCACCACTCAACACCACCACAGCACCACCACAGCACCACCACAGCACCACCACAGCACCACCACAGCACCACCACAGCACCACCACAGCACCACCACAGCACCACCACAGCACCACTCAGCACCACCTCAGCACCACCACAGCATCACTCGGCACCACCACGTTATCACTCTGCACCACCACATTATCACTCTGCACCACCACATTATCACTCTGCACCACCACATTATCAATCTCCACCACCACATTATCACTCTGCACCACCACAGCACCACCACAGCATCACTCGGCACCACCACAGCATCACTCGGCACCACCACAGCATCACTCGGCACCACCACAGCACCTCTCGGCACCACCACAGCACCACTCGGCACCACCACAGCACCACTCGGCGGCACCACCACAGCATCACTCGGCACCACCACAGCATCACTCGGCACCACCACAGCATCACTCGGCACCACCACAGCATCACTCGGCACCACCACAGCATCACTCGGCACCACCACAGCATCACTCGGCACCACCACAGCATCACTCGGCACCACCACAGCATCACCACAGCACCACTCAGCATCCCTCAGCACCACCACAGCACCACCACAGCACCACCACAGCATCACTCAGCACCACCACAGCACCACCCAGCACCACCACAGCACCACCCAGCACCACCACAGCACCACTCAGCACCACCACAGCACCACTCAGCATCACCACAGCACCCCTCAGCATCACAACAGCATCCCTCAGCACCACCACAGCATCCCTCAGCACCACCACAGCATCCCTCACCCTCAGCACCACTCGGCACCTCCACAGCATCACTCGGCACCACCACATTATCACTCGGCACCACCACAGCCCCACTCAGCACCACCACAGCCCCACTCAGCACCACCACAGCATCACTCAGGGCCACCACAGCATCACTCAGGGCCACCACAGCATCACTCAGGGCCACCACAGCATCACTCAGGGCCACCACAGCATCACTCAGGGCCACCACAGCATCACTCAGGGCCACCACAGCATCACTCAGGGCCACCACAGCATCACTCAGGGCCACCACAGCATCACTCAGGGCCACCACAGCATCACTCAGGGCCACCACAGCATCACTCAGGGCCACCACAGCATCACTCAGGGCCACCACAGCATCACTCAGGGGCACCACAACATCACTATGCACTACCACAGCATCACTCGGCACCACCACAGCACCACTCAGCACCACCACAGCATCACTCAGCACCACCACAGCATCACTCAGGGCCACCACAGCATCACTCAGGGCCACCACAGCATCACTCAGGGGCACCACAACATCACTATGCACTACCACAGCATCACTGAACGCCACAGCATCACTCGTCGCCACCACAAAATCACTCTGCGCATCACAGCATCAATCTGTGCAACCATTCATCAACAACTGGTTCAAATATGTTCTCTCAATGTTTCAAGCTTTATTACAAATGTCACAAAAAGATGTTAATATTTCACTTCTGTTCTTGGATTTTCGTCACAATAAAATACACTGAACATAATCTTCACAAAAGTTATTTACAAAAGTTTAAGCTATTGCCATAAATTACAACCACTTTTATTTAAGTATTAATTAATTAATTAAAAAAATTAAAAGCCATTGTTATTTGTAATATCAATACATCTAAGTCACGTAAATATAAAACATGTTGCATTACTAATGCTATAGGTGTCACATTTGCGAAAGTTATAACTATTGGCATTGTAAATGACAAAGCTATTAATTTAGCTATTTTCAAAACCAACACATAAATAAAAAAATTGTCATTTAGAAGACCAATAGCTCAAACTTTCCTAATACGAGACCTATTGCATTGCAAATGCTTGTTTTCTCATTTTGCTAACCGCCCAGTTCTTCCATTGTTTCCCACCTCTCCTTTCCTGCTTGCTGTTGTGTTTTTGCCACTCGGCAGTGTGCAGTTGCTTACTATTCTTCCTCCTATGTTGCTCCCCTGCTCTCCCCATCCCGTTTTTCAAGTTGTTACTTATTTTTTTTATTTTTTGTTTAGAAGGTCTGACAGCTGCAATTTGCTACACCTTCCCTACGATGAGCTTGTACAGATACAAGATGTTAGTCTCTATCTTGGAATAGTAGATTTAAAAGAACTAAAATACCCACTGCAGAATCATGACCGGCACACGGATGCACATATGTCATCTGACTGCAGCAGCTATTTTGGCTTTTATGCTCATCGGCAACCCGCATTCATTTTATATTTTATTTTTTACTTTTTACTGATGTTAATTATAGGCAACTGCAAAAAACTTTTAATGGACATAATGTTGAACAATGTTAAACGTTCATCCCATTATTGATATCGGGCCCAAATCCATTGGGTTTTTTCTCCCCATAACATTCGATGTTGGACCAAGCCATATGCAAATCAGTCTTCACCCTGCGCCCCATAGAAAAAGTCCAGCCCAAACTGCCAGGCCAGGCCCTCCCTGAACCGGAAACAAGCATCCTGAGACAGCCTCACCCCATATCAGCCAGGACAGCTTGACTCCAGTGGCACGGAGAGCACAGGACACACATCTGGGCATATCCGTCCCACTCAGGGTGCCAAATGCAAACGAACAATTGATGGACAGAATGCAGAACAATGTCAAACATTCATCCCAGTACAGAGATCTGGGCCTAAATCCATTGTTTAAATATTGTCAACAAGCATTGACAAAGCCAAAAAGTCAGCACTTTTAAAAGACGAGACCTGTTGGTTTGGCCAATGCTTGTTTTGATTTTGATAAACCCCGTTGACATGACACTACCTACAAGGCCTCCTGTTTACCCTAATTAATAACCAAAGCTTCAGGGCAGGAGAGAATAAGGAAGGTGAATTGGATTAATGAGATTACTTGTGATTAATCTGGGCGCCCCCGTCCTTCTCCTCCAACTCAAATGTGAAGGCCTATCCATACACCTTCGGATCCAAAACAGAACTCACAATCAATCAAAAGTAGAATGCGGCAACCATGATTATAATTTTGGTTGAGGAAATACAATTCATTGGCTTCAACCGATGACAAGAAAAGGCATTGTGGGGAGCATACCCTTTATGTGACCTACCAAAAGGGAAACAATATTTTTCTAATGTGGAATGTCTGTGTGGTGAGTGCAATCTCATTACAGTGAAGGGTGATGAGATATATGTGGCAAAAATCTTATAATCTGCTTTATATGGGGCAGGTTGCATTGTTATGGGGCGTCCAACAGATTTGAATTGATTTAATTTTAAATTGAGTTGTTCGGTGCACACGTATAGACCCAATTGAAGTTTCCTTGCAAACTCCATCCTTGTGACGTGCTTACGTCACCAGCCTAGTAGCAGCACACTCCACACAGTACCTTCCCTCTACCATTTAAGGCCCTCCTTTACTACAGCAGCAGCGCGGCCGGGACTGTGTTTATATCCCTTAGGACTGCCATTCCAGGAATTTCACCTTTTCCCTCCGTTCAGCTCATGGCGCTGCAAACTCATTATTTATATCTGATGTAAAAAATAGACTGCGTAGAAATCACAGATCTGCTGATGCTCATATTCCAGCCTGTCGGACGTTGCTCACTGCTTCCTTGTGTACAAACTCCGAGTGCATTACTCAGGATCCTAAACCATGATTGAGATGGTAATCGTAGGAGGCGGGAAAAGCTGTAAAGACTCATGGTCACTTCTAAAACAGCTTATTTAAAGTAAAAAGGGAAAAATTACTTTACCTATTTTTTTTAAACACGGGTGAAAATATTTCTGTTCATTCCCCTTAAGTATGATACTGGTAGTTAAGGAGTAGCCCAAGCTTGTATTCGGTTTTTGGTAAGATTCTGTCCCCTGCATCCAGGATTGCACAGACACGGCAACTATTTGAGCTGAAAAGGTGCATTCCAAGTGCACAGGACTAAAATGTGTGCATCCGAAGTGATTGCAACGTGACGGACCCCAGAGCTGCCTTTCAACTGTAGGAAGTGGTATCAGGTGGCAGAGCCATTCCCTTTGGGTGGGCTTTGTGAGCAGAATGATAGAGCCTAACAATCTTTATCTTCAGTCGAGATTTGGGAAGGGAATGACGGCCTGCTTGTACAAAATTAGCTCTATCTAAACTTTAGAAATGTTATCCCAATCGTTTAAGTAGGTTATACCTTCTAAAGGTCTCACTGAGTTCTGTGCTCCTCCGACGAATGCAGTGATATGAACAGGTCCAGTTGTAGCAGGGGGGCAGGTGGGCCCTCCCAAGGTAGCCCCCTGAACCTTCCAAAGCCCATTTACAAGTAGAAAAATATTTTTGTATCTTTCATAATTTACGTGGCTAGCAGCCTTGCTTTATGAGCCTAATAATTTGTCTTCCATTAGGAACCCCAGTGTGGTGGGCTACTTGAAGTGCCTTTGGGATAGGTGTGAAGTCTGTGGGGAGGTGGTGGCTGTTTCACGCAAACGTAAAAAGCAAAGGGTACCTGATACAGTTTGTGTCAAAGAGACCGGCAGCTCTCATTACACAGTACTCAAGAAATGATGCTCGGCCAGAGTCGCTGGGCTTTTATGAGTCTGCTAATGGCGTGGTTTTCGCATAATTACGGATTGGCCGCAACTTGCCACATAGTCCATCACCTGCTTAATTTGCATATTTTAACAAAACTTTTTTAGCCCAAAGGGATCAAAGATGAAAAGTTACTATAATGCTACCGCGCGTTGACACGCGTGGCAGTCTTTTTGTCACAAAGAGGATGGTCGCCTCTCTGTTGCTGGTATCTGCATTTAGGTGTTAAACTAATATTAATGAGGGAGGACGGTGAGGGGAGAGAAGGATTAGTGTGCGGTGGAGAGAAAGAGGAGGCCACTACAGGGAGACTGGAGGATGAGGAAGTAAAGGAAGGGTGAGGCAAAGAAAGAGGAGGGTGAGGTTAAGAGAAGACTGTCAGTCTTAACCTCCACGGATGAGAAGAGCAAAGTGAGGTGGAGACAGAGAAGGGAGAAGTAGAGAGAAAGTAGGATGAGATTTAGAGAAAGGAGGGGTGAGATAGAGAGAAAGGAGAGTGATACAGAGAAAGGAGAGTGATACAGAGAGAGCAAAAGAGATACTATGCATGACCCCACAGTAGGCAGAGTATGCAGCTGGTCCCCCTACAAGACCATCCAGCATGCCCCAACCCAGGTCTCAGACACCTGGGAGATGCTGCACACATCATACATCACCACGGACCTCCCAGATGCTTAATCCTAGAGCCCTGCCTGAATAAGAATTTCCCAATTTGGAAATACCCTGCAAGGCCGGTTTACTTGCCTTCTTTCCGAGATCAGTAATTGACTACCATAAATTGGGTAATAGTGACATCTATTATTTTCATTGCTTAAATACAGCCGAAGTGCGTGAAGCACTACATAAATAGAAGTTGTTATACTTTTCCAGTTTTCAACCCTTTGTCGCTTGAGGCATCTGAGGACAAGCACTGACCAGCACTGTCCCCGGGCCTCCTAGCACCATCTTTTTGAAGTCAAGAGAAACTGCCCCAGCCTGTTAAAGTCCAGTCTGCTGCGGGTAATACTTTTCTTATGTACAGTGTGTCCCTCTAGCGACAGCTATAGGTGAGGATTGAATAGAGTGCCCTGAACTTGTTCATATCCTCGCCATTTTACGGTCACTGTTAGCCCTTGTGTGTGGACACCTTCAGCCATGAATAGCCTAGGCTGCTCCCTTGGCCTTGATTGTGTAAAACTAGAAACTGGCGTGGTTCGTTGTCAGGTTCATACAGAGGCAGCACCTGATTATAAATCCTAATGAAAGTACGTACCTCTCAAGCCTTTTAACATACAGCGATGAAAAATTGAATTCACACATCATTAAATTAGATAGGGCATACGTAATACATTGTCATTCAAGAAGCTTTTTTTCATGTCTTTATCCAGTACTTTTATATTAGCTGGTGGTTTCCGGTGCTCGGCACCTGCACTTAATTGACAACTCCGGGACTTATGACAGGTACCACAGGGTGACGCTGTTTGTGTAATATAGAGAGTACCGCCACAACAGTTGTTTATTAAGCAAATAGACATTAAAACAACTAATACCTGCCTTCCAAGCCATTCTCACAGCTTTCGGGGACCTCGAACATACTGAAGTGTCAAACTCATAGCAGTGTGATGGCTAGTAGTTTTGTATGTACTGTCATTGGCAGCGACAGCAGTGGCAAAGGGTGGTGCAAGCTGGGATTGCCGTAGTATGAAAATGGGGACCCCCTCTCAATTTACTTCTAGCCAGGGAAAAGAGGGTAAATTATAAAATACACCAAATAACGATTTCCCTTGTGGCTTTCATGTTTTAACCATTGATCTTAGTTCACAGTGGGTATGACATGTCCTACAACATATGTTAGCAACAAGTGTTCATATATTTATCAAATTTTATTTTCTTTTTTTCATAGAGTGTATGTATATCACAAAAGCTTTTTTTATATTTTTTTCTTTTTTCTATATCATTTCTTTGTTCACAAATTCATTATACTTTTTTTAGACAGAACAAGTATAAAACATATATTTCATCATCATGATACATTTTTACTATTTTATACTATACAAAAAATTTAATAAAAAAACCTTGATATCCACACCTAAATCACATTCACCAGTCACTCATCCATACACTTGCATACCATACATTTAATCAACCAACTACTCCTTCTGTACTTGAGGTTTAACAGAGAACAACTCTGACTGAGTAACCACAGAATATTATATGGGATCACACGCTAGGTCGACGCGCGTTTCGGTGGGCTTGTACCACCTTCCTCAGGACCTCCACAGAATCCCTTTCTGTTTGTTAGGTGGATACAGGATATTCTTCAGTTAATGTGACTAGAAGTCACGTGGTTTATCTCGGGTAGCTTTATTTTACGTTAGGTTCCATATATCATGGATATAATCTTTTAATCAAGGCTATTCTCGAAGCGTGTACTGGCGGTTTTCGAGCGGATGGAAAGATACAACCCATTACGAAGAATGCAGGGCAAAGTTTTAAAAAGGTGAAATCCCCCCTAAACTTGCGATACAACTTTATGAAGAAATAAATAAAAGCAGAGCCAAAAGGAAGATTATGTAAAAGAAATACAGTTTGAAGAAGAAAACTGCTTAAAAGCTGGAAAAGTGGGGTCGCTTCGAGAATAGCCTTGATTAAAAGATTATATCCATGATATATGGAACCTAACGTAAAATAAAGCTACCCGAGATAAACCACGTGACTTCTAGTCACATTAACTGAAGAATATCCTGTATCCACCTAACAAACAGAAAGGGATTCTGTGGAGGTCCTGAGGAAGGTGGTACAAGCCCATCGAAACGCGCGCCGATCTAGCGTGTGATCCCATATAATATTCTGTGGTTACTCAGTCAGAGTTGTTATCTGTTAAACCTCAAGTACAGAAGGAGTAGTTGGTTGATTAAATGTATGGTATGCAAGTGTATGGATGAGTGACTGGTGAATGTGATTTAGGTGTGGATATCAAGGTTTTTTATTTAATTTTTTGTGTAGTATAAAATAGTAAAAATGTATCATGATGATGAAATATATGTTTTTTATACTTGTTCTAACTGTCTAAAAAAGTATAATGAATTTGTGAACAAAGAAATGATGATATAGAAAAAAGAAAAAAATATAAAAAAAAGCTTTTGTGATATACATACACTGTCTATGAAAAAAAAAATACAATTTGATAAATATATGAACACTTGTTGCTAGCATATGTTGTAGGACATGTCATACCCACTGTGAACTAAGATCAATGGTTAAAACATGAAAGCCACAAGGGAAATTGTTATTTGGTGCAAGCTGGGATTGCCGCCTGACTAGTGCCCTGGCACTTCTTTTTTAACAAATTAAGCATGTTTATTATCATACCAGCAATTAATTAATTATCGGCAGACAAAGTTGCTTTGCAGATATGCATCATACAAGTGATCATTATTTTATTCAAATCAATGTAAATGTTTTTAGGGAGGGTGGGGTTCAGATGACAACATGGTAGCCGCATACAGATGGCAAACTGAACGGCATTGTGAAGGATGACCTTACGGCCCTGTATAAGGTGAGCTGCTCTGTGGGCGTAGATAGACTTGAGCCTGGATGCCACACATGGACTGTGGACCCACGGGGATCAGCAAGTGAATCTGCACAGCAGCTGTACACACCAGCCCCAGAAGACACACCGAGTGGCAGGGGGCATGGGATCCAGCTCTTAGGGCTATTATTGGACTGGGGCTCCCAGAGTCACTTGAAGGGGGTGAGGGATGTCTCTCTGAGGCATAAACAGTGCATGAGCACCATCCAGCCTGGTAGCCACGTGTGGACTACGGGGTCTCGGTGGGACTAATGGCCAAGGGGTGTGCTCCAGCCTAGGAGACCGTCACATACCAGCAGGTGGTTTGGGCGGTCGATCCTAGGGGCCATCCATGCACTGGGTGCTGCTAGGGTTCCCCTAAGGTGTGAACCTTGTGCAGTGTGTTAGGCTGAAATGAGGCAATATTGGAGCACAAAATGGAGCTTGCAACGGAGTGCTCCCTGGGGAAGAGCAGGCAGTATCCAGGGCACCACAGTGTGGGGACTGGCAGAGACTGGAGCCTGTCCGCGACTACATTGAAGCAGCTAGGTGTGCCCCATGGGCAGTTCTCGGGGGTCCAGGAAGTTAGTGTGGAGCTGCATGAAGGTCCCGGGCCACCAAGAAATCGCCCAAACTAAGAGCCAGATGGACAAGCAATAGATGGGTCCTGGCTGGTGCACAAGTGTATAAAGAAGGGCGGGTACAGTCAGCCATGCTCAGTGGGTTGCATATACTCATCTCATGTCCCTGAGCACAATGGCAACCAGAAAAAGCAAGATAGACTCTACTCTTCGGGAGATTATGCCTACATATAGGGTGTAGAAACATGACCTGATGCCCAAGATATTTAGTGGCTCTCCACCCAGAGACAATCAATCCGAACAAGAGAGTACATCAACGTCCCACCCTCTAATGCACTCATTCTTGGGGGACCTCTTTCGGGGGACTTCTCAGCTCTATGGGACAAAGTTAAAAGGATATTCAAGATCTTAAGCAAGATGCTAGGGGATATAGCCTTGTCTCTGGAGATTGAGGGATGCACTCTAGGAAGAATTGATCACCCTGCAGAAGTAGGTCCTCTCCCTGAAAGAACAAACAACGGACCTGCAAACACATCTGGTAGACATTGAAAACCGCTCCCATAGACCGAACATGAGAATCGAGGGGTTGCTGAAAAACGTGGAGAGAGAGGACATTACAGGGCATGTCAAAAGACATTGCAAGCCTATTCTTTGGAGTCTTAAGGATGGAAACATGTTGCTGGATCGCACACATTGTGTCGGCAGGGTTCTGGGAGGGATGGGACACCAGGCCCCTGTCATCTCAAAAATGCATCACTACCTCTGGCAAAAAGAATACGTTGTGGCAGTCACAGAATTCCTGAACAGCAAGGAGATTAGATACAGATCTGTACATTCATTTTTCCTTATCTTCCCATGGGAAGGAGTTCTGGACCAGATGATATCTCTACTGGAGACTTGACAGTTCCAGGACTTGGAAAAAGCCACAGTGGTCAATTTCAGATTCTGCTGTATTTTCATGAGCTTCCAGGAAGAGACCACTTATGGCCAACAGGTAGAGGAAAGCTCAGTGCACCAGGAAAAACATTAGGCCACCAGGGGAAATTATAAAGTATACAGCCACTGTTAATTTCTCAGGGCCGCACCCTAATGCATCATTATTTTGCACACTGTGCCACCTCAGTTTGAACCCAGCTATATGCAAGTCAGTCTTGACCCTGCTCCAATCAGAACAGTCCAGCCTGAACTGGCAAGCCAGGTCCTCCCTGAACTAAACACAGGCCACGGAGGACCGGTTTCACCCTAGTCATGGGCTCATCAACAGGGTGCAGCTTGTTCCAGTGACACAGTGTGCATGGGACCCACGTCTGGGCCTACTCGTCCCACTTAGTTACTTGAGTTGCGGTTTAGGGAGGACGTGGCCTGGCCGTTCAGGTTGGACAGTTACCATGAGGAACAGTCCAGACTGATTTGCATATGGTTGGGTCCAAACTGAGGTGGCATGTTGACTGAAAAACGATGGGTTGGGATGCGGCCCTGAGCCGTTGCCAATGGCTGAGGTTAATTCTAGCATTCCATCCATCACCTTGTTGTATTGCACCAGTGGAAAAGATGGCAGCCGAGAAGCAGGCTCTCCTGTCAGTGCTCAGGTTATCAATTGACAAGACTGACCAATAAACCCGCCACTTGAAACGGGTCAGGAACAGAACATGCAACAGCAAGGGGCGCTCACAAGAGAGCTTTGCAGGCTCATAAGAGAAGTTAAGGCTGGCAGTGCCAAGACAGGGAGAGCGCAGATGGAAAAGAAATGGCAGTGGAGTCTGGGAATGGCGGATTTTGATATTCATGTCCCCAAGGTGTTCATCGAGGGGATTTGACACGGTTATCGGGTTTGTTGCTCATGGTTCGGTTTTAGGTTTTTGTGGGTGGGGAGCTTTTGGAAGGAGGGAATCCACTTTACAATATTGATTATGCCTGCAGGTTAGTGTATGAGGCTGTAAGGGTGTAGCTGGATGATTAACAGCAAGCTCAGGAGATCTAGCTTTCATTGCCACCCTGCAAAAGACATGGATGATGGAGATCAGGAGACTGCCCAGAGCGCCAAGGGCCTCAACACACGAGTAAAATGAGAGATGCTTTTGTCAGTTTGTTGAGACTTTAATTGTGAGAACTGCTTTCTACAAGAAGCACACTTGATCAAGAAAGATTGGCTTAGCATGCTTTCCAAACAATACTTCTCTAACTGTAAGAAAAGGAGGTGGGCGTATTACCCAGAATATGCAAGATAGGCATGCTGCTTAAACCGGGGGGAGAAGCAGACAACCCAGCAGCACATATGCCCTTCACAATGATAAATTCTGACTTGAAGGTGCTCAGTAAATCGCTAACAAAACGATTGTCACCTCATAACCAAGGACCAAAACCCATGACCTGCAGCCCTTGGTTCTGCGGGTTGGTCCATCTCCTGTATGCAGAACTGAGAGCAAGAGTGCGGTTGGGGTGTTACCGATCGAAGGCCTGGACACTGGGCTGGGGAACACTGCAGGGATGCCCATTGCCCCCCGCTTTTGTTCGCACTCGCAATATAGCTGGTACACTACAACTTTCTCCATAGGACTTATCTTACTCCTAAATACATACAGGGTATGACCCTGACCCGCACAAGCAATTGCCCTCACTGTGGAGTCAGCTACCCTGACTTTCTACACTAAGCATTGCTCTGCAGCCTGGTTCAAAGCTTCTGGAGACAGGTGGTCACTGACATAGCAAGAACCACATGCTTGAATATAGCCCTTTCCCTTCAGTGTTGCCTTCTAGACAACGTCAAACGACCTAAAGGTAGGAAGATAAGATATACATTTTTACAGCTTGTGCTGGTATTGACCAGACACAGGGTCACCATCACCTGAATGGGACAGCGGGCACCGGAGGTTACGCACTGGCATAAAGATGTGTTGGAGCGGTCCCTTGAGGAGGAATACCATATGAAACTCAACAGGTAGGACAGCAAGGTGACTAATGACCTTGTTGGACTGGTGAGTTTGTGTGACACTCTTCTAGACCCAGAATCGGGTATATATTTAACGGATAGCTACAGCGGGGGAAACACACTGGCAGAGTGATGTGTCCCAGTTGAACCTAGGTGGTGGTATGAAGCATTCCTGTGGTATAAAAGGGGCTGTTTTCACTGGGGTATTTTGTGTACAGTGTTCTCGGAAATGTATAATTTGAAGGTATATACCAAATATATTTGCCTCATCTGCCACCGTATCAACAACTGCTTGCTGAATTGTTTCCTTGTACTGTTTTACAAAAGTGAAAATAAAGACTTAAATAAAAACTTGAAGAAAAAGGCTGGGAAGGCTACCCTACTTGGAAACACCTTCCTAGTTGAACACATGGCACATCAAATACCCCAACATGAACAACTACAAGCACTTCTCAGCTGCACATTAAACATATGCTAAATGTATATATTTCCTACGCTCCGTCAACATGTGTCAGATATCCACTTCCAAAATAGGAGTGAAGTCCCTGTCAGACAATGCAGTAGTGCTAGTCACCATACAAATCCCTATTGTGCCGAAATAATTGAATTGCTGGCATCTCGGTGTTAGCTTGCTACTTAGTGAACATAACATAGAACAAATTAAGAAAGCCGTAACTCTTTACCTCTAAGAAAACAACAGGGAGTGGATAGGACCTCATTGCTTTTGGAGTGTGCTGGATGCATCACTCCGAGGCACACTCATCTCTCTAACTTCAAAGACCACCAAGGATAGAAAACAAAATACAGCAATTAAAATTGATGGTGGGAGAGATAGAGGGGGCACACAACAGAACTGGGACGCTGAATATTTGGTGCAAACTCGCAACAGCCAGAGCGCTGCTCTGGACACTAGATAAAATCAGGCAGATTATGACTTACTCATGCAGAAATAGAAATGTTATAAGAGAAAGAATAAAACAAGGATTGTCCTAGTCTACAAGCTTGGGGCCAAAATGTTACGGTATCAATTTTCAGTCATGACCACCACAGGAACATTGGCCACCAAAGATGATGGATTTAAGCATGCTTTTCATGAATTTTATTAAATCCTTTACAAGGAGGGAGACATCCATGATGACAATATCATGGGCTCCATAAACAATGTTCCATTCTTTGGGTTGACAGACCTACAATCAGATAATTTAGGAAAGACCTTTACATTAGATGTGGTGGACAGCAGAGAGCCTGTATGCAAGATGGCCGCACATCTGTAGGGCTCCTGCCGTCTGAAGCAGGCATCTCTGATAATCCACATACATGCTTGGAATAATTTGATGCCAATGCATGAGGAAGGAGCTGCCACGTCTCTCACTGTCTGAAGGTAGTGCCATTATCTCCCAGCAGTCAGCAAACCGAGTTAATTTCCGGAGTGCTTAGGGCTGCGAGGGTGCACTGCAAGATGGTGGCCACAAGGATCGACCCTGTGGAGTCGACAGTGAGCAAGTGGAACTGCTGTCAGGTTGCTGACTGAGGGGGCGGTGTTGGGCTGACATTGGTCCCATTTGTAGGCTAAACTCTGCAACTAAACCTTTTGGCTGACAAGAACAGGGCCTTTGTGTCGCGGCTCTGGGTGACCAATATTGGCTGCTAGCGGAGGCCAGGCCAGCTTGGTCACAGAGCTACATTTTGGTAAGGACGATAGACCCCAGTGCTTCGAGCGGATTAGTGCCACCATGGAGTGCACTCACGATGTACCTGCTGTAAGTAAGCAAAAAGTTACCTTTTAAACAATATACTACACGGTATGCTGTCACTGGAATTGACTAGCCTGCATACATTTATCGGACTGCTGGTTGGAGCCTTAGATGGACTTCTGCACCCATTGCGAGTTTGCAAAACTGGGAAGCCAACTCATGATGAATTCAACAAGCTGTTTCATCTGGGTATGATTATTTAATTTAACCTACTTAAACTGCGTTCCTGGTAAAGGCCTTAACATGTTTGTTTCTCTAAATATAGAATATCTTGCCAATTGTATCTCTAATTAATTGTTTTTGGGGGTACATACTTTTATTCGTTTTTGCTTGACTTGAGGCCCAATTTTTGTTACTTGATATTACACCCTCGGCCCCTCATTTACTAAAGATGGTGAGATCATGAACATATAAACACAACACCAAGCGCACAGCTCTTGCAGATTGCATTGCTGCCAGCACTAACTGCAGCAAGGAATTCTTTGCCATCATCAAATATTTCACTGCACCTCCTGCCGGCTCCAGCAACATCACCTCCACACAAGACCTTTCCAACAAGCTCTCCGAATTGTTCTGTAATGAAATGACCTCCATATACTGCAACTTCGACTCTCAACTGGACTCCATTACTGTTGCAACCCAACTTCCCATCACAGCTGATGAATAAACCCTGAACTCATCACCTGCCATCACCGCCAATGAAATCACTGCTACCGTAAAGACCACCCACACCATATGACCTTTGCCTTCACCAAAGGATGTCTACCGATAAGTGAAGCACTAAAACCAATCCTAAGCCCCCCCATTGACTCAGCGACATTCCTGGATACCTGGAAATATGTCCCTCTCATCCCCCTTATCAAGAAACTATCCACTGACCCAGCCACGCTTTCTACCTAGAGACCCATCTCCCTCCTACCACACCTGGCAAAAATTTTAGTGAAACTAATCAACAGAGCACCTACCAGCTCCTTAATGCCACAGAGTCTAGATTCAGGCCCTTCCACAGTATAGGGACCATACTAATCATCTCCACAGACAGCATCTGCATGATCTTTGACAGAGGAGACATGACATCCCTCATTCTCCTGGACCGATCTCTCTGCAGCATTTAACAGTCTCACACCCCATTCTCATCAGGGGGCTGGCTGATATTGGCATCCAAGGACCCGCTCTTCGCTGGATCGGCTCATTCTTAACTAATAGAACACAAGCTGTGAGCCTGGCACCTTACTCCTTGGAAGTCTGCAAACTCATCTGCGGAGTACCTCAAGGTTCGTCACACAGCCCAATCCTCACCAAAGCGTGCACGATCCCTTCAGTCAGTGTCATCTGCGGCCACATCAACATCCTCTCCTACACAAACGACATGCAACTCATACTCTCCCTCTTGGACAAGACCCACAACAAAAGAAACAATTCACCGCCTACATGCCCGAAGCCACTAACTGAATCAAGCTCAACTCTTGCAAGACAGAAGAAGTGATCTTTTTCAAGAACACCTCACCATGGGACTCTAACTTGTGGCTGGCCAAACTCAGATCCACAGCCATATGCGGAACACACACCAGGAAGCTCGAAATAATCATGGACAGCTAACTGGAAATGATTGCACCAATCAATACAGTTGCTGCATCTTGCTTCCACACCCTGAAGATGCTGAGGAAATTCATCAAATGGTTTCCAAGCAACACTAGAAAAGCTGTCACTCACGCCCTTGTCACCAGCAAGTTGGACTATGGGAACACCCTCTATACAGGGTCGCTAAGCAATACACTTTAAGACCACAAACCATCCAGAACTCTGCAGCTAGACTCATCATCTACCTCCCACGCAGAACTTTCATCACAGCACCCCTCTGGGAACTAATCTGGCTCCTGATACAAACTTGCTCAATTCAAACTCCTCAAACACACATTTAAGGCACTACACTACTCCGTCCCCACCTACCTGAACAGACACATCTTGTTACACTAACCATCCAGATACCTCTGCTCTGCAGGACTCCTACTCGCGCACACCTAAGGCATGCACAGATCCAGATCACGAGGACGAGCATTCTATTTGATTGATCCTAAGTTGTGGAACAAACTCCCACTCCACATCAGAGTCTCTTCCTCTGTTCTTGAATTCTGTTAGAAACTGAAGACCTGGCTTTTCAAGTAACCAACCTTCCATAGGCAGAATTAGGCACCCACACCAGCTCTGCGACAGGATGCCCCTGCGATTGATAGGGTGCATTACAAATACATATAAGAGAAAAAAATGGGTGCCTCCACTTCTATCTTAGGCATCGTCCTATGATCTCTCTCAGGCTCTTCCTGTAGAAAACGATGACCATATTTTAAAGTTTAATGTCTGTTTAAGTTTAGTGTTTCAGAAACCATTATCTCGAGCCTTCCCTTTCTGTATTCTCTCGGGGATTGCTTTTAAGCATGTTTGGCAGTGATGCATGCGTTGCTCTTCTCGCAAGCCTGTCAATGTGTTCGCAACCACGTCACTGAATTACACATCAATGTGATGATTGACCAATCTTATTTATTCGACAGGACTCTTCCACTAGTAGTGGTGGTGGTCTGAGCCAAAATGAAGACCACCGCTGCTCACGGGGGTCTGGTCTGGTTTGGTTCCAGATACCGCCTCCACTGCTTAATTTCTAAAGGTTGCTGCTGAAGTAGCTGACTTGTTTCTGACGTTTCAGTATGTTCATTCTTGCTTCTGAGATGCTTCTTTTCATGCCCGTGGGCCGTGAACCGATTTGTTCTCCCAAGACAGTCTCCAGCAGAGAGGGCTCTAAGTGAGCCGGGTCCTACGAGTGCTCAGCACCAGCAGTCCTACAAAACAAGTGCTGAAACAGGTGCTATCAGGCTCTCCATTTTTGTCCTCCCCATCACGCTGAAAAGAAATCCTAACTCTGCAACAGTGCCACCCTTCACTGCCTGTGATGTAACTTCAAAGAGACTCCTTATAGGTTTTGCACCGTCTGATCATTTCAGAATTTCAATCTCATATACAAAGCCATAGTTGTTGCTTATTATTTATTATTCAACTAACAACCATTAACAAAGCCAATAGTCCTGGCTTGTTGTAGGTGTAATGTTACATGGTGTATTATATATCTGGATGCAGTGACAGAAGCAGCAAAATACTAGTTGGTCTGCACACTATGCGCAGATCATTAGCTTAAATGTTTTAAGCCACGCCCTTAATTACTTTGACCACACCCCTTTGAGAGCCCCCCTGCTCCCCCCCCCTTAGTTTTTTCATCCCAATTAAACCCCTGCCAGCAGGTTAACCGGCATCTTGTTTGCACACACTTTGTCACAGTGACTGGTGAACATAATTAATGACCTCACCTTTTATATTAGCGCTTGAAGCTAAATGGATGCGTTAGCCTCTAGTGTCTCTGCAACGGAATTTTTTTGGGGGTGGGGGTCTTTGCATACATTCGGCCACTGATCCAACTGGTGGGGCCACCTACAAAGGGCAATCGTAAGTGTGTTTGGCACTTCCCAGTAACATGCCCTCAGGCAGGAGATTGATGTAAAGGTGATGGTCATTATGGTAGCAGAGATGCTGGAAGAGATTTTTTAAATTGTAATTGCATGTATATAACGCTTACTGTCCCTTATGAGGCGTTGATGCACTTTTCAACGAGTAGCACCCCACTCCGGAACCCAAAAGGATTAGTGGTGGAATAGTATAGGGAAACAAGAGTTAATTTGAGTAGTGGACATGCAAGTTTGATAGTTGGATTAAACATGATAATGGAAGGATAGAAGATGAAAAAATCTAGAAAGTGCTATTTGGAAGATCATAGTAAGACGAGATCTGCGATGAGTGAAAGACATGAGGCGGGGAGAGACTCTAGAAAGGGATTAAGGAGAGCATAGTTGTGAACTTAGTTTTGGGGTGAGTCAAAGGAGAATATTTTCCGAAAAGGAAAGGGATTCTCACTTAATTGAAATCTGTAGGTGGTCCCACCAGTTTTAACATAGGGCTTCTGTGTATGTGTGTACATGTTGCTATACATGTTTATATGTGCTATGTATGTTTGTGTATATCAATATACACATACAAAGTCAGATTCAACATCTTTAGCAAACATGTAGGCTCATGTATTGCCTCAAACAATTGGTGCTTTGGAGTGAAAGGCAGCTGGACAATTTAATGCGTGGGCCCGGTGCAGTGTCTGTTTGGGTGCTGTTGCCTTCCATTTGCACATTCTACTGCTGTGTTGGTGGAACCAAAGGGGTACAAGGTAAATGGAGCAGGAGCATGGGCCGTCTTCTCCCCAATCCCCTTTTAGAGACGCTGGTTTTAGTTTCTCTCTTATCTGTGCTGTGTTGACTATTTTTGAAACACTAATACCAGGGGTCGAAGTGCATAAACAAAATATGGGAATTGTGATCTGGAGCACAATGGTGGTGGGGTCAGTAAATGTGGGGATGGGATCAGACATAACAAAAAAATAATATTCTGTAACTTTGTTTGACTTACACCTAGAGGTAGCTGCATCTAAAATAAAAACCATACACCTTACATGCAATGGCAGCTGGTGACTTTTTAAATTGGTGGGGCAACTTTTCAGAGCATGAGACAGACCGCCTGTAACCCCTCGATTCGTCATTTAACCAAGACAAACGCAATCCATGTTCTAAAACACCCGGCAGACTCTTACCCACTAAACTAAACCAGTACCTGTTTGCCAACTCTGTGCCGAGGCTGAGTCCCCCCACCCCTGCATTTGGGTAGGCTGAGTGAAAAGGTGCATGGACCGCCGAGCAATCCTGCTGGCCGTGCCAGCCTGAAGAGAAAGCATGTCTTTGCAGAGGGTATTGTTCGCCCCAACCAGATGGGAGCTTTCACTTGTACATCTATTAACTCAGACACTTTATGAGGCGCTGCATAGTGCTTTGCCACTACTTCAGAGAGCTAGATTGTGGAAAGTCAAGGGAAGAACCCAGAAGAAAAGAAGTTGGTCCATTTGGAAGAGAGTCCCGAGCCACTCCTCCACCCCACCCGGCATTCCTCTTGGAGTGTATGGGTTATGGAGGAAAATGAGCGCTAAGGAAGAGTGCACAGACTGTCAGTTTTCCATCTTAAAAATCTCTTGAAGTTTGATGCAGAACACTTGGGCATTGGCAATCACCAGGCATGGAAAGTGATTACATTTAGGCAGAATTAAACTAGAGGACCACAAGATAGCGCAAGCTGCTAGAAAAAGAAATGCATGCAGAGGAAGCGATACATGGGCGCAGTGATTGTTGATGGAGCCCGGTCAAATAGAAGAAAACCACAGATCAGTTCTCTTTTGCAGATCCTATACAATATACATTATTTATAAACTTATTGTAAAACATAGCTCACTAATTGATCAGTTTTTCTGCCTCACAGAAGTGCTGTGGGGGACACACTTTCTCTGTGGCAAGGGGAGAGAATTGCTAGAGTGACCAACTTTGAAGGTTGGGAACCAGGTTTGAGTATGGCGGGAGGCTCAAACATCCTGTGATTCTGGGCAAATCACGTATTCTTGCTATGCCTAAAAAATGTCCGTCTGTAATGCAACTGGTGCTCATGTAAAGCATTCTGATACATTCGGGCCGAGTTTGAACTAAATAAAACCGCAAATGAAAAAATAACATCCTGCGGCTCCCGCTCCATGCACTGGGCATGCCTGCTGCTGTACTGCCTCTCTCATGAAACGGCTGGTCTCTTTGGCCAATCTAGAGGTTGCTTCCATGCTGTTTAGATTAGAAAACCGCATGAAAGCAGCGCCAGAGTTGGCTGACTCAGGCAACACCAGCTCTCCTTAGGAGACCAGTGAGGCTGTGGCTGAAATCCTCAACTCACTAGAAATGCAGAGATAGAAGTGGCCTCAAGTGCGCATGTCGGGTTAGCCGTAGAAAGACACCTGTCCAACCTGACATGCGCACTAACACTGCAGCTATGTGCAGACCCAAGCAACTTGTCAATTAAGCCACACTCCTGCCTGCATAGCGTGCACTAATGATTCGGTATCCGCCTGTGTGCACCCAACCCGTTCGGCAGCAGTGCTGCGCAACTGGTATTAAAAAGTGAGAAAATACTTTAAACATTTTTAATACAGGGGCCAGGGGGGAAATGTGTAGGGGGGTGACGCTCCTATGCCCTCATAGGGAACCGCCCCAGCTTAATTGTAAAAGAAATGCAAGCTAAACTATTCTTCACAGTGCTTGAGATCCCTACCGCCGCTTCTTCTTGAGGCAACTGGAGGGCGTCATTAACCATGCAAGAGGGATTATTCTTTGACAAGAAGGATGGGTTATCTTTTGATAGAATTAAAAAAAAGCTTAATTGTGTTCCCAACAGATGCCACCCACTTCCTCCCCGGACGAATACCATAAAATAGCATGTCTTACAAGATGGGGCGGGAGGGAGGGGGGTCTTTTAATTGCCTACGTGCGATAGCTGGTCTGTCCACACACCGGTCCTGTGACTTCAATTTTAACCACTACTTTTCGGCGTTTTTTTTTCCTCCTAATGTTTTTACTTCTATGCTGCTCATTTTGCATTGCTAGTGTTTATTTTATATTCTTTACAGTCCTCACATAATGTCTAATAATACTTGCAAGACTTGTTTTTTACTACCTGTGGTCACTCGTGCATTGCTGCTGTGACTCGGGCTGGCTGGTCGATCACAAACACGCATGCGCGGCTATGCGTTCTACTTGATAAGGCTCCAGGCCCGTGGATAGTGTTGCGAGGAGCTTGCACATTCATGCACTATTGTGGCCCCCGGCAGCACTCTCGATCTTTCATGGGGCCTCAAGCTATTGTTCTGGGGCGATTCACCTCAGTCTGCACATTTCAAAAGCAACGCCATATGTATTCTTTTTTCCCCATTTTAGCTGTTTTGCTCCACGACTCCACTAATTTTCTTGGCGCCTCAAATAATAGAAATAGAATAAAATGTTTCTGCTACTGGCTCCAGCATCTGCACCTCCTACACTGGTTGGCTTTGAGCAGAAAGACTGGTTTGTCTGCTTTAAACCTCTAATTTATTCATTTGGGAATCTCTGCAACCAAAAGGAATGAACTAAAGAAACAAACAAAGGGGCGTGTGAGGCGAACAATGGGCTTTTGTGCAAAACTGCAGTCTTGGTGTTTAGAAACAACGTTGTAAGCTATTTTAGTACGAAGTGCATCGCCTCCCTTCACCTGCGTTTTTAGGGAAACTCTTTGCTTGACCGGTCGTGTTTCTGATTCTCTTTTGGTTGGCTATACTCATTACCGACGTTCTCGTTTCTATATTGTTCCTCTGCCGAGACTTGCTTCTCATCTGTTCATCTTCGCTGTTGCCCTGTATATTTTTAGCATTTAGTCCTTGCTCCTTTATCTCTGGACTACTCTCCTTGTTACATGACAGCACTCGCTCTTTATTTCATTGTTCTGCTGTCAGTTAGTCTAGCTGGTCTACGCCTTGTGTGCTGCCTCTCAAAGTTTATTCATCCCTTTCTTTGCTGCTCCGGTCTAGATGCCAACCACCCAACCTTACACTGTGTACTTCCCCATCCTACCCCACACTCTACCAATCCAGATAGCTGACCCTCATGAGGCATGTGCTTCTTTTGGCCCCGTCAAAAAGCACAACCCCCACTGTAAAGAAAACTCATACACGCGCGCTCTCTCTCCCCTCCCCCCAATTACATTACCTGTCAGGGTGAACCCCAAGAGTCACTAAATTTGCATACATGCTTAACTTGGGGCAATATGTAAAGTATTTATGAAAACAATAATAACCTCAAAACACAAATTCATTAAACAAATATACCAAATTAGAAATATATAGTACATTTGAATGAACAAATTGGCACTAAGACAACAAAAAGCGCCAAAAAGGGGAACCAGAGACAACATTTTTAAAAGTTTTAAGCAAAAATAGCACCAAAAGCACTAACCACCAATGATACTCTAGAGGAGTGATAGACCAGGACCTAGATGCAAATTCAGGCTGACCATCACGGAGCACGGGTCGATCACCTCAAGTGGTTTTATTCTGGTCAAAGATTTTACCTTCTAACATAGTTTTTTTTTTTTTTTAAATAGAGCTCAAATTTCTGTAGCGCAGCAAGCCTGAAGCTGTATCAGAGAAAGGTGCATCAAAGTTAGACACTTTAGCCATGAGGTTCCCTTTATGACTCTGGAGGTCTTGGAAGTCCAAACATTTCAGGTTTTCAGGGACATTTACTCTGGGTCACTTCTAAAACTCTTAGGTTCAATTAGAGACCAAGACTCAATTCAGCAAAGGCCAACTGCAAGCTTCAGTTGCCACTGTTCACTTTGAGGAAAAAGGCCTCTTGCTGCTGGTTCTGTCCCTATATCCCCACAGGAGGTCAGCCAGCTAACCGTTGGAGTCTACTGCTTCGTCCTGGGCACAAGAGGGAGCAGGGCCAGTCCATTAGGGCTCTATTCAAGTCAGAGACAGGAAGTCGAATCCTTTTCTGATCTTCCACAGCTCCATAAAGTGTTCTGAGGAGTGTTCCTTGAGGGTGCCACATTAATGGGTACCACTAGCTAGTGGGTGGGTCCTCCCTAACCAATGGGGTAAAAGTTCATGGGGTCAGTCCTACCTATTCTTTGTTTTAGCAGTTTCTTTTAGCCCTACTACAAACAGTCCCACAGTGCCAATCACTCCTAAAATGCAAGATGGGAAAACCCTTTCTTTCTTGTGCAGAGCTCTTGAGACCAGGTAAATGATCACTCCTCTCCCTTCTCTCTTCTGCAAACCATTTCTGAGGTGCCTTTACTCCCTGTGGGTTTGGAGCTGGCCTGGCTTGTGCGGGATTTGAGATTAAAGGTTTTTCCTTTTTCAAGTCTCTGCTTACAATAGAATGAGTGAACAGGCTTCATTTCTGTCCCTTTCCGGTTAATGAAGTATATATGTCCACCCCAGCTGTATTTCCTGTAATGATAGGGATCAAATGCCCAACACATAGTCCATCTCATTACCTGGCCTATGCCACTCTGCTAATCTGGGAGTTTGAGCACCTTATTAAGGTCAAGCACTTGCTTGGCTGCTTCTGGGAGGCTAATTCAAATTAGCCTCCAGGAGCTCCAGGCAGGGAAAAGGTAACTGTCTTAAAGGACTCTAACTTCACTGATGAATTGGATTTTTAATACATCTGGAAATAGTATTTGAATAGCTATTATACACATTTCTTGTAAAAAGTTACAGATTAAGGTTAATAATTTGTTCTCTGACAGTTTCTAGGATTCAGCTATATATCTCTCTGCCAATTAAATTTACTTTTGAGGGCTAGTCAATAGAGGGACAGGGCAACTTTAATTTCACACTTGTTCCACTTTTAAATATCAAGCCCTGCCCTGTGGGCAACAAGGTGAACGTAGCGGTATCTTATTACTATTTAAAAGTGGGATTTCCCCCTTGTCAAAAGGTTATTGTGACAGGTTTGACAGCAGCTTTTCAGGCTGCTGCAGTTGGGCAAGCAGGGAAGGCCTAAAGACTTGGTTTACTGGCCCCAATCTGTGGATGGCATAATAAGTGCTGCAGTCCACAGGTGGCATTTAACTTCCAGGTTTCAGAAGTGTATTTCCTACCCAATATACTTGAGTCTTCTAGACAAGTCTAATATGTCAATCAGTGGTAAGGCATATAACAATGTTTTAAAGGGGGAGTATAGGCATTTTACTCCTGTTTACCAGGGGCAAAGACATAAGCAATCAACAAAAATAAAGTCCAGAAAAAGGCGTAAAGTCTGGTGAGATCATGCAGAAAAGCAGATTTGCTACAGATTACTAATGTAATTTTTTTAAGGAGGCAGTTTGCCAAAGGGTTCTCTTTGGCTGTGTCTTTGTGTATTGGTGTTACCACATCTGGTATTGTTCCCTGGAGGATGTCTTTCACTCTACTGTTCTTTTAATGTTTCATAGTTCCTAATACCTCCAAGAATATAATTACCTTGATTATTTTGCAGACCATTCCTCCTGGATTTGTTTCCAGTTAAAAATGCCAGGGAATCACATTTGAAGTCAGAGGAAAAACACTAAATATGTGGGATTAGGATCAATATGAATGGATAAATGGCAGAGATAAAGATGGTCATAAGAGGACAAGTTGGAGAAAGTGGTACTTGTATGAGATGGTTAATCAAGACAGTAGAAATAAGTACGATGGTAGGTAGGTTACATACATATAGTGACAAGGGATGATTTTTTTTTGCTTGTGTTGGAGTTTGTTAGGCTTTAGAGGGCAGCAAAGATGTGATGGGTGAAGTCCAGTTATTAAAGTTAACAACAGAGTTACGGTCAGATCCATATTTATGGCATAGCAGAAGACAACTGTGTGGTAACCAAGAGGAAGAAAAAGGAGAATATCGGTTTTATATAGATTTCATGAAAGGTTAGCCAAAGGATTCAGGATTTTTTAGTGAGATGTAGACCTCAAGTGCTTCTCTATGAAGGGAAAAATTTGAATGAGTGTTGTAATGTGGAAATGCGAAAAGAATAAATTAGTTACATGGTTTTAAAAAAGTATGGGGCCAAAGGTATCTTGAGGGACTTTATAAAGAGGATGTAAATCAAAAACTGTTCAGTGTAGAATATTAAATAAGTGCAGTTAAAGATAAAGATTTCAACCAAAAAAAGTATATAGAAGTTTATCATGGTAAGGATTTAACAGTGGTGAGTGTCAAAAGCCGCAGAAGGGTTGAGTAAAATAAGAAGATATGTATATTTTGTAGCGATGTGTTTAACTCTGAGTTTGATGTATTGTGTGAGGTGGTTGCAACCCAGGTGTAAGAAATTGGGTTACTGGTTGACTGGGGTGTGAGCTTGAGTCAGGCAAAAACCACAATCCTAGTCAGGATAAGGCATAAGCAAACCCGAAATTAACCTGTTCTCACCCCCTAGTAGCTTGGCACAGAGCACTCGGGTTTAACTTAAAGGTAATGTGTTAAGTATTTGTGCAACACTTCAAACAGTAAAACAGTGAAAACACCACACAGAAAGATCCCACATCAGGGTAGACAAAATGAGCAAAATGACAAAAACCCAATCTGTAGAACTGGAGTCATGGATTTTTAAGGAGTAAACTCTCAAGCGGCATCTAAAAGCAGAACGCTCCAACCACACCTATCTGGTCATGTTAGACCGGGCCAAAGTCAAATGTTCAGGCCGACCATGATGAAGCGCAGGTTGGATACATTCCCAGATTAGTCCCGCTGAAAGTTTACCTTCTGAAGTTTGGTGCCAAGAGTCCTGTTCGCATCGGAAAGGGTCACATGTAGCAAGGGGAGCATTGCTGGTAATGATCAGTGTGGCATGAAGAGCAAGCCGGGCGGTATCGATGGGCCTGCTGGAGCTCCGCATTGGCTCTCCCCTGTGGGCTGTCAATGCTGCTGTGCGAAGAGTCAGACTGGCGGCAACTTGCATAGATTTTAGGATGCGAGCGTTGTGATCCTAATGAGAACTGACCTGTTTGCAGTCGCAGGGAGCCCAAAGGGTTGATTTAAAGAGCCCATGAGCCACACCCATAGGTCCAGGACTTGACGGGTAGGACTTGGGAGTCAGGAACTGAAGACTGTCCAGGAGCTGTTAGGAATCCTCCATTCCATCCTGCCAGTGATGGCCCATCCAGTCATACCTAAGCTCCCACTGTGAATTGCTGTTTCAGTGGAATACACAAAGCCTGACTGCCAACTACACCCAGTCATGTGATTAGAGACAGGCTGCCGGCACAAAATGGCTACGGCAAGAAAATTGCAACTTTTTTTAAAGTGGCATTTTCAGAATTGCAATTTAAAATCTGACTTCACCATAAGTTAGGATTTTAAATTGGGATTCCAGATACACCAAACCTGAACTGATTATGTCTTCGCATTTAGAAATCATACTTACAATACGTACTAAGGTAACTCCAGTTTTTATTCTGTGGGAGAGAGAAGCCTTGAAGTAGTGAAAAACAAATTTAGCAGTTTTTCACTACCAGAACATGTAAAACTTAAAAGTGCATGTCCACCTTTTTGAATACACTGCACCCTGTCCTTGAACTGTCCAGGGCCTACCCTAGAGGTTACTTATATGTATTAAAAAGGAAAAGTTGGGTCTGGAATAATGTTAGTTTTGCCAGGTCGATATGGCAGTTTAAAACTGCACACACAGGCTGTGCATGGCAGGCCTGAGACCTGTTTAGAGGGCTAGTTAAGTTGTTGGCACAATCAGTGCTGCAGGCCCACTAGTAAAATTTAATTTACAGAACCTGGGCACATGTAGTGCAACTTTACTAGGGACTTGCAAGTAAAGTATGTATGCCAGTTGGGTATAAGCCAGTCTAACATGTTTTAAGGAGAACACAAGCACGTTGGCCCTTGTTAGCAGTGGTAAAGTGCACATATTCCTAAGGTGAACAAAAATAAATTCAGCAAAACAATGGAGGTGTGAAGACAAAGTCTGGGTATGGCCCCACAAAAAGGGCCAAGTCCAACACCAGGTTTGAGTGCGTCTGAAATGAGCATTGGCAAATCCAATAGGTCTCAGCAATGTGAGGGCTGTTGGCTTTGTAAATGTGTTTTACCAATATTATATAGAAGTGTCGGAGGCCTGCCTACCCAAACCAGAACGAAGGGACTGAGTAAGGCTGAAGAAAACCAGTGATAAATCTATGGACGGACTATAAGCCCACTGTGTATAAACACAATGTCTCGAAGAAACCATGCATATGCTGTCTAGCCAAGACCTAGAAATTAATGTATCCTTGTGTAATGTAACTGGTGCTCTTGTAAGGTGCTCAGATACCTTCGGGTCACGTTCACGCTATATAAAATGCAAAAATCAAACAAGCCCCGTGGCACCAAATCCCAGGAGTCCCAGTGACACATTTCACCTCAGTTTCATCAGTTTTCACTGCTAAAGCAGGGAATAGGTGCACATTTTGTTGCTACTTGCATTAGGGCCATGCTACTGCCCTTGCTACATCCCAGTGCTAATGGAGAGCAGATCTAACATGATAAAGAGGACTCGGTGATGTCAAGGGACTCGCATAGAAAAGAAAACTGCTGGGAAGGTGACATTGTACAGCTTTAATAATAGCGAAAAAAAAGGAATAGCCTATTGGAGATCACATGGGGAGACGTAGCGAAAATGCTTTTCTTACTTCACAATAAAAGGATGTCTCTTCCCCCCCCCTCCACACACACACACACACACACACACACACACACACACACACACACACACACACACACACACATTCCCCCTCCCTGTGGAGAAGAGACCAATCTGCAAGAGCGAATTGGAGCACCCGTGATGAAAAGAGGCTAACATAAGGACAGAGGTGATAATTTTCCAATGAGTGGTGTGCTCCTGGTTGTTCGTCCCACCCATAGATACTCTGCTACAGCTTGGAGTCTGGCCCAACGAGCGGGGCTGTAGATTCAGTTGGATAATGTGCAAGGTGTAGATGCTAAGCTTCCAGGCTCTGTACAACTACATTTCTCGGAGTACAGCAGACTGACATGGCGGTGAGCAATGACTGCTGAGTTTGATGAAGATGTGGTGTTTGAGGTGGGTGACAGCTTCATATTTAATGCACTGACAAGAGGCAGTGAAAATGCGCAAACCGAGCAGGCGCCCAATTGGAGCAAACCCAGTCTTCATTGGAAAGTAGGGGTCCAGTTGTTGTAGGGCTACGATACTTGGTAAGTTGATTTTGTAGAATCAAGTGTACACATGAAACTTGAGGGCCAACTTATCGTCTGCAAGTTTGCCTGTGGTTTGAGTCTGACGCCACTTGTACAGGAGAGTATGCAGTTTCCTCTTAATTTTGTGAAAAGGAGTGGTAGTCCATTGCTATGTGGGTATCTTTAAGTAAATATGTTAGGGTCAATTGAGTTGACTGCACTAAAGGCTTTAGAATATTCATGAATGATTTTTTAGAGAAATTCGACTTCTCTGCTCTATTGTATGCAGATGTGGTTCTATAGCAGTGCCTTTTCGGAGCACTAAAGTGAGTAGAAGGGCAGCAAGGGGGTATTGTGGGTCACAATATATGCATCATTATATGTGATGTGGGGTAGAGTGGGTGCAGATGTCCTTTTTAGGGAGAGTGCTTGGCAGAACTGTATTTTAACCTCCTCTTAGGCTCACATGTCCGGGGCTTGTCACCAAATAGTAGAGGGTCACAGTTGACTGAGGTCGTAGTTTGCCAGTTAGTGCACAGTTATAGAGGTTGTCAAATTCATATTTAATTTAAGCCACAATAGGGAAGGCTTTAGAAAATTGATTGAGCTGAGAAGAATTAATACATTCGGTTTGTGTTGGGTTGCTATATTATATTTGACACAAGAAGGGCGGGTATGCTAACATTGAACCAGAGGGGCCCTAATAAATATAGCAGCCACAAAAACATTTCTTTTAGCCATTCAGTGTCTTTCTTGTCTCAACTTCAACTGGATTAGAAAGCAGTGGCAGAACTGAGACCTGTGAGAACAGATACCTCTCACTCTTTTTCTTTCCAGGAGCTGATTAAATCTGTGTAGTTATTAATTTTATTTGTAAAATATAGTGAATTGCGGAGTTAAGCTGTGGATTTGCTCATGCTTGTTGTCTATCTGTGATTTTGTTATTCTGAACTTAGATTTTCCTATTATTCCCAATTTTGTTTTCCCATTTCTTTTCCCCTCCTTATCTGATAGACTTGTAGCCCCAGATTCATTTCCTTAGAATTATCCCCAGGCATCAGACTGGATCCGGTAGTTTTTCGTGAGCAGTTACCCCTGTGCACCGGTAGGTAGCATCATTCAGCTCTGCGTGGCATCATACGCACCGGAAAAGATTGTGGTGCCTATACAGGTGCTGTGCTGGTGTAAGTGCTTTTCATTATGTGCCAGTCAGCGCAGATCCAGAAGAGCTACCTCTTTTAAAACATTTTGTCATAGTCTTTTGAGGTCTTACCTCCTGGTGTGTTAGGGGTGTCCTCCAAGAAGGCTGGCTTCAAGCCCTGGGGAGCCTGTCACCGACAGATGTTGGTGACTGACCCGCAGCTTGTTTTCCTGCGGTGCCTTGAGTGGAACCTTGACCCATAGGGCTGTTACGACTGCCATGACATGCACACGAAGGCCTTGAGGGAGCGGTTCCTGAAGCTCCTGCCGGCTCGACATGCAACGCACAACGATCGAGGTCCCGGTCAAGAAGAAAGTGCCAAGAGAGATTTCAAAAGCCAAGGTAGTTGCCTCATTCGAAGTCGCCGAGTCATTCGGTTAAGTCCCACAAAAAGAAGAATAAGAAGTTGAAACAGTATTTGACTTCGCTTCTCCATCGGCTGAGGAGACCAGGGCCCTCGCCATTCTAGGTTTGGCTCTGCGGTTAAGCGAGAGTGTGGGCCGACTCCAAGCCTCCCAGAGTTTCCGGGAGCAGGAGCGACCCGCCCTACGCTAAGAGTTTTATGAGCCATGCACCTTATATTTGGGTGGCCCGTTCCTGCCAGAGCGCCGTAGGGCCCAGCTGGCTCAAGAGGTGCCCCTTGCTGGATTCACGCTGACAGCTCTGGTCCTGGTGCCAGCCAGGCCCCAGGGATCCACAGATGGATCTGGACTGGCACCAGTTGCACCTTCCCATTGTCATTCTCATTCCCAACTCCGAGCTTGGGGTCATCCGATGCTGATTGGCACCCGACTGTCCAGGCCTGAGGAATGTGAGAGGTCATTGGACCCTGGGGAATACCAGCCTCATGGTGTAGGAAATATGGACTGGTGCGAGGATCTTGGTGAAGCCAGTGGACGCTGACAGGCTTTCTCCCCCTACCATGTCTATGGCGTAGGGAGCGTCCTTTGCTGTGGTGGTGCGGAGGGCAGCTGAGTTCCTAGACCTTAGTCTACCCTCAGTGGCAATCAACAAATCATTTGTAAACCGCACTACTCCCAGTGAGGGTCTCAAGGCGCTGGGGTGGGGAATGCTGCTACTGATCGAAAAGCCAGGTCTTGAGGAGTTTTCAGAAGGTAAGCAGGTCTTGCTTCTGCAGTAGGTGGATGGGGAGGGTGTTCCAGGTCTTGGCGGCGAGGTGGGAGAACGATCTGCCGCCGGAGGTCACTCTTCGGAAGCGGGGGACGAGGGCGAGTTCGGCGGAGCGGAGCTGTCAGGTGGGGGTGTAGAAGCTGAGTCATCTGTTGAGGTACATTGGTCCGGTGTTGTGGAGTGCCTTGTGGGCGTGGGTGAGGAGCTTGAAGGGCATCCTCTTGTTGACTGGGAGCCAGTGCAGGTCTTTCAGGTGGGGTGTGATGTGGCTGTGGCGAGGGATGTCGAGGATCAGGTGTGCAGAGGCGTTCTGGATGCGTTCGAGCCGTCTCAGGAGTTTGGCCAAGGCTCATGCGTAGAGGGCGTGTTTCCATAGTTCAACCTGCTGCTGACGAGTGCCTGGGTGACCATTCTTCTCGTTTCAGTGGGGAGCATGCGGAGGGTGTTGAAGCAGGAGGAGAACACAGCGTTCACCTGTTTAGTCATGGAGAGGGTGGAGTCAAGGATGAACCCTAAGTTGCGTGCGTGGTCGGTGGGTGTTGGAGCGGTTCCCAGTGCGGTTGGCCATCAGGAGTCGTTCAGCTTCAGTCGGCTGTTTCTCATCCATTCACCGACGGCCTTCATTCCTCCGTGGAGGTTGGTTTTGGCGGTGTGGGGGTCCTTGGTGAGGGAGAGGATCAGCTGGGCGTCATCGGCGTAGGAGATGATGTTGAGGTCGTGCCGACGGGCGACGTGGGCGAGCGGTGCCATGTAGATGTTAAACAGAGTTGGGCTGAGGGATGAGCTGCAGATGATCTCGGTGGCTTCGGAGCGGAAGGGGGAATTCGGACACTCTGTGTTCTGCAGGAGAGGAAGGAGGCAGTCCAGTCCAGGGCCTTTTCTTGGATCAAGACCAACCTCTTGACAGAGGTGCTGCAACCAGGAGTGCCCCCCTCAGAACTACCACTACTGTTCAACAAAGCCCTCATAGAGGTCCTATTTGGGACTTGGTTGAAGCACAACATAGGGGCTCTCTTGTTAATAGGAGGATTGCCTGCTGCCACCGCCCAGCTCTGTGGACCCAAGCTTCCTCACCCTTCCCCAGAGAGCTTGGTGGTCCAGGCCTCTTCGTCCCATGTAAATCTTGGTGCATTCCCTACTGCACCCCTTGGACAAGGAATCCAAGGTGTTGGTCTCTTTGGGGAAGACGATGCTCTCTTCCCCCAGACTTGCATTACGGTCTGTGAACACTGCTTGCTTTTTGGCCCGCTATTCCTGAGCCCTGTGTAATACAGTTGCACAGGTGCTGCCAACAGTCCTGGATGGGGCCCGGACTGTAGTTTCTCAGGCTGTTGCTGATAGGAGAGAAGCAGAAAAGTGCGCAATATGCTGTGGGCTAGACACCTCCAACTCACTGGGCTGAGCGGTTTTGTCAACCTTGGACTTGCGGTTCCACGTCTGGTTGAGAACGGCTGGCTTTTCAGGGGATGACCAATCCTCCTATTGGCATACCGTTTGCTGGCTCCTGTCAGATTTGATGCCAGAGCGCCTTAAGGACAGCAGGTCCTTGGGCATTTCCATGGCGCCTCGTCACCCTCAATCCGCCTGTGGCTCTTTTTGTTGCCATGGAGGGGGCATTCAGGAGCATCCTCAAATGTCCAGCCTCCGCAGCGTACAAGCTTTCTAGCATCTGTGTGGCCGCAGTTGCGGCCCCTACCAGCCCCATGGGTCTGGCCAGTGGTTAGGTCAGACCACCAACCCGCCATGAGCCGTGCACGCTGGCCACTCAGCACTGCCCCTTATTTACCCTACAAGACCTCTAAAGCGGAGGTGGACACCGGCGGATGTGTGAGATGGACATGGGACGGTTTGCTAAAGCGTGCTAAACTACCTCACCTATATGCACCATCTGTTCCACTTGGGTGTAATTCCGAACTGCCACCCTTGAAGGACGCGGGTGCTAGAGTGCATGCCTGAGAGCGGGCCTTGTGACCTTCTATCCAGAGGATCAATTTCTGCCCCTTTCTTAGCATCTCCCCCTTCACACCCCATGGCCTTGGAGGTGCTTCTGTATCACCAAATCCGAACCGCCAGCAGTACTCTACATAACACATTCCTTGCACCCTGACACTTCCAGCCCGGGAGCATATATTGACCAATTCGTCATCACCCAAGCTCACCATAGACTATACTTTATCAAGCAAATATTTGCGCCATTCAACACGCATGTGGCCCGCACGGCTTGCTCGTCGGATACAGACCTCCCTCTCACTGATGCCCAGTGGACCTACTGCTGTTGCTAGTCAGCATTGCTACCTTCCAACTACAGGCTGCTACTTGTTCATTTTAAGTTCCTACACCACCTCTATCGCACCCCAATGCACCATTTCATTATTGCCGTGCCTGAGTTCTGGGAGGGGGTATTCTCTGTTATATGAGACATTACTGGTCATGCTCAACTTACCTTCCCTCCCCCCCTCACCAGTGGCCCTCCTGGGTTACGTTATAGATGCTCCTGAGAGCTACAGCCACCTAATGGCAATGTTTCTCCTCTTGGCTAAGCGAAGAGTGGCCATTCACTGGGGCCGACGGCCTCCCTCCACTGGGGTTGCTCGCTGTGAGACGAGGCATTTTGCCAGGAACAACTGTCCAATTTATGGGACACCATGCCCACGTGATCCCACCCCAAGGATATTTGGGAACCATTTTTTTAATACATGTGCTGCATGGGTACATCCATATCCTCGCCACAGATACCTGCACTCAAGGTCAGCCCACTGCCCTCTACCACGGCACACTTCTTCATTCACACGAAATAAGGCCACAGCCATTTCACCCCTATTCATGAGACCTGCTACCCTGCGCCTCCCCCCCCCCCCCCCCCAACAGCTTGTATCTCTGGCTGGGAGAGTGTAGAGCACTGCTGAGGGTCTCGGCCACATGGTTATGGTTTACTTGAAGCCACATGTGAAGGAGGAATTATCTTAATGCTGTTACTACTGTACATCATACTGAATCATGCTTATACCCCCATCCCCTTCTTTCCATCCTGCCTTCTGCTCCCACTTCCCTATCCTGTTCTATAGTTGTTACAAATGTCATATGTTATCTCTATAAATGGCAATAATTTTTTCTTTTTTTTAAATGAGCCGTAGTCTCCAAACACTCCTAGTCTGCCTGCTTACCATCATGGGCACCCAGTGGGTATCAGGATTTGCCATCACCTGCACCATCAGTAAGTTGGGTTTTGCAGATGGTCCGAAGGGGCTACTCCGTCCCCTTCCAGATTACCCCACCCTCCATGCCACCTACTTACAACAGGCTGAAGAAGGACCACCTATTTCTTCTCTGCCAGTATATGACGGCTCTTTTGGCCAAAGGATACGCAGAGAGAGCGGCAGTGGGTAGTTTGGATTACTGCCACTTTCTGGTGCCCAAGAATGACAGATGTCTTTGTCCTATCTTAGACCTGCGCTTTCTCATTTTCCTCAAGAAGTACAAAATGCTCACACTAGCTCAAGTCCTATCTGCCCTGTAGCGAGGCTTTACCTGGGGTTCATGGCGGGCAATGAGCGGAGCTCCCTTTTGGCCTTATCGGCGCCACTTGGGTGTTCACCGAGGTGATGAAGCCGGTTGCAGGTCATGTGCGGAGATCAGGGATGCCAGTCTTCCTGTGTCTCGACGCCACTGGCTATTGAAGGCAGGCTCCCCCAGGGTGCTGTCTCCCACCTCCAGACTACGGCGGACCTCCTGCTTTCACTGGGGTTCATTATCAGCGTACCAAAGTCGCACCTGACTACTGCTCAGATACTTCCTTTCATCTGAGCTGCTCTGGACATGGTGCAGTTTTGGGCCTACTCTACCAAACAGCGAGTTCAGAATATTCAGGCTATGATACGGATGTTTCAACCTCCAACCTGGATTTCAGTTAGACTGACTCTGAGACTTCTGGGCCTCATGACCTCCTGCATCCTGCTGGTGACACACGTCCATTGGCATATGCAGGTTCTGCAGTGGGAACTCGAGTTCCAGTTGCCGCAGCATCCGCAGAATCTCTCCTACATGGTCCAGATCTGAAGGGAATTAAGAAAGATCTGTAGTGGTGGTTAACAAACTGCAATTGGGTCAGTGGCATACCCCTCTCCCTTAACCAACTAGATCTCACAGTGGTGACAGATGCATCACTCTTGGGATGGGGTGGCCATCTGGGAGAGCTTGTGATTAGAGGGCTATGGTCTCCAGCAGAATACGGACTCCACATCAACCTGTTGGAGCTTTGAGCGATCCATTTGGCATTGAAAGCCTTTCTATCCTCCAACCAGGTAAGGCTAGTGCAGGTGTTCATGGACAACACCACCACCACCATGTGGTACTGCAAAAAGCAGGGCGGTGAGGGACGTGGACCCTTTGTCAAGATGTCCTGCATCTCTGGACATGGCAGGAACAGCAGAGCATGTCTCTGGTGGTTCAACATCTGGCAGGTTCTCTGAGTGCCAGAGCAGACAAACTGCTGAAGATGCCTCGCGGATCCTCATTGGCATCTCCATTCGGAGATATTGTAAGGTCTGTTTCAGTAGTGGGGAGAGCCTTGGTTAGATCTGTTCGCCACTGATGAGAACGCACAATGTCAGCAGTTATGCGAGCTGGAGTTTTCAAGGTGGCTCTCACTCTGACGCTTTGAGCCTTGAACAGAGCTCAGGCCTCCTTTGCGCCTTTCTGCCCAAGAAGATCAGGAGTGACTGGGCCAAGTCAACCTTGTGGCTCAGATTGAGCACGGAGAGTCTAGTATCCCGAGCTGTTGAGCATGGCTATCGGTCCTCCGATCAGGCTGCCCCTTCGGGAGGATGTTATGTCACAGCAGCGGGGGAGGGTTTTCCACTCGAACCGATCAATGATCCACCTTCTTGCATGGAGATTGAGTGGCAACAGTTGACAGCTTTCCGCCCAAAGTCTGCAATATTATTTTGCAAGCAGGGTGTCCCTCTACCAAGAAGGTGTACGCCTGCCGTTCGTGCAAATTTGTGGCATGGTGTACAGAGAAACAAGTTGACCCTCTTTCTGCTCCCCTATCTCTGGTTCTTCTGTTTGTTCTTTCCCTTGCCTAGCCGGGCTCTGCCCTGGGCACTGTTAAGGGAAATGTTACTGCGATATCTGTTTTTCTGGGGTTGCCTAACCAACCTTCCCTTTTCCAATTGGATATAGGGTTTTGAAAGGTTTGCAACATGGTTCCATCTTCTCCCTTCCTTATGCCTCAGTGAGACCTTAAAATGTTCCTGAGATTGCTGATGTGCGCTCCGTTTGAGCCCTTACAAAACTGTCCTCTCAGGCTCCTTACCATTAAGAAGACCTTCTTGGTGGCCATAACATCTGCCAGAAGGATCACTGAGCTTCAGGCCTTGTCAGCTAAGCCACCTTACCTAAACATCTACCCAGACAAACTGGTGCTTTGTACAAGGGCTTCTTTACTTCCGAAAGTGGTCACTCTATTGAACATAAGCCAAACCATCACACTGCACACTTTTTACGATTCTCCTCATCCCTCCAAGAAAGAGGAGCAACTTCACCATCAGGACACAAAAAGAGTGATGTTGTTTTACCTTGAATGTACACGAGTTCGGGGTGGACAACCAACTTTTCGTGGGGTATATTGGAACGAAGAAAGGACAAGCAAAGCAGAAGCGGACCATCTCCCAATGGTTTGTGCTCTGTATAAAGATCTGCCTCACATTGGTTAAGAAGCAACCCCTAGACAGTTTAAGTGCTCATTCCACCAGAGCTAAAGCTGACACCACTGCGTTGGCACATGGAGTTCTGGTCCTGGACAATCTGCAAGGCGTCAGTGTAGTCTTCCTTGCACAAGTTTACCAAGCACTACTGCCTGAACAGTCAAATCAATAGGGATGGGCATTTTGCCCGTTAAGTCCTAGAGGTCTTCCCTTGTGAAATTGGCCCACAGACACCCTTCTGGGGAGGTATTGCTTGGATATCTATTCTAAGGTAAGGAATCTGTGGCTAGAAATCTCTATCAGATGAACAAGTTACTTACCTTTGATACACGCCTTATCTGGTAGAGACTCTTTCTAGCCATAGATTTCTGACCGACTCACCCATCCTCCCCGCTCTGTAATCTGATTTCTCACTTCAGGGCTTTCCCCTTTCCGGGCGCTAGGTTCCCACACCAGTGGCCAGTGTACTCCGTGGCTCCGAGCTTCTGCTGTGGAAAGTCACAAAAAGCCATTGACACCAGCTCTTCTGGTTGGTGCCTACATAGGCCCCAACGAACTTCATTTCTGGCTCAGACGACGCCACGCAGAGCCGAACAGCGGCTCCTACTGGCGCTTGAGGATACTGCTCAGGAGAGTAAGGTAAGGAATCTGCGGCTAGATAGTCTCTACCAGATAAGGCGTTACCGAAGATAATTAACTTGTTCTTCTGGATGCTTCCCTGCTCTTAGCTTAATTTCTTGTCGCCTTTCGACTTTATTCTATCCTTGGCTAATTTCTTCTCTCCTCGCTCCCCTTTACTCAACTTTTCCTTCTCAATTACTATTTTTCCTTCCTCAATCCACTTAGTAGATCCCTTCCCTCTCCTTCCCTTAGTATTGCTCTCTTCTTTATTTTCCATTCTCTTTTTCTAACCCCCTCCTTCTCTCTCTTACTTCGTATTCACATTCCTCTTAGAGCATATTTCTCCTTCTTGTCACAATTTGAATTTGGTCCCCCCTAAACGTTTTTTATAGTGTCTCCTACTTCTCTTTAATCCTTTCCCTCCTGCCTCCAAGTCGCCTCACTGCCTTTCCTCTTCTGTGTTCATCTGTCATTCGTCCATCCTTCCCCTTCTTCCATCCTATCTTTCTTTGCTTCCTATCATCCTATCCATCCTATCCTTCCATCCTTCCCTTTCTTCCATACTTCTTATGTCTTCACTTTATTGCCTTATTTTACTGGTTCTCTGCCTTATCTTTCTTTCTGCTCCTATTCTGTCCTATTGCTATACTCTTCCACTTCTATGATTCGTCCTTCGTCGAAATGATCTCCGCTTTGCCGTTCTGAATAATCCCTCCATTCTCCCTTCTGAACCTTCCCTTCCGTCCCCCTTCCTTTCCTTTGCTCCTCCTATTTTGCCGACTTTCCCCCTATTTACTCATACCCTTCTTTACCTCCTCTTGTATTTATTTTTTCCATTTGTTAGTTTTCACATTCTTCTGCGCCTCCATCCCTAACTTCTGTCAAATTTCCCCATGCAGTCGCTCCTTGCCGTCCTCTTAACGCCATCTAGTTCTAACACGTCATCTGCTTCTTGTCCTCCAGTGCTCCTTTTTCCCTCGTTTTTACTCCTCATTCCCATGGCTTCTCTCCTCATTCTCCTGGCTTATCTCCTCATTCCCTGCGTTCCCCTAGCCTCAATGCATGTTCATCTCTCCTTTTCCTTCATCTTTCTCATGAAGCTGCATGACCGTGACAACGGGGTGGGAATCTCACCCCAGAACCAGGGAGACAATGGTGATGGGGACAGCTATGATTATGTCGTTGGGGTAGCTGTGTGACCTGTAGTGGTTTCGACCTCGATGTCCCAAACGTGACTCTTCTAGGTTGCACCCTTTACAGATGGCATCCCAAAGTCCCACGCGGCAAGCGAAACTTGGCGCCCACCCAGCATTCCTGACTGAACGAGTATGGAATTGCTGCGCCGAAGAGCCGGGGCATCCAAATATGTAACATATTAAGGATGAACGACTGTGTACTCTATTTTGAAACTGGAAGGGACGGATGCGAAGTGGGCACTCTCCGCTCTGGCCGGCCCCCTGCGCCCACAAAGCGCCTTCCCTATTTGTGCATTTTTTTCTGCTTCCTTGAAGGGATCGTCTCTGCTCGGCAGCGAGAGGAGTCGCGCTGACTGTCAGCTGCAGCCTTCGGAGTGAAGCAACAGGAGGTTCGCTCAACTCTGGCAGCGTCTTCCTGTCGGTGCCGTCGTGGGGACAGCATGATGCGTCTGCTGCACGGGCGGCCGGATTCCTGGGGACTCTGCCCCAGCCTTTCCCCCCGAGCCCTGGCTCTTGCCTATTTTACCTAGTGATTATTACGTCAGTCTTCATTTTGCACCTTTTTTGGTTGAAACCTGTAATGACCGGGCTCATTTCAGCAACAGCCCAAGTGGGTGTTCTGCAAGTCCACGCTGCGGAGCGCCGCGTGTAAATTCGGTCGCCGTGCTCGGTTTCGCGCTGTTTGAGATCACTGTCCAGGCTGCGGCTGCGAAAGAAGCACTTTCAGCTGGAGGCCACGCGAAGGGGACCTACTGTTTAGGGACACCACTTGCCGTGACCTACTGGCTGTCGTTGCCACTGTTATTGAAGTGACCATGTCGTCTTTGTACTCTCGCAGCAAAGAGTACACCCGCAACCGGAAATCGCAGTCCGACTCGCCCCCATCCTCTCCCTCTCCCACCGCCAAGACTCTCAGAGTAAGAATTTTTTTTTTCTTGTTACCTTTTGCTTATATAAAAACTTGTTCTGATGTTGTTTACGAATTGCTAGCTGCCACGGAACTAGACTATCGACCGGTTTTAGAACCGGTCGGACCAGAGGGAGGGTGAAAAGTAATGTTCAGTATCTCTACAAGGCTCGAAGGGTTTGGGATGTGACACCGAGCCTGCCGTCTTCACAAGAGTGCAGGTGCTGTTTAATTGCTGCCCAGTGTTACCCAGTGAAATGAACTACCTGTCAGTTTAGGGCCCCTCAAGCCCTAGCTTAATTTATTACCCCTGAACAATCTAGTGCTATGAGGCGACACGTGGGAACATAATCGAACATTCATACATTGCTCTAGCCTACCACTAGGGACCATGGCCACATGGTTTAGATTGGCAGATGCGAGAATCCCCTCAAACAACAGTACCTGTCCCTTGTCCTTTGATGACTTGATGCGAGAAACTGTCCCTGCCAAGGTACATTTGTGCTGATCGTACACTTTTATGTCTGATATTGAATCATGATAATTGGTCAACTTATAACGTTAAATCATGTACCCAGTTTGTTTGCAACTTTCCTATAGTTATGTTTGCTATTTGTTAAATGATATAATAATCTAGAGTTGAGTAAAGGCAGCAATGCACGGCCTAAGCTTAGTGGCATTTCTGTAGCGAAGTACACATGACAAAACCAATAGTGTTTAATAAAATTACTATTTGTTGCTTTTTTCAAGATTCCTTAAGCGGCATAGCGGCAGGGTTCTTTGCCTGACCACTTAAGGGCTTGAATGAACATTGCTGCATCCATGTGCCCAGCTTCATCGTCTTGTGTCATATTTAAAACTGCTCTGAGTTATGTTTCTCCATGTTAAACTTGTTTAACCGTTAGTCTTTTGACCAGTTCTGCTTTGCAGCCGAGAGACAAATTCAATAATCTGAACGACCTCAAGACATTATAACACCTGACAAACAATATTTCAGTGGATTAATATACTGGCTGTGTGTGTGTATATACACTAAGTGTCAAGTTTGAGTCGCATTTGGTTTCTTTATTTATTTTGAGACCCATTTTATGAGTATTTGTATTTTTTAAAGGTGCAGTATATCCCCTTTCCTCAAGATATTAAATCGCTGGATTGTTATTTCCAGCGCAAAGCTAATAAAAAACTAAGCAATAATAAACAACTCATAGGTATAATTCCCTCTTAAATGCTAATAGTATATACTCAGTTGATTGAACGCCCAATGTAGAGGTGCCTATCATTTTGAAGTTACATGTTAGGATCCCAACAGTGCACCTCAAAGTTCAATAATAACACAGATTAATTAGACGCCGAGACAGCTGTTTGTGTTGTGCTCTGTGTGGTCCGTTTTGATTATATTTTTTATTCATATCAATGTTGAAGTAAGAAATACGTGTGTAGCATTGTTTTTTTGTGTGTGTTTTTAAAAAAAAAACTGGCACTTAATATTTCCCAGAGTATTGCCTTTTACGGGACACTGATGTCTGACTCCTGCAGTGATGAAAGCTCCTTGACTAATCAGCAGCTAGAAGGAAAGTTGATGCTCCCGAAAATGGAGAGAAGCAGAGTGCTATGGTTTCTTTGAAATGTATTCTGTGGCAGTTGTTCAAAGCAATAGCTTGCTGCTGAAAGTCTTCAGCTCTTTCTTTGTTGGTATTTGGCAAACATTAATGAGTAAAAAAATAATAATCCCATGCACTCATAACTTAGTATATAGGGAAACTGACATGTCAATAAATTAGACTTTATCCATGATGGCAGATTGATTTTCGATTCCAGCAAGCCAATTAGTCCTGAAGTGAATGATCTAGTATTAGATATAACATATGGAGTCCAGGAGACCTTGAGTCTATTCCTACATTGCCAATGCTTAATTTGTGTAGATGGTGAGTACCGGCATGAGGTGCTAACATTATGGTGCATCAGTATCTTTATACTCTAGAAAAGAAGCATGTAAAAATGTGATTTACACTCAACTGGTTTTAAAGTATTTAGTGTGCAATTCACAGTCATCAAAGTCGTTTAATGGAAATCAAGTGGGTGTAAAACTAGATCAACATTGGATGTACTGCATGTTTTCCTAGTGCATTTCAGTAAGCCTTCAATACAGCATCTTTGAATGCGTTTGACAATCCTACTGGGTGTGTAGTGGCAAGAAATAAAGAATACAGACTCAATACTGTTGCTGCAATCGCTCAAAACACCTAAACTCATTGCTTTTGAATATATACCTCCGTAAGATAACCCCATCTCCCGTAGGGAAGCTTGGTATTTACAGCCTAGAAAGAGATGTGGTACCCAACTCAGTGAAAAGCAGTTTTTAGTGATAAAGCGTGCCAAGGCAAAGACCTTCTAAACATGTATTACACACGGTGGGGTCAATAATATCTCGAGCATATTTACATATTAAATAATCAATAGACTGGTTTAGGCGTAGTTGAATATTAGTACCTAGCTGACTAGCTCCTGCTCTTTTTTCCTTTCTGACTGAAATGACAATTTGACATACTGACTAGCCCAAAAAACCTGGAATGCATACATCTGGTGCTGCTACAGCTAGAGCTGGTAAACATGCAAAGATCTCTAGCCGGCTATTGCGAGCGCTGCCATTAATTTAGCCCCTGCCATGCTTATGACAAGCCCAGCTCGTCATGAGGCAGAGTGGAGCTGTGCTCATGACTAGCTGGGCTCGTCATAATGGCCGAGGCCCGCCCACACGCAATTGATTCCCCGCCTGTGCGGGAGAATCAATCAGTGGGCGGGGTCGTGATGAGCCCAGCTCGCAATGAGCACAGCTCCACTGTGCCTCATGACGAGCTGGGCTCGTCACGAGCACCGCGGCGCCGTGCTCAACCCCCGCACCTTGGGGGAATTACCCCGCGGCGAAGGGGTTAAGCAGACTCTGACCAAACTATTTAATAAGATGGTCATCACCATTCATTCATGATTATTCAATTCTTCTTTTTTTCATGAGCAAAACACTGCAAATCATAATATAACATCTAAACAAATCAAAAAGAAACTATCAATTTGCAATCAGTTATACAGATTAAACCAGTCAATAGCAACAAGTGACAATAGTAGGGGTAATCCGTTCCTACAATTTCTCAAAAGCTGCTGCCTTTTATGAATAATCTTAAATTAATGGCAGCGCTCCAAATAGGCGGCTAGAAATCTTTGCATGTTTACCAGTTACCGGCCCATTCTAGCCGAATGAAGGGCCTACCCCTTGTTTATATAGCTACAGCTAGAGCAGCATTTGGCATGTATTGACACCGTCATCATTTGACTAAAATATTTTTCTGAACCAAGTTTAGAGAAGGCTCTCATATTTTTTTTTTTGTAGTCCACTGAGCCACCAGACCCTGTTTGAAAGATGAAGTGGATTGAGATCTATTCTCATTCCTGCTGAAGTTTATTCAGAACTATTAGTTATGCCTCAGCAAGCAAGTTGCAGTTGGCAAGATGCCTCAACTTGTCAAGCTGGAGCAACAGTCTTAAAGGTGACACATTTAAAAAGTCTTAAGGTATTAACATGTTACAGAGGTTAGCGCGGTGGCACCTGCAAACCAGTCACCTAATTAGTTTGGAGCAACAATCTTCATACTACAAAACTTATCTACGAAGATGATTTTGATAAGAAAAGAATTCCAATTTTTGAACCCATACCAGAGAGATATGTTTTGTGTGTTAAGCGTACCCTGCAATACTTATTTCTTATCATGGTTTTTTCTCATTCTTTATGAAGCCTTCTAACCTATCCACTTACTTGGATAGAATCACCAATAGCCATGTACTTACCAGTTTGACACCTAGGAATACATTGATGCATGACCTATTGCTCTAGTTGGCTTAGCATGTATTAAGTTAGTTTGCCCGCTTAGAGGTTTTTTCTTTAACTTGGTCGAGTTCTGGTATCTAGGATTGTAGATGAAGAGGATGAGATGAGACTCAGAATAATGGTTGTTGTTGCTCCTTTATGCTCGTGCTGTTTATATTGTTTTACGCATGGCTGAGCGTTTTTGTGTTTTCTCATCCCATATTATTCATATTCAGCCCCATTCTGTTTTGGTACTATAACCTGCACCAGGTAAATTATCTAGCAGATTCTGAAAGGTGTTCACTGTCACGATGTCTTAGGCAGAACAAATGGTGATTGCCATTTTCAGTGACAGATTATGGTTAGCCTTTTGAAGATTTCCTCCTTCGGTGTTCAACGTCACAGACACTCGAGTGACATGCCTCGACAGCAGGTACATGCATATAGATGACAGAAATGTGCATTCCATGTCCAAATCCTGTTAGCTGTAAAGTTATTTATTCTCAGGCTGTTGGTAAGAAAAATGGTTTCTCACCTGTTTGATGAAATGCAGTTGACTCCATCCATATTTAGTTGTAAGTTGGGTGGTGAATGTCGCTGGAAAACCTAACTGTACTGAATATACATGGTCCTTCTGATAGTTTCAAGTTTAGAGAGCGCAGTCTGTGTTTATCAATCTGTTTATCTCTGCTTTACTAGTTGGTGGGGAGTGACTGACCTTTTATTTGACGAGCAATCAAATTCCCCCTACTCAGTACAAATAAGCAGAGGTCTCCTGAGATGCATGCTGAAACGTATTTATCCGATGGAGCCCTTCAGCCAGGTTAAATGTCCATCCTGTTGCTATTGTTGAACCCCCTGCTAGGCAAGCAGCGGAGGTTGACCGTATCGTCTGGCTTTCGACCATGCTCTGCATCCAACCATCTGTTCATTGTCCCCAGAGCCTGGCCTTGTATTTTTATTGAAAGCCAGTGCCACTGTGGTGACACATGGCCTCTTATAAACTTCAAATATTTTTTTAATTGATGTATATTTTTTTGTAGTGATCTTCTTATTTGAAATTCATGTTTTTCACACCATGCAATATAAAAGTAAAGATTTTAACATGGATTGTTTTCCTTCTGCCTTGCTCCAGAACATCTACAGGAATATTTTGTAGTCTTTCTGTTGTCTTTGCTTCAGGTGAATGGGTTTTCATTGTCTGTTCCTGGTGGAACATCAAGGGCTCCTTCTCATCCTTTGTCTTCAGGTTTCATATTATATCCGAGATTCTAAAGGATTACAGAGTTTTCTGCCTTTGCCTCATTCTTGGTCCGAGATCTTGCAGTTGACTCGTTGCATTCTGTTTTTTCCTCAAAAAATGCCTATTGTTGCTGTGGCACAGACTCTTTCTGATATGGTGGAATTGGATATATGGCCATTTTAGCCAATGTAAATCTGAGAATGCTGCTAATCTTGCTTAAATGTTAGCAGACTTTAGAGGAAGTCCTGCCCTCATTGCTAAGAGTGTGGGGTCCATGGACTGATTCGAGTATGCGGATCCAGCACATTGTTATAAAGTTTCAGTTCACCTTAAAATGAAATGTGCTCCGAGCCCACTTCTAAACCACAAATGTAATGAAGTTATCATGTACTCTATATTATTTTAAACCGACACCAAATGTGTCCATAATTTTCAAGTTTAATATCAAGGCAGTTGACTTCAGTCACACCCAAATAGTGAGTATAGTCTTTGAATTCTGTGCAGGGTCCACATAATATGGTGAGAACAAAACAGAGGTCCAGTAGGTAAACTCTCATCAGAATCTGGAAACCACGCAGGGGTGCTCAACCTGGGTCCACAAGTATAATAATTCTCAAACTTTCCACAGAGACTCAACACACTACAAATGGAGAACAAACATGAATCCAGTGGCCTCATAGCTCACGAGTATGGATCTGAGTCTGTGGCCATAGAGGCAGATCTGCAGCAGTCTGTCCCTTTCAGGGTTTGCAAACTCTATGCTGAGTTCTCAGACCCCACGCTACAAATAGGCGTATTATATGTATTTTTATTATTTAAACTTTTAAATAACCCCCCCCCCCCCCCCCCAAGGCGTAGGTGGTTAGGGTGTGCTATAAAACAATCCTTTTGTGTTTTTGCCCCATCAAAACATGAGGATCATAATATGGGTCCTATAATGGCGGCCAAAGGAGAAAACATTTTCTGTGAGCGTGTCAATTAGGTTTTTGGTCCGAAAAAACAGTTCTGAGATTGTGGACCCAAAAATGATCAGAGAAAAACCTCCTTCATATAGCAGAGAGTAATCTTTCCTTTGGGACTTAAAATGGGGAAATGCTATTATTTTGACCCTCCACGAAGGATCTGACCGAAGCTTGCCTGGAAGAATCTAAACTGGATTTTGAAAATATTTTATTGGTAATCGTCATACATTGCAGAGTTACAAACAATAAAAACAACTTTTCAGTGGAAATTGTCAACTATTACTAAAGAGATGCTTTCGCCGACCGTAATATGTATTATGTTGTATAAGTACGTCATGGTCACAAGCCACAAAAGGCAAGGGAAGAACTCATTTGTTTGCTCAAGGTCTGAAAAAACATTGGCGACAATAAGGGGCTGTGGCATGGTCAGGGTGCTCCATCAGTCACAGAATTAATGTATTTTTCAAGTCCCTTGTGTGTCATCCTCTTTTAGCATGGCTTTCAATTTCACAAATAAACTGATGATATTCTGCTTAAAAAAAATGGAGTGGTACAGGTATCAGATTTTCTCCAGTATTAGGGGTGTCTTTCATAGATTCACATACTTGAATATTCCCCGTCGTCGAAGTGGGAGTCCCATGGTACATAAAATAGCAATAATGCTATATATATATATATATATATATATATATATATATATATATATATATATATATATATATATATATATATATATATATATATATATATATATATATATATATATATATATATATATATATATATATATATATATATATACATAATAAAAGAACAGGTAAATACAACGGAAAACCTCCAGAACAATTCCTACATAGGAATGCATGGTAAAGAGAAAAAAACACTTGTAACACATTAGTGTCATTATGTTAGTCCAAACTACAGCCAATCAGGCGCAAGCACCCTCTAGAACCTTCTCCTCAGAAGCTCCAGTCCTCAGATTTTCTACTGCACATCGTGTGAATGGAGTCTCCCTGAGCTCTGCTCAGTTCTTTGCCTCAAATCTTCTACTTCCAGTCTTCTCAACATGTCAAGTAAGAAGTCTTTATTCAGACCTTGCTCTTCTTGTGGGAAGCTGCGTCTTTTTGATAAGGACCCCCACCAGAAGTGTATTTATTGTCTATATCCTGAGCATGAAGTTGGCAGCTGCAAGTTCTGTAAAACTTTTTCTACAAAGACTCTGAAGGACAGAGAAGGCCGACTTCTCCTTTGGATTCAACGTCTAAAAGACAAGGATTCTGCGCTGTCAGACGCAGAAAGTTTCCAATCTGGTCCTTCTACAGCAGCATCTAAGCGTGGTAGTGTACAGGATATTCCTTCTCCTTTCCTCAAAAGGAAGAAAATGGCCCTGCCTCTGGCCTCTGTGGTGTCTCCTACCACTCCTATTACCGCTATGCCCACGAGACCTGGCTCTCAGGCGTCTTCTGCTGCCTCTAGGAGTGTTTCCACGCCTCTTAGCCATTTTGGGACACTATGACCGGCATATGTGGTCGGACATATCGGCATTGGTGCATCTAATACCGGAGGCCTCCAAGGCGGACGCTCAGCAGATTCTTCAGGATGGGCAGAGCGCATCGGAAGAAATGATCGACTGTGCAGTCGATATTGCTGGTACAGGTTTCCGTCTGCTTGCAAGTGCAGCTGCCCTCCGACGCCAGGGTTGGTTACAATCCACCTCCTTCCGGCAGGAAGTCCAATCCAGGATCCTTGATATGCCGTATGATGGTGAGTCGCTATTCGGGTCTCACATAGATGACGCTCTGGAGTCCATTAAGAAGGACACCGATACTGCTAAGTCATTGGGCACGTTGCAATTCCAGAAGCAGCCCTTTCGAGGTGCGCGCGGACGTGGCACTTCTTCCACATTTCGAGGAGGACAACAGTACCGCTCCTACAATCAGGGCAACCAGTGTTACGCATCCAATCAGCAGCAGTCCAATCGTCAGCAGTCCTCCAAACCCTATAGGGGAAAGTCTGCCTATCGCGGATCCACTCCTAAGCGCCAATGACTTTTATCATCCCCAAAGTGTTGGAGGTCGAATCTCTCTGTTTTATTCTCAGTGGTCCTCCATCACCTCGGACCGCTGGGTTTTAGACATTGTACGAAGGGGTCATACCTTAGAGTTCGTCAAGATTCCTCCTCCTACTCCACCATCTGGCCCCCCTCCTCCACACCTCGAGGAGCTTTACCATCAAGTCAGTCTTCTTGTTCAAAAAGGTGCAGTCGAAGTGGTCCCGGTGCATCAAAGAAGAGAGGGGTTTTACTCTAGATTCTTCCTCATACTCAAGAAGACCGGAGATTGGCGGCCCATTCTGGATTTGAGGGCTCTCAACCAAATCCTCAAGTGCCAATCTTTCCGCATGCTGACACTACTAGAGATCCTGTAACCTTCAAGACGCGTACTTTCATGTCCCGATTCTCCAACAACATCGCCAGTACCTGCGTTTCAAGGTGGGGCAAACGCATTATCAGTTCAAGGTCTTGCCCTTCGGGCTTCGCTCAGCTCCTCGTGTGTTCACGAAGGTACTGGCTCCGGTGGTGGCTCACCTGCGTCTCCAAGGTGTTCAAATCTTCCCTTACTTGGACGATTGCCTCCTCAAATCTCAATCCCACCATCAACTATGTCAGGACACTCGTCTTTGTCAGCAGGTATTTCAATCCCTGGGGTTTGGCCATCAACGTCGAAAAGTCACAGTTTGCGCCACTGCGAACCAGAAATTTCTTGGGAGCTATTCTGGACACGAGACTATCAAAAGCGTTCGTCTCGCACGAGCGGCAACAGAAGATGCTTCGTCTGGTCTCACTCATTCGAATAAGACAGTCCGTTTCTGTTCGGACGTTAAAATCATTTTTGGGGATGGCATCATCTTGTATCGCACTGATCCCAAATTGCAGGTTGCGAACCCGTCCCATTCAAGAGGAACTGGATGTACGGTGGCGTCAGGTCTCCGGGTCCTTCAACGACCTAGTTGCTGTCACAGCCCGTATGAGAAAGAGTTTACATTGGTGGGCGCAGCCAACCAACCTGGAGATGGGGACGTCGTTCCTTGTTCACTCACCAGATCTCACGCTCACGACGGACGCCTCTCTGGAGGGCTGGGGCGCTCATCTCCAAGGCCTCTCCATCAAAGGCAAGTGGACTCTGCCCCAACGCAGGTGGCATATCAACAGGCTAGAGTTCATGCCGATCTTCCTAGCGCTCAAGTCATTCCTACCTGTAGGTTACGGGGAGTCAGTGCTTATCCAAACGGACAATACCACCAGCATGCACTACGTGAACAAGCAGGGAGGAACCAAGTCTCCACACCTGTCTTGCTTGGCCCAGTCAATTTGAGTTTGGGCTCTCCGTCATCAGATCACCTTGACGGCTGTCCATCTGCTGGGCGTGTCCAACATCCTCGCGGACTCTCTAAGCAGGTCCACATCATCAACACACGAATGGGAACTGCACCAGCCGACTCTGGATCTTGTGTTCCACCGATGGGGTCGCCCAGCTCTAGACCTCTTTGCAACGCCAGAGAATCGAAAATGCCCATCCTACGCAAGTTGGCATCCCCACCCCGGTTCGTGCGGGAATGCCCTTTTGATCGATTGGTGCGATCTATTCGCTTACGCTTTTCCGCCGATTCCGTTATCACCGCGGGTGCTGTGGAAGATGCGAAGGCAGCCCTGTCACATCCTATTGATCGCTCCTCGTTGGCCCAGACAGGCATGGTTTTCGGAATTGCTTCTGCTGTCCCAGTGCGAGCCCATTCCTCTGCGTCCTCGTCCAGACCTTCTAACGATGGACAGGGGCCAAGTGTGCCATCGGATCCCTCCACGCTACAATTGTCAGCATGAAACCTGAGCACCTTGAATTCGCAGACTTAAACATATCTCAGGAATGCAGAGACATCCTCGCTCATGCTAGGGCTCCGTCTACCATCAAGACTTATAACTCAAGTGGAAGAGATTCTGTCATTGGTGCGTGGCAGCAAATGTCCATCCAATCCATTCTACTCCGGAGCAACTTCTTCCGTTCTTCTTAAATCTCGCTCAGTCTGGACTTTCACATGCTACCTTGAGAGTTTTCCTAGCTGCAATCTCTCGTTTCCGACACGATGGCTCTTCTTCCCTCTGCTCGTCCAGAATCATACGCCAGTTCTTCAAAGGGCTCTTCCGAAAGTTCCCACCTGTTCGGCGCCCTCCTCCACCATGGCACCTCAATGTTGTACTATTTCAACTTATGAAGGCACCATTTGAACCAATCCATAGGTCTGATATCAAGTTCCTCACCTGGAAGGTTGCGCTGCTTTTGGCTTTGACTTCATCTCGTCGCGTAAGCGACATTCACGCTTTCACTATCAAGCCACCTTATCTACAGTTCAAACCTGACGGCGTGGTGCTTCGCACTAACCCCTCTTTCCTACCTAAAGTGCCTACGGATTTTCATCTGAATGAGCCTGTGTTCCTAAAGACTTTCTTTCCGGACCCAAGGTATCCGGCGGAGCAGCGTTTGCATTCTTTGGACATCAAACAATGCCTTAAATTTTACATTGATTCAGAAAAGGGGGTGGTGATGAACAGAGTGTCTGAATTAAGCAGACCACTCTTACCCAGTCCAAAGATCAGGACTTGATCCATCACCGTTTTTTAGCTCACTGCACCATCCCAGCTCAGAACCTGGCTACATGCAAATTAGTCTGTTCCTGTCCCAGTGCATGATGGGAACAGGGCAAACCAAACTACCAAGCCAATTCTTATACTGGGAAGGAAACAAGCTTCCCGGGACCGGTTTCTGGCATTTCAGCCGTCGTCGGCCCGGCTTGCTTGAATCCTGATGGTGCAATGAGCAAGGGACTCACATCTGGGTATACCCTTCCACGCTTTTGGTGGACAAAATGATTCAGAAAAGGGGGTGGTGATGAACAGAGTGTCTGAATTAAGCAGACCACTCTTACCCAGTCCAAAGATCAGGGCTTGATCCATCACCGTTTTTTAGCTCACTGCACCATCCCAGCTCAGAACCTGGCTACATGCAAATTAGTCTGTTCCTGTCCCAGTGCATGATGGGAACAGGGCAAACCAAACTACCGAGCCAATTCTTATACTGGGAAGGAAACAAGCTTCCGGGGACCGGTTTCTGGCATTTCAGCCATCGTCGGCCCGGCTTGCTTGAATCCTGATGGTGCAATGAGCAAGGGACTCACATCTGAGTATACCCTTCCACGCTTATGGTGAACAAAATGATTCAGAAAAGGGGGTGGTGATGAACAGAGTGTCTGAATTAAGCAGACCACTCTTACCCAGTCCAAAGATCAGGGCTTGATCCATCACCGTTTTTTAGCTCACTGCACCATCCCAGCTCAGAACCTGGCTACATGCAAATTAGTCTGTTCCTGTCCCAGTGCATGATGGGAACAGGGCAAACCAAACTACCAAGCCAATTCTTATACTGGGAAGGAAACAAGCTTCCGGGGACCGGTTTCTGGCATTTCAGCCGTCGTCGGCCCGGCTTGCTTGAATCCTGATGGTGCAATGAGCAAGGGACTCACATCTGAGTATACCCTTCCACGCTTATGGTGGACAAAATGATTCAGAAAAGGATTCAAGCAAGCCGGGCCGACGACGGCTGAAATGCCAGAAACCGGTCCCCGGAAGCTTGTCTCCTTTCTGGTGAAGAATTGGCTTGGTAGTTTGGTCTGCCCTGTTCCCATGATGCACTGGGCCAGGGACAGACTAATTTTCATATAGCCAGGTTCTGAGCTGGGATGGGGCAGTAAGCTAAATAACGGTGATGGATCAAGCCCTGATCTTTGGACTGGGTAAGAGTGGTCTGCTTAATTCAGACACTCTGTTCATCACCACCCCCTTTTTTTAAATTTTACATTAACAGAACTGCCTCTTTCTGCAAGTCCGACCAACTGTTTATTGCTTATGGGCGACTGCGTAAGGGGCATCCAGTTACCAAACCAACAATTGCCCGTTGGCTTTCTTCAGCCATTACCTTCTGCCATCAACAAGCAGGCAAACCATTGCAGTCTTCAGTGAGGGCTCATTCTACTAGGGCGATGTCTTCATCCACCGCCTTGTTTGCCGGTGTGCCACTTCATCAGATTTGCTGTGCAGCGACATGGTCCAGCAGGCACACCTTCAGCAGGCATTACTGCTTGGATGCCATCAATGAGGCGGATACCGCAGTGGGACAGGCAGTACTTCGTCATCTTTTCAAATAAGGTGAGCCTCTGTTCCCTCCTCCTTTGTGTTTTCCTGTGATTGCTATGAATGTTTACATGACTGTATTATTACTGTCTTTGGCCTTTTCCATATGTGCCTAGCAATCTCAGCTCTACGGAGGTTACTGCTCTCTATTCTATTCAAGTATGTGAATCTATGAAAGACACCCCTAATACTGGAGAAGAACACTTGTTACTTGCCTGTAAACAGGTGGTTCTCCAGTATTGGTGTCTTTCATAGATTCACATACAACCCACCCTTTCCTCCCCTCAGAGGCTCTCTTCTCCTCATGCACTCTAGGTCTCTTTGGTGCTGCGAAAATCTGAGGACTGGAGCTTCTGAGGAGAAGGTTCTAGAGGGTGCTTGCGCCTGATTGGCTGTAGTTTGGACTAACATAATGACACTAATGTGTTACAAGTGGTTTTTTCTCTTTACCATGCATTCCTATGTAGGAATTGTTCTGGAGGTTTTCCGTTGTATTTACCTTATATATATCTGGGGCCCACTGGAGGGCTGAAAAATGGTCCCAAATTGAAACCGGCAGGAATCAAACCCACTGGAGGGTGAGAATGTGCCACAAAAAACTACGTGCCCCAGCATGCAACATGAGAACTAATTGATTATGAACGCACACCGGAGGCGAATGGAAGTAATTAAAGAGCATGCAGAGGGGCAGCGTGAACGGCAAGTAACTGTGAATCCTGGCGGTGGCCTCTGAAGAGAAGCACAAAGGCTTCGAAACGCGTCAGGCCGAGGGACAGAGTGACGAGAAGGGAAGCTGCATGATTTTAATAAAGTGGTATGTTACCAGCCTGTTTCGTGGAGTGCGGCCTCGTATCTGAGCACCTCTTACATGAAATATATATATATATATATATATATATATATATATATATATATATATATATATATATATAGCACTATTGCTATTTTATGTACCGTGGGACTTCGACGACGGGGAATATTCAAGTATGTGAATCTATGAAAGACACCAATACTGGAGAACCACCTGTTTACAGGTAAGTAACAATTGTTCATCTTCAGTTCAGTTTTTTGAAAGGACATTCAAAGCTGGATGCCTAACAATTCCAAAACAGAGTTTGCTGTGTGCCTCCCATTAGAGTTAAGAATATTTTTTGTCAATAGTATAAAAAGAAAGTATTGAGGTGTATCTGGACGATGTCCTACATTTTAATTGCACGTATAATACCGTGTTTTGTCTTATCAACCCAATCCTCAAGCTTTTTTGCACATAGAAGACCACCCTTTCTTGCTAAAAGTCTTATAATGATGGCCTAAGCTATTGCAGATGTCTAAGGGGAATATTGCAATGCCTTCTAGGCAGGTGTGCCCCAAAATATAAAGTATCATTGTCATCTAATTTAGAACCAGACTGCCTATATTGTCAATAGATTTATTATCGAGGATGCCTATGACCCCTGCATTAACAACGATTTCTTTATTTTTTTTAATGTATTCATGAAACATTTATAGCATGGAGGAAGCCACATAAAAAATAGAGGACTTTTCATGTAGGTAGAAAAATGGTCATGAGGAAGATTATCCCTAGTAATAACAAAACACAGAGGGCATGTCAGCATTAGTAATGGTCCAGTATATAAATGTGATCATTTAGCTAGGATCCAACTAGGTGGTTTTTCATCTGAATATTTATATAGTGTTAACTACCCCTGCTGAATCACTTTATGGTGAAAAGTACACTATTGCGGAAACCAAGGGTTGGGATTTTAATTGTTTTTGGTTAGCGACTTTTGTCTTGTGCTCTGACTAAACACTTACATGCATTATCTCAGTTTGTGGTAGAATCAATGAGAGTTAGATATCTTAGCTAGGGGGAGGAGGAGGATGTATCAGTTCATGTGAATGTGGGGTGGGGTGAATAGAAGATCCCTCTAGGGTTTTAGATGGCATTGCTTGCAAGGGGCGTCAGCTGTTTGTTTGTGTAAATCATTGGTGTGATGAATAGATAGGGTAGTGGAAGCCTGAAAGGTTGACAGATTGCAGGCAAATGGCTACATTTTTGTGAGAAGAAAAGGTTATGGGCTATTGGATGAGACGGGCAGTTCACTCAAGTACATGAGGACAAGTAAGTCAGAGGGCACATAGCTTTGTGTAGGTTAAGCTAGGATATGCAGTTTGGAAAATGAGTCTAATAAAGGGATCTGAATATGTATAAGACTGAAGATATTCAGTGGTTATAAATCAGTCCTTTTTGTTGTGGGGTGATATGCATCGGTCATAAGCATATTGATTTTGTACAATATTGGGCACTGAAAGTATGAAAAGCTGAATATTAGCATGCTTGATTTAATTTTATGCACAGTTTTACTAGGCTGTAAGTAAATCGGAGTCATAGGAAGGTCTCAGCAGGTAGGATTGAGTTCTTACATAAGATCTTCTCAAGGTGGCCAGCGCTTCTGATTATAGATTTAGCAGTATTTATTCTTGTTGCATGTCCCATTTTGTAGAACATGTGTCTGTTTACTCATGGTTATCAGGTTGGGAATAGGCTGATCCTAACCATTATTTTAAATTCCACATGGTTGCCAGTGACTTTTTTTTTTCTTCTAGGGGTGAATTGAATAATTTGGCGGTCTTTACAGGGATAGTTGTGCCACCAACAGCTTTCTTTTGTAAGGTGTAATGATTAAATGCAGTGCTGGTCTGTAATGTAAATTCATAGGTTGGCTGTATTTGTTTAATTTTCATCCAGAGGAATTCAGAACCTTTGTGTTATTGCCTTCCGATTCTTACAAAATAGTTAAAATGGTTAAGAAGTGCCTTCATGGCAGGAGAAACGGATGTGTGATGAAATGAAAAAGTAATCATATGGATGTGCTCTTCACTCCCTGGAGAGCCTCCTTATGGCTAATATAAGAATCCATCCTGTGATACTGACCATTAACCTAATCTACATTTGAGAGGATGAGTGATAATGTCTCCTGAACCTTTTGTGGAAATGCAGGTTGGGGAAAAATGCAACAGAAAGTCCTCTCAGAGTAGGAGGCTGAGTAGGAGGCTGACGTAGTTAGTTTGCCCATTTTGGAGTTCATCCATTAGACTACAGCTTTGATGTAGTTTTTAGTATAGTGTTTTGTGTGTATTTGTGGTTTTCCACTTTAAGTATGATTTGTCTGTCATCTGCATAATTGCAGCAGATAAGGTCCAAACCGATCCTTAGCTCTAGTGTTAGTTGTATTGTGTGCATTAAAGGGGAGAGTTGGGCGATCCTTGTGGACCTTCTCTTCATTTTGGATGAGATCTCATCATGTTAACTCTGTCATCGGTGTCGGAGGAGTTCAAAGCAAGTATTTTACTAGCAGCACCTTTTTCTTTGAGTCTATGAATTAAGGTTTGAAGTTGAACTATTTTGAAAACTGCATAGCAGTTCTGGGCAAGTGCTACTGCACCGTTTTGTTTACAGTCTATTTTAGGTCATTCAGTATTTGGATTTAAGTAGACTTCCTGGATCCTCCCAGGTGTAATTCTGTTAGCTACTCAGCCTGAGAGTAAGGGGGTATCCTCTTAGAATTGAGAAATGTGGTGATGTCTATATGAAAATGGTCTATACATAATAGGGTTTTGGTGGTCCAGGATGTTTTTCATGATTAATGGTCATATATTCTTTATTAAAATCCTGTAAAAGGTTTCAAGTGCTCAGAACATTATTGAATTATGTTGGCATAAACACAGATGTTGAAAGTTACATTTTTATTAAATATTCGTGAGGGGCATGAGTCCAAAGGACAGCCAGCTGAGCTTGTGGCTTTCACAATGTCCAGAAAATGTTATATCTCAGAAGAATGGTAGAGATGCATGTATTTACTGAAGTGGCTTCTCCGTCTGACAGAGGAATCTTTTATTAGCTAGATATGAGTTAAAGGGTTTTGCTTTGGTGGCAATAAGTCAACAGTTTGTTGCAGAAGTCTTGAAAGTTAGAGATAGTTGTTTGAGTGCCTTCAGGATTTTGGAATTCCAAAAGTAGTTTATGGGAGGCACTTTGTTTGGCATTGTAGATCCTGACTGAATTGTAGATTTTCTTTGTATTGTTAATTAATGATTTACACATTCTACTGTGTTTTTGGTGATCCATTTTGTCAAGAGGATTCTCTGACTTTTCCCAGTTTCATGGAAGTGTTGAGGTTTATTGTCTACAAAGCTAATATTCTTAGGCAAGTTGTTACAAAGTCTTGAAGTCATGCTTGTGAAGGTGCAGTATTCTGGTTCTTCTTACTTTTGGGATTTATAGGATGAGATGCAGTATGCTTCTGGTGCTTCTCAGTTCTCTATTAACAGTTCTGGAGACAAGCTTGTCTTGTGCCATTTTTCTTCTTAAGCGTGTCTATTGTTTCTTTTTGGCACAGTGTGGTAAACAAAACAGGCTGATTCTGTTAACATCTGCCAAGATCACTCCATTTATAGTTCAAAGGGACCACAGGAGACTCCCAAGATAGTTGTAAGTGAAACTATTGAGCATATGCCACATTCTATCTCATTCTTTCCATGATGGGGGCTGGACTCAGGAGTAAGACACTGCCAATGCTAGCAGTCAAGACCTGCCATGCTAGTAGGATTTCCTTTACTCGCACTTAGTTTTATCTTTTGTCTGGATGTCCCATAAACTGAGTGATATCTGATCACTTAATACAAATATGTATGCTTTTTCCACTATGCTGGTTTCTGAGTCTCTGGTTGTTTTAAATATCCTGTAGTTCATATATTCTCAAACTATCTGGTACATTTGTTAAACTTGGTATCTGCTCAACATCAAACGCCCTGGCTTAGTTCTTCACAATTTGAAGGCATAGTAAGCACTACTTGCTCTCTGTTTGCTATTTTTGACTAATGCATGGAGTAGAATGAGCGATTTAAAGTCTGGTACTTTAAAAACGTACTTTTTATGTATAAAGATGTTTTTTATAACAGACTTTAAAAGAGGAAAGAAATTCTGTTGCTTATTCCTACTTTTTATATATGCTGACGGTTTCAAAGCGCAGACTTCAACAGAGGGAAGAAAGTCATTTTACATTGGAACAAAATATTGAAACTATCAAAATGCTACATGTTTACAGAGGGGTGGGTTGAGAGTTGTAAGATGTCGGGTGACATAGAATACATGACTGTTGAGGACCTTGTGATAGATTAAATATTGCTGAAGGCAATAGGGGCCGTATTACAGAATGGCGCATTTTCATTGTTTGCACAGGGCAAACCTAAAAGGTGCACCTGTCGCACAAATAGAAAATGCACCCTATTACCATGAATGTGCTGCCCACAGGGCACCCACAAACTTTCGGTGCCCTGGGGGCAACGCATTCAGGTGAAAAACGAAGTAGCTGCTTTAAAGCTGCTCCTTGTTTTCACATAGCAGGCAGCAACCCGCCTGTACTTTGAAAGGGAATTGGAGATCCCATTGCAGGCAGGTGCACTCTGTGACGGCACCCACCTGAAAGGGATGTCTGGGGGGGTCCATGGGACCCCTGTTACCCCCTTCAGAGGGCTGCTCTCAGGTGACGCACTGCTAATACGCCTCCTGTCAGCTTCTTTGCCTCTACGCCCGTGTCTGTAATACGGTGCAGGCGGAGAGGCAAAGGAATTCCCTCATTTGCATGGAGCACGCCTGCATGCAAATGAGGGAACGTCCCATACAGATTGTGCTCTGCGCTTTATGTACGCCAACGCTGTTGGTATTACAGGAGGGGCCGCACAAGCGTTTGCAGTCCATTCTGTAATACCAATGGGTGGTACACATAGCGGGCGCAAACACTTGTTGCAGCCCCAGGGCACTCTCTGTAAAACACCCCTTGTGTTACTCATACTTAGTTTTTTGACTCTCGAAGGATGAAAAATCTGATTACGCCCTTCTGATGTTATATTTTGTGCCGTGGTGGTCCTGATCAGTGATTAGCAACAAGCCTTTACCTCACGGAGTCTTTGTGTTCTGATTCATGGCGCTATACGAAAGCAAAAGTACTTATGAAACAGCATTACTATAGTAACCTAAACAGTATTTGTCTGCATGCACTAATCTAGGTCTCATACCCACCAATACTCAGACACACATTTAATTTAAACAGCTGTTAGTTTTATAGATTGATCATTATCTGGTTAACGTTGCCAAAAAGGATACATTGCAAGTCAAGTCAAAACAACTTTATTCTGTGAGATTATATCACCATGAAGCATGCTAATCAGAGGGGAGCAAATATAAGCTGCAGTTAATAATACAATTTAGACAATAACAAGCTAAAAACATATTTCATGAGCATCAATATAACCCATCATAGTACACTTTTATATAACGCAAAAAACAAAATGACCAATGGATGCCTAAATTGCTAAAAGCTAATATAGCAGATAAATGTTAAAGTGCAAAGTGCAGAATCCAAACAGGATGAAAACTAAATAATCTATTTCATACAGATAAATAAAGTGCATGGTGCTATTGAACATAAATAACAGGGTATATAACAGGCTACATTTAATCAGGTTTTTCATATTGCAGAGCATCCAGGAGTGCATAGGCCTTTCTTCTCCTTATTGCCAATTGTATAAACAGGATAACAGCATTAATAACTTTTTCATTTTTCATTGCCCAAGCTACATATAAAGTTAAAAGCATGTTTGTAGTGGAAAAGGATGTTGGATAAAAACGGAGGTTTTAAAATTGATTTTCATAAGTCCGCATAAAAACTGCAAAAGAAAATAAAATGCATCGTGGATTGGGGTATTTTCATCATCTCAAGGGCAATTCGGGAGTTTATGGCACCACTTTTCCCTTTTGGGGAAGGCTGTTAAGTAGTGAAGCGTGCCTAGTCTAAGTCGTGTTTGATAGAATCTGTGTTGTATATTTCAGACCTGTATTAAGAACATTTGTGGACTCGTTGCAGGTATAGCTTCACAGTAAGAAATAACGCTATGCATTTGACTAAGTTCGACCACCGTTACGCATTCCATAGTATTCATGTATCTTATCTTTAGGTCTCTTTTACTAAAATCCTGGAGAGCTATAGGGTTCTTTCTATCAGTATCTAGCATGCAAAATTTCAAAAGGTTATAGATATGGCCCAACCATGGAATTATTTTGCTGTAATCAAGAGCTAAACAGTCCATAATTAAATCCTTAGTGAATTTGGTCTCGTCTTTGCACCATATTCCTTGCCAAAAGGTGGGAGCTTGCCTATTTATTAGGGCGCTATACGAAAGCACAAGTACTTATGAAACAGCGTTCCTATAGTAACCTAAACAGTAATTGTCTGCATGCACTAATCTAGGTCTCATACCCATCAATACTCAGGCACAATTTTAATTTAAACAGCTGTTAGTTTTATAGATTGATCATTATCTGGTTAACGTTGCCAAAAAGAATACATTGCATTTATCAGGTGTTTAGAAAAAGTGCCTAACATTCAGTTTAAAAATGCATTGAAGGCAGCAAAACATCTCTCCGCATATTAGCAATAGTGGCCGACTTGGAGGCAAAACATTCAACCAAAGAGAGTGCAATTCACATTTGAATTCTATTAATAACTTCACACCAATAATTTGGATGTACGCAGTAAACATAACAATAGGTTAACTCGGTAACATTTAGGCATTTACATCCTTATCAACTCGTGACCTGGATGAACTAAGCTCTCTGCAGTTCATACGTATAGGATTATTGAAACCAGAGTTCAAATAAATTTTAGGCTAAATGCTCTGCTCACGTGGGAGGAGCAGAGAGAGGGAGAATCACGGAACTTATTAGGGCAAATCATCAAGTTTAAAAATCTCTAACCAAAGCATCAGTCACCGTTACACATCTCCAGTAAAGGACAATCTACAATGATTTATTTTTCATCTGTAATACCGTTTCGAGCACAAATGTTATGGATAGCAAGAGTGTAACATTAACTGTAGGCAACATAACAGTTAAGTTTAAAAGAGTGTGCCATTAAATGGTTGGCGGAGACAAATATATCCTATTTGCTAGTTATGTGATTATCGAAGGCACAAATACCTATTAACAAGCCATGTATGAAAACATGAACTGTACATATTTACAAAGGAGTGGGCTGGTTAACACTTGCATCCTTACAGTTGTAGTAGATACGTTTTCATTTTGTTGAGACCCTGGTGGTAGTGGATAGCACAAATATTGCGAGGTAGGGAGTTCCAGTTTAAAGAGACCTAGAAGGTACAAGGCAATGCACTTGGAGACAGCCCAGGGTGGATTTGGTGGTGGTGGGCGATTTGATTAACAATCTTAACTTTTGAGTCGGTGAATAGAGTAATATAGTGCCTCAAAGCAATCAAGGAGCAAGTTCCTTTATCTGTTTGAATGCTAGTATTAGAGGTTTGTATTTGGCCATGTGCTTGGCTGTGAGCTAGTCCGGCTTGATAATTGTATACTGTGTTGTGCCTGTATTAATTGTAAAGTCTTAAAGGTGCCAAAGGTTTAGAAAACGTGTATATTGGTGCTAAATATTAGTAATGCCTTGGACTGATTCTTTAATGCCCTATCTCATTATTAATTATCCAATGTTTTTCAGCATATTTTGTCTTAATTCATCGTTTTCAATTAAATATGTTCATTTACTCATTCTAAAGGACCTGTTGTGGCTGGTTCGGAGATTTGGAGGGTGGTCCGCCTAATTTGGGACCATAATAGGTTTTGTCTACCCTGCTTACTTTCCAAACTTTTTCACAGTACTCATCAGCTGTGGTGTTCTACTTAGTAGACAAAGCAATGCACGTCTCTCTTATCTCTGTTTACCTAGTCTGCTTTCAAGATTAATTTTTCTTGCAAATTCTAGTGCCTAGTCTTTAATTTGGACTTTTTGGTAGTAGCCTCTTCCCGGTTAAACGGTCACAATATGGTGAGGGAGCTGTCGTAGACCATTCCATCCTTCTGTCAAAAATATTTGACATTTAAGCTGCACAACTCCCAACACTGTTTGAGTCTTTTGTGAAACTCTTTAACCGCATCGCTGCGGCGGCTATTCCGCCGCAGGACTAAGGGGGCGGGGCGGCCGCGCGGCGGCCGCATGCTGATGACGGAACCGCTCCGTCATCAGCCGCAGTTGGGCTGTGCTCATGACGGAGCGGTTCCGTCATGGTCCCGCCCACTCAATAGAACGCGCCGCGCAGGCGCGGCGGCCGGGCCGTGGCGGAACCGCTCAGTCATCAGCACAGCCCAACCGCAGCTGAAGACGGAGCGGTTCCGTCATCAGCATGGAAAGGGTTAATAGAAATATTGAATTTTTGTTTAATCGTAAGGATAGTTTATCCAGTTTATGTAAAGCATACCCTTTGTAAATCCTGATAATCTGCACCCATCGATCAATAAATAAACTTTCACTTTAATTTTTAATTTTTTTTGGCCAAGTTGCATACTATTCTCATTTGTCTCCTCCATACACTTGGTCTCGTCGTCCAGCATTAAATCTATTATGCCAATGTCTATATTACGTTGCAGTGCAGTGCACAAATGTGTCCAACCTTTTGTAACAAAACTGTAGTAGAGCAGGCAAAACTTTCAGGTTTCTAATTACAAAGCCTGTGTGAATGGTCAGTGTAAAGCAACCTCCGAGATTTAATAGCTCAAACTCAAATAGACAGCTATAATTCCTTTAAAAAAGAATTGTGAAAGGCAACTTCCCTCAAATCTGTGGGTCAGGAATCCAGCGGATTAGATGGGGTTGCTGCACTGTTGAAAGCAGTTTGCTAAAAAAAATATGGGAGCTTTGAAGAAGCCCTACTATTTGAAAGCAAGTAGTAATGATAACCATCCTGGTCTCCTTTGTTTCTGAAGAAATACCGGGCTAGACATGTTTTTTATTTTGAGGAGAAAGGTATTCCGGCACTGCACCAATCAAAACAGACAAACAGAAATCTGATTACATTGATACCCAAAAATTATTAAAAGAACATTACATGAACAAATGTGATTTATTTTATTCTCCTTAAATCAAACTTCTAATGGCTTTATATTTGATAAAAAATAAAATGTCAAAGTATTGTTAGCATATTCATTAAAAACTATCCTGTGGTATTTCAGTATTGAAAAAATAATGTTGCCCATTGAAGTTTGAGGCTTAAGTCACTCTGAAACGCTCTGTAATTCAGAAATTTGAATTCCCCTCGACTGTTTGACCAAAGCTTCATTAAAGTAGTAGGTCTCAAAGGCTTAAATTTGCTGAAGGCGCAGGATGGGGTGTAATAAAAACTTAAGCACAATGCAAAATAACTTGAGGCCCATACAAAAAGAGAGAAAAATATTTAAAAAAAATATTGTCTGAATATCACCAAAAGGTGTGGGTAGAAATTTGGGGCAAACTAGCAAGGACCCCTAGAAACCCTGCGGGAATTTATTACATGGATCAACACCTGTGACCAGAATCTGAGGTTCACCCACAGCTATGACAAGAATACTATGGTGTTCCTTGACATCACAATAACCAAAACCAATAACCGCCTTGAAACTAAAACATATCAAAAATCCACGGCAAAAAATAACCTTCTACGCTTTGAGAGTTTCCACCCCCGACCCCTTAGGGAAAACCTCCCTTACGGCCAATATCTGAGGCTTCGTCGCAACTGCAGTAGTACCACTGACTATCACAACCAAGCAGCTGAACTGACTGAGAAACTCACAGCCAGAGGATATCCCAACAAAATCATCAATAAATGCCAAAAACGAGCCAGAAACCAGCCAAGGGAAGCTCTACTAGAAGAAAAAGTGACCAGCAACGACAAGAATATACCTCTGACTTGTGTTACAACTTTCAATGCCATCTCCAACCAAATGAGTAGGTGTGTGAATAAGCATTGGTCTATATTGAACACAGGTAACTTGCATTGGGAAAAACCTTTAGTCTTGTTTAAAAAATCACGCAGTCTAAAAGATGCCTTGGTGAACACCAGACCGAAAGTGACCAACACCACTGATGAACAATCAATCACAAGGGCCTAGGGACTCCCTGCTGTCATTGGACATTTCCGCTGTGGTAATTGCAGCGTATGCCACCTCACGGATAACACAAAAACCTTAGACCTGGAGGAAGGCAAAACTTGGAAGCAACTATCACATACCAACTGCAACAGTACCAACGTAGTCTACATTATCACTTGCACATGTGGTAAAACATACATAGGAATGACAACCAGGAAAGTCAAACAAAGGATCTGTGAGCACCGCAGCACCATCCCCTGCAAAAAGAATGCAACCAGACTTTCAGACCACTTTTTGGAAGCCAACCACACCCCAAATGATATGAGATGGTCTGTGATTGAACAGGTTAAGGCAGGACCTAATTTACAAAAACGATTGTTTGAAAAAGAACAAAGGTGGATTTATAGACTGTCCACTCATACTACAGGATTGAATGATAATATACCCTGGGGCTCCGTCCTTTAAAGATGATCCGACACACTCTGTGTTGACCATCCATGAACTCACTATAATGGGTCCCCCCTGTTTCCTTAGTACAAACAAAGGGTTTCTCCCCTTGAGGTTTTCCTCCTTTCTCTACCGTTTGTATTTATGTACATCCCCAACGGGACTTTTGCCTTTCCCCTGCCAGTTCTCTGAGACCTTTTGGCTCCGAAATGACCCCTACCACATGGGTATTCGTGTTTTATTCGAGTCCACTGACCAGGTTGTTATTCCCGGTTTCATTCCCCCCCCCCCCTATCCGGGTGCACAGGTCCACTCCCTTACTTCCCCCATTTCCAAGCATTATTACATCGCTTGACCTCCTTGCGGTTACTTAGCAACGAGCCTCCAATGTGCTCGACGCTTTGATCTATCCGCTTTCTTCCACTACCCGACCACCGTACAGTTGTACCTAGTGGTTGCACAGCAACGGCGCTTTGACGCGCCACACGTGACCACGCCCATCCCGGAAGCCGCCGCTAGTTAATCCCTTGGGCGGCGGCTCCTCATTGCTACGGGGACAACGAAGAGGCAAGTAGGTTTTCCGCAATCGGATCTCTGCGAAACTGTAAGTTTTTTCCTAAATATCCAGACGCTGCCGACATACCGCTACACGGCCACGGCGTCCATGGGCTCATTTCGAGCCGCCTTTCAGATATGCTCACGCCATTTATACCCTTCTCATACCTCAGATTAGGTTTCCGCAAGCCCTCCTCTGCCCCCTGGAGCATTTGAGCACCCTCAATATAGTAAGATTCCTCCTTGTGACAGCTGTCTTTCGACTCGTATACAACTATATATGCATGCATAATTTAATAAAACTCACTGATGTGCGAGTGAGTTTATAGTCACGCTACGAATAATTTTCTGTGTACGAGTGACTACTTCTAATGTTATTTTCCAGCCACCACGCACACATTCATTGATCTGTGCGAACGAGTGAGCATATATTGATGGCTATAACGTAGCAGCACTTATTAATGATATACGGCCAGCGAACACTACTGCACCAGATACCAGCGTCTACCAAGGCCGGTATCCACGTCCCTGGCACACTATTAACTGTAATTCTTTTACAAATGGGATTCGCATGAAGCATGTAGCATTTTGAGAACCTACACTGTTATAGGCATGTATACCAACCGTTTGTGATTGTTTTCATTTTCTCCAACAGGTTTCTCTTTATACTCTCACCTATTCAGGTTTTTGAGGCAGCCTCCTGCACAATTTTGCAGTTGGGCTCTAGGAACTTAGGACAGGGTACACGTTAGTGTGTGTACACCACCCATTTTCCTAATTTGGTCCTGATGAAAACCTGGGATTACCATTTACAGGTTGAAACATGTAGACCCGCTGTTTTTATATAACACACATAGATACTATTGTTCATTATAACCTACCAGTATCTACCCTTTGTTTTTTATTATTGACAAGTAGCTTTTGAATAAAGTTTTTTTACAAGTTATACCAGGACAATTTTTAACATCCCTTTTTTTGCACTAAACACTAAAAACCATCCCCACTGTAGTCAGGTGTCGCAGCACACCCGGATGGCACTCGGCCATCTGGGTGGACCCTGATGATGAAGCATGTCACCAACCAGGTTGGTGAGTGAGGGGTTTCTTAACAAAAGGATAATGTCCTTTTGCTACCACTGCTGACATCCCATTAAGAACCTTCGGTTCCTTCTGGTGATACTCCTTCTTTGTTTATATTATATTTCAGTCCCGGGGACTAGGAGTACCTTCCATTCACTACGGTGAAGAATCCCTTACTCTCTCCTTTGTTGATACACACAGAAATTTGAGGCGATCAGGATAAAATAAAACAGAACTTCAATTAAATACGATAAAAAAAGTAATGCAACTTTAATGAAAGTACCTTGACACGTTTAGTAAATGTTCAAAAATTGAAAGAGAAAACTAATTAATACCTCTTTAAACATCTGTGTCCTCCAGAGGGTCCCAACTGGTCAAGTTCTCAGGCTGCCTCAGGCTGGAGTTCTAAAATACCTGCGATGTGCTTAGGAACTTTGTGATGAAGGTACTTCGCCTTCAGGGATTTCTTCTGTAAGTGTCCTCAAACAGCCAAATGGGTCTGGCTGAAAGACAGACATCAGTGAGCTTAAACAGTAGCCATTTTACACTTTGGATTCCACAGTCAGCAAAAAATGTATTACAAATTCTTATTAATGCATGTGTTTGTTCTTTCTCAAAAACAAAGTGAGGGTGAACTTCACAAGCTTTCTGTTGCTATTGAGGGCTCATGACCAAAAGTCCTAAATGCTTGCACCTGTCAGAGCAGGTAACCCCTAAAGTGTTACACCCTAAAAGATACCTCAACAGCATACCCACGGGTGGATGGGTCAGAGCACAGTGTTAAGCTTCAATTTCATGAGGCAGTGTGTCTCAAGACAAGGCACCAGATAGCATATCACAAATGCAGTTAATTAAGTAGGGCAGACTAAACAAGTGAGTTCAAGGGCAGATTTAGAATATTAAAAAAAGTATTGCATACGTTTTAAAGTGCAGTACAAGAAAATGCATAACGCCAATTACATAAAGACTCTCAGAAATAGGTCAAATAAAGAGTAAAATCTAAAAAATTCAGAGTGTCAGATGAGCAGCAAAATCAACAAAAAAAAATCGACAGTTTCCCGAGTAGTAACGGCAAAGTCTCAAACAAAATCTGGTTTGCCACCAAAATCGAGGGTTTATACAGGAAACCTTCTCATAAAAGGTACTAAAACAGCATGGTGTGAGCAAAATGTAATATCGCCTTAAGATCTCAGCACCATCCCACAACATATATAATGATTTAGTCTCTCTATGCTAATGTCATGCAGAGATGACAAGACAAATGAGTTACAAAACTGCAGTAAAATATTGTACAGTACAATGAGCTAGCTGAAGGGACGTTGGTGTGTTTGTAACATTACTGAGCTCAAATTGGAAACATTTCTTCAAGAACGTCAATGGAAATTAACGTGATTGTTGTTGATCGTGTGCTGCAGTAATAAACAGTGAATATGCAGGGGTAGATATACATTTTGAACAAGATGGCATTGAGACCTAGCTGAGGCCTACTTAACATAAGCTAGGATAAAAACACTTCAACATGTCAGAAGGAATTCGTTTCGACTGCAATAGCATGCACATACAACTTAGAGTGTGAATCCACACCTTGCACAATTTTATACATGCACAAAAACATTTCACCCCCCAGACTTGTAACGTTTGCAGTAAGCAGTCTTCTTAGTATCTTGCAGTCCAAATTTGAAGAAATATTCCAGTGCTTGAATTACGACAGTAGTCCTGATCTCACTCAGCCTTTATGATGAGTCTGTCAAGCACTGATTTCAGTAAGGTGCAAGACAATTAAATTAATGTGTCCAATGTTTTGCAATGCTGGTTTATGGATATTGTAGATTTCTAAGTTCACCCTCACGTAGATCTTTAGTAATACTTGTAGAGGAAAGGTTTATGGGGCTTCTATTATTGCTGTCTAAAAGAAAGTCTCATTTTTTGCCTGAAAGATGGCTATTGGGAACTTTATTGTGAATTTGCACTTTCTACATTGGCTCCCCTGTTTGGTACAATTAATTGACACCCAGGTACAAGAGGATGGGTTGCTGTTATCATTGAGTTTGAAATAAGCATTTGACTCTAACAGAGGCATTTACCCATCTCTCTGCATTGGGGGTTAATTATCCCTACTCCTGCTCTGTAAACCTAAAAGATCTGGATTGCCACCACATTCTTTTTTATGCTAGGTCCACTACAAAATCCTACTTGACGCTGGTGAAAAATGTAAAGCATTACAAGTGTACTGAACTTTATTTAAGGAGTATACTTTTGGAAAACGTAAAAGTGGTTTTAAATATGTTATTAATAGATCAGGTTGTCCACTTGAAGCCTTTTACAATGTGCCTCAGGTTAACAGAATTAAGATACCATTACTACTTTATCCTGGAGACTTGATCGTCGTGGCTGTTACACAGAATCATTTTCAGATAGATGCAGTTGGCTACTACGGGACTTAGTTCATTACAAACAACCTCAAGACAACAGTTCATCAGTGTCCTATTCAGAACTGAGCAACTCCAATTACTTCTTTTCTTCAATTTTTATTAATCTCCAAATGAGAATCAACTTCATATTTCAAATGTCTGCGTCATTTGTATTCCATAATATAGTCCACACGTGTTTTCCAGTGTCTGCTGCTTAAATATTGCAGCCATACCTTTTGGGTACAATGAATCTCCCATAAAGATGTCTCACTTAACTGGGGTTCTCAATTAAAATCAATTGCCATTGGTTTCCCAAATAGATATTGTATGATAAATATTCATCATTACTCGATGGGACCGTGCTTCCATTATGCCATGCTTGCAGCTTCAAGGTCAGGCTTCCAAAATTCAAGAGCATCAACTGAGTTCCCCAACACCCCAAACAAAAGGGAAGCTAACTAAAACACTTTTAATTAGCATCTCGGGCTTTATTTACAAGTGAGTCCAAGTACTTGGGGGTCACTACGTCAGATACCTAAGTTGGAATCAAATGGACACAGTCCTTGTAAGAGCTGAAAGCATTTCCAAGAGCGTTATGTTTGTAAAAATAATCTGGAAACATCGACCTCAAGTAAATCACTTGAACAAATCATTCAAGCAAACACTGGGGCAAAACCTGGATATGGTGCTGAATTTTGGGGAGGTAGCATTAATAGCTCAGGAACAGGACGATTAGCACAGTGACTGCGGAAACAAGTGATCCCTCTCAATATTATCTCCATGGTTGATGCCTGTTGAATGACTTGGTGTCTATTGAGTCTAAAACGTTTAGCCAAGAAGCACTTCAGCAGGTGAAATAATCTAAGAAATCTAATGTCCTAGTCTGTCTGTCGTATCTTAATACTGTCAGTCTCTCTACTTCAGGGGAGTAGTTCGATGATAGTCTCAACATTAAAGTTGCTCACAAAGTGGAAAGTTCTGTCTCAGCCCGCTATGATAAAAAGTTAGGGATGGGAGCACTAGTGTCCTCAACTCTTGTTTTTCTTTTTCTTTCTCTGAGTAAAAGTGGGCCCTTATATCGGCTTGGAAAAAAAGGCCATAGCACCTCTCGCCAACTTCTGTTTTTTTTTTTTTGTAGTTCTGTTGAAACAGAACACATTTCTTCTGTTGTAATTGGCCATTTTAAACACCCGCATTCTTGGCTTGAAAGTTGGGTCTGGAGTCCCTGTGTTGGGTTTCCTATGTCTTTATTGGCTATTCTCGTCTTCCTCGTTTAACTAAAAGTTTTTATTCTGTTACGTTTTTTGAAAGTAACATAGAAAGAGCCTGAAGCAAAAAAGTATAGAACATGTTCCTCATGGGAATAGTCTATCTGGAACTTTGGTCTTCCCTTCACCCTTAGGTATACTGTTTTTAGTTGGGAAATTTGTGAGTCACACTCGCCTAATCTCACTGACTAAGCTGCACCCCTGCTTGCATCCACTACGTAAGACCTTGGAGGCTAGATAAAGACTAGTTTGTTTCTTCCCGACTTGTTCTGTCCAGTGGACGAATGCTTTCTGGGACAATCCGCAACAGGCTTTTTTGAAATGCCAAAACATTATCGAAGATGAGTGGCGGCTTGTTTGGAGTTAACTAGCCAATTATAAAGAATGATGTTGCTGAATGTCTGCTTCTAAGTGTTTAAGTTAGGCTGTTATGAATGGTGACACTGAGTTAAAAATTTTAACTTGCTCATTTGTAGATTGGTAGCTTACTGTGAACGAGGTTATGATTACCCATAAAACACACCAGAGTACATCTGAGCCATAGTAAAACATCACTACATGTTTCATCTCTAAATATACAAGTTCTAGGCACAGCACAGATTATTGCGCTCAATTTAAAATACTCCGTAAAATACTGGCGTGATGCTAACTGTGTGTTGCAGATGGAGGATTTCAAAGTTCCAAGAGCTTTACATTGACTGCCATTGAGTTGATAATTCCCTCTATTCACACACCTGGAGACGATTGAGTTTGATTTCCTCTATATAAATATTGATTATTCGTTACTTTATTATACAGTTCTACATTTCATTATTACCACAAAGAGCTTCTTCAAACTACTCAGACATGTTTGCTACTGCTTTTCTCTAGTTGGAACTATGATTAGAATAAGCAGGTTTTTAAGTTTTCTCAGAAGTGGATTCTTTGTTTCTATGATGGGGGGGTTCACAACAGTGGAGCATTAGCCAAAAAGGTTTTTCTACGCTACTGACTGGTCTGCGCATCTTATTATTGTAAATGGACTCTCATAGAAAACAGGTAACATGAATTTCTAGATTGTGCTAGCACAATCTCTACCTTCTAAGATTGTGCAGAGTGTTTTGATACTTTCACCTAGCGGATCAAGCTTGGATATGAAGGAACGGTATGAGGAGCAGACAATGAGCTGAGCTCCTTAGACTGGAGTAACCACGGTTTGAGAGCTTGCCCGCTGCAAAATCCCAAGCAGATTCAGGAAATTCAGGTCATACACACTGGGTTTAAACTCGGCTGTAATTATTTGCATCTGTACCCTTTCGTTTTACAGATCACTAGATGGTAATAGCACATTGTAAATAGAATAACAGAAAGTGCACTGTGCCCTTCTAGATTAGGGAGTTCTCGAAGCATGTTGGAGTCCCCTTTTAAGTGACTAGTATGTTAATGCTCTTGCAAACGTGACATTGAAAATAGAGTAGATTTAAAGGGCAATAAATGGAAAACAAGATGAGACGAAATGTTTCAGTTAAAATCTTTTCGTATAGGGAGAGTCCAACTTTTATTTCCAGTTAAAGTAAACGTAGGCTTAGGCGTCAAATACTGGAATGGGATTACTTGTAATTGCCCTCTAAGTACTGCTTAACTCTCCGTCCAGGCCCTGAGGCCTTGGCATGATACTTCCGAGAAAAACGCAGCTTGTGTCGGCATTTGTCAAATGCCATTCAGGAGATTTCCTTTTTAGTACGTTGCAATTAATATTTTTTTATAGATGGAAGGAAAAATTCTTCTTAACTATAAAAGGCCCGATATCATTATTCCTGCTTTGCTTACGCAGCTCTCCTGGGGTTGGAGAAGAAGCACATGCAGCCTTCTAGTGCTCCCCGTGCAGCTTCTGCAATAACATTAAATACGCGTAGATCGTAACAGCAACATTGATAAAATGTACTATCACTAAATATAAGCACGAGCTCAGAATTCAAAAGTCATATAACGAATACAATAGCGCATTGTCCAGTCCCGTGCTTGTGTTAGTACAAACAAAATACTTTGAAAATACCTCAAAGCATAACGCTACACAATTGAATGGGCCTCAGGTATGGGGTTCTGATCACTAGGAAATCATTTGCACTCTGTGGCACCCTCTCCCTGTTTTAGGAACTCCTCTAGGGGACTTCTTCACAAGCGTAGGTGTGGATTAGGCACAGAAGCAGTTTATCAGGTCGCTACTCGTGTGGAATGAATCGTAGATTAGTACAACAGCTCGTGCCCAAAATGGAATTGTATAATTTAAAGTCCGTGTTACTGATGCAGAGCATGGTCTGTACACCTAGGTCAAACTTGTGTGCGTGAGACCCAGTTATCTGCTTATTACTGCAGTCTTTCTGCACTGGTGGACGATTTCCTGGCCGGCACTTTTATTTGTTGTGACGTCACTGACACATTCCAGAGAGGGTACCTGAAGCCACTGGCTAAGTTTGAGAACTGGGATCAATCACTTTCAAATGTAATCTTCTGTCTGTCTCTGTTGTGTATTGTATTATGTTGTGGAGCGTGGTGTAGAGCGTGGCGTGGAATGCATGCTGTGTTCTACTGCAGGTTCCAGTCCAGGGCATCAGTGGTTACAGATGTCTTGGAGTGAAAGCTGTGCTGCCCGGCTCTCGCCTGTTTCACCTATCTGCTAATAAAGCTTTATCTAGAATGCCTCATACATAACAGTCCCTCAGACCGTCTTTGTACATAGTGATTGCTCTTGCAGCAGGTTGCAATTGGGCTGACTCCAAGCAGGGACATTCAAATCTAGGGCCCAGTGAACTGGGAGATCTGTGCGCCTAGCTATCATCTGACTTCTTAAAGCAGTAATCGGGACTAGACAGAAGAGCAGGCCCTGCCTCAAAACTTCCTCTCCTTGAACAACAGAAACTGCAGTGCAACCCTCACCCCAACCCTACCACCTACCAAATGGAAGTGCGTGGAAGAAGTAAGCATCCTTTTGCTAACAATGTCCTTATTGGATTTCTAAAGGTAGCCCGGTCTCCATTTTCCCTCATTACCGTGCCTGATCTCCAGCCACATGAAGGCAGACCGTACACTTTTACTGCCTGGAAAAGTTGCACCACCCTCCATCTTGTCCTACTAACATACTTGTGCTACGCTCTCAGCACCTGATTCGCACACTGAATCTCAACACAAAGTTCTGGGATTCTCATAACAGTGGAACTTTAAATTAGTGTGATCAGTAGGCTCTCCTTTCAAACTGTTGATTAACAAACCTAGATAAGCTGCCACCACAATTTTTCATGATCAACCCAGGGCATGGACAGTAGCTCTATGGCCATTGTGAGATATGCTTTGTACATTCCTCCAGGTTGCAGAAAAGGTTCTCGATTGTGCACTATCGGGAACAGGCCCAAGCAGACCCACCAGGATTTTGTGGCTTTGATTGGCAAATTTCGTGGCCAATAAAAGCAACATTTGTGGCCCAAAACCTCAAATGTTGCTGTATTTTTGCATTGGGCAAAATATGTGCCGGACACAAAAATGCTGCTGGCTGATTTGTGCTTTCAAATGACCTGCAGGGGGCACACAAAGGTGTGAGGCGGCCTGCTGGCTAATTACTCAGGAGGGGGCGAGGTGCATTTCAAAAGCAGGTGACAGAAAAATTTACCACCTGCTTGTTGCTTCCCCACCCTTTAATGGCTCAGTCGCAGCACAGACCCAGTAAAGAGAGGGTAATGGCATTTTTTTTTACATATTTTGCGGGCACTTTTGTAAAAATGTCAACATTTTTACAAAAGTGCTGATTTTGTGATTTTTTTGCAAATTGGGAAATCCTGAGGGGTCTGCCCAAGCCTCTGCGTACATGCTAAATTAATGTGATGTCAGGGCCCAAATGAAAATCAAAAATGCCAGTTTCACATACCATCAGGAACTCAGGTCAGGGGTACACAACAGTTTATGGCCCCTTTGTAACCCCTCTATCAATGTACATCAGCAGTCCATTAGGTGTATGGCTTTCCATAGCAGTCCGTCATACAATAAAAGCACAGTTCTCTAAATAGTGGCACTTTTTTGTTATCATAGTAGCCTGACTCTTCCATTTGAGCCCATTGTATCTCTCTGAGATGGCTCCGATTTACTTACAACATCGATGTGTTCTGTTAGTTTCTGATAACAGCTCTTCTAAAAATCTAGCTCCCATTATTTCTCTAAAAGCTCTTATCTCCACAGAGTTCTTCTGTCTTAACAAGCCTCCCTCTTCCCCTATAAAGCAGTCTGCCATCTTGTCTCACTGTATGTTTCTTCTCACAGCATACCAAGATGGAGTTAAATTTAATTAGATGACACCCGTGTTTAGGCAGTCTCCTTTTCCGCAATGCAGTAAAAACCTTCCTTACATTTTTCTGCATTTGTTTGATATTCCATTTTTGAAGTCTATTATGAAGAACCATTAGCTGTGCCTTAATTAGCATTAATTCACTTTCTCAGACTTTTTGAATTTCTGATGCATGCTACCTAGCATTACATGTACAATAGTGGGTTTCACTGCATGCTGTATACTTCAAATAATTACTTATTGTCCAGCAGCTGAATATTGATGCTCTTTTCACTAAGCCATTACGTGCTCAACAAATAGAAGATGGAATATACATAGATTGGTGCCTTCTCTGCTAACCGGTATTTGACCCTCATAAGTGGGTCCCATCATTTACTTTCATCTTGAAGCATTGACTATCGAGCGTAAATCCAGTGGTGTGTTTATCAGGTCTAATTACAATGATTAGATCAGTTTTAAAAAGTCTGTGTTTAAGATACAACTACCCACAACATATTTGAAGTATAGCACAAGCATTGACCCTTATACAAAGATTGAGAGTCGGATGAAAAATGTAATGATCTTAACAAATTGGCTTAATTCAGCCAGCGGAATGGTGGTTTTGATAATTACAATTAGTATATGGCATTACCTCCAGAGCATGTACATGCTTTACACATTTTAAAATAGCATTTCTTTCCTAGCTCCTATACTATCTACTTCAGCAGAAGTGAAGGTACGTTGGTCCTTTTGAGATTTGATTTCTTACCTACAGAATACACTTGCATCTTGGAAGCAGGCACAGTTCACATAGCTATTCTGTTGGCCATACATGTCTGACATCAAAGTCTCTGGCTAGCATGAGGAGCCAAGTCCACCCAACTTAGTTTTTCCACTTTTGATCACTACTATCTACTGACCTGGGTGTTTTTCTTTTGTGCACGTGAGAAAAAGCATATCAAAATTCTGTATCTATGAAGTAATAGCTCTTCCTCACACACACTTACAAGTGTCTTTGGTGCTACAAGCCTAAATGTGGAACTGAAAAGTTCATGGGTCACACACTACCGACCTCACCAGCGGGTGTAACCCAGGAGCTTCACGGTAGATGCAGTCCTTCTAGGCCTTTCGTAGCTCTGGAAGTGTAGAAAGCAAAGTTGCAGCACCAACTCTGTACACCGGTGTTTCGGAATTATTGTTCCTGATCAGCAGAGTGTAGGTTTCTTCAGGGTTTGCTGGGCAGGCTGCCAAAGTATTAACAGGTCTGGTACCACTCATGGCGCGTAGGTGCGTTGTCCGAGCTCGTCAGCTCAATGGTTCGAGGGAACCATTTATAAGTGAAAAGTTCATGGGTCGCACACTACAGACCTCACCAGCGGGTGTAACCCAAGAGCATCACGGTAGATGCAGTCCTTCTAGGCGTGTGCGCCTTTCGTAGCTCTGGAAGTGTAGAAAGCAAAGTTGCAGCACCAACTCTGTACACCGGTGTTTCGGAATTATTGTTCCTCATCAGCAGAGTGTAGGTTTCTTCAGGGTTTGCTGGGCAGGCTGCCAAAGTATTAACAGGTCTGGTACCACTCATGGCGCGTAGGTGCGTTGTCCGAGCTAGTCAGCTCAATGGTTCGAGGGAACCATTTATAAGTGAAAAGTTCATGGGTCGCACACTACCGACCTCACCAGCGGGTGTAACCCAAGAGCATCACGGTAGATGCAGTGCAATACTATTTATACAGGCTCCCTTGAGCCGGTGGAGGTGACGACCTCGAGATTCCGCACCTGCGCGCCATAAGAGGTATCTGGACCTACGAATATTTTCGGCAGCCCATGCAGCAACCCCATGCACACGCCTAATCCCTGCTGACGAGCGTTAATGAACGCGAAACACGTGTCCAGGGATGGCAAGCACATCAGTGAACACCCTCAAGATTCAAGACTCTGGTAGAAGCGCACCCGCTGATACCTACTACATCGACCATCATGCTCCGGGGTCACACGCTGATGGGACGAGCAGTGTGCGACCTCAATTGGAAATACTAAATGTGGAACTGTATTCATTAAATAGTCTTGTGAGAGTACGTGGGTGTAGACTTATTCCAGTATATCTGAAAATATTGACTTTAATATCTGCAAATGTCCCTTGGAAGCGCTACTAGGGAATATACATTCATGGCTCCCTCGACATCGTTTTTTTGGGGTATGGCAGAAGCCAACACATTTTGAATGTACTAAACTACTAAACAAACTCACTCACACTCTCATTTATTATAGGTGTTTTTAGTCCGCCCCCTTTATAATGTTAATGGCATTGACTAACCCAGAAGGCTGGCAAACAAAGTATTTTGCTTTGCCAGTGCTTGTTTTATTTCAGACAGTCGTATGCGCATCTGTCTGCAGCTCTTCTCCATCCTTTTGGATAGGAGTCTCCAACTGGAGTTGTTTGGCAATATTTTCTCTACATGTAACTCAACCCACTCAGGAAGCATTTCTGGCTCGCAACTGTCGAGTTGTAGCTTGAGCGCCTGTGCACAGAATGAAGGAAGCACAAAGGGCAATTATTCAAGGACATTTAAACCTGGTAGCCATTTCAAATCCTCTAGTGGCATGTTGGATCGGCAGACTTCTGAACCTGTCAGGTTACAAACATGGGAAATGAGTTTTGGAAATCGTGTAGGCTCCAAAGATTGCAGTTGCTGTGGCCTGATTGCCATTTACATCGCACTTTTTCGTAAAAACGCACACTTTTGTATCAGTGCCATAATTTTCATGGGCTCAGTGGTGCAGCAACAGGCTTGATTCCCAACAGCCTCTCAGTCGATTAAGGCGGACTTCTGTTTTTTATTTCACTCCTTAAACCTTCAGCGTCTGAGGGACGTGATGCCTGTGTTGCTTTGCCTTGCCTTGATAAGCTCACGAACTTTGATTTGCCCATGAAGAATCGGGGACCGTGTAATCTGTACCCCCTGCCACGTAGGTTTGCACAGGGTGAGCTGTGGAATCTTTGCCTTGTTGGATGCTGCTAGTATTTTTCTTCATGATAATTAATAAAATGGGCAAAAAGCATTGATCTTTTAAGATGCAGAAATCAGCCAATGAACGACCCAACACCATGTCATCATAGTAAACCGCTACAGTCTACTGAGCTGATGCCTGGTTTGTTGACAAGGCGCTTCAAAGAGTCGAGTCCGAATAATACAAACGTTATGTGTATTTTTATTGAGCTGTGATGATTAAAAGCCTGCAAACTAAACTGATATAGCTGGGTTTAATTTTGTAGATGTTGGAGAAGGGTGAGGAATGGTTTTGCGAAGCTGCCTTTTGTTTTAGATAAAGATGCAATACTGCGTTGTCGCCGTAGCCATTTAAGCAGAAACTGCTGTCTGGCGTTTCTTAAAATATGCACTCGACATTATCAACAAAACTCCAGGCGCCTCCTTTAAAAGCCAAAACACATTCTTGTCTTTCAAAAGACAGACTAGATTTCCAGAAATGCTTACAGTTTATGCTCTTGCATAAGCAGCCAAGCACAGATAACAGAAAAAAACGGTATGTTCTCAAATAGGCTGTTTTTCTTTTGGTGTGAGATGACGGGATTAGATGCGTCCTCTTCTTTAGAGGTCCCGTTCTCAGGACATGTAGGAGCAGCCTAAGCCAAAGTCATCCCTGACATAGAAGCAGGGGGTTGTGCTAGAGATGGTAACTGCTGGCCCTGGTCTTAACACTTTGGAGTCCAAGTGCCGCACAGTCATTACAAAGTATAGGCATTTTCCTTCAGATCTAAACAGTGAGGTTGTCTGCATTTGTTCCAGACCCTTGTCTAGCAGGCCCTTCACCCTGTTCAATAGTTTGATTAACCTATGCTTGCAAGACCTGCACAGATATTTTGTGTTTTAGGGATAGATGCACTAGAGCTATATATCTTTCTGAATATGAAGTGCTCAAGGACTATGAAATGCTCAATAGGGAAGTTCAAATCTAGCTTTTGGTTCCTTCATGAGTAGAACCCTGAAGAGATGTGTTTCCAAGAGTACATCAAAGGCCCTGTGCATAAAAGCTCCTTTGCTTTATAGGAAGCTTTACAGCCTTCCATGAGATCAAGTGTAGATGGTCACTGTTCTAAAGTCACATATTCTTATCTTTCTACTGTTGATTCTTCCTTTGATCTGGCGACTACAACCATTGTTATCTCAACTAAATCTGCATCACACTATATTGTTTCACAAAACTGATCAGTCTGACCTGTGATCATGTTGTGATATGATGATGGGTAGGACTCTACTTGAAAGAGGGGAGTGTGTTCAGCTGAGGGTGTAGAAAAAAGATTTCTTAACATCCAAGCCAATAACTAAATGTCTGTTATTTTCTCATTCTCTATCTATGAATTAATGATTATGCTTCATATTGTTGTCCTCAGTTGCCCTCTTAACCAGTGCTAAATAAGGATATTAAATAAGGCAATAATTCTAGGTCCACCATAAAATAAATCCCTTGATTAATGTATAGGACTATATACTTAAATGGAAAGATTGCTTACGAAAATCGTCCAATCCACCGTAATTCGTACCCATTGCTAAACATGGCTTGTGCCTGTACATGAGAGCTTTTAATTAAAGTTATTAAAAGCTGACCATTGTAACTTGAGAACATGTCTCCTCTAAAACAGTGTTTTCCACACCATAGGTTGAATCCATAACCCTATTCAGTACATCCACACAAACAAACTTTTTTATCGGAAAGAATGTATAATTCTAGGAAACGTTGAAATCAGTGAGTGGATTATCTTCCACATGCATTCGGCATTATGCTTAAGCCTTCTGACTGTGAGCTTTTTAAAAAATGTTCTATCTTAACTGTTGCGCTTTAAGCCAGAACAATAGCTATTTGCCTTCAACTAGGTCTTCTGATAACCATTGAGAACCATGAGCCTTTAGAAGGGCCTTCCCCAAGTCCAGTTGTGTATTTTTACCACAGTGTATGCCATAATGGGGGCTCACTTATTGCATTACAGATAGTAATCAACATATTTAGCAACGTGATGCTGTCAAATACATTGTGAGATTTTGACTATGACAGTTTTACCCTCCTCTAAGTAGATACAATGTAACTAAATGTCAGATTACGCCCATCCACAACCAAAACCTTTGCTTTCTTCCAGTGTGATAAGCAGAAACATAAAATGGCAGTTATTACCAATTTATGTTTCTGCTTCTCGCACTGTGAGAAAGCAGTGGGGCGACACTCCTTCGCCCCTGTGGTTCAGTCTCTTCCCGAATAATATATAATAACATTTGTGAGGCGTCCACCTGCTTTGACATAATGACAAAGTTATCCCAATCAGAAACAAAAAGGTCTATTGAGAGCGAGTTTGTGCAGTGGGACTTAGAGTCAAAGCTACCAGATGATACCTTGTTGTGTGGCACGTTTTGGTCCTATCGAACAATTTTTTCTGGAACTTGTAGTCTCGGTCCACCTCAAGTGAACCAGCTGAAGGAATGGTTAAAAGTACAAACCCTTGTAGAAGAAAACAGAAATATGATGTCCTAAATGATATTCTCAACTGCTAACCCTAGATGAGGTCGTGGTTAAAGTTGCCTCCTATCTGCCACTGAGAGATTGATCTGGCAACCTCAGACTGCTTTCTCAGCGGGACTATATCAGCAGTTCCTGCCCACGAATACTGTATTCTGATAACTCTCCAAAAGCAAACGCTCTGTTCTTCGTGCTAAATTTTTCAATATGAATGTTACAGTTTTATGGATTGTTTAGGGGTCCTGAAGGGGAAACTAATCTCCTCTTGGCTTTCTGCCTCCATCCAATTAGCATACTTTGTGTTTGAAGCCTCCATTTCTTTCATGTCCTGACTGTCACGACTGGCAATTCTTCCCTGTCACTGCTCATCGTTCTGACGTTGCATGCTGGCCTCTTTGCGTGGCTGGCCACACTGAAACCAAGCAGCCATGAGCCATCTAGCGTCTGCCAATGAGCGGGGCGTCATTGTTGCCTGAAGCAGAGGTTAATTTTCCCAGACGGCTTCTGTCTGTGTGGAGCTGCCATAGGATTGCAGACAGTACAGTACAGCTAGAGTATAGCAAGACAAGAGTTTCGTGATTGAGACAAAGGTGCATAGACACACAGTGGAGTACATCTTCCAGTTAGAGATGTGTGTTGGTGTTTGTATATATCTATATATTTTCACTGGAAATAACAAAGATATACTAGTTGGGTGTTGAAATAAAATAAAAACTAACGTTTCAAAACACCCCTGAAATTCATGTTTGTTTACTCTGCAAAGTACAACTTGCACTCCCGCCTTGCTCTACTTATACCCTCACATACTACATCACTCATGAATTGTAGCATGAGTTGGCTGGCCGCAGCAGTTGATCAAACCCTTCAACCAACCTCACATGGCGTGTGGCTGAAGGCCATGCGTGGTGGGGATTGACTAGCTGTTGGTGTGAAGTACAGGTTTAAAGAAACCTCCTAACTGCCACTCATGAGAATGCGAGTTATACTTACTTGAAATAACTAAAACTGTTAAATATATATGTATGTTTATATATTCATTCAATCATTCAACAAATCCTCAGTGCCACGTCGTGCACCAATAACCGACGAATCTACAATGCTATTCTCCACTGCTATTCAGCAGTTTATTCAGATATTGTAACATGTATAAGCTCCCAATGGGTTTCGGAGACAGACGCCTCCTTGTTCACGTTCAGGAAGCAGACAATCCGCGCGTCACTTAATACTTTCACATACTGACAATGAACATGAAAAGAGGACTCCATACAAGTAGTGCAATACATTATGTTTGTAAACATGAGCACAATTTTGACCTTAGATCTATTGTTCCCTTAAAATATATTGAGTGCTGTCACCCTCACTTGGGTCTGGAAATCAATGTAATTCATTTGACACTTTAAATTAAGTATTTAAATGGCATTATCAATTCACCTTCTAAACAGTCATTTGGTATATAGTGGCAACATGTCGGAATTACATGATACTTCACAAACATATTCTATAAATGCAGTCTGCGCGTGTGGCAAAGGAGCGAAAGAGAGCTGAGAGGTACCGTTCCACTGGGCATTCAAGAACATCTGAATGCAGATGTTACAAATTAATACTCAAGAGGTTCTTACAATGCAAATAAGAAAATAATAATGCAAGTGATTTTTGCTGCAAATATGACACGCATAGTACGGTTTACTCGTATGTAATAAACCAAATGGGAAAATCAGGTCAATATAATACGTAGTCCACTGAAAACAGGGTTTGTATTACTCTTTGAAGGATTTATAAGTCCCTCGTGGGGTTACATGCAAAAGAATCATTGTGTCACTGCTGCATTTAGGCGTATCCATGCCTCGAATGAGACTGTCATCAAAGCTACAATCTCTAATACTGAAGCTCTAAGTAACACACCTGGAAGGGATATTACTACAAATAGACCAGAAAAGGGGCACGTTGTTAACCGAAAATAATATTGCTTTCATAAAAATACTATCATGTAAGTGATACATACCAAAGCCGTGTGGCTACAGTGTCAGTTGAAAACCATGATCTGTGTGATCAGACACCGATTCGTATAAGGTGTTTCATTTGATAGAAAATAACCCTGTCCTTGTAGCAGTCTCAATTGAGTAAAGTACTCAAGAAATATTAAAGCTCCGTTGCTCTTCGTCTTGGTGCACAGGGCACCTAAAAAAACTACAAAACAGAACAAATTAAAAAGTGATTAAAAAGCAGGTAGCGAGTGTCACTGGTCCTGACTTTAAAAATAGGCAATGGGCGAAGAATGGGGTGCAGTCCAAACAGGGGTGCAGGGATAAGCGTAATACATATAGAGATTTATGCGTACTGGAGTCATCCTAAGTGTACTGCTAACTCCTCATCATGGTTAAGACCTATTGGCTGTAGAGTTTGAAAATTAATGATGTACTAATCTTCTGAGTGCTAGGGTTCTATTGCCCCCTCTGATGTTCACGGTTATTCTGTCTAGTACGTAAAGTTTGAGTAAATGGGCATCGCTAGAGTGTTCGATGTAAAAGGGCCAGGCCACTGGATATTGTTTCATATTAGTAATGGGCCTCAAAGTGTTCCAGTATTCTAACTTTGGCATTATATATCGTGCTGTCTATATAGCATTTATTACATGTTAATTTCAGGCAGTATACACTATAGTCCGAGTTACATGTAAGGTGTTAACTGATTTCAAAATCTCTACTGTCAGGGTTCAGTTTGATACTTCTAGTATTTTCAGTCTGTTTCCAGGCGTTGCATTTATTACACCTGTAGAAACCTCTCACTGAGCCTCTGTTATCTTTTTTTAGAGACGATATTTCAAACAGCAGGTCCTTTAGAGATTTACTCTTTCTAAAGGCTAGTCTCGGATGGTTATCTAAATGTTTGGCCAGTATGTCATCTGTCTGCAACACATGCCTGTGTTTCTGACCTTTTGGAATACTGTGTTGTATGGTATGTAACGCATAACAGGGGGCTCATCTTTGGGCTAGGGTTTACAAACCAATAGAGCCTCCCTCTTATTACTCTTTGTCCACGTCTTTCTGTATATGTATATAGTATATATTTATGTTCATGGCATGTGTGGCCGTAGATGTACATGCTGTGCACTCTTCTGCCATCTAGTGTTAAGCTTGGACGACTGCAACTTGTTTTCTTTGGAGAAGGCTTCACGTTACAAGATATAGTAACTCCTATTACTGGTTAGGTGCATAGGCATCGGCTCCATTGTTATAAAAGTAACTTCATTGGAATTTACAATCCTTTACACGTCTTTGTTGAAACCAGGGGTAAAAGGTGTCATTGAGACAATACCCCCCACACACCTTTTTCAATTCCCCAGGATAACATCTAGCTTGATTACATTCATCAATTAAAGAAGTTGTTACTCCTATTTCCATCCTCTATGTCTTATGCCAATATAAACGCCAGAACCCCTGCCCACCCACCTCCGTGTCAGGGTGTCTCTGCCTATCATTTCCTACAGTGCCGGGGAGTGTCTAATGGCCCATGGTTTCCTCACTTCCTATCCAGGAGCCTCCATCTCCATTTAGTACTTGGGGATTGCTCTTATCGCCTTTGTTGTCACACTCTCAAACATCTCAGGTTTCCGGAAGCCCCGCAAGTCCGTTATCATAGCTGCTCACGCCCGGAGATGACCTATTGGCTCCTTTGTTAAATTGGATCGGCCATATTTATACCCGAGCTCTGGTTAAACGCCTCGTATTGAAAATCTTTGGGCCCATTCAGATTCACTAGAACCATTCGTAAAGCAATTGTAGCACATACTGCCCTTTCAGTGTTGTTGCACTACACCATATGTCTCGAACCGTGATCTCTTAGACACCCCGTCTGGGGCCTTCTCCTTTTGGTGCCTACTTCATCGTCTTCAGCACCGAGAATGTCCAATAACTAATGGAAAGGGCTCCATTTAGGAACTGTCCACAGTTTTGAGTCAAATATCCCTGGTCAGACCTCCACCAGGTGTGTAACCCCCACCTGTCTCCAGAACATAACAAGGCCTCTTGGTCGGCCTACTTCGCCTTCCATTCAAAAAGGCACTGCGTTATTCGTTAGACTAACACCTCGCTCAATTAACCCTGACACAGCAGCATGGGGCGACCCCCATAATTTATTTTGGGACCTTCTCTTCGAACAAGTACCACAGCCAGGGCCTTAGGCCAACCAGCCTCTGCATTTCAGTCTGCAGAGGCTGGTTGGCCTACTCAGATTCTGAAACCGAAGGCCCCCAGACTGTCAGGATTAGACAAGGAAGGTATCTTCCATGAGTAGGACACCCCTTCCTGTCCCACAATCCGGTCACAGAATAGATGCACAGCAGCTGCCCTCGTGGGAACTGGGCATCAAACCCTGAAGCCTGTGGTTAGGTTTCGGGTCTGCTACTGTCTCAAGGCCATAGTCTGTACAGAAAAGAAGCTTCGTACATGGTGCCAAGTCAGTTTCCTGTGCCAAAAAACATACTGAACCTCTGGCGCCAACAGGGCTCCTGACATTTATAACTTCTGCACTGTTGTCTAAGGCACCCACCAACACCATCTTTAGCTCTGCAGACTTCTTTGGTGGCCAAACCAACCTCTGCACCAGTGATACTACCTGTTCCTAGAACTCTGTACTCCAGTGCATCCGAGGACCAGGACCAACTCATTCTTCAACAACTTCAGGAAAAGCTTGATGCTAGGCAAAAGTGAATCCTGATCCACCCACAAACTAGCAGGATTCTCCCTCAACCTCCACCAATGCCTTCAGACTCAATTCCCCCTGTGAGAAAACTTGCTTGTGAGGAAGCTCTTGAGATACAGCCTGAGCCACCAACCAAAATAAAAAGGCAACGTGTCTGAGGCCAGCCCTCTGCGTTTCCAGCCTCACCGACCACCTCCTTCTTCCTTCCTCTCCACCCCACTTCAACTCAACCACTCTCGCCTGAATCAGCTGAGGGCTCTCTATATCCTGACCTTGAAGGGGAGGGGGGCTATCCAGAGGTTCCGTATGACTCCTCATTTGACCGGCAGCCACATTATTAGGAGTATTGATATAGCTCCACCTGGTGGATACTGATCTGGACCTTTATCCGGCGAAGCCATCCCCACCAGATGTCACCACCTTGTACCACAATATCCTGCAGCAGGCGACCACTTATCACAAAGTAGAAATGTGCAAAATTCAGGGGGACAAAGTTTCCTTGTGGCGACACTATTCTCAACTCCTCGCTTCATGCAGTTCCTTAGGTACTGCATCTCCTGAGGTATTCAAGGAGCCGATCAAGGCCAGATTCGACAAAACTTACAAAGCTTTACCGTCAGACCATGCCTACAATAGGGGACAGCTTCCGCCATACTCCCTGGAATAGTGGCAACACCCAAGGCAGCACAGATTATGCACCTTCACTGGTCATAGAAAGAAGGGAGATAGATGCACAGGTAAACAGGTCAATACTCCGTCAGCGACACACGGGCGCATCACCAGCTCTGTCGGTCTGCTCTCCAGGTATGACTGGGCACTCTGGGACTAAATGGAAGATCTTCTCCAACATCTCCTAGAAAAGTACAGAAAGTGAGGCCAGGAGCCTGTTGCGGATGGAAAAGTAACGTCCAGCTCCGCTATTCGGTGTGCCCTAGTCGCTGCTAACACCGCAGCATGTGGCTTAAATTCAAGTGTCTGTATCTGGTGGCACGCCTGGCTGCGTGTTTTTGGTTTCAAGCCAGAAGTACAGCAGCATCTGCTCAATCTTCCCTTCGATAAGGAGCACCTATCCTGACCGCAGGTTGACCAATTACTTGAAAAAATTACTAAGGACCCAGATACCATGAAAGCTCTAGGGATCCTACACATGCCCCATACCTGGGGTGGCTTTTTCAGGTCTCAATTTAGAGGAGGTGCCAAAACCTCCTATCAGAGGCCATAGCGTAAAAAACATCTTGATGAGGGTTTTCATGGGGAGGCTATAAGGGGAACAATTCCAGGGCTAAAGGGAAAGGCAGAGCGGCTAAGGGAGCCGTCACTGCGAAGCATGTTTTGTGTGGCTGCAGTTTGGAGGCTTCCATTGGCCTCTAGCAGAACAATGAGATACATGGATTTGGCTTTTAATGTGAGGAGTAGATGGTATCAGATGTTTATTTTCAGACTGCTTCATTTACATTTGTGTATTTAGGGCAATTTTGGATTATAGCCAAAAACGAAATATAACTTGCTAATGGGAGAAAACATAAAGTGAGCCTTTGTTGGGAAGAAGTGCTAATACAATAACGCTGGTTTAGCTTGTCTAAAATTTTTACCCACCAAAGCAGGTTTTAAAAAAACATTTATGCAGGTGTTTTTTAAAAAGGGCTGATCATAGCAAAGTGCAACGTATCTTGATTAGAGGTAGAATCAGACAGGAGCACAGTCCGCTTCGCTTAACCATCCTTTTGGTACGCACAACAGGTGACGAAACATATCTAATCTGAAGCGAGTCAGGAGGAAGCGATGAATGTTAGACATATCAAACAAAAGATATGGTTTAGTTAACATGGTAGTTTTTAACAAAACAACCTAACAGACGGTTTCAACGAAGCACATGGTTCCCTTCCATCACGGTTCTGTAGCATAAAGGCATTGTTAACAATGACTTTATCTGCTTCAATAATGCCCTCTGGTTTCTGGAACAGATCGGGGTGACCTAACTTTTGTAATCATCCTAGAACATATCTAAGCCATGATGTCCAAAGGGCATGGTCAAAACCCAAACAATCTTTAATGATCATCCTGTTAAATTCTAACTGGGGTTTTAACCAAATAGCTAGTGTAAATGGCCTCAGCTGTATAATATTAGGGGTGGGCAGAGCTCACGGAGTTTCACTGTGCGGAATTATGTGGAGTTACATAAAAGCTGCGAGATTCCACGGACTTCATTGAGTAGACACAGTTTGGCACGTTGCACTACTCATGCAGATTTTAGTCCTGGGAGCTTGTTCCACGCGGTAAAATCAGTCTGAACAGCACCACGTGGCATTCCAGAGGGCACTGTTTCTTTCTGCTGCTTGAGTAGATTTTCTAATTAAGCTGAAGTTTTATAAACATGAACGGTTTCGACCTGCCACGACTGCACAGTGTTGAAAAAATCTTGCTTTGAGGCGTTCGTGTGCTCCAAAATTTCACTAGGAGATGCAAATTTACTCTCCCCAACTTAATGTTGGCGAGCAGCACGTGAGAAAAAACTCCGCCATGCGGGGTTTGGTGGAGTTTTTATGAAACTCCACTATACAATCATAGCGTGGAGTGGAGAAAACGGCAAACTCTGCTGACGGAGCAGAATTTTCCACTCAACCCTAGATAAAATCCAATACAATGCCTTATACCAATTCTTCCTGAATAATTACCATGGCCAAACTATTGACGATTGAGACTAAACATTTAAAAAACATATTCTATACAGTTTGTAGCAGTGATGCTGACGTACTCCAACACAACAGTTCTGTACACAGCCATTGCAACACACTTGGCCTTATAGATTTCCAACATAGCTGCCGCACCTGACTTGAAACAACGTCAAAAGCAGATGCAGTGCTCTTAGCTAAAACATGTCTCCTTGTAACCATTGGCGACCAACTAACGAATGAGTTGAATAGGATACCTAAGTAACTCAATGTATTCATCTTGCTAATAACACTGTCCTTCATTAAATGGGTTCGATTTTTGGTGGTTTTAGGTCCTATTACCAAAGTGTGAGAATTATTAATATTAGTTCTAAGATCCAATTCATCCATATAAATGTCAAAAATATCTAATAAGGACTGCAAGCCTTGAGTTATTCTTAAAATCAAATGGCATCATTGAAATAAAGGGAAGCCGGTACAAATTGCCTACCTACCATGGGAAAATCACACCCCTTACTGATCAGAACCTGCTCGAATTTGTTAACGTATAACATAAATAAACAGAGAGCCAGGATGCAACCACATGTAACCACCCTTTTGAGTAAAAAGTGCCCAGTGCATTCACCCCATCTCCATATTCAACTAATGCTGACCAGTTCAAGTACAAATCACACAAAAAAGGCAATGTTTATATCAATCCATGTGTCTAACAAATTGGCCCACAGCTTATCCCTATTGACCCCGTCAAAAGCTAAACTTAGGTCCATAAAGGTCAGGTGTACTGATCAGGGTTTAGAAAATGTATATTTGTTTTTCAATAAATACAAATTTTAAACATTGGTCCCCAGTCCTTCTGCCAGGTCGAAAACCATTATGAACATCGGAGATGACTTGATGGTCCCTGACCCATGGCCTCAACCTACCAAGAATCATACTTCCTATTAACTTAATGACTGAGTCTATCAAAGAAACAGGGTAGTAATAGTGTGAATAATTTCTGGAACCCTTTTTGTAGACCGGCACAATAACTGAATTAGCCCAAAGTGTTATAAGACTATCTCTTATTTCTGCCCTTATAAAAGTTGTGAGAAGTGGGGCCCATAATACGACATTGGTTTTAAATAAGTCCAATGGACCCCCATCAGGACTAGATGACTTTTATAGAGCACATTGATGGCATCTCTGACCTCATCCAAAGGAAAAACTAAGGAAAAGCCACAGGAGGATGGTGAAATAAAATGTGAGTCAATATTCGAGGGTTTGCAGCTAGACTATTAATAACTTTGAATTGCCCAAATTATACATGCATATGGCCATGTCTGACCTGGGGTGGTGGAGTGAGCTAAAGAATGATGGAGTAAACCCAGATCAGTTGACTGGAGGTGAGTGTTTGATTTGCTCAAGTGCTCCATCCATCATCCCCTTTGGTATCGCTTTATTCGCCCTAAGTTGGCAGGGTATTCCCGGACGTAGTCCCTTGCTCACTCTGCCACTGGATTGAAGATAGCCTGGCTGATGAGGGTTATGCACCCATAACCGGTCCCAGGATGCTTGTTTCCGGTCCAGGGAAGACATGGCTTGTCAGTTCAGGCTGGACTGTTCCCATGAGGCGCAGGGTCAGACTGATTTGCATATGGCCATGTCTGAACTGGGGTGGTGGAGTGCGCTAAAGAATGATGATGGATTAAACCCAGATCAGTTGACTGGGGGTGAGTGTTTGATTTGATCAAGCTCTCCTTCCATCATCCCCTTTGGTATCGCAACTTATACATCGGGCGGGTTATGCTGAACTAGCAAATATCCTAGCTCATTTTTAAATAACCGCTGATTGGCAATCCCCTAGAATTTGATGCTGTCCCTCTGCCAGGTTGTACCAATCGGTTCTTCCCAAGCTTCCTGCCTCAAAGAAAGTTTCCTTTTTTTTTACTAGAAGTTTGTCCAAAGGAATCTCTTTCAGAACCATTATGAAATCATGATAAGTCTTAGAACAGAAATTATCTAACCAGCTATATGATGCAGATAATGGCAGCAACATAGGGTTAAGAAGGGTCCTAAGTTTCTGACTAATCACATAAAAAAAATTAGTATGATACTGTTAGTAATCCTATCGTTAATGCAGTGTGTAAAAGCATCTCAACATATATAGAACAAATTAGATTAGAAGATGTCTGGACTAACATTCTTCCATTTAAGCCTCTGACCCTGATCACATGTGGAATCCTGCACTGGGGGCGGATGCAAAATGGGGACCAAATTATGTGCCCATGAGAGTGAAGCAGTTCATAGATTGTGGTCCCTCCTCGAGTCCCAAATGTCTTTGTAATTATGTAGTGATAAAACTGAGACAGAAAATACAAAAAAGTAAGCAATCCCTGTGAAGTGCTCTCTACCTGTAAAGGTATGCCTACTCACATTAAGGTCAATACCGGTACAAGTTTTACCTAGTACGGAGAAGTTAAAGTAATACATGACTGAATTCATGTATTGTAGATAAACTGGCAGGCTTTTTTCAAAGCAAGGCCCAGTCAGTATATAATGACCTCCTAAAACCGGTTAAGGACACAGCGAGTAATGTTTCAGCTCCGCCTGAGGACAAGGTCTCTCACTGCAGCCTATTGCAATTCCCATTGCTGGCAGAGGAGAAAGTGGCTGACCTTTTGTTAAAAATCAAATCAGGCTCCCCCGTAGACCCTTGCCCTCCTTATATACTATATCTGGCTCCAGATGAGATAAGTATCTCGCTATCCCCCATATTAAATCAAACTTTGATCTCAGGACTTTTTCCAACGACCTGGAAAAAAGCCTGTATTTGTCCTCTCTTAAAAAAAAACCAAGCTGGATCCCGAACTAAAAAAACTACTGTCCCATCTCCTGTTTGCCTCTGCCTGCCAAAGTACTTGAGAAGGCTATGAACTCAGAATTAACATCCTATTTAGAAACTAACAACATCCTTGATGCCACTCAACATGGCTTCAGATCATTACACTCCACGGAGACAGCCTTGATCATGGCAGCAGAGGAAATACGAAAGGTGATGGATGATGGAGGAAGGGGTGCACTGGTCCTGCTTGATTTAACAGCAGCCTTTGATACCGTGAACCACGTGGTATTAATACAAAGGCTACAGGATGTAGGTATCAGTGGTATAGCTCTTGCTCGCCTCTCCCTCCTTTCTATCGTCTAGGGAACAAGTGATCTTTTGGGGTGGATATCGGTCTGAGGAGTTCACATTTCCCGGCGGAGTCCCACAAGGCTCGACCTTATCCCCAACGCTTTTTAATATATGTGTAGCCCCTCTGGCTAGACTAATAAAAAGTTACGGCTTTACGCTGGTGTCATATGCTGATGACCCGCATCTTATAGCGTCTGTAACACAGTCAGTGGATGCTACGGAAGCCCAATTTTGCAGATGCACTTCTGCCCTGATGACTTGGATGAACTCTAACTTCTTAAAGTTGAATGCAGATAAAACCGAGGTGATAGTTTCGTCAGAAAATCTCGGTCTGGAAACATGTTTGGTCGCCATCTACAGCCGGTATCTGTCCCACTCCGGTTAATAAAGCCAGGAACCTCGGTCTTATGTTTGACACCAGACCTCACCTGGGCCCCTCAGATTAACTAAGTTTCATCAGCTTGTTTTTTTATGCTAAAAGGCCAGAGGAAGATTCTCCCATTCATTCCTTTTTCCTTGAGGAAAACAGTGGTAGTAGCCAGGATTTTATCTAGAATTGAACTTGTAAGGCCCAATTTTCCAAACTTCAGTCAATTCAGAACGCTGCAGCTAGAGTTCTGCTCAAATGACCCAAACATCACCCTACATCGACCAGTATAAAAGTTCACTGCCTCTCAGTCCGACGATGTGTTGATTTTAAGACGCTATGCTTAGTGCATAAAGCCTTGTTTGGTGGTGGGGCAAAGGATGTGCAATCCTTGTTTTCCCGATATGTACCATTACAGGCCTTTAAGGGCGGCCTCGCTTGGCCTGGTACAACTCCCAATGATAAAGAGAGCAAGGTGTGGAGGAAAACGCTTCTCCTTCTTGGCATCCAAACTCTGGAACTCACTGCCCATACACCTGAGACTTCTACCAAATAGATCTGTCTTCAGGAAGGAAATTAAAACATGGCTCTTTTCCCAAACCTGAACATGTCGGCCATTATTTTTCACCACATCAACCGGGACCAAGACCCTCGGCAGTAGTACGCTCTATAAATACCTTCAGTCAGTCAATTCAGCAATTCACCCTGAGCAGAATGATTAAAATGAGATTTGTCAGAAAGTGAAAACAAATGATTGCCCATGTTCATATCAAGGCAGGGGTGTAAATTAAAATCAGCAAGCAACACTGCTAGAGTATACAACATTTCAGAGTTGATATATCTATCCAGTAAACCTCTTAGAGAACAGACAAGTTCTACAGTATGCTGTGGAAATTAACATTGAAAAATTAACAACAGGGAGTGTACATGATTTGGAAAACGACTAGCAAACTGCAGGTAAATAGGCTAGCCAGTGTCTAGCAGTTCTATTTTGCCATTTAAATTTAAGACAAGCAGAACTAACAACCCCCCATTTTCCCCCTTATACCTCCGATTGCCAACTGATTGCTGGGACAGAAAACCCCCAAATTCCATCTAAGATTAGGCTGTTACTATCCTCCCCGGTTTCTTGAGGGCATATGATATTTTCCCAAAAATAACAACCAGCTGTAATAGTCTCCTCTGCCCGCCAGACCCTCTATATTCCAACTCAAAATATCAAGAGAGGAAAGTGGTCCACATAGTCATAGTACTTTCCTCCTGTTATATTATTCACTTCGGTAGGTGTTGGAAGGGTCAGTCAATCATTAGAGTCCAGATTACTTAAAGCTTCAAAATTGTAGCATATTGGAACATTAAAGGTAGGTTTGTTGGATGGAACAGCCTTGATGTGTGATGCTGGGCGTTTTAGAGATAAGCTTGGTGAAAGATGTGTATAAAAAAAGCCCAGAGGTGTAATACCAGAGAAATCTCATTCCATGATTTTAGGGGCCTTCCCAAACGAAGGTACCCTTCTGGCCATATTAATACAACTATACAATTGAGATATGTGACCAAGGCACCTTTCAACGCAATGAACAGCTTTATTTTTCAATTGTGAGTAATGCTTCATGGTCCCAGCCTTCAAAAAATGGAGCATCAGCTAAAATACCTTATAAGGTTGCTGCAGCCTTTTGCAACAGTTACTCTGCCAGATGTCTGCACTAACTAACCCCTGCTGCGTTGATCATCCATTGTTGTATGACCCCTGTCCTTACCCTGCAACCCTAAACATTGGGTAATTCGCACCGTCACTCCAAGGTCAACCACTCTGTGGATCCTATCAAAATCTGGGGCCCAACTGTTGTGTTTGAGATTCAAAGATCAAGATGGGTCAGATATGCTGGGCAATATAAATGGCGTTTGGTCTTCATTGGCCATATTAGTTGCCGAGGGAGAATGAAAAGAAGCAGTTATGTTATATAGTGCTTTTTTTTTTTTTAGTAATTCTCTTGTTAGACATTGCAAAAGATCATAGTGTCTAATGATTAAAATGTCCAAAGGTTCCTTTGGTGTACCAGTCCCACCTCACACCCTCCCACGTCAGGCAGGCACCAGACAGGCACGTATCACTCTGTTTTTCATTTCGTCCAATTCAGAGGAAACAGTAGGTCCCTTATTAAGGGGCTCGTATATCGTAGCCCTGACAGGCTGAGTATTTCTAATTGACCACAGTTCTGAATATGGAATAGCAAGATTAGTCACATGTGTCCACAGAGAGCTCCCTGGGTGACCACCTTTGGATGTACTTGAAGCAGGCACACCTACCCCAGTTCTTCAACAGTAATTATCTCATCAGCAGCCAAGAGGGGTGGCCCGGTTTGGTCATGTCTGGGCGCAGATGGACCCGCCCGTGGCTCTGTTTTTGCCCGAGCACGTCTAACAGCGTGGGATGCCGCAGAAACACCAGAGCTCTTTTGAAGCCCAGTACGGCAGTGGAGCCCCTCCTCCTTCATGGGGCTCTGAAGTCTTGTGTTCAAGATAGTCATGCAACCTCATACTGCAGCAAGCGCCCACCCAGACTTGTTTCCAGGACATCATGTGTAACACACAATTAATGTCTCAAAAAGGAATGTAAGAGAAGTGCAAACTCCCAATCACTGTTTGAGACCTTCTCACTGACCAGTCTAGTCTAGACAATAAATCAGAGTGTCTTGGGGAAATATTCTGAGATCCATGACTGTTGTCCTTGACACCAAGCTTCCCAGAGGACATGAACTGAAGGAGTCTGGAAAAATCTGCTGTAGAAGGTATGGATCTGCTTGCATGTATATTCTGCATTGCCTGAATTGAAGGTACCCCTCCGTAGTCTGCTTTGAGGAGAGGTCCATCCATGGCTGCTTGGAATTAGACTACAGTTGCCTAGAAGAAACGGACTGAGAGAATCACCCTGATGACAATGGGCAAAAAGTATGAAAGTGGAAATGCAACAAGGTATAATATATATTAAAGGTGCTTAAAGCCCCAACATCCCCATCAAAACAGCTGTTTTTTAAGAGCCATATGTTACACCTTCTTTGCTTTCATCATATAACCTATTTCTGAATTGGTCCAAGAACAATCATTAAATTGTATTGGAAGATCAAATAAGATGACACAAGCTTTATTGCTCTTTCAGATATAAGAATTACCTACAAAGGCAAATCCCATACATTTTACTATCTTCTATAAAAGGCCGTTTACAACTAGGGTAGACAAAATGGATACCTAAAATGGCTCAGGAAGTGTAATATCTTGTATTTTAAGACCGGATTCTATGTTCTAAAAAAAAAAAACATTGCAGAATACTTGGTTTGGAGGTGGCATTTAGGAGTGAATGTTGCATGGTGACAATGAGGCTTATAAGTGCATGACTCCTTTTAACACACTGTACTGTTACTCTCTCTGATTTAATCTTCGTCCTAACATTTGTCTTTGTTTCTTTCCCTTTTAGCATGATCGACTTTCCAGGTAAGATGAGTGTCAGTTTCTTGTCTTTTTTTTCTTTCTTTTATAATTTACTGGCTGTGTTGTGTCCTGGGGATTACCTTTCTTCTAGTACGAGCATCTTCTATCATAAAAAAAATATTTATTTCCAGTTGAAAGTCATCCCTTATTGCTTTGTTGTTTGGGGTCAGGTATTTAGGTTTTTGTTGGGCATTTGCACTTGCAGTTAATTTCTAAAATTATATTCCAATGCAGGACTTTGCACAATTATGAACGGCTGTTCTGATCTGCAACTGTAATTATAATGGGATATCTATGACATGAGTTTAGCTCTGTTAAAAATGAATTAAGTAAAAAGGGAGTTCACACAGAAAACAACTTGTGCATTCTTCCATCTAATCACTTGAGGCATTCATAGCTCCTTAGATTGCAACCTGTGGATTCATTCTGTGCTGCTATCCTTGCTTTTCTACCTTTGGTGTGCTTTTGGCATTTTTGAAGTACCACCTTTACGTGGCCTGGTTATTCTGAGTTTTTTCTATTTTGTTTGGCTTTATTGAATTGATGGTTCACTCACCCTCTCTTTCTTGAGCCCAGTATATTTTGAGATCCTTAAATTTTAAGGCCTTTTTGATCCCCTAACTTCTTTCTCTTACCCTTGGTATTCGTATTTTTTAAATTGTTTGGACGGTTTGCCTCGAAGTTGACTAATCCTTAAGGAGTGTTTGTTGAATATCTGGAACCAACCCTTTGTTGAATACCCCTCTCCTGTGCCCCTCACATATTCAAATGTGCTAAATCTACTCCGTAAATCTTCTGTTATCCTTCACCCAGAGAAAGATGATATCTGACTGGAATTCATCACTGCTGATATTATATATGGCAGAGGGCATGGCTATGTTCTGTGCTTTCCTCTATCCCCACTGACCTAAAAATGTTGAGCCTTGCCTCCCCTGTTCTGTAGTTTAATTATTGTTTTCCAATTGTGTTGGTGTGCCTCCCAATTTAGACTCTACTGAAGTTTCCACAGCTTAGAATATACCTGGCTGTGGTAAAATGTTAGTGACTTTGTTCTTTCAATCCCATCACTTGCAGCAGTCCAAGCTCCTTAATTAGCGACTTTGAGGTAATTGTGCTCCTACACCCTGCTCTTGGAACTCATAGGATTGTGCTCTCCTAGATTGTCTAGAACTACAAGACTGTTTTGTTGCCATTTATTTAGTGTATTCAGATTTTGGGATTACTACAGATACAATGCAACGACCCAATCTAAAGTTCTCAGAATACCCTAGATAAATAGTAGTATAAACTATCATTACAGAGGTTAAAATGATTCCTTTTAGGAGATCCATCCGATGCCATGCTGTTAATTGCTATATGCTCTCTTGGGGCATGTCTAGTTATCCAGCATTCACACTTTATTCTCTTAGATTGGAATCTGGAACTACGAACCCCACTACAAGCGATACTTTTGGTGACCGAACGTCAAGTCGGACCAGTGCCTACACACGAAGAGAGAACCGCCTGGCTTCCCTCAGCAGCAGAACAGAAGATGACGGAGACAAGGATTACAAAAAAGTAGGAGCTGCATACCTTCCCTCTTGAAATTCTCACTACAGTTGTTTGTTAGTGTAGACTCACTGATTTTATTGAAACTTCAGCTTGTTATATTCTCTGGATTGTAGTTAAGGGTAAGCAAACCTTCAGGGACCTAATAAGAAGTTGCCTCTGGGTTCTATTTTTAGGATTTGATCGATTTCTAAAAGGTGTTTGATATCTTCTTATTAAATCACTTTTTTGTCCGCATTCTCTCCTACTGCAGCATAGCCAGTAGTCTGTGCCCAGATTGGTTCAGAGAACGCTTTGGTTCTTTTTGGATAGAGCTCACAACAGTGATAATGGGTGATGTGGGTTACAGTTCCTCCTCGGAAAATGCAGTTTGATTGTAACCTGCATACATGTTGCAGTATCTCTCAGAGATTCATAGCGCTCACGTGGCAAGAGGCAGGGTTACTACCACAGCTGTATTGTAAATACTCTTCTTGCCTAGACCTTCAAAGCATCTATGAGAATGAGATGCAGCCAATAATGGAGAACTTCAGATGTAGTTATTATCTTTTCCAGCACTGGGCATGTCACAGATGTTTATGCCTGAATCAGAGTAGCAAACAATATATTCATAATATGCATTTCTTTTATCAGATGGTGGAAAATTAAGATAAAAGTGCTCACCTTACTAACGTAGATTTCATAGAACTGCTTGTTCCACATCTGCATCTCTTTTCAGAACTGTTTACAGTGCAAAGTGTTTCTATTTTTCCAGGTTACTGCTCTTAAAATGCCCACTATGGGCATTCCTGCAAATAAAGCTGTGGATGGGGGCACATTTCTTGTTGAATGCTCTCTCACATTTCCTTGGCGAGGACAAGCTGCTTTATTATGACAGAAGAATATAGCTGCAGATACCCAGAAAGTAATGTCTGTGAATACCCACTGAGCCCTGTTTTGAATGAGATTGCTCTTAACGTGGATGACCATAAGCCACTGAAAAGTCGATCAGTTTGCCAAAACGTTTTGTTCTCTCAATATAACAGTTAAGACATCGTTTCACGTCTAAAGTATGAAGAGCCCTTCCTGCTACATTGCTTCTTTTTAGAAAATGTTTTTAGATCTACTGGTACAAGGAAGTAGAGCAGTATTTTGGGAATAACAACACGCTTCCTTGAGATGATGTAAGCATGTGAATCTGGGAAAGATACCATTGCCGGAGAAATTCACTAACCGGAAAGTAGCTTTTCTTTTAAGCTTTTAAAGTTTTGTATGCTTAAATTTGTCAGTTAAACTAAGAGATGGTATCAAAACAGAAAAGCTCAAGAGTGGGCATTCTTTGCAGTTAATGCTGGTCTTTATTGTTAAGATTTCTGTAGTAAATTTACTCACACAAGCTGCGTCCTGTAGGTATTTTATTGTTGCCTAGAAAGTGAACAAATTCCCATCTCTCCATAAATAACATGTATTTAAAAATATTACCTGATAAAGCCACAAAGAAACACTTTTGCAAGGTTCTTTTCTTCACAAATGTGCATACAGGTTACTTCATGAATAAAACCTTTATTGCTGATATCCACTTACTGAGATTGAGCAATTTCAAGTACTTACCCCAAAAAACTCTGATAGCAAAAGGCAATTGATTTTCTTTCTCATTGTGGCAATGCCTCCTCAGGAGATCAGTCATCCAGTGATTGCTGCCTCCTAAATATAGTTAACTTTGGTGGAAACTACTCCGAATCCTCAGAACAAAACTCTGATCTGAGGAATGGTGATGAAGGCTTCAAAAGTGCGCTTACCAGTACCTCTACAAATACCTCATTAGCAACTGCACTGTCACTGTCCCACAAGTCTTCAGATTATAAAAACTTAACAAATCAACCGATTACGTTGCAACTTCAGTAAAATCTTTAGTTGACAAATTTGCTTAAGACCTCTTCACTGCTTCTCCATTAACAATAAACACTCTTCATTGTGAGCAACATTGCTTCAAAATCTAAAGTGACCCTTCTTCATGAGAAGCCCATCGTACTGGATTCATACGATGAGGTGATTAATAAGCATCCTTGGAAAAAATGCTGGATAATGAGAGAATAATTTCCAGCAAATAAAATTGCTTTGTCAGCGGAGTCAAACACCCGTAGCCTTCCTCGAATATTGATGATTTCTAGGAAAAGTATGTCATCATAGAGTGTGAATTTCTTTTTTTACAAGGGGGAATTAAGAAAAGTTTGCGAATCTCCCAATTTGTATGAAGTGGAGGAAAACTAAATTGCGGAGGAAGATCTGCAGGCACTGCATAGAAAAAATTTGATTCCTCATTATGTAAAATACATGGAAAAATCCCAATATATTTAATATAGCAATAGAGCTGTGCGTGCTTGTAGTAAAATATTTTCTGAACTTTGTACAGAACCACCTGTGCATCTGTAGGCCCTGAGAATCGCTTGCTCAGAAACACCTTTAAAATTCTGGTGCATCCCAAGAGCTGCCCCTAACCCAACTTCCATAAACCATGGTCTCTCGGAAAAGAAAAATTACTTTTGTATGAAGTACAATAAAAAATTGAAAAGAGATGAAGGAGCCTATGAGAAACGTTGAGAGTGAAATATGATAAACACAGATGTTGATGAATCTGTAATCCTTTTCTGCAAGTTTCCCCTGCTAGAGACTGATAAAAACTGTTTCAAGCATATTTGACTTAACATTTGTCTACAGGACAACAATTCTTATTTAGTCAAAAAGGCCGAAGAAGGTACCAACTGATTCAATTCCTGAGAACATTTGGGAGAAATAAGTGCTAGTAAATTACATCCTTCTCAGCACACTGAATCCTTTTGAGAACAACTACAAGAAATCCAAGCCTTATGATGAAGTCACCAAATGCTCACTGGGGAACTGGGTGGTGGCCGCTTGTAATAAACAAAAACTTTGCGTAGAATGTTCAGTGAGTGACTGTAGAGCTATTTGGGTACAAGGCCACTTAAGTTAAAGGGTGCTCTCATTTGTTGCGACCTATTGGACGGATGTCACTGTGATGTGATGATGATGTTTTAACCAAATGAAAGGTGAGCTGCATGGACTTGAACTCTCTTCTGTTTTGAGAGACAATTACTTAGAATTCCAGAGTTTAGACTTGTGCAGTAATCCTGGTGTAACAGGCCTACAGCAACATTTAAAACATTTTTTTTTTAGATGAGTTGAACAGCTGTAGAACCTCTTTTACCACGTAGCATGTTGTAGGATACGGTTTTGTAAACCATTTGTATGTGGATAGTTAATGATAGGTCATTATCAAATTTCATTCCCAGATTGTGTAGTTTATTCCTGGGCAGAGGGCGAATTTATTTTACCAAAATACAGGGATGGGGCTCTAAACTTATAATGCTAAGTTAGGGATGTCAAAATTGCAAAGCACTGAGGGCTATTATCAAATATTTGCAGACACTTCAGAGTTAAAGGCATCATAGGAAAGGTGTGAGGACACCCAGTTAGAGAAGCAGGTGGACTCTATAAATCTTTTCTTTCATTTTCATACACCAGTTCCTCTTGCCAATCTAATCCAATCCCCATCCAGAAGGCAACAATTGTTTTTTTCATTGTTAAAGGCATTGATGGTAGGACATCCACAGGAGAATATTTTCAGAGACCAAAAGTAACATGTCAGATGTGACTATACAGGTAGATGAAGTACAATGATACAAATATAAGCATAGGTATGGCTAAACGTACACCTGCTCCTTTTTCTTGATTCCGTAGAATAGGGCATTCATTCTCAGTGCAAAAACGCAAACTAATAAAGTGCTATTGTCCCTATCTTGTGCATACTTAATCTTATTACATGTGTAAAAAATACAGCAATCTTTCCACGTGCACACATGCATATAAATTGACTGCAATACCGAACGTCTTGTGCTTATATCAATCCCTGCTCAACAACAACCTCCCATAATATAATTCAACAGGAAAAAGGCACCATAGCTGGTCAGATCTCCTCCATTAATTATTCCTTTTAGCATATGCATGTTCACGTTGTCTTACCCTAGCCATTTTAGCTTGTCATTGAGTGACCAGAAGGCAGCTTGCATATTTCAACAATTGTAAATTCAGTGATCATACAATTGAAACAGATACAAATATCACCTTTTGTTCACTCTTCAAAAATGCCTAATTATTTCCAGATGGAGTGAAAAGAAATGAAATGACAGAGGATCTAGTGTCAACTTTTTCTCAAATTTTTGGTTCATAAAACTAAAATTACATACAAAGGGTTATCAGAGCTGGGCCAGAAAAGAAAGTATGGGACAAATCTCCTTGCACAGGTGTACTATATCTAAAACATTTATGTGGGTCATTAGGAAAACAAATAGAAATTGGGGTGTATAAAAAACAAAAAAATCCATTACACAAAATCTCCATTCTTTTTTTTTTTTATAGATTTCTTTTTATTAAAGCAAACATCAGCATAAAAAAAGACATTACAGTGGGTCAAGTATGGTAGCTGAGCAGACTACCTGGGACGACAGGATCTACAAAGTAGAAGTAAATGTCGGAACTTCACGGGGAGGGGGAATCATCAGATACAACCTCAGAGGGCAGCCTACAAATTCCTCCCCATTGCGTCTGTGAGTTATTTAAGTCAGTAGGCTCCCGCACGCTAAGCAAGCATCTCCTTTCCTCTGGGGAAAGGGAGATCCCAAGCACCTCTCCAATTGTGTTATGAATACTACGCCAATATGCACTATGGATTCACACTCCCAAATAATATGCATGAAGGTACCCACATTGCCACAATTACGTTTGCAAAGCCCGAGAGACCCATATGCACCAATCTAGGACCCGTTAGGTAAATTCTATGTAGGATTTTTAATTGAAGCAGACGGAGGCGAGCTGGAATCGCAACTTCTCTAGGAGATGACACAGCTAACTGCCAGTCTTCATCGTGCAGCTCGACTCCGTCCCGTAACCATTTGTCCCTCAGGGCCCCAAGGGAGTCGGTCCTATGGTGATTCGATTTATTATATATGAGAGAAAATGTCTTGTCAGGCAAATATCCGTCCAGTGTTCTGTCTTCCAGAGGGGAGGGCTCCGAGGGCTCAGCACCACCGGATGATAGTGAAAGGAGAGAATGCCGAACCAGTCCATACCGGAAATATTCAGAGGGTGCACGTTTATATTCCTTCTGCATCACTTCAAATGACTTAATCTCCCCCTTTCCCCAAATATCTTTAACTGAGGAGATACCAATAAGTTCCCATCAAAGCCTTTCATCTTCCATAGCTTACCGAGGCTTACCGAGTCCCACAGCAGGGTAGCCATGGTCAACCTATCCTTCCAACCCATGGAGTCAGTAGCCACATGCCACACGTGTTCAGAATGCTTAGTAGACCCCGTCAACTGCACTCTATTAGGTCGAGAATACAAAGTTCTGTTATAATTATTACCGGGGAGCAGCCACCTGTCCATGGCATAGCCGGGATCGTCAATCCGGCCATACGTACAGCGATTAATTGCAGCCAAATGGGCCGCCCAGTAGTATCGTTTAACGTCCGGGAGGGCGATGCCACCATCGTACCATGAAAGAGTCAACTTATGCAGTGCAATAAGTGGCCTCCCCTCCCACAGCAGACTCAGCTGTAGACTCTCAATTTCACGAAAATAGCTCGAAGGCACCACATCTAAGTAGTTTTGTAAGGCGTAGAGGAAGGGTGGGAGGGCCATCATTTTAAACAATGCCGCTCTGCCCAATAACGAGAGAGGGAGCTTCTTCCAATTGAATATATCACTCCTGAGTCGACAAAGAGGGGGAAGAAGGTTACGAGAATACCTAAAGGACGGGTCTAGAGACACAAAAATCTCGAGATATTTAAATCCTTCTACACTAACCTGTATGGGACAATTCCTAGGAGGTACAGGAGGGTCGCCGCTTAACACAAATAAGACCGATTTGTTCAATTAATAGAGAGGCCAGAGTTACGTCCAAAGGAGGCAAGGACATCACAAATCACCATAAGAGACTTACGCGGGAAGGTCAAATACAACAAAATATCATCCGCATATAGGGATATGCGGTCCTCCCAGTCAGGGGACCACCGCAGCCCTTTAATCGAGTGTTCCCAGCGTATCCTGGCTGCCAGAGGCTCAATAGCCAGCGCGAAAAGAAGAGGGGACAGCGGGCAGCCCTGCCGGGTACCACACCCCTACAAAAAGGGGGCCGATACTTTATTATTCACTACCACTTGTGCCAGAGGCACCAAGTACAACAGGCGCACCCAGCCAATGAAGCCAGGGCCAAACCCAAACTTGGCCAACACCGCCCACAGATATGGCCATTCAACCGTGTCAAAAGCCATTGTGGCGTCTAATGACGCAATTATAGCCGGTTCTCGCAGTGAATGTGCCCTAGCCAGGACTCCATGCAATCTACGCATATTCAGAGCCGTATTTCTGTTTCTGTGAGGCATAAAGCCCGATTGATCAGGATGAACCAAATCAGTGATGACCTTTATCAGCCTGTTTGCCAATAGCTTGGCCAAAATTTTGGGCTCTGCATTAAGTAAAGAGAATGGCCTATATGAGGCACAGCTAGTCTTAACCTTACCCTCCTTATGTATCACAACTATTGATGCATCCTCTGGTCCCTCAGGAGGGTCTCTCTTTCTCTGGACTCCAGAAACATACCTCACAGATAGGGCGCCAGGCGATCCGGTCTAAGCTGGTAGAGTTCTATAGGGAGATCATTAGGGCCGGATGCCATAACAGAGTGTATTGAATGGATAGCCAAGGCGATCTCGTCCGCCGTTAGGTCACTGTCCATAAAACTCTTATCTTCCGAAGAGAGATGTGGAAGTTGTATATCACGGAGTAAAAGATGAGAATCAGCCTCCGTCCGGGACAAGACCGAAGCATAGACAGTGTGGAAGTGCCTGGCGAACTCATCAAGTATAGGCTGAGGATCTAGAATTCCTTCACCCTCCTCCGTAATCAATTCAGGGACAAGACGGCTAGCCACTTCCTTCTTATCTAGCCAAGCGATAAGCTTTCCTGCCTTGTCCCCCAGGTAATAGACCCTGCCCTGTTGCTCCCTGCCAAGAGCTTTCGCCCTGTCCATGACTAGTGCCTTCTAGTCATGTTGCTTAAGGCTTAGATGGTGAAGCCTACACTGTCTCTCCTTGCTCCAACTCCCTTTCCAGGCCCCCAATGTCAGACTCCAATTCCACCACTTCTCTCTTGTTTCTCCCTCTTGGCCCCCGCAATCCGCGACAAAGCCTGACCCCTAACAACAGTTTTGAACGCCTCCCATAAGGATACAGAAGAAGAGACAGACCCCTCATTCATGACGAAATATTCTTCTAGTTTAACAAGAAGGTCCTTACGAATCTTGGGACTACGCAAATACCATGGATTTATTGGGGCAACTCGCCCTGCTGAACCACGGTGCACGACAACATGGACCCATAGTGAAGAGTGGTCTGAAATCCCTCTGGGTAAATGGCTGACCTCCGTCACATATGAGGATTGCACTGCCGGGACTAGACAGTAGTCCAGTCACGACACACTATTATGCGCCCCAGAATAGAATGTATATTGCTTCTGATTTGGATGCAACAATCTCCAGCAAACCACCAGACCCTTTGCCTCTATAAAGTCGGGTAGCCATCTCATCGCTCGCCCCAACTCCCGGGGGGATGTCTGTCCATTTCACCTGATACGACCGCGTTGAAGTCTCCCCTCCAAAATCAAAAAACCTTCCGGGAGGGACAGGAGGACCGACCCCAGGTCCGCTAAAGTTGTAACTTGAAGCCCAGGTGGAACATAAATGGAAAGAAAGGTGATGTGGTGACCCTCACCCACAGGCCTGATATTCCGACATATCTACCCCGCCCGTCCTCCCAAACGGAGGCAACAGACAACGCTTGTGAACCTGAGGTGAACCCATTCTGTACAGTGCCTTAACATGGATTACCAACCAGGTGAGTTTCCTGGAGTAGTACCACATCCGGTGCCTGCCTCTTAAAAAAAATGAAGAACTACACTACGTTTAATTTTGTCCCCCAACCCGATGACATTCCAACTCAATACTTTTATTTCACTACCCCCATCGCCTACCCAGCCCCGTTTGCCTCCCCCCACATGCTGCTCATTTGACCAGTACTTGTTGCTGATTGAACCTACAATTCTAACAACCCTACCACGAACATCTCCCACCAACTCCCCCCCCCCCTCCTCGCTGCCCTGCCCATGGGGCTCAAAACCGCCCGCTCAAAACTGCAGAGTGCCTGTCGCCCCTAACACTTCAAAGAAAGAAATAAACGATGCAGGAGGATCCCGCCCCGCCCCGCCACACCTGCCCCGAACCACTCACGGCAACAAAATTCCCCCCTGAGCCCCAAGTCAAATCAGCCCTCAAAGTTCCAGAATGCCGAGATGCCATCTAGTTGTGCTCACAACTAGGCACATTGTTCTGTTAAAGGTTCGCAAGAGGGGCAAGAAGCGTCTCACTCCTGTTCCAGTACCGCCGCCTCCTCCGCTCAGCCCGGCGTCTATGCTCCGTCCCAAGGAAGAGTGTCCAGCCAGTCAGATACGATCTCCGGGTTATCAAAAAAACAAACTTTTCCCCGTACCTCCACTCTCAAGCGCGCAGGAAACATCATGGCGTATTTCAAACCTCTATCCCGTAGTTTCTTTTTGACTGCCAGAAAATTCCGACGTTGCTTCTGGACTGCCTGTGTGAAGTCCGGGGAAAAAGGAAAGGGTAGCATTCTCAATACGAACAGGGCCACCAACTCTGGCTGTCTGCAGGATAAGGTCTCTGTCTCGGAAGTTCCGTATTCTAGCAATCAGCGGGCGAGGTAGGGACCCGGATTTCGGCCTTCCCCCGGGCACCCTATGCACACGCTCCACATTGAAAAGCTTACTGAGGCTCTTAGGCTAGAGATGTTGGAGGACGAGGTCCTCCACAAAGAGGTCAGGGGCAGGCCCCTCTGATCGTTCAGGAACCCCTAGTATTCATATGTTATTTCTCCGGGCCCTACTTTCGTACTCATCCAGTTTGCTTTCCGCCCCATTCATGGGAGGATTGGAGCACACGTACATCCTGCTGGAGCTGGGCAACATCGTCAACCAAACTGGAAGTCTTAATGTTCAAGGCTTAGTAAGATCCACCCGTATAAGGTTCACTTCTATAGACACATTACCCAACTTGGCATCCATTGTCTCCATTTGCTGTCCCAGCGAGGATTTAACCCCATCTATAGCACCCATAATGTCCTGTAGCGTGACGTCACCCTCCATGTCCGAGCGCGCCCCAGAGACCACCGCTAGAGATCCCGAGCCAGACAGCGAGCTTTTGGGCTGAGTATAACGGTCCAATTTATTAGTTTGTACCGACTCAAGGGTTCTTTGTGCCCTTGAGGAGTGCTTCTCCCCCTCCTGTCTAGACCCCATTTTATCTGCTGTTGAATGCCCAGTCCTGCCAGCCTCACTGTGGCCTCTCACCCAGGTTTACTGTGCCCCAAGGTCCAATGGCATTCACTTCCCCAACAGCGGCTCAAGACAGGCGCCCCGGGGGCAGTCAATTGCTTCGGAGCACCCCCACACAAGCCCCTCACCGCGTCTTGGTGCCCCTGCACTCCAAGTGTGGGAGAGCCACTGCTCCGCTCTTTTCCTTCCGGGCCTGCTGTGCTGACACCGGGCCCCTCAAAGCTCCACAGCTGGAGAATGCGGGCTGCACACAGTGAGCCTCCGGGGGAACACGTCACTCTTGCCCCGGCTTCCCTTGTCCCCTGTCCACCGCGGAACACAGAAAGCCACTCGGGGGAGGAGGGGGGCGATGGCACCGCAGGTCACTCTCGCCCCCGCAGATGTTTTGATGCCGATCCCCTACCTCTGCCGTCCCCCCCAATGAGGCCGTTCCAGACACCTTCAGGCAGTCACGACACTCCACCTAGGAGGGGGGCTGGGGGCAATCGGCCGCCTCACCCGCACTGCAGTCCGCCGCCTCTGCCGATCAATGCCGTCTGTGGGGGAAACCGATCGGTTACTTCCGGTTTCGGGTCCCCGGTGTTATTGCACTACGGGGCGGCCGGTATCTCTACTTCAGTCCTCGGTCTCCACTGCTTGCAGGCCCAAAGTTTCTAATGGGCACAACTTTCAAACCGTGCCTCCCCGGAGCCTCGGAGCAAGCCCCGGTTGCACCGCTCAACCTCCGATATGGTTTTCCGGGCTCAGGAGACAGGATGGACGACAGGATGTTGGGGCCGGCGGACGGATTCGGCAGAGCCGAGAGTCTACGCGGCCATCTTGTTCAGGCATGTAGCTCCTCCCTCTCCATTCTTTTAAAAATTAGTTGCTCTAAAACTTTGTGACTGAAAGAGCAAATGTTTGCCCATTGATTAGGGGAAATAATACACCCCATTGAAGAAGATACTTTACAAAGAAAGTTTGGATTTTATTTTCTGCGGCATACTATGATGTAACATACTAAAGCAATTACCAGCCTGGATAGATTATTTTTTAAAAGTAGTTTCAGCAATTGGAGAGTGGAATCCCCGACATTTGGAGTATAATCCCTTGTAAATCTTGAAATGTGCTAAAAACTAAGCCACAGCACAGGCCTACTCTCTTTCCCTTGCAGCGCTAACTGGTCCCAAGTCTTCCATGTATTTTTTATTCTAAACTCCTCTTATATTCTAAAATCTTGCCTTTTCCATAGCTTAATTTGGTATTCAATACATTCATCACTAAAAAAGTTAGTCCTGCAATGAAAAGAATGGGTGGCAGTCCAATATATCATTCTTTACACCACTTGAATTTTTTAATTAAAAAAAAATTTCTTTTAATATTTTATGTCCAGTTCTCTTGAGACATTTCCAAGTGTTGAAGAAAAATGAGAGCCAAAACTCTAACTCTTTTACCATTGTTCTTATAAAATAATTGTCAAAGGAGAGTTGGTCAGTACACTAGAGAATGAGAATCAGTACACAAGAGAGAGAGAATCTGTACGGACAGCTTGATAATATAGATAAATGGCTGGTAGGGCCTGATCTTTACTTAATTGGATCAAGACCAGTTGAATAGGAGTGCTTTTGTTTCCATGAATAGCTTCCTGATTAAGATATCAGTCTCATTAAAATACCTCTTATTTACCTTAATCAGCATTGGCATATAGAAATAAAAATAGGGGTTGAATCAACATTTTAATTAATTTAACTTGGCTTATAATGGATAGAGGTAGAAGATGCTAATTATCTAAAACTACCAATTCTTTAATTAAACTTATCAACTTAGCCCTATATTAGTAGATGTCTAATATATTAGAATTTACATAGACACCTAGACATCTAATGGGACAAGTTGGAGAAAACTGATCCCTGTTTCCTTTGTTGCATTAAATAGGAGGATCTTGGATGCATTGTGGTTACTTTTATAGCCCCCAATGTAAGTAAACTCATTAAACCTATCAAGCTCTCTTTGAATATTTGCTTGCAGTGCTGTCAAATATCATCTTCAAAATGTGTCAACTTGGATGCGCCGAGAACAGGAGGTAAAGTTGAGCAGTCATTTTGCAAAAGAATGGCCAATGGCGCCTTCAAATTATTTAGTAGTTTTGATGAGAGAGGTTGACATTGGCCCATCTCCCATGTAATGTGTATTTGAACTGCATCACATGCATTGATGCTAATTCTAGCTAACACCCTGAAATGTAAGTTCCTTAAACTTTTATAAATTGTTCAGGGAAACAGTATCGGAAATAGCTACCCAGCTTACTTAATCGAATACTTTTTTTGCATCGACCATTGTAATAGCAACTTTGATTTTATTCACTGCAAAGTAGTCTATTGCCTGAATCCAATATTTTGTATTAATTGCCATTGAAGAGTGGAGAAACAAACACTTCTAATCTCGGATTCAAATTCTGGGTCACAGTTGCAATATGATTAGTTGAGATTTTCATGAATAATATATAATGTGTTGAACAACCTCTAATGGGTCTGTATGAATTTGGACTAATAGATGATTTATCTTTTTAATGAAAACTTAAAAACATATCATCTGTGAAGGAAGCCGGAATCGGTACACCAGGGATTATTGCACTGAAAAGCTTAATCATGAAATCTTGGAGTTCTGGGACGAACTTCTTCTAGGTCCATTGTTCCCCGGTTGCCTTAGTGATGCTTATGGACGTCAAGGCCTATTAGAATTCTGTAGAAGGAATTGGTTTTACAATATTCGCCTTTTGTTGCCTCGATAAATTACTAAAGGATTGAGGCAAGAAACCTTCATATGGCATCCTCGGAAGCCACACCTGTGTCCTAATAAAGTGCAGAATAGTGATTTAAAAAAGTCCTTCTGAATGGCATCATTATTGGAGGTAGTGAAAATCGTAGATGGATTCATTACCTTGAGCATTGAATTTGCATTTGATATCGCTTTTATGGAAAATCTTAAAACCTGACCCACATGTTCTCTCTCTACGTAAACTCTCCGGAGGAAGGTGTTTTCATTTACCAATTCTTCTTCTAAAAAGAATTCACAAAACTCTTGTCTGGCTTGAATTAATGCCTTAATAGGAAAAGGAGACTGGGAATGTAAACTGGGTCTAGTTTCCTTATCCATCTTCTCTTGTAATACCTTAACCTCTAAATTACATGGTTTGGCTTGCCTTGCCTTAAATGAAATAACCTGATCCCTAAAACAAGTCTTGAAAACCTCTGAAATAGTTACAATAGGGGTGGAGTTAGTGTTGAGACTTAAAAAAAACTCCTCCATAAACGAGTTTCATTTTTCCATCTCTCATTAAATAAGAGGCCTCTAGCAAGGTTCCACCTTTTGGTTCTTGCCCTATCCAAATGAACCCCAAACTGGATAGTGACCAATGTTTGGTCTGAAAACCGGTTTCTGAGGGTTCCAGTGCTTAATGTCGCTAGAGAATGATAAAGTAAAAAATCAGTCCTCAATGCTGACTTAAATTGCTTTGAAAAATAGTCTACATTTGGGATTCTCAATGAGTCATGGATCTAACAGATCCTAGTTTAACTTGAGCCTCAATATTAATGCCACTGATTTCGTTTTTTAACTGCTTTTTGTCTTTGAGATGCATTCAACCCCGGGTTCTGAAGAACATTAAAATCAGAGCCCATAATAAAGTCCCTTGAGATATATATTTTTTTATATACACATTTATTTACATATATTTATTTATTTATTTATATATATATATTTATACATTATGGTTGGGACACAAAATGCTTCCTATGGAAACTAGTTCCATAGGAAGCATTTTGTGTTTTGCTAAGAACTTTGGTACCGCTTGATGAATCTTCACGAATTTTAGTCAGTGTAGCTGCCGTGTTGAAAGTTTGGGGGTGATCTTTCAAGCACAGGACGAGAAATAAAGGTGGGTGTGGGGGTCCTAAAATGTGTTTTCCCCATGTTTTTCCCATGGGGATTTTGAACACGACTACATCCCGAACTGCTGAACGGAATTACACCGCAGGGGGTTAAAAAAAATCTTTTTTTTAAAATCAGGTTTGTCGCAAATTTGCGGGTGGGTCTACAGATCTTCGGAAAAAATTATAAGCCCGGGCTCTTGCGCTTCTTTTTAAGGAAGCCCCCTGGTGGGTCCTAAGTACAAATGTTTGTAAAATATTGCAGGGGGTTGCATTCCCCTCCCTCAGCTCCAGGGACCGCCACCTCCCCGGGGCTATATAATCAAAATGAATGCAGGTTGATGTTGAGATGTCTTGGCCTCCCCCCTTGGACACTGCAAACTTCGCCGATTTTGACTTTTCTTTGCACTTGGGGCCGACATAAAGGTGTCATGTCAGGTTTATATAGATCTCTGATTAACCATTTATATTCGCAGCCACTTCTTGCTACTCTCCGTGATAAATGGCAGGAACGGCTTCATATCACCATAGATGAAGATACCTGGCCAGACATATTGGAAGCCCTGGATAAGGGCACTCGTGAAGCACGAATGAAGTTCTGTGTTTTTAAAACTTTACATGATTGGCATTGGACTCCCTTAAAGTTGCAACGAGCTGGATTATCATCGCATTCTAGGTGTTGGAGATGCTCTGAAGCTAATTGTGACCTCCTGCATATAATTTTTGAATGTCCTTTTATAAAACACTTTTGGCAGCAAATAGGATCTACACTACTAGAAACTATTCCTATTTCACTCCCTTTCACACCTGCCACTATTTTGCTACATGACTTTAGAAGTTTTCCTTCTATTTCACGACCTCAAAGTCGACTCTTACACACTGCACTTACTGCTGCTAAACTTTGTGTTTTAAGGCTGTGGCAATCACCTAGCCCTCCCTCCAAAGAGGACTGGATGGTTGCGATGATACAGACAGCATCCTATGAAAAGGTAATTTATAGGATACAAGACCAAGAACAAATATTCCAGCAGGTGTGGACCCCCTTTCTTTGTGATTCCTGAAATTCGAATTCTCTTTTCTTTCCCTCCCTATATATAGCTTTTTCCCTTCTCCTTTTTCCCCTTTCCCTCCTTTTTTCCTCTTCCTTAATATATTACAGGTGTATATAATTTGTCACATACAGATTTATATTTATTATATTGTTTTGTAACCTATGAAATTGCCTATCGTTGAACTCCAATAAACAATTATGACACAAAATGAATGCAGGGGGCCCGCATTGCCCCTCCCCCCCCCCCCCCACGCAGCCCTGGGACCCGCCACCTTCCTGGGACACTGTTTAACTAAATACAGGGGGGTTGCTCCCCCCCTGATACCGCCTGTTACCCAGGTGACCATTATATTGTAGAGGGAGTAATGCATACCCATCTCGCCCTGGTGACTGCCCCCTCCCCGGGGCAATGAATGTAATGTAATACAGGGGCCCCTAGTCCCCCCCCCCCTCACGCAGCCCCGGGGATTGCCACCTTCACAGGGCACTGATTAAATAAATGTTGGGCTACAATCAAATAATGAAGGGAGTCCATCGCGGACCCCCAGCACCGGGGTACACTACTTCCCAAGGGCTAAAGCAAACACTGCAGGGGGCCGAACTGCCCCCATTGGAGGAGCCATAGATGGCCCTGTGGACTGCCACCCCAGAGGGCTGGCTCTTTCTACCTCCTGAGGTGCCCACCCTCGGGAGATAGCTATTTGATTTTGCTTGGTGGGAGCTAATAGCTCATCATTGATGTAATTTGAGATGTCATCAGTGTTGTCACTGACCATGTCAAGAGTGATGTAATATGTGACGTCCTAAGCAGTGTATTACCGATGCGTAAGTTAGTTAGCTCAGGTAACTATAACTGCTGAATTTTTAGGGTTTTGTACAAGTGAAATCTGACCTTAACTATAATGTCCCTGGCGATGTTTTTTGTGTGTGTGTGTGTGTGTAAATATATATATATATATATATATATATATATATATATATATATATATATATATATAAAAATATTCCCTTCAACGCCCTCCTTTAGAATGCTATTCACCAGGTATCGCTGCAGGAAGCAGAGATTATTGAAGAACGCACTCACTCTGGATCGGCGGTTAAATAATTTATTTAATGCAAAATGCCTTTTTATTTAACGGCGATCCCGCGTGAGAGTGTTAATCAAAAATCTCCGCTTCCTGCAGCGATACCTGGTGAAAATATATATATATATATATATATATATATATATATATATATATATATATATATATATGTATGTATATATATATGTGTGTATATATATATATATATATATATATATGTGTGTGTGTGTATATATATATATATATATATATTCACTGAAAAAACTATAGGTTATAGACCATATATAGTTAGGAATTAGCATTTACAAAACCTTGAAAATTCACTGAAAAAACCATAGGTTATACACCATATATAGTTAGGAATTAGCATTTACAAATCCTTATTTTACCCACACAAAACCATTGAAATTCGCATATATAGTTAGTTGCACTAACTATATATCGCGCACCCGCACTCCACTGCTGATCATGTCACATATTACATCATTCATGACATGGTCAGTGACATCACTGATGACAATACTGATGACATCACTGATGACATGACTGATGACAACATCCAGTGACTGTATGTTTCTGTAAAGTTAAAATATGTCTTACATATTGAAGAATGAGTGGATTTATAAGTGTCTGGATGAAGGATTTAGTAGGTGCATGACTGACTGTATGAGTGAGTGATTAAATGTGTCTCACTGAGTGCATGGGTTAGTGACTAAACTGTCTTAATTTGTGCATCATTATATCTGTTGTTCTGTAAACTGCTGCATGTGTTGATCAGTAGCTATATGAGTAACTATATGGGTTATTGATTGGTTGCCCATGTATTTGTATGGGAGACTGACTGAGTGTGTGTGTGGGTGGCTGGGAGGTGTATGACTCTGTGCATAGATGTGTGAGCAGTTGATTCACTAGATGTATGGGTTCAAAAGTGCATGTGGAAACAGCTGTATGGGCGGTTGACTGTGTGCATGAGTGTATTGGTGAGTGAATGGATATCTCAGTGCTACATGTCAAAGTGAGTACATATGTAAAACACAGTACATTTGAGAGTTGACATATATAAATAACTGTGCATAAGAGCCAGTGAATGTGTGAGTGGCTGTATGGATCATTGTGAACTTGTATCCGGGATTGTATAAGAGAGTAAATATGTGTTAGTATATGTTTGAATAAGTAAGGTGTGTATAACTGTATAGTTGAGAAAATGGAGGTGTGATTGATTCTTTGCATGACTGACTAGGTGTGTGTGTAACTTCATGGATGAGTGACAGTCTGTGAGTGTCTGTTTACACTGAGTGTATCTAAGGTTATATTAGAGTCTGAAGAGGTTCATCGTATTATCACATGAATTATGTCATCAGTGATGTGATCAGTCATGTCAAATGAGATGTCATCAGTGATGTCATCAGTGATGTCACTGACCATGTCATGAATGATGTAATATGTGACATGATCAGCAGTGGATTGCGGGTGCGCGATATATAGTTAGTGCAACTAACTATATATGCGAATTTCAATGGTTTTGTGTGAGTAAAATAAGGTTTTGTAAATGCTAATTCCTAACTATATATGGTGTATAACCTATGGTTTTTTCAGTGAATTTTCAAGGTTTTGTAAATGCTAATTCCTAACTATATATGGTCTATAACCTATGGTTTTTTCAGTGAATTTCAATGGTTTTTTAATAGCAAATATCAAAAGCTTTAAAATGTATTCTTCTTTAAATCGAAAAATATATTTTGTATGTTTTTAATACAATTTCTTTATGTATATATTTTTTTTTTTGTTTCGCTACCGGTCCGCGCACCGGGTAGCTTCCCGTTAGCTCAATTTGGTGCCGCGACCCGGTAAACTTTCCGTTTGCGCAACTGCCGAGTTAGAAAACAACATCTTGACGCGTCGCGTAAGCACGACGTATCGCGTTGTCGCGTAATGCGTCTTATGACGTGCCGCGTTAGCGCACCCGGAAGTGCTCCGGAGCGAGAACCGAGGCGCGAAGCCCAGCACCCCGGAAGCGATCCGGGGCGCGGGGCGGAGCGCGTAACGTAAGCGTAACAGGTCATGTGACTTGTTAATAAAACTTTTCATTGGTTCATTTCACTTTTGGTTTCCTAATGATGTAAGGCTAGGTCATGTGACCTAAAAATAACACTTTTCATTGGTTTAGAACATTTGTTTTCCCCAAATGATGAAAGCCCCCACCTTTTTTCTCACTCTGACTTTAAACTTTGTGAGAGGAAGACCTATTTTGATTAATAAGAAATGGCTTCATTAGTAGGTGCAGCTGGTGCACCCCCACCACCACCACCACCTCCTAGGAAGGAAGGACCACCTCCTCAGGTCATCCTTAATCAAGAGGAGGAAGAAGAGGAAGAGGAGGAAGAGGAGCAAGGGAGGATACAGTTTTTGCCTGAAGAGCCAAGGAGGTCCCATGTGAAGGATAGTTATATCTGGCAATTCTATACATTTCCCCGGGGCCAAAAAAAAGTAAATGCCCGCTACGTCACATGTCTGATCTGTGGCAAAACTCTGTCCAGAGGGACTGATAAAAAGTACAGCTATGGGAATTACACCATGCATCGGCACATGGAGAGGTGGCACCCTATAAATTATAGTGCTGCGCAGGTACGTGACCTGCAGGAAAACCCCCCTCCTGTGGCCAGTACATCAACTGAACAGGCAGTGACGGGACCAGAGGCGAGGGAGACGGTCCCAAACATTCAGATGAACTTCGGGATCGTGAAGCAAGTCTGCATTTTTTGCGGCAAATTAATTTGCTATAGGGAGAGTAGCAAACTTTAATCAACAAAGCTATTGAAAATCATAAATGTCCAAAACGCCCCAGAAAGTAAATTATCTTTTTTTTTTTTGCTCCTGTTGAGCCCTTTAAAATGAATGATTTTCGTTTCCCCCCCCCCCAAAAAAAAACAAAAAAAATATAAAACCGTTCAGAAAATACAAAAAAAGTAAAAAAATGTTCAGAAAAATAAAAAAAATATAAAACAAAAACAATTTAAAAAAAAGTTCTTTTCAGAACTACCTCCCATTTATAAAAAATTGCTAGAATGTTTAGCACTCTGGCAACCTCTATTTCTTTTGATTCGCTTCCCGGTTCGCGCCCCGGTACGCGAACTGGAAGCGAAACAGAAAAAATGTTTTTTTAAAAAAAAGGAAGAGTGAGTATAAGGGAAGGAAACAGAGAGTAATGTTAAAAGAAAGACAGCTAGAGGGAGTAACACAGAGATACTGTTTAATAGATATATTTACCAAAGAAAAGATGTAAGAGGGTATAATTGAGAAAAACAAAATAGATAAGGAAGTGAAAGAAAAAAAGGAGAGTAGAAGAATAATAAACAAGAGTTTCTTAGAGAATGTGAGTGAATGTTCAAATTAAGAAGAAAAACAGTAAAGGATGTGGAATGAGAGGTAGGGATAGAACCGGACTAAAAGAACAACCCTGAGGGAAAGTGTTAAGAAAACAGTGAGCGAAAGTAAATAGGAATAAAACAAGATGTATGACAGTGACGTACATGAGCACTCTTTCTTCTCATAACTTAATCCATGATCAATTTGGTTGGTAACTTCGTCATATATTTTCCTCTGCTCAACGTTGAGTTGTCTTTCCAAATCCTCTAAGTTAACCGCATCCTCCTGAGCATGTGCCATGGCTCTTTCCACTTCAATCATGGCAGTGGCAGCTTCATTTTCGATAACTGGTCCTCCTAGTGGATCCTGACTCAATGAAACAGAACTCTGACTGTCCTGAGAACTGTCTCTAGCAATCTCGGCTGCAATTGTTGCTTCCTGCTCGATTTCCGCATTCAACATTTCTAGATATTTTGGAAAAACAGGACATTCTATGGTCTCCTTGGCTGCATTGAAAGAGTCTTCGTAACAGAGGAAATCTCCAAGCAGTTCCTCTTCTGCACGCCAAGGCTTGAAAAGTTGCAAAAGAGCTAAATAGAAAAACTCTTTTCTTTCAGGAGATTCGCCACTCAATTTTCGATGATTTACCAATTGGCATTTTCTTTGCTTGACCAGACATCCCTCACTTCCAATTACAGCATACACTCCTTTATCAATATCTTCTTTGATGTTCCTCTTGAATATGTAATTTTGTAGAACCTCATACAGACAAACATTCTCGAGGTGACTGCTTCTATTTGGATAATATGTATCCAACATGTTGGTCTTCAAAATATCTGTACTGTTTGGCTCCTTTTCCGCCAAATACTCAATTTCCCGTACAGGTTTCAGAACTCGATTACGCGTTGCAGCAAGACCAAGACTCACCCAAATGATACTCCTAGATTTGGCATAGAGGCTTGCTGAAGATAACCGGTCAGAAAATTCGTAAGCTCCGATTTCTCGATGCGACAACATCTTCAGACTGAAACTGTACAACTTCTTACTGAGGCTCTTTTCATGGGAAATGTCCTCCCACATATCCTTCAATTCTGTCTTTTCTTTTTTTGTGATGTAAGATGTCACATACTGTAACAGCCTAGGGGTACCCCACGGTTCTCCAGTCAAGAAGGGACATAATGCCATCTCCACCTCTCACCCATTATACCCTCTACAGAAACCCGACACGGACATTGACATTTATGAGGAACACTGGCCCTTTAAGGACGGATGGAACAGCCAGTGGGAGGAGCCACGGCAGGAGACGGAATCGTTTTATGCCGGAGAAGACGAGTCAGAGGTGTGCTTGTTCACCAGGAGGAAGGAGGCGAGAGCGGAGAGCGAAGACGGAGTGCGAGACGGAGCAGAGCGGAGTTTTGAGACTTGGGACGCGACGAGAGCTGGAGGCGGAGAACCGGACGAAGAAGACGAGACGCCAGGAGGCCACCGACACCACGAGCCGCCCAGCCATACACCCGCGGGAGGTGTATGGCTCAGCCAGGTACGGGACAAACTCAGGGGCTGGGTAAAACGTTAACCTACTAGGACCGAGCTACAACGAGCGACCCCCCCCCCCCTTCTGTTCCAGGTGTACCTTTTCCCTGAGCACATTCTCCCCTTCACATCGGCTTTAGGATAATTGGTTGACACGTGTGTTTGGTCCTCACTCCCTTTCCCTTTGAACACGGTGAAGGCACCGGATAAGAAACTGATACGTGCTATCTTTTCTCCCATATACCCCACCTGAGCGGCAAGACGGAGGCGGACGAGGCGGTTACGAGGATAAGAGTAGACAGAGACCCGAAGACATCGTCATCAGAATCGGGGAGGAGGAAGACTGCAAGGAGTCGCTCGCCTAGGAAAAAGACTCTAGTCAAGAAGAAAAGCTCAGACTCCTTGTATTCAAAAATAAACCCCACTAAAACGAAGATCAGTGTATTGCCTATTCTTCCCGCAACTGTAACACATACCGAGCCACAGCCATACAGTTATCAGCCACAAACTGTATATCCATGTTAGCATTCCACATGGACAAAATCACTGGGTTGTAGTCGTTGATGTACTTGGACTCTTCGTTTCTTTTCAAATTGTATGTATTTTTGGGTGATTTCCTCGTCACATTATGTCGCAGCGAAGACATCAAACTGTTCACTCTTCCTTTAGAAATCACCGGTCGTGGAAAGCTGAAACGACATTTTGTGTAGAACTTGTCCTTGTTTCTGAATTTACGACGACAGTACTTTCCACAACGATGGCTTTGAAAGCGTAAAACTTGTTCTCTTAGGCTTTTGTCTTCCTTTGTCTTTGGAACAGCACATGTAGAATACTGTTCTATGAAACTCATCACTAAGTCATCGGATCTGTTCCAAATTTGGGTGCATCTTTGATCCATAGCAGCATATGTATATGAGGAGCACCTCTTGCTTGATACTCCTTTCTCCAGAAGAAATCCAACACCTCTCCAAGAGGTGGATTTTTCTTGTTCATGATGAAAGACATCATTGCTTCAAATCTATGATTGAAGTACCTGCATACATTCACTGGATCCAAAGAGCACAGTTCTCCGGGTGTCTTGAATTCGATATTTTCAATGTTTCCATTTGCCTCTCGTAGAAATTCAAGTAAGTCTTCCTAGCCATACTCTGCACAGCTGAGAGTGAGGAACCATGTGGGAGTTCTTAAGTTCCTCAGCATACATTTTAAATCACCATGACGACGGTACCAGTACTCATTAGTACCACGCTGACATGCTATGAGATTAATCAGGTGAGAATCCAAAATACAGTCTTGCACATTGACTTTATCCATAAAGTCCCTTGCCGAGATATTTTGCATCTGTACACCACTTTTCAAGATGTGGTTCACTGCATATGACAGTCCAGACAGATCACTTTCAAACAGTAGATGAAACAAATAGGGAATGCATTGATGAAACCTAGGATCTTCTGCATACAATCGTAAAGTCCGGTATTCAGAAGCAGGAATTTGATCAGGTCGCTCATCATATCTTCCTCCTTGACCTGTTGGAAATAGCTGTGGGAAACACCGAGCTTCCAAACTTTCCTCCCAAATGCTAATGGGACTCCCTTTGGCTTGTTTCATTTGAAACAACTCAAAAGCATTCCCCATGACTTCCTTGGAATGCAAAGGATGAACACTATAATGTTCATAATGAGGCTTCTACTTTCTCAATTTGTCCAGCACACAAATCGCTGTCCTCTTCTTCACTTACTTCCTCTTCTGCAACACATACATTCTTGTAGTACTCATTGTTTTTCATCAAATACAATGTTGCCTTTTTGACTTTCCTAACATCCACTAAATCTTGCCAGATTTTCTTACTCTTTGTCGGAACCCCATTAACTAAGATAACCAGAGGTTCCTCTTCCACTTTCTCTACTCCAATTGTATTAATGTTTTTCTTCAAATCTAGAGGCAAATAAACAACTCTT